>NC_092424.1:27295745-27916578 GCF_036169615.1 Heliangelus exortis | reverse complement strand
GCCCTGCCCTGAGAGCAATATTACTGGATCAAGTGAATAACTTGATTTTGTTTGGGTTGGGTGTTTTTGTTTGTTTTGCTTGCTTGTTTGTTTTTCTAAATGGGGGATGAACTAAACTCAGGGCTATCAAAAATGTTAGAATTTTAGTTAAAGAAGATTTAAAAACCTTTACAAAGATGCTACCCTTCACAAGGCACACTGGCCATTTGGGTTACTTCATAATGTTGAGAAGAACTGTCTACAAAAGGTGAACTTAACTGCATTCTGGCAAAATATTAAATGAAAGACAAGTAGCCAAAGACAAAAAAACCCAGATAGTTTTCAAATATATTCTCTAAGTATCCTTTAGATGAGAAATTGTATTATTAAAGGAAAAGTCAATGACAACAACATGTAGGCAGCTCACTGATCACATATATAAGTTTATTCAAGAGCAAGGCTTTTCTATTCTGTTTATTTTTCACTGCAAATTATAGGTGTTGCATTATAAAACAATCATTATTTTATTTTCTCTTCTATAGAAGGGGTGTCTGCATCACATACCATGCAAAAAATTATTTGGGCCATGATCCAGCAGAATTTTTAATCCAATAATTTCAAGTCTTCGTTACAGTTATTGTGCTGAACTGATGATATTCTGTTTGCATGGCATGGTGGTCTTGTTGAAAGAATAATGAAGGAAGGAAGGAATGAAACATGAAGAAAAACTTTAGTTATACAAGTATGTCTAAAAGTTATGTAGCTTTGTTTTCATGCAGAACACTGGCATGCAGAGAAAGTAATAATTAAGAGTCTATTTGATTCAATTACAATGTCAAGCCAAGTTCCCAGAAGACAGTGATGGGCTGATAAGGCCTTTTGAAAGCACAAAACTAGACTGCAATTATGTTCTACAAGACTCCTCTTCAAAGAGCTGAGCTTCCCAAAGGAGATTTCAGCAAGGCTGTTTAGCTCTTGCATGTGACCCCAACCCCACGCATTATCCAGGCATTAATGGTGCATCTCAAGAGTTAAGGAAGGACAGGAAAACTTCATGTTGGAAGGGGAAGGAAGTTACCTAAAGGCCAATGAAGTAACAAATAATTTCAAAACATAGGAGGTAAACGTGCCCCTTTTGGAAAACTGCACATGTGAGTGTGTGGTCCTCAGCCAAAGATTAAGCACCTTTGAGTAGCTAAGCTGTTGCCTTCTTTAAGTAACTTTTCCAAACATTCTTCTTCACCACTGCTGAATACATGGGGATCATTTTGTCTGCTGCTTTGTCACAGATCCCATCAGCTTTAGCAACTCTGCAATACTGCAAATATTTGAAGTCACTAATTATTAGTGAAGCTTTTTTTTTTTAAATTTTCTGGTCACTTCTCATATGGTCATTAAGAAAAAAAAAAAAAAACAAAACGTACCTTAAGAACAAAGCCCTACTTATATTTTATATTATTTAAAGCACAGCACTTGCCATTCAGTAATATGCCTATAGGTGTGCTTTGGCACCGATTTACATCACTGACTGACTGTACATATCACATTGCCACACTCAGGCTCAGGTGCCTCTAAAATCTTGTATTCCATTGTTCTAAGTAGGCAAGCAATGAATTTTTTAATTATAACAAGAGACTGATATTTGATAATACAGCAATACTGACAGCCCATAGCATGCATTTAGATACAGGCTTCTCTGGAGTTTAGAGGTGAAGATGTGACCTATAGAAAAAAATTAGTATTTCCTTCTATTGAAAAGTGCTCACCAAGATACTGAAACAGAAAAATCATCTTATTTCATAACTCACCCTTTGACCCACATCCTTCCCAGCTAATGAGGACTGGGAGACAAACACTGATTCCTATAACACCTGGATCTAGTGATGCTGCTATGAGACAGCAAGCTATGCGTTGTTAGTAAAGCTACGAAGACAGAATATGATTTAAAGATATTTCTGGCACTAAAAACTTTGCCAACCCATCCTACACTCCTGAAAAGCTGAAGAATAAAATGCAGTACTGTCAATGCCTGCTGCATCCTGACGTCCTCATCACCCTGAGAAAAGTCCTCTGTCTGAGGCACAGCTCAGCTAATAATCCCCTTTTGCTTACAGTTAAGTTCAAGCATCTGCTGATAATTTTACAGTTTTAAATATCTTTATCCTGCATTAAATATCTTTGCTCTTAAGTGCTGCCAACCATGTGCAAATCATGGGGTTGCCAGGAGAGGTTTCTCTCTGATGAGCTGCAGAGAAGAAAGCTGCTTTTTGGTTTTCTCCTGCAAAAGCTGCTTATTTCCTAAGGACTGGGAGGTCTGGATCTACCCCATGCCACAGTCCATAGGGCATCGGCTTTTTCTTGGCTTGGCTGTTGATGCTTGCACCTGACAAAACAGCTGATACACTATGGGGTAAATCACTACCCTTACACATCACCAAATAAATAACAAATTGCCCTTAATTGATACTAAGTGACTTCACTGAGTAAGCTGTCTGTCCACAGTAATAAGGGAATGATTAGTAGGTTGCTGCTGTTTAAGCCGTCACTGCCATGACATACCAGCACAGTAAGTGATCCAACTTCTACAAGTGTGACTTGGGGCAACAAGCTTCCTCTTTTCTATATAGTAAAGAATTAACTTGCCTCCAAAAAGCAGGTTTTTGAGGATTTGGGGCTTTATATCTTCTTTAGAGCAGCACAACAATCTGCTGAAGACATGGCATATTGATCACCCTCTTCTTCAGTTAATCATAAAACACTAAAAAATGCACCGCACCAAAAAAAAAGAGTAATCTTTTGGAATTAGTTATTTATGCTACACTGTTAAAATGGCACTGAAATAACATACTGCAGAGGAGAACAAGTTTCTTACTGCAGAGGACACTGCCACTATTCAATATGCCAATAATCTTCCTCAGATGACAGATTGTTAAATCCTTATACCTGCAAATTATTAGCAGTATCTTGTACGCTAATAAAAAATTCTGTAAAAAGTGGAACTATAAATCCTGTTTATTTCTTGTTACTGTGCACAGTCCTACTTAAGCCTTATATGTTTTCTACTCCTGCTCTGAAGGAAGAGAGACCAAGGGGTCACCAGTCCAGCTCCCTGAAAGGGTCACCAGCTCCCTAAAAGATCAGGTTAAAACCAGATAAACAAGTGGAAAACATACTGCAAGAAAAGCAATGGGGTGGATGGTATCTGTTTGCCATTCTTTGTTTACTTTTTTAATATACAAAAATTCCCCCACAGATACTGACAGACCAGTTTGTATAATTTCTCTGCTAAAGATAAGATACCTCTCTGCTAAGGATAAGGTAAAGGATAAGGTACCATTAACCATTAAATGGTAAAGCATACCATTTAATTTTGGTTGAAGTGAATAACTGCACTTAACAAGTTTTATAGAATCACAGAATCATTAAGAATGGAAAAGATCTTCAAAATCATCAAGTCCAACTGTAATACAACTACCACAACCTCTAAACCATATCCTGAAGCTCCACATCAATGGTGTCTCCACCACCTCTCTGGGCAGCCTATTCCAATACCTCACCACTCTTTCCATACAGAAATTTTTCCTAATATCTAATCTAAACCTCCCCTATCACAACTTAAACCCATTTCCTCTTGTCCTGTCACTCGTTACTTGGGAGAAGAGATCAACATGACCTAGCGAGGTCCCTGTACTGTTCTTGAGTTGCATGCCCCTTTTTCCAACAGTGGTAACTCTCCTTCTTTTCCTTAGCCCCTGCAAGATCTCCCTGTTCACCAAGGTCATTTTCCCCAACATCTCGTTTCATGACACATGGGGTCAGCCAGCTCCTGCAGATCCTCCTTTAGGCTGCTCTAAAACTTCCTTCTTGAAGAATATCAAGCCTTCCTGGGCTTTTTTGCCCTTCAAGACTGCCTCTCAAGGGACATTCCCAGCCAATGTCCTGAACAGTCTGAAGTCTGCCCACTGGAAGTCCATTTTTACTGACTCCCCTCCTTATTTCATCAAGAATTGAGACTTTTATCATTTCATGGTCACCCAACCCAAGATGGCCTCCAGCCACCACATCACCCACTAGTCCCTCCCTGTCTGTAAACAGTAGGTCCAGCGAGGCACCTCCCCTGGTAGGCTCACTTAATATCTGTATTAGGAAGTTACCTTCCACACACTCCAGGAACCTCTTAGATTGTTTCTTCTCTGCTGCGTTGTATTTCCAGCAATCTCCCATGAGAACACAGGCTTGGTGACTTGGAGACTTCTGCTAGCCACCTGTAGAATGCCTCATCAGCCTCCTCATCCTGGGTAGGTTATCTGTAACACATTCCCAACAGGATGTCTGCCTTGCTGGCCTTCCCCCTAAACATTACCCTAAGCACGGAACGTTACCATCACATTTGTCAAATTCTACACAATCAAAACACTCCCTAATATACAGTGCCACTCCACCACCTTTCCTTCTTTGTATGTCCCTTCTGAAGACCTTATAGCCACTCATTCCAGTACCCCAATCATGACCAGCATCCCACCACATTTCTATGATGACAGCTACCCCACAGCTCACCTACTGCACAGCAGCCTTCAGCTCCTCCTCTTTATTGCCCATGCTGCATGCATTGGTGTAGATGCATTTCAGCTGTGCTAACAATCCTGCAGAAATCCTAATTGGTATCTGACCAATTCCCAGCTGTTTCCATGGTTACTAATCTATTAGTGAGGCCTGTGGTTTTTTTGCCACAGGTATCATCATTTCCCACCTCAACTGAGACGGCAGACTGGTGGCTGTCCTTAGGCTCATCTTTCGTCAGACTGGTTTTATCCCCTTCCCTCTTCAACCCTAGTTTACAGCCTTTGTATCTCAGTGTGACTGAAACCATTGCTGCCACTTAAGGATCAGAGAGAGATTATCTTCACTACACAATATCCTATTACAGAAGCAGTGTCATCAGATCCAAGCTGCTTTGCTAATGCTACTGAGGATGATTCATAATACCATGAAATTTGGTCTTGAATCGAGTCACAGGTTTGATTTTCAATTTCTTGCTATTACTTAAATGGAAATATATCAAATTACTGAAACAGTAAAATTTAAATAATTAATAATGGTTTGCAAATACCTGCATGCAACCAAAATGAAATTGAAAATATTGACATTTGACATTACAATGTCCAAATAGTAGAACTGTGAAACTGTATCCAATAACAACCTAATGCAAGTTGAAAAGCCCAAGCTAAAAAAATTATGACCACTACCAAGGGATAGAAGCTCTCTTAAGTTTTCCATCTTTCCATGCTGAGAAGCAAAAAATTGGTAATTCAAAGTCATCCTCATATTCCTTGCTTGCTCTTTTATCCAGGATTATTTTTATTTTTTCAGTGTGTCCCTAAAATAAAAATACTTTTGCTCTTAAAAAGAACTGGATACTGACGTTGCCTATGTTTTGCCACAGATTCAAACCAGAAATCAGAAAAATGCAACGCATTCAATAGTCTAAATATATGCTGGAAAATTAATGGTGGAACAAATTAGACAAATTTAATTTAATTTTTCACATTTCCTAATTTACCCAATAAAGAGCAATGGAAATTGAATTAGTTTATTAGAACAATTAAGCTAATGTATTTCTGGAAATAGGCTATATCTCACTTACGAAGAGATACTAAACATGACTCTTTCCCAAAAAACACCATAACAGATTTACTTGCCTTATATAATACATGAACTCATAAGTACATACAACATTTTTAATGCTTAAATAATTATTGCTTCCTAACTGCTGATGTAGTATCAATACACTGTTTTAGAGCATTTCAACTCCCGTAGAATTTAGACTGACTTATGCCTGTCAGAATAGGTAGGGATAAAAAAATCACCAGATAAAAATGCAAAAAGTATACAAACTATCATTCAGAATATAGCAGTATGTGAAAATGATGCAATAGGCTTATCGGTTACCTGAAATGAAGCTTGGTACAAAGAAATTAATCCACACTGAGGATGATGCCCATTAGTATTTGCTCCACGGTAGAACAGAAACTTTAATGCTTCCATGCCCATTTTCAGCACCTCCAAACACCAGGGGGGAAAAATAATCATTTGCTATAAGAAGAATTTATATAACTAAAGAATTTGTGCACAACTCAACAGTTTCATCATTAATTCTCACTGCAGTAATCATAAAAAAACCAAAACTAATTCATCCTAAATTATCACACAGCACTGATTACCAGGATTTTTGTAGTCTGGTCTAAAAATCAAACACACACACCCTGCCTTCTTTTGTATTTCATGAAAAACAAATTATTTGATACATTTGATACACTGCTTAGAGACAAAGCAATATATTTCAGGCTCTGAGGTGAAAATGAAGGTATAGTCAGTGAATAGAGAAAAGACAAATTTAAAAAGTCCCCTTTTTTTAGGAGGCATAGCAATAGAAATCAGTCAAGATACTTTATTATTATTTCATTTCTTATCCTCATAGTTAAGGCACTTTATTTTATAATACACATATTACGCCCACACACAACACTTATATGGGGAATTCACTGCAAATAAAAAGAGATAATCACTTGTGCAAGGAATCCAGAATCAGTGTTAAACTTATCATCCAATGATATTTAAAAAGTACTTAAAACGTTATCTGTGTGTGTTCATAAGGAAATGCTATTTTTCTATTTAATTAGAATTTTGTCAAATCAATGTAAAACGTCATTTAAACTGTTGGAACTTGCTTAGGCTTAAGCATGGGCTGTAACAGTCTGAAGACATATGTAAGTAACCACTGAGCTCAGCCAGCTTCCTCCTGTCCATCTCACCCACTCAGACCCTGCCAATGCAACCTGCAGGTAACAAGAGGCTTTACTTCTGATTTACATCACATGTAGTGAGCCCAGGGGCAGTCCTATTAGTACTAAAAATGCTTATTTACCTTCATATTAAAGAGGATGTGCAAAATGTAACTATATCTGCTCACAGATACAAATTGATACACAAATCAATAAAAACCTGCTAATTGTTGAGTCCCCAAAAAAGCAATCACTGAAAGAATCATAGAATCATAGAATTGGCTGGGTTGGAAGGGACCTCAGAGATCATCAAGTCCAACCCTTGATCCACTGCCACTGCAGTTACCAGACCCTGGCACTGAGTGCCACATCCAGTCTCTTTTTAAATATCTCCAGGGATGGAGAGTCCACCACTTCCCGGGGCAGCCCATTCCAATGCTTGATCACCCTCTCAGTAAAGAAATTCTTTCTAATGTCCAACCTAAACCTCCCCCAGCACAACTTAAGACCGTGCCCTCTTGTCTTGCTGAGAGTTGCCTGGGAAAAGAGACCAACCCCCACCTGGCTACAACCTCCTTTCAGGGAGTTGTAGAGAGTGATGAGGTCTCCTCCTCTTCTCCAGGCTGAACAGCCCCAGCTCCCTCAGCCTCTCCTCATAAGATCTGTGCTCGAGTCCCTTCACCAGCTTGGTTGCCCTCCTTTGGACCTGCTCCAGGACCTCGATATCTTTCCTGAACTGAGGGGCCAAAACTGGACACAGTACTCGAGCTGTGGCCTCACCAGTGCTGAGTACAGGGGCAGAATCCTTTCCCTGGACCTGCTGGCCACGCTGTTCCTGATACAGGCGAGGATGCCATTGGCCTTCTTGGCCACCTGGGCACACTGCTGGCTCATGTTCGGCTTCCTGTCAATCCAGACTCCCAGGTCCCTTTCTGTCTGGCTGCTCTCAGCCACTCTGTGCCCAGTCTGTAGCTCCCCATGGGGTTGTTGTGGCCAAAGTGCAGGACCCAGCACTTGGCCTTGTTGAACCTCATCCCGTTGGAATCAGCCCAACTCTCCAGTCTGTCCAGGTCCCTCTGCAGAGCCCTCCTGCCTTCCAGCTGATTGACACTTCCCCCCAGCTTAGTGTCATCTCCAAATCTGGGAGGGGAGAGAGAAGGGGAGATATATTTGTTGGTGTACAAGTCCTAATAAACTTCGTACAGCTTTTCAGAAAGCAGTAAAGTGGGAAGCAACAGGACTTTTAAGAAGGCCACTTCAGGTGTCACAGGATCTCCCTGGTAAATGTCATTTCAGAAGATGTGCCTTTGTCTTAAAACTCTCTGAACACCTAAAATGGTAAGGCAGTTATCTTTTGCATATCTTAGGTTATTAGCATGCATTACTACAAAGGAAAGATAATATTTTAATGGAACTGTTAAAGTAGTAGAAAACTAACTACAGTTTTTGTTTGGTATGCTGCAGTTCTGAAATTTACATAAGTTCATTTTTGGAAAAAAAAATCTAGCAAAAATATTTGCAGCACAAAAAAAATTTCAAAATACTGACAGCCAGAGCAAGCAGCAAGGAATTCACCAGAAGTAGCCTATGAGAAAACATAAGAAGCATTTGCGTGTAAAAGCCTTGTAAATCCTAGAAGTTTCCAGGACAGGTATCAAGGAAGGCTTGGTACCTTCACTGTGGGATCAAAAAAGGAGAATTAGAAAAAAAACCAACTAAAAACACAGATAAACCATGCAGAATTTATCTAACATTTCCTTCCAATATCTGGAGCTCCTATAGGTGTCCTAGCAAAGCTGCTCACTCATAGGCCCACTAACTCAAGACTTCATCAAACACACGTAAACCCAAGAACCAAGGAAAAAATAAAAGAAGAAAAAAACATGTCATTCTAACCAGAATGCTTGTCAAAAAAGTGTCTGTGTAATACAAAGACTATTAACAATTGTGGTCGGTGACAGACTGCCCTTCAAGCTCTCAAGGCCAGATTGGATGGGGCTTTGAGCAACCTGGTTTAGCGGGAGGTGTCCCTGCCCATAACAGGGAGGTTAGAACTAATGATTATTAAGGTCCCTTCCAACCCAAATCACTCTACAATTCTACTAGGAGAGATTAAAAAGATAAAACCTTAGAGCTGAGGCAAGGGATCAGTCTCAAGAAAACCGCAGCCTTCTTAAAAGAGTCTGATAAAACTAGACACTCTCCTAGACACTGACAGCTCTCTCAGAGAAACTGGGAGATTAAAGGTATTGTTCATTCAATTAAAACATCATAACCCTCAGCCTACAAGTCCAATTTGAGCCCTTCTGAGATTCCTTAAGAGGCAACAGTAATCAAACACAACTAAGCGCTGACCCTAACACCTTGTGTCATTCTGGCACAGGGGATGTATAGATCAGGTATTAGGAAAAATGTCTTCACCAAAACGGTTGTCAGGCACTGGAACAGGTTTCCCTGGGAAGTGTCTGAGTCACATTAATACCTGGAGATATTTTAGAGACATGTAGATGCAGTGTTTAGTGACATGGTTTAGTGTTGGACTTGGCAATACTAAGTTAATGGTTAGACCTGATGAGCTTAAAGATCTTTTCCAACCTAAACAATTCTGAGTACAACCCAACCAGCCCTGATCTGCAGCTCAGTCCAGCAGCCAGTCTACCTCCATAGACCACAACCTCCTAAGGGCCCATGCAGCTGCCTTGGGAAGTCAACATGCAAAAATCCCACCTATTTTTATTATAAAAGTATGACTGTTTCTTCAGCCATTTTGAAACTCTCCGTCAGTAATCTGTCTTGTTGAACTGGGAGACCAGCATGGCTCACAATGAAGACACAAAAGCTAGCAGACTTCCTGAGCAATATGAGGTTTTTAATGAGCAACAACTAAAACGATTATAAAATAAAACGAGATATTGCAAACTTTTATGTGCACTGCAGCCCTCAAGGAGACCAAGTTTTGTGGACTGTGCAGTGAAGGAACAAGTAAAGCTGCTCCTATGGGCTCTTTGATAAATGAAGCTGCTACAACAAAACACAAAGGGCCTAAATATATTCCATGTATTCCAGTTTGTTACAGAAAAAGCTATTCGGTATTTTTCTAAGCAGTGTTTTTTGGGGTGAGAATACAGGTATAGGTCAAAATCTCTTGGAGTAATATTAAGTTACATTACACAGTACATTTTTGGATGCTTTGTGAGAAATAGGTACAGTGGGGTGAGCTGAAGGCGGTGGCCACTCTAAACGAGAAGAGCAGCTTCAGGAAAACCCCTGCATTGAGCAATACACCTTGAGTGGCTCCAAGTGTGGACTCCAGCAACACCCTCTGAGGGAGGAAGATGTTAATCATAACAGAGTGGAAAACAGGCACAAGTAACAGAAACAAAGAGTTTGGCACACCAAGTGAAGAAAAAACATGCTGAACCTGCTCATGGCTATTATACAAGCACATCTCTAATGCAGACAGCACAGGCTGAAGTTGCCTGTGATCCCAGCCAAGTGATCCCAGCTGCCCGAGTAGCCCGGGATGGATGTCACAGCGTAGGCCCAGCCATTACCAACCAGGTCTTACCCCCCACTGTGGGACAGGGAGGAGAAAATCCAGGCAAAGGCTCATTAACTGCAGATAAGGACAGGGAAGTTTTTATTCCCCAATTATAGTAATGGGTGAAAACCAGACAGATTCAACTTGGGAAAAAAAAAAATTGATCTACTAGGAGAAAGAGAAAACATGACCAAATCTAAATAGCTTCCCCATACACCCCCCTCCCTTATTCCCAGCCCCGAATTGCTTCACCTGCCTTCCCCTCAGAAGGGTTCAGGGTCAGTTCACCTCACGTTTCCACCTCACGTTTCCACCACTCTTTCCTCCTCAGGGGGAGGATTTCTCTCGTGCTCCAACGCGGGGTCCCTCTCATGGGGGAGTCCTTCAGGAACCCCTCTAATATGAGTCCCTCCCAGGAGGTGCAGTCCCTCAGGCACAGCCTGCTCCAGCCCGGGCTGCACACGGAGTCACCTCCCCTGCTGCGGGAGCAGTCACCTCCCCTGGCACGGGGTCCTCCGTGGCTGCCGATCCACATCTGCCGCTCTCCCTGATTCTGCACAGGCTGCTGCTTCACATCTGCCTACCTGTGATCCTTCAGCGTCTACAAATCCACGTTTACCCCGCTGTGATCCTTCAGGAACTGCTCCCCCGTGCTTCTCCATGGGTTGCAGGGGGATGGCTGCCACCTCACCACGAGCTGTGGGGAAATCTCTGCTCGGACACCTTCTCCCCCTCCTTCCTCACTAACCTTGGTGTCTTGTTTCTGGCATTGCTCTCTCACCTCCTCCTCTGCTCTGAAGATCTCTTTTTTATATATTTTTGCAATTTCATTTCCCCTTTCTTGACTATGTCACTCACAGAGGCACATCCAGCTTCCCATCTCTGCTCAGCCTTGGGCAGAGGCAGGGCCAGAACTGGGGCTGGGGAAGCTTCCAGCAGCTTCTCACAGGAGCCCCTCCTGTCGTCCCCCCTGCTTCCAAAACACTGCACTAACACAAGACACTGGAGGTGTCAGATGCCTATATATATATATATGTATATATATATGTGTGTGTGTGTGTGTGTATATAAATATATAAATTTTCCAGCAAATCCTGCTAGAAGGAGAATAGATGGCAACTCTGAAATGGATCACTAATAGAAATGCTGATTGAAATGTTGCTGATGTGAGAATCCAAGAGATCACTTAATTTCAGCAACCCAAGCTGCTTTGACTAAGGCACAATGTATTTCCTGAATATAAAGATGGCTGCAATTTCACCAGTGTCTCTGGATTTCCCCATCAGGAACATAATTTTCATCTTACTTAAATTAATCCTCTGCCAACCCACACTCATTGTAAATCTCCGCTTTGCCTGGATGCTGGTGACACAAGAAAACTGGACTAACTGAATCAGATGATCAGAAGAGCTGGAAGAAAGAATGATTACATAGCACCATGGCCCAAGAGGTCTTCATCCACACCTGCTGTGCTTTCTAAACTGGGGAACAATAGCAGAACCTGTACAGGCACTGTGGATGAAAGGTGAAGATATGGATGTTCTTCCTCATTCCACTGGTATCATTGAGGACTCAACAGCCCACCACATTTTTTGCCTCCACATGAAGCATGCATGTCCAAAATAAGGTTGTGGTTTGATAGAAAATAGATTTAGCTAGAGCACAATAGATAGGACAGCAGACAAACCTGAGTACGAACACTACACTGTAGAGATATACAATTACCAGGGACTAACAGCCGAAAATTATTGCTCTCCATTAAACTAGCATTCTAGCAGGACACAAGCAAATATTAATGCCACAATTTCTTGCTGCATGTACTTTTAGAGACTAACAGGTGGTCGGCCTATAGACCCCACCTCAGAGTTCTTCAGTCAATGTATTTTATACTTTATTTACAGCAGCCTTTCTGGGAACACTATTACAGTGCATCTAATTCATCTCCTGTGGGATTTACACTTGGCAAAACTGGGCATGCTGCCATAAGTCTAGAAACATTAAGTTCGCACATGAGGTATCTTTTGCTGTACTTTATTCCCTCCAAAGAAAAATGTCACAGATACCACTCAAGTTTCCAGCTGCTTCCTTTACCCCTTACTATCCATTATCCATTGGGGCATCAAAATGAGTCAAGACTGCACAGGTAAGCAGGTGTTCTTCCTTCATAGCACCTTTTATGCTTCTTTTATATCCTAAATATTTCCAAAACCTAACACAAAATCCACTTTGCAAGCTGTGCTGGAAATTGTGCCTACATGGGAGCCCTAGTGGGGTGGTTCCACCTTTAAGTGTAGGATTGCAATAGATGTGGCTCTACAAAAGACAGAAGCTGATCAGAGTGATCATGGGGAAAGAAGAGATGCTGACAGGCAAGATAAAAGTGTGCTCATAATCAGCGTATCTGGGACCTTCTCCATGAGGCACCAGATGTAAAACAAGGAGTAAAGGTATTCTGTGTGTATCTTTAAATATAGAATTATTTCAATTAGGAAAATGGCCTCCATTTGTGCCAGGGCAAGTTTATGTTGGATATTAGGAAAAATGTGTTCACCATAAAGGTTGTCAGGCACTGGAACAGTGCCCAGGGAAGTGGTGGAGTCACCATCTCTGGAGGTATTTAAAAGATGTATAGATGTGGTGCTTGGTGGTCTGGGTTAGTGTTAGTTAGGCAGTGCTGGGTTAATTTGGTTGACTGGACTTGATGATCTTAAAGTCTTTTCCAACCACAATGATTCTATGATTCTACTTGAAAAAAAAATTGTTGTCTGCCCTCATATTAAGATATGTAAGATATTTCTGCCTTTTACAGTGTAGATCAGAGGATAAGCAGCTTACATGAAGAGCAGCGCTGCTTCTGGCCTGAGATCCTACTCACTGTGAAAGGCTTCTAGAGCTGGTACAGGTGAAGAAATAAATAAAATCACATGAACGCAGAGCAAGTTTAAACACCAATGCAGACAACAACAAAAAAGTTTTGAAGTTGAAGTTAAGAGGTTGTAGCTAAAACTTTTGGCCTAATATTGAAACCTGTTTCCTAAACCATGTTCGACATAATCAGTTTCAGCCTTAGTGTCAGCATTTTTATTCATGCAAAAATAAACTGTGCTGCTCTTCAAGATGGTTTTCTTATCAGCACACAACTACTTGCTCCACAAACTTCTCAATGACATTTTCTCTCAAGCAGAGGACAGTAGTCTGGAGATAAATACTCTGATCATTTTTCTTTGTGGATTTTTAATCAATAATGCGTTATATTTCACTGTAATTTGTAGGAACATTCTAGTTAGCCCAATATACTTTTAACAAAGAAGCATTATGAAAAATACACAATTTTCCCTACCATCAGTAATAAATCTATTCACTTTTTACCACAGAGCAACATGGATTTCCCCCAAAAAAGGGGTGGGAAGATGGAAATTTAGCCATAAAATATTCAGTTAGACCTGTTGAAAATATACCTGTATTAAACTAACAGGAAATAAAGTGAATTTCTCACCTCCCCTTCTCCCTTAAAACAGGCAGATGACAACTTAGTGATTGCAATGGAGACCTGAACTTATGAGGCCCACTAGATATGTTTCAACAAATTGCCCAAAAGTTAAACTTTTGATTATTATTCTTTTTACCCAATAATAAATAGTAGACATTCCCATTGTTCAAGTCTCCCTTCCCTTTCATGGAGTCCTCATGATGCATTAGCATATCAGAAATTATTCTAGCATATTTGGGGTTTTTTGGTCAGATTTGATTCTTTAAGAGCACTTATCAACTTCTTTCAAAGTTTCCAATCTGGTCAGAAGTTCCTTGTCTGGGACAGGCTTGACAAGGTTGTTGCCCATGCTGCTCCATTGCCCTAAGGCCCACCAGAAACCATGACCCAGTTGATAGTTTGTTGTTCCTGCTCGAGAAATAGGAAACCCCAAAGGTGCTGAACCATGCAAATCATGCCAAAAAACACAGCAACCAATTCTCTTGAGAGAGAAGTATTTCATCTCATTGTTTTTTTGTAGTATTATCCTGAAACTGCAACTCTTAAAATGTATATTAGGATTAACAACAAATGTGTTTGCTCTTTACATTCTTATCTTGTATCCTTTTAACCCAGGTGAAACAAACAAACAAAAAACACTTAGAGAAAACTTATTTGTAGCTACTGCAAGTCTTATATTTCTCTATACATACATCTGAAAAAATCTGTTGTTTGACAAATGATGTCTGGCTTCTGAATAGCATGGACATCTCAAAGAAACAAGCTCTTAAGAGATAATGAAAGATATATTCATAGCCTAATGTAAACTGCAATGTATCTGCACAAGCAGAGGGAAAATAAAATGTTTAAAAAAGATTACTTGGAGCAAAGGCAACCTCCTACCCTAAAAGAGAAGTTGTACACAGGTATTTGGTTACAATCCTACTCTATGATTATTTTTTTTAAAGGCACACTCCTATTTCCATAGGCAGATAATTTGTCAGTTGTAAAGAGTGGTTAAGGCATTTGTAAAGCATTGAATTTATCACAGGTAAAACCACCTCCTGCCTTTAAAGCCTTGCCATCCTTATATATGGGTGGTGCCAAAATCACTTCTGTCTATCTTGATGAATGCTTCAAACCAAAGACAGCCCAGAGTCCAAGGCTTCCAAACGGCAGCAGAGAAAACACCGGTGCCAGCATCAAGGCTTTGTAAACTATGGTAAGGGAGAGCAACAAGTGCTCACTCTCCCTGCCTTTTCCCTGCACGGCTGAGGGGTTTGAGGGGTTTGCCCGAATCCAATGCGGATCGTCTCATGAAAAAAAAAAAAAAAAAAAAAAAGATTCCACGGTTTTGAACAGAGCAACTATCTGAAGAAGGACACAGATCCCACTTACAGGCAAATACATACACCCATACACCCTAAAGAGTTAATCATCACCAAAATGATTGTTTTCTTTAAAGAAGGAGATGGTAATCAAAACCGCCTCAACCCGCTGCAGTGGATTTCGGTTTCTGAGCTTTTGGTGACACCTGGTGGCACAATATAAACCGTGCTCCTGCTCCCTCAACCACATCTTACCCAAACCACTCTAAGTGGAGCTTTGCCATTTCTAATACTGCAAGACAATTTACTCAGTTTTAGAAGAGCTTCCATGGAATTCTTCTACAGGGTCAGCCTTGATGCAGCAACATCTACCATACGAACGATGCACCCAGAATTTCTCCAGCCTTCTGTATACACTTCCATTGTTGCAATAGGATTAGTGAAAAGATACAGTCAGTCCAGAGTGCCACAATGTTTTCAACCACCCATAAGAAATGAATCCCAGTTCTTAAGAGGAAAAACAAGTTTTCATCATACCTTAGCTGTCAATGGTTAGCATCCCCCTTTTAACTTAAACACATGAGGAAAAAGAAACTAAGTAGACACAGACAGCAAAGTACTCCCCTAGCCAAGAAGGGTAAATCTCTTCTCCTTATGTCACAGCTGAGACACATTCCCTGTACACTGGCACTAATACATATTTACTATATCAACAGGAATATTTGCTACATTTGATGCATTGACAAAAAAATATTCCAACTCTAAAATGTTGTGGGTATGATGTTGACTGCAAGAATTAAAGTTTTAAATCAGGGGAGCTCTTTGAAATGAATTAGAATGGAAAAATAAGATATGTGAATATTTTTGAAAAATATTTACTTGGTACACAAGTGCCTCCAGTAACACTACAGTGCATTAATTCAATGCATATTTATAAGGATATCTGCAGAGTATTTTTGTTTGATCCTCAACAACACATCCCAGACCACAAAACTGGCACAAAACAGGCACTTCAAATTCAGCAGTCTTGGTGAGACTTCAGCTCTAGAAGGGTTCATGAGCAACTCTTGACATTATTCATAAAGCTTGTTTTAAACACCAAGATCAGATTTACTTTATCACATGTACACTAATTTTTTCATTACCACATTTATTGACATTTCTCCTGCAACATCCTCATTCATCCTCAGAGTTTTGCTATGAGCAAATCCACCAAGATACATTTCTTGTGTGAAGACAAATGTTGTGACAACTGTGACCATCCACCCTTGTCACTTCCAGAACCCAAGTGCACCTGCTCACACAGCAAACAGCCCTGGCTCCTAGCACTCCAAGTCCAGCACAGAGACATTCTACAGACTAGAAAACTTGACCACACATTTTCCTTTTTAAAAAATCTCTTGACAATGCAATCCCAGGACTGTTTCTTGGTCCAGCCTGGTTTGTGTAAGCACCTGGTGTTAATTACCATTACCAGGCATGCCTTTAATAAAGTTTAGTAGATTGATGATAATACATGTGGAGCATACTCCAATTAGAGATCAAAAGTCTTCAGAGAATTGTGAAGAACACACTGACAAGACATTCTACTTTCCTGATTTCTTCCCCTGGAAACGCAGTGCAGGGACAGGCCAGGGGAGCAGTGCCAGCACCACTGACTTGCTTTTGACACCGAAGTCTACAGCCTGGAGATATTCATGCCAAGGTGAATATGAGAACAGGAGGCTTTTTTCCATAGGAAGGATTAGGATACTGCTTATTTAGCCTAGCAAACCATGGAGACAGAGTACTCTCCTCTTATGGCACTGGCAACAGCATTATTTGTGATAAAACAGAGTGGGTACTCAGAATAGACGAGTGACCATCCCTAGGATTTCATGCTTCATTTCAGACAACTACTTTTTACTGTCACACAATATGCTCGGTTTCCTGCCATGGGTCTGCTGTCTCCCTTTCACTGAAAATCAGATACATGCAAGAAGTTTAGGAGGCTCTTTTTCAATTGTCACCTAACCTTTATGCCTGCAGAGTCCATAGGTACCTGCAGCTGAGTTGACAGCTGCATATTTTTAACTACACAAGAACAAAATTAACAAAAAAGGGCAGTTCTAATGACAGTGTAGGAATGCTTGGTATGAACCAACAGCCAGGGAAGAGCAGAAACCTTGCACCAGCTGAAAGTCTGCTCCAGGAGGTTTGGCTCCCCTTTGCTGGACAAGTGCTACACAATGGAAAGTCAACTCGTCAGAAAAGGGGTGCAAAGTGGCAAACAAGAACAGTCAGGCTGCCAGCAGAGTAGGTTTCCCTTTCTTCTTAGAGCCCTGTGCTTTTCCATACAGCGCTATGAAAAGATACTTCTGCTCCTCTTCCAGTTATGAGAACTGCACTGTGATCCCTGAAAGAATTGGAGATCTGCTTTAATTGCAAGCCCCTGAATATACCTGAGACTTTTTCCCCACACCACTATTCAGCCATGCTAAATTTAATTTTTGGTATGCTCTTGAAAAGTGGTTTGCAATGGAATGAAATCTCCACAGTCCCGTGGAAGAACCATAGGAAGGTGTATTTTAGCAAAGTGCAGTAAATGATTTTGAGACTGAAACCTATCATCACAGAGCCATTAGATCAGAGCAGAGAGAGGGAGCCACCACCACCATGTTCAAACAAGGATTCTCCAGGAACGAGCTTCTCTGTGTATCAGATCAGGTTTAATTCATTGTCCATACTAGCTTATAGATTCATAGAATCTTTTTGGTTGGAAGCAACCTTAAATATCATCTAGATGCAGACCCCCTGTATGGGCAGGGGACATGGGAAGGAATACCTTCCACTAGAACAGTTTGCTCAAAGCTGCATCCAACCTCACCTTGAAAACTTCTGGGGATGGGTGATCCACAATTTCCCTTGTAACCTGTAGCAGTGTCTCACCACCCTCACAGTGAAGACTTTCTTCCTAATGTCTGTCCTAAATCTACACTCTCAGTTTGAAATCATTACCCTTCACCTTTGGAAAGTGATTTTGCTTTTAATTCTTTTGTATGTACATACCAAATTATAACAATCTAGTCATTTTTCCAAATAGCTAAGTGGGAGCATCCTTTATTCTAAATGTTCCATTCTTAAAATTCCTCTTTTCAAAGCAATGTAGGCCATAGATTCAGTATCTCAATGGAGATGTTTGCAAAACACAAAACAGTTTTTTACTGTTGTAATTACTGTCTTCTCTGGTTATAGCAGCCAGTGGAAAATTAGCAGTAAAAGAAGTCCTTGTATAATTTCTGCTTACCAGGGAAATTTCCTTGGAGAGTTTTTGTTTGAGAACATAAAGCTGGAAGAAAAACAGGACTGGCAGTGGAGTGCCTGCGTGAGAATTTTGATACAGAATGATGTGCAGACACTACTTTTTTAACCAGTACTTTAAACAGTAGTTACAGAAAATTGTGTCTGGATTTGGATTGTCTCCCACATACCTGCTGGGAATTCCAAATGGGGAAATCCAACATGACTTTCTTGCAGGCCTCACTCACGTACAAATACCACAAGGTATTTGCATACCAGGAATATTTTCTGTAATTTTGTCCATGTTTTGGTTTTTTTTAAGGCAGAGTTGCTTGTTGATCACACCACAGGTGTGTATAGAGACTGTAAAAAATTGAAGTGTGAATAACTGAAGCCACAATGAAACAAAGTACTAATACGTTTTCTTTGATTAAGGACTGTCATGCTGACCCTCACTTGCCATATTCATTATTTTACTGGCATGCAGAGATTCCCCAGGCATTTCTCTGAAGAGGATGATTGTTGCCCGAGTTCACAGGACCATGCAAGACAAAGAGACACAAGCACAGAAGGAAGCAGAAGGGAACCTGTAAGGCTCAACCAGCACCCTTGAAGTATTATCACAAAGACAAATAGTAAAAGCACATTTGATCTGGGGGCACTCCCCAAAATGTCCACTCTCAAAGTTCTGCCTGCAGGACTTTAACCCAAAGGCAGGCAGCATTCAGCTGGAGATCACACATTGCAGGGTCTTTGAATCAGTTGCTTTATTACCTCTTGCCTCCCCTTAGGCATCATATTTATGATACTTCTTTTCAACCCTAATTATTCTTTGTAGTTTAGCTTATACCAAATTACCTTTCAGGGTGCAAAGAGGCCATTGGGCTTTCTTCAGAACAAGTTGAAAAGTAGAGTACAGTATTTCAAACATGATGGAGCAAGCAGGTCATTCACACTAGATGAGGTAGGTCTGAGCCACATCAAGGCCTGAGAAGTTTGCACTCTGCTGTCTTCCTGACACTATTTGTCCTTCGCAGCCAATTAAGCAATAATCTGACAACAGCTTATCAGGCTGTGGGCCCAAATGAGGGAGACTCTGAAAGGATAAGGCACAACCCATATACCTGAAGGTGAAAAAGCACTGCTTGTGCCAGAGTTGTGACTTCAGGCAAACTAAACTGCATATTAAATTGCCTCATGAAAAATTATGTAATTATTAAAGGCAAGACTAAGCATAACATTTCAACCTCTCCTGGCTTCTCACCATTCTTGTTTAGATGCTAGCTAAATGTGTGGCTTGCCAAAACCTTACTTAAGCTTAACTTATTTTAAAAAGCCATATCAAGTACAGAAACTCTCCTGTATTGTTTTGGCTGATAACTTTACTGCTACAAGTAGCTCACAAGCAAAAACTTACAGGGGAAGAGTTTAAAACAAAACAACACAGTGGTTGCACCCTCTGCAGCACTGTAAATACATACCTTTGGGCTAAGCACAACTATCATTGGTGAGTTAGCCCTATAATCAGGTTACAATCACACAGTAAGCACCCTGGATCTTATGGTGACTGTGGCAGATGGCTAGTGAAGACCACAAGGCCAAGGCACGCCTGAAGAATATCCTATCTAGAAGGTATTGCCACCACCTCTGAAAGAAGCCAAAGGTGTAACTATCCGCAGGTTTCCATTTCCCTTGAAACTTCCTCAGCTTTAACATCCACAGGAGAGCAGTTTTGCAGCTGCCTCTCCACTCATGTCATCCACTGTCAGCTTTCAGATACTGTACTGCCTCCGATGAATCTAACAGAAATGTCAGCAGGCACATGATTCAGTATGTGGAGCAGCTGCTGTGGCATTTTGATAGCCACTATAAAAGTACCTAAAGGACTTAGATGTGTTGGAAAAAGCAAAGATTTCAGGACAGCAACCTGACTTCTAAACTTCCAAAGGAGAGGTGACATTAGTAGGTCCTTCTTGGCTTACTTTTCCTCCGTGTCAGTCAGTGTTACTGACATGCCTATATCTGAGGGAATGCAATACACAAACACCAACAGGCACTCAGCTAGCATCATTTGTTTAATAAAGTCTTTTCTGCTTTTAAAAAAGTTTACAAGACAGATGTGTTCCACATGATTAACAACTAGCAGCTGATCTTCCCTTTTAATGACTTAATCCATGCAGAAAGACTGGACTGTCCAATTTGGTGTTACACAGCAGCTGAACAATACACCAAAATATACACAGATCTACATGCTGCCATGGAAACAGGTACCACATGACACCACAGAGTGATAATCAAAATACAAGCCTGCTTGGGTAATTTTCAGAATTCAAGTGTTAAGTTTAAGGAAAAAACCTGATTTATTCTTGAAATGGAGCTTATGGACTGATAATGAATGTTCTCCTACAGTCTGCCTACAGTCACCCTTTATTCATAAGTCATGTGAAAACACATACACAAAAATGTTACAAGTCCTTTTTACTACTGATACTACACATTAACAACTAAATCTGATAGCATTGCTTTGGTTGTTTTGATACAGAATAATACAAGTTTCTAATGTCTTAGTTCTGATTTTCCATTTTCCATTTTTTTCCAAAGTTATTGAAGAGTGGTGCTGAGGTGAATGTCCATTGGGTCTCTCTTCAGGAATCCAGTGTAGCTTTTGTATGAGAAACTGTGGAAAACAAAGAAACAGGAATATTACTGTGAGTCAAAACAGAGAATGATTCCTTCAAATCCCATAGAAAAAAGTATCTTTACTTACTGTCAGAGCATGAAAATTAATGCTAGGTTATCAGTGTATCACATTTTAGAAATGTTCAGCTATCTAAATCTCAAGTGCTGTTGAAAAGGTCAGACTGACTATAGCGCTCTGGAATCCCTACCAACTCAGGCTGTCTAAAATGTTCACACAACCCAGAAATGAGGGGAAAACTTTGTATCACTGTGGCATAACAGCAAGGTCAACAATTAATAACAAATGGTACACTCCCACTCCATTTTCTAAGAACAGATTCTTCTTCCCAATGTGCCTGCTCATCTCCAGTATTAAAAAAGGAAGGTGCATAGAGCATAAAGCTGGAGACCAGAACTTGCGTGATTCCAGCTGTTGTGTGACAATCCACTTTTGACTTCAATCCAATTAATGAACAGAACCACTTCACACTAGTCATGAAATTTCTCTCCATGAGGCCAGAAAAAAAAAAAAAAAAAAAAAAAAAAAAAGAGGCTTTGGACTTGAAAGCTTGATTCATTTTCCAATTCAATCCAAACCAAAATAGCCTATTTCCAGAAACCTATTCAATGCATTATGCAAATTCATTTGTGTATAGTACCAATAGATAATACAAACTTCTATAAAACATAAATAATCCCCCAACGTCTGATCACCAGGGAAATCAATGGATTAAAAAAAAAATAAATAAAAAAAAGCCACTTTCTGAGCAAACCATGATACTGAATTCTATAAATCACAAGCCAGACTGAATCCTAGAGACAGGAAAATGAGAGAAAGGTTAGACCTTAACTTGGCAAAGCTGTTAATAATTAAACTGCAGAGCCAGCTCAGGGCTTCAGTGTGCAGATGAGGGAAATAATACTTTCTTGTGATCTTAGACATGCTTGAAAGTTCAAAATCAAGAATTTGCGGGGAGCCAGAGGGGGCAAAGTGGGAAGGTGAGGAGGGGAAAGAAGGCAATAAAAGCTGTGTCCTCCAGACTTAAAACTGACTGAACAAGTGTGATAAATACATAACTACATATCTAGGTAATCCATGATAAAGGATTCGGGGTCTATATTCAGTCTAATTCCATTCACTCATGTCCAGGCATGTCCTGCAGGTCAAGAACACAAAGGGACAGGAAATCGCAGCTCCCATTCTGTATTCAAGCAGCAAGTCTGGCCCTTAATGCCTGGCCTTGCATTCTCATTAGATGGCAAAGATAAATAAAATAGCCTGTTATCAAGTTCTCCAGAGAAAGAACAACCTGAAGACGAAGGAGTAGGAACCATGATACCAAGTTGCACTTCTGCTCTGTCTCTAACTTCTGAAATATTTCCCACTTCCATTGCTGTGGACTGTGTTATCTGGGTATTACAAATGGCAGGGGCTATTTCAGTGTGACCTGTGTGCTAGGTAAAGACAGAGAAATAAACTCAGCCATCTATCTCTGCTCTGAAGAATCCAAAGCACAATTTTGAGTTAAGTCACTGCTGCTTTTTAAGACCAAAATTTTAGATCTCCTGAGGTCATTGTGGAAACAGTTGTGTTGGACCAGACTCACACATAGACACCTCCAGCCAAGCACACAGCTGGGAAAAGGTTTTCATCCACTTCCACATTATAGTGCGCAAGACTGCAGACAGAAGCAGAGGTTACCAGCCAGCAAGATTATCAGAATTCCACCTTTCATCACTTCTAATGCAACTCTCTGCATCTGCTGCTTCAATGAAACACTCAGGATTAGAGACCAGCGAGCCAGGGCATACAGTTTTACCTGAGACCTGTTTTAGATGACCTAAGGCTCTCTTTCCGAAGACACATCTCCTTCTGCTCCACTGCTTGCGCTGGGGTCATCCTTGCTACGGGGAGGATTTCTTTCTCTACTTGACTCAGAGGGTACCTTGGTTCTGGTCTTCTCTTTTCTTTGTTGCTGTTTTTCAAGTTTTGTCAGCTATTTACAAAGGAAGGAGAGTGAGAAAACACTTCATGGAATAAAATAAATTTCAGAAGACTATTTCTGAAAAATCGTAAATGTGAGCATTTGTATAAAACTTGAAATTCAGTTTCTCAAGACCAATACATACATAAATAAAACAGAAGGAAAAAAATATCAAGGCTTAGATTTTCAGAAACTTGGAGAAGACAGTGAATTATCTTCGTACACTAACATGACCACCCCCTGAGTGTAAGAGCTGTGCACATAGCCAAAGGACTGCTCTCCACTTTCCAGGGTTCCTTGTCCACCCAACACAATCTGTAAATGGAAAAGATTAAGACAAAAGAACCAAAATGGAGAGACCCATTCCACCAAAGTCCCCGTCTGTTTTGGGTCTCGAGTGGCCGTTTTGTAGTTTCAAAGTTCCTAACAACACTTGTATTCTATGTTTGGTCACTCAGCACACCATAATAAATGTATTTTGTTCTTTATCTAGAAAAAGAGATAAATGACCCTTAGCATCACCTAGGATATAGAATAACCATTTCAGATCAGCACTGCCTTGCCACCTCTCAGTTAAAATTCTGTCAGTGCTACCAAGAGTCACACTAAGTTGCACATAGCTGTCACTTCTACATCTCTTTCCCATTTTTCGGAGGTGCAGGCTGCAGCAAGTTTTGAGGACACTACATATTGATAGCTATTTAAAGCAACTATGCTTTGTGCAGTTTATCCATTTAGGTAATTTCTGTAATGTACTGATTTTCTCTAGTGCATTCACAATTTCCCCCAGAAAAAGTCATAAATTGTAATTTTGTGGCCAGAAAATCTGTTCTGAGGTGAAATCTTCAGAGAATAAAATAAAATGTGTATCAATTAAGAATTAGATGGGCTCTTGGAAGACACATACAAAGAAGTGCTAAGAGCACAGACTGCAGAGCCTTGGGAGGATGCACAGCATCCCCTTGTACCTTAACCCACATATACATCCTTGTTGAACACCTACAGATATGGACTTTTAGCCTAACACAGAATATTCTTAGCTGGCTATTTAAAAACTAAAAATAGTTTATTTTTACTATGTCAAATGACAGAGTGTGACAAATCTAACAGGATCCAGTCCTCAAGTCACATGCAAAGATGTAACAAAAGTGTCAGGCATGATACAGGCAGTATTTTAATTCCTATTTATGAAAACATGCATGTTACTTGTCTGCCAAGAAGCCCATATACAGAACACATGAACGTTAAAGGTAATCAAGAAAAAGAGTGCATCTGTAGAAAGGGAAACAAAAGTTTGTGAACCCCTAGTATTAAAGGTACTCAGTTTTAATTAACAGTACTCTCATGGTGTCTATGCAGCTGGATTTTATTTTTCAAAACAGTACAGGGGTTACTAAGCTGCTAAAATCAGAATTAGAGGTTCAGTGACCTTCATGGTAGAAAAATGTACCAGAAGAGGGCAGGCACACTACATTAGCTGCAGGCTGCAGAGACCCAAAAACACAGGTTTCAGAATACAAATTTTTATGCATTTAAATAACTATGTGAGCATATCCATCATTCCTCACCAGCCTTCAACCTTGCAGTCAGTAATTGCAAAGTTACCCCCTTCACTGAGCCACAGCCAAACCTGCTGCAACAAACCTACAAACAGCTGTAGCAAGCTGTACCACTTCTGTTTACTACAGCATTGAGGCTCCTAGCAGTGACTCAACAATAATGATGCTGAAAAAAATTTCCATTACCTCATAGTCCTGTAACTTGCTACTCCATGAAATGTCATTGTTCCTGTAAACATGATAACTGAATGACATGATACCCTTATTTTCCAGCAAGTCTCTCCTATTACTCAAAAGAAGAAAAAGCCTAAGACACGTGACACTGATAATTTAAATTGAGTCACCTTTACCTTAGAGAAGGCTGTGAGCTAAACATACAAAGCTAGCCCTGGATTTTCAAAGCATGAAAAACAGTAGTGTATTCACACTGTGAACCTTGGGTTCTGCAACACAGAATCCACATCCAGCCTATATATTTGTTTATATATAATTTACATATAGAGGAGGAAATGGCTTGATATATGATATCATATGATATCACCATTTCAAACATGCCTATAGTGGTCATTCTCCCCCCATCTACGGGGCAAATAGCATGCTCACTAAGACTTCTGAAGTACAGACAGTAATATATAGTTTTATAAATACAGATGCATGCATACAGTCTGATGTACCAAGGGACTGTATTGTCTGTAGAAACAGGAGCAGCGGCTCACATCCTTGAGTAAACAGTATGCAACAGATGGTCTCCAAAGTTGTGATGTGTATTTATCAAGAAAGACCTCGTAAGTAAACTAGTTCTGTAAGAAGTTTGAGAACAATGTAGTGCAGAGGGCAAACAAATCAGCTGATAAACAGAAATAAATCCAGATCCATCTTCAGACATGGCTCTGCAGCAAACCCAAACTTCTACTTACAATTACTCAACTACATCTCTTCCTCACAGACCAACATTTCTAACAGAGAAAGAACAGAAGCAGGAGTAACCTTGGAATATTTAGAACTACCAGGTTGTCATGATCTGACAGCAGTATTCACCCAGCTCAAAGAAAATTAACAAAAAGTTCATTTAGATGAGGCGAGAGGGTAATTTGATAAGCTGTATTTATCCATGTCCCATATGAACAGGATTCACTTTAAAAAGACAAAACAAAGCAAAACAGATTAAAGGTAAAGTTAATTATTAACTCTTTCAACCACCTAAAACTCAAATAATAATGAAATAGATCAGATTTGTGTGTATCTATGGATATAAGCACGCATATGCATACTTTTCAATCCATGAATACATCGTGATTGGTCCATGAACTGAAGTTCAGATATATATTAAAATGCATTTTTTTGTCCTCAAAATACAGTCTCATTATTACGCAGGCAACAAAAGTATTACATATCTCATATGAGTATTACATTACTCGTGTAATATTACATATTACATAAGTATCACATATTTCTGTGACTATAAGGCACTGAAGTAATTCAGAAGGATGTGCTATAGGAGTATGCAAAAGACCTGCCAGGAAGATGAAAAAAATTACAATTAACTGTTTGGTATTATAGTGATTAAAACTTCAGACACACGAGGTTCAATGAAACATACCTTTAATGCTTTTACAGAAGCACAGAATGTGTTCTACACTCATCATCTCACCTGCAGAAACATAATGAGCTGTTTGTGGTTACTGCCTTACCATGTTTGTTGGCTAGCTGTGGAGACAGTGCACTTGTACAATGTGTCTAATTCAGCTTTACATCTAAAACCCAAAATTCTTACTTTTCTGAGACATCTTGGAAGCCTCCTAAGTATTCAAAGTATAAGCATCTTACAGCAGGAGCAGCACTGCCTTATGGTAAATGTACTGTGTCTGCCCAAGATGTAACACTGGGCTGGTCAGCAGTGTGTATGGAGCTGCTACATCTGCACCAGCACAGAAACGTTCATGTTTGTAACACAAGACTGGACATCCTGTGTAGGACATGCTGCATATAGGTAAAGATTTGTGCACAGGATTAGAATCAGTACCTCTCAGTCCATCAGGGCAGTCCTAATTACAGATGTAATAGGAGTAGCTAAGTCTGAAAATTCTCATGGAAAAATCACATAGACCTGTAAGTGTCAATCCTTTTATGTCAAGACACAGTATCCTGGAATCACTTTGTGCTATGACTTTGGCCAGAACCAAAACCCACAAACCAACTGGCTGTTCAGAAGAAGTCCTTCTTTCCCCCTCGCTAGAAGTCAAAATCTGCTTTGGTGATCAATACCTGGTCTGACCCAACTGCTGAATTTCTGAAGCATGCAATAAGTCAGAAAAGTCCTAAAATATCTCAAGTGTTTAAGAGCATCTCCTCTGTGGTCACACACAAAAATGCAAGAGTCCTCCAGTCCACAGAAGGCAACTTTTCTCCCATTGTAATACAGATGTTTTACACTACTGAGACACTACCAATGAACTAAAAATCTCAAACTATGTGGACACTGTTTCATCCCCAACATACTGACCAACATACAGAGTAATAGTTTGGAAAAGGTCAATATTTACATTTGGGTTGACAGCTTCTTTGACAAATTCTATCCTGCTGCAATTTAACAGTACACCATAGATGCAAAATTCTAAAAATTGAGTAATTACAGTCAAAACCTAGACTGCATTCTAAAAGGTTTCAACAAGGCAGAAATGTCTGCCATTATGTCAGCCCTAATACTATGCCACATCACTTTTGCAATCAATGTGCTATAGAAAAATACACAGGCACACCAATTACTCCACTAAAAATGCTAATAATTTTCCAGGCTGTTTGCTTTGCCAAAGTTAATTTCCCACATACAAAATGCAAATTCAGAATATCAGCCTTCCCTGAAGTTCTGCCTTCTTCAATACAGAAACATATCCTTCGTTTACCTTTTCCTCTGTGATCAGTGTGTACAGAGGCTGATTGCTACTCAGAGACAGCCTTTAACTTTTGCAAAAGCCATGAATAACACCTGGAAGAAGTCAATGACACCACGAGAATTATTTGTTAGCAATCTACTTGAAAATCAGTGGCAGTGTTCATGTTTCTGGAACCTCAAACCACAATAAAATCTGCAGGGGTATGTTTTAAATTTCAGTAGTGGTGTACCAAAGCTGTGACAATTTCAAATCAGAAACAATAAAAAATAATAAAAATCACAACAACTTTAAGGACAGGTTACGTTTCAGGAAGAAACCAATACTTCAAACTGCCATAGGCCATTACAAATCTAGCTGTTAACAATAGTATCATTTACTACTAATACCACAGAATAGATTATATTATATCATTGAGATAAAATTATTATCGGAGAAGAGGTCTACTGCACAAATAAATTAGTGGAAAGGTCATGAGAGAAGAAGGGAAGTCATCCCCATTTGTTAAGGAAGATCATCTCACTTATTCATTTTCTTATCCACACATCTGTACCTTAGACTTATGACAGAAGGTTATTAGGAGCTTTCTTCTCTTTGAGAAGAGGACACAACCCTTCTGGCCAAGGAATCCTATCATGCAAGGAATTATATACTTAGTTTAGTTCCTGGAAGAAACATGAGCAGCACACAATGAAGTTACTCTATATTGGCCCAAAGCCTAAGGAAAGAAAAGTGCTACCAGCCCTTCATCAGTTAGCCTGGTCCAACTCACTGCTCAGGCTTGGAAAAATTCCCTACCCAAGCAGCTTATCAGCTGCATGGCTTCTCAACTCATTTTCCTCAAGCACTCTTTATGACCAGTGATATACATAAAGAGCTGAGCTCCCTTTGCTTCATTTTCTTCACCAAAACTTTTAGTACAAAAAAAATTAACTTGTTAAATGATTTGTTTCTTCAAAGTAAGCACAAAAAATGGTGCAGCTGGAAGAAAAGAAACTTCAACACTGGCAACACAGGATTGAGAAAAGAAATCTCAGCTGACGAGGTTAAGGAAAGGACTGTAGTTTATTTTTCAGAACAGTGCACACATTCACGTGGGAAGAAAAAGTAGGTGACCAAAAAAAAAAAAAAAATCAAACACAATGGGAAAAAATCCATTCACTACAGATGGAGGCCCTCACAGAGATTTATCCTAGTTTAATTCCACAAAAGATCTGGCAGGACTGTGACAAGGACTGTGCTACTGATCACACAGTACAAATGGATTGTTCCAATACAGTCCTCAGCTCTTCCTCAAATGAAAATGCAAGCTGAAGCAACATTACACTTGAGGAATTGAAAACACTTCCAGCTACATTACATGAAATTGTTCTACATGAAAAGGGATAGAAAACTTAAAATACCAGATTTGGGTTTTCTCCACATTCAGCAATCACTTTTGGCTACACCATTACAAGAAGTTTAAGGCACAAATAATAGAATATTTATGTGGAATTTATTTAATAAATTTTCTATAATCCATTTTCTATAGTCTCCTTAAATATCAGTCATGAGAAGTTCCTCTCTCATTCAAAACACATTTCCACAATAATAATAAACTATTATTACTGTTTATGGCTCATATCACTGAAGTGTGTATATGCTGCTTTACAGTACAGATACGGACAGGTTTACTAACAAAGATCTTCTCTGATGCTTTCATTCTTCTTACCCCTCCCCCTATAGTGTCTGGTTCTAAAATATGGTTTAAATTAAAATGTAGTTTATTCGTGGACAGTAATGGAACAAATGGACCCACAGAGGTCAGTTCAGAGTCTAATTGGTATACATGCATTCAATACTGAAGCAGCCATACCATTCCCCGTAGCAAGAGAAATAAAAATACACAGAATATTACCAATCTGAATTTCACAATTATCCACAATGCTTTCAAAATTAAACCATCTTCCATTTTATGCTGTTCTGTTCCATATTTCTTATCCATTTTCTAATCTTGGTTTTATTTTTTCCTTTCACGCAAAATTTCTTGCATATCAGACTTACCAAAAAGGCATTTTAGGAGCTCAATTTAATGCCAGCTAATTTTTCTTTTTCTATTATTCCATTCACATGTCCAAATATCAAAATAATCACAAGTGTTCAGAAAATGCCCAGCAATAACTAACTACTGCTGGTGTAAGAATCTTCTGATTTACTTCATACTTTCAATTCTTGTGCTTACTATTAACACAATGACAATGGAACTAAAGAGTTAAAAAAAACCTGCAGTGTAGCAGCTTCCCCTGCTTACTAGGGCTTGGCTGAAAAGCCAAAATATCTGACTTTCAATTCAGCAGAGCGATGGTCAGATGGTGACTCAAGGACAGAATCAAAGTAATTTTATCTTGCTGGTCAACTGGTAATTTGGTAATGTTGCTGGTCAGGTAATTTGGTGGGATTACACAGGATAAACTACAGCTAGAACGGAACAGAACAGAACGTAATAGCTCCATTAAACCATACTGTTAAAGGCACTGTACAAATGCTTCTTAAATAGGCTTGGGGTATTGACCAACTCTCTAGGAAATCTGTTAAGAGTATTTGGCCACTCCCTCAGTAATGTCTCCTTATGTCAAGTCTTATACCTCCTTTGCCAGCTTTGAACCATCTCCCTGCATCCTACCACTGGACACCAGGGAGAAGAGCTCAGCATCGCCCTCTCCAACTCTCCTCCTCTAGAACCTGTGCAGAGCAATGAGGTCACACCTCAGCTTCCTTTTTTTCCAAACTAGACAAACCCAAAATCCTTAGCTGCTCCTTTTATGACACAGGAAAGGGCTGTCAGGCACTGGAACAGGCTGCCCTGTGAAATGGTGCATATGCAGATGTGGTACTTAGGGACATGGCTTACTGGTAGACTTAGCAGTGCTGGGTTAATGTCTGGACTTGTTCTTAAAGGTCTGTTCCAAAGCAAAACAATTCTATGATTCTATGACATTCCTTCCAGCACTTTCCTCAGTTTTGTTGCCCTCCTTTGGATGCATTCAAGGACCCAGAACTTCACATCGTGCTTTAACTGTGGGACCCAGAACTGCACACAGTGCTTGAGGTGAGGCCACACCAACACTGATTACAGCAGGATAATCACCTCTTTTGTCATGCTGTGTTCGATGCACACCAGGATGTGGTTTGCCCTCTTGGCTTCCAGAGCACAGAGCTGACTCACTGAGTCTGGTACCAACCAGCACCCTCCGATCCCTTTCTGCAAGGCTGCTCTCCAGCCACTCCTTTCCCAAGCTATACTTGTGTGCAGTGTTAGTTCATCCCCGGTGCAGAACCTGGCATTTGTTCTTGTTACATTTCATCCTGCTAATCATCGTCCAATGCTGCAGTCTATTCAGATTCCTCTGCAAGGCCCCTTGTCTTTCAAGGGAATCAACAGCAACTCCCAGTTCAGTATTATCAGCAAACTTGCTAATGGTGCATTCAACTCCAGCATCCAGACCACTGATAGTTGTATTGAACAGAACTGGTCCTAGAATTAGGACTTGAGGAAAAACACCACTGACTCATTGCCAGCCAGATGTAGCCCCATTCACTACAACTCTTTGAGCTCTGTGCTGGGTGAACACCTGGCTGAAGATCAATGTGAACCTCCTCATCCAGCATCTGGACATCATGTCTGAGGATGCTGTGAGGAACAGTATCAAAAGCCTTACTAAAATCCAGAAAAGCTACATCCATCTCCTTCCCTCCATCTACTAGGCAGGTGACCTTATCATACCATGATATGAAATCAGTTAGACAGGATTTCACCCATTGTGAAACGGTGTTGTCTGTGCCTGATGACTGCATTGTCCTTTAAGTGACTTTCAGTAGCACCCAGTATAATCTTCTCCAAGTTTTTCCAAGTACCCAGGTTAGATTAACAGGTTTGTAGTACTCTGGTTCTTCCCTCATGCCCTTATAAACTGCAGTAACAATTTTAACAAGGTTAAGTGAATACTTAATAGAGTTGATGTGGCCTTGCTGAAGCACATCTGGTAGGTAATAACAATCCCTCCCCCTTCTCATCCTGGAAAGTAGGTCATTGTTGTGTTTAGAGGATGAGAAAACCTCCTCACTGCATTTGGTTTTCAGCATAGCTTGTGCTGTTGCTCAGCAGAGCTGACTCTCCTCTCCACTCCAGGCTTAAATTCAGGACTTAAATTTGCTGTTCTCTTGTTCCTGACAAAAAAGCAGCTCTTAAACTCCATCCAGCCATCTACTTGCAAAAGCTCCTAAATGTCAAGAAACGATTTTTTTTAAAAGGGGGGTCCAGACACATTAAAAACATAGCTAACGAGTCATGATTAAACAGCAGCTTCAACGAAGGGCAAGAATAAACTGTAAACAGCTCTTTACCTCACACATACATGACCTTTAGCAGCAGCCAGCTGTCAACAGGTGAGAGGCTGCACAGGAAGCATGAGGCCCTCATGCTTAAGGAAAGCTGTACTGCTTCATAACAGGAACGTCACAAATCCACAGAGGTGGCACAGCCTGTACATACATCCTTTCCAGGCAGATCTTGTGGCTTGCTCACCTGTTTAGGGTCAACAGTGGCAGCTGGGGACTCCAGTTCTATTGTTACAGGACCATCATTTTGGATGTGTACCTGCATGTAGGCACCAAACTTGCCATCTGAAAATGGAAGAGACAACAAATGCTAAGGGCTTTTGGAAGGATAACACAGACCAAAATGTTTAAAAATGTGCTAAAAAGACAAAAAAAAGGTACATAAAAGGACAGCCAAATAACAAACTGCAGAAAGCTGCTAAGAAAGAAACAGTCTTTGTGCATCCAGTTATGTGGTCTGATATTCAGAGATAAGAATAGGTAACGAAGTACAGAAAAGTCCACAAAATAATCCATGTCTACGGATAATCAAGGTGCTCACAGTTCAGGATAGGCAGGATAGTTCTCACAGGCAGAAGACAAAATTCTAAAGGATGTAACAACTAAGCCCAGGGATCTAGTCCAGCTAAACAGTTGATGGTTTGAAAAATTCTTATGTATAAGTAAAAGATAAAAACACCCAAGGACTACTCTGATGCATTTGACATTGAACACTCTAGGGTAGGGGACACTGGTGTGTAGCTCAGTCCCAATCTTCTACAGCAATTTCTACAATCTTGTTTGCAGTCTAGGCTGTCCTTTGACAGAGTTTGGCAAAAGGGGAAAAAAAGAGACAGTATCTGCTCCCTCAACCCTGCCTACTTCACAGGAATACACTTTTGAAATCAGAAATATCTTATTATCACACCAGCTGAGGCACAGACCATAGTTTTGGTAAGCATTTGAGAAGTTTCCATCACAACAGACCTATGACCTTTGTATCCTGTATAGGCTACAAAAAACACCTCATTGTATGTTGTTTTCTCCTCACATCTCATTTTTCTTTGTGCAGACTTCCTTGCTCCATTTTTTCTAGTCCAGCTTTCTACTCCTCAAACTCACCCCACCCCTGGCTGATCCTATTGACTGCTCAGTTCCACATATTCTCTTCTTCTGTCCCACACACCTGAGTAGCATTTCCAGACCTTCCTGTATGGACAGCAACAAGAGCACACAGAATCACAGAATTACCTTGGCTGGAAAAGACCTTCAAGATCATTGAGTTCAAGCATTACCCTAACACTGACAAGACCTTAACAACGACTCTTCTTAACACCCAATCTAAACCTCCCTTGATGCAGCTTGAGGCCATTACCTCTTGTCTTACCACTTGTAACTTTATTGAACAGATTGATCCTCACCTTTTTACAACCTCATTTAAGGTAGTTGTTGAGAGTTACCATATCAATACACACTACTATATCAATACAATTGCATGGAACAGAAAAATGTGTACTGCAGCAAGCAGACAGCAGCTGACCAAAGACTGAAACATTCTCACTTTCTGGGAAGGCAGGCCTGGAACCTGCTCAGCAACACAGCCAAAACTACTTCCAGTACTACCTCAGACAGTAATCAAGAACATGCTGAGAGCCACAGGCCCAATCCTAAGTGAAGCAACCACCCACTTGGGAATATTTACATGAGACTTTGTATAGCTACTTTCCACACCATAGCAGCATGCAATGTCCCTGACTGAACAGAAGTTAAACCAAACTGTCCTGATTCTTCACCAACATGTTACTTGGGACAAATAGCGTTGGAAGAGTTTTCAGTTTTTCCCTGTCACATCGTGTAAGCCAGACAGAAGGCTGGTATTTGCTTAAAAGGAAAAAGAAAAGGCATGTTCAGTCCTGTCCAACACTTAAGGGCCATTATCACAACCGATCTGCTGCCCAGATGCTTTTTCAAAGGCTGCAAGACATAAGCCATCCCACGAGTTACAGACAGCAGCTCTGGCATGGCCAAAAACTACAACACTGCACAAGAGCACTGGCAGTGGTCCAGCAGGCAAGTGAAAGGTTCCTGGACCAATCAGTTACAGCAACAGAAATATCAGCTGCACAACCCCAGGTCCAAAAAGTACTAAGTCAGTTCCTCCAGTAGTCCCAACCTCAGACACAAACTCCGAATGGCACATCAGAAGTTACTGACACATCAACAGTTACTGCTTTAAAAAGATGCAGCTGACTTGACTAGCTGAACAGAGACATCACAAAGCTGATTGTATTTCAGGAAAGGATCAGTACGCCCTAAAGGCTAGCAAATGATGCAGAAGAAATTTCTGAATAACAGAAAATTTGAGATGAAAGTATTACAAAGCAAGTTAAAAAACAAAACAAAACCCTGTTCTCAGATTTTTACAAATTTGAAGGAACCTGAAACATGTAAAGGGTCCCACTGAGAAAAGCTGTCAGAGCTATCAAAAAACTAGTGATCATAATTTTCCAGCACAGTTTTCAATCCCTTTGCCAGACCCATGATAGATGAGAACCTGCAGAAAAAACCCAGGTAGTTTTTCCCTATACCAGCAGCTTATGTTTTCACTGGTGAATCACGTACACACACATTTTCAGAGATGCCTATAAATGACTCTGTTACTTAGCTGAAAAATAAAAGCTTGCAAAATGTTTGGTGCTTTTGGTTAGCTGTATGTGCATACCAGAAGTCTAGCTACCGAAATGTGTTAAGAGTGCCTTTGACAAGAAACACAGAGTACAGCGCAGGAATCTCACACAATTATCTTCTGCAAAGAAGGAGTTTCTGCATCTGGCAAGCACAATAAACCAAGATTCTATAGCTTCATGCAGACAATGAGAGAAGGATCCATTGAGATGCTTAATAAGTGGTTATATTGCTTCCTTAGGAAGACCAAGCAGAAACTACCTGAGCTGTTGCTCTTAAAAGTTGCTACATTTACATATATAACATATATATATATATGGAAAGAGATGTACCTATACCCTGATCACATAAACCAGTCAAAAACAATGAAACTTTATTTAACAAAACAATACATATAAAATACTTCATTACAGGGAGCACAAAATTTCAAATATTACATGACATCAACCCTTTACTTACAATACTCACAGAAAAGGACTGCTTTGCATTTTTCCCTACATGTATGCACCTTAGAAAACCTGTAAACATCATGAACCCAAGGTTGAGAAAGTGGTCAGATAAGCACCCACCTTTACCAGAACACTCAAGGAACTCCCATGCCACAAGCACTTCCTATCCTGTTCCAGCACAAGAAGTTCTGCGAAGGGACATCTTTCTGTAACAGCTCTGTCCCACTCTCCTCATACTTAAACTTCCAGTCTTTTGACCCAAAGTCACAGCAGATCAAGGTATATCACAGCGCAGGAAGTGTAAGATTTAGAGCTAGTGGAATCAGTACTTAAAACAGAAATGTCTGCTAATGCTGCCTTTTTCTATAACTTCTCACTTCCAGACCTTCCTCTCAAAGAGAGGAAGGCTCTCAGCACCCTGCTACCACCACAATATGAAAGGCAGTGCAGGTTTCAGTCTCAGCAATCTAATTCTCTCAAAGAATTTAAAAAGCCAACAGAGGGAGACTTTCTTCACACATCTCAAAATCTATTTAGTTGTCTTTACCCAAAACGTCTTGTGGACCACTACACACCCTCATCTTCAAGCTTTCCAAGCTACTGATGTCAGAAACAGATGTCACCCTCCCTTATCACAAAGTGATGTGTCCAGTAGTGTCAGGGACTATAGTACCAGCACAGTATACTCTTTCCTCATGGGGCACTTCTGGATTTTTGTGCTGGCAGCTCCATTATACAACAAAACCAAAGGGTTATAGTTGCCCTCATAGCTCTTTTCAAGAAGTGGTCTCAATGTACACAGCTTTTTTCTCTGGAGCTTCACAAGTCTGGTGTTGCCTGAAAGAACAACAGAAACCTAAAGTGTAGTTTCACAGCTTCTTAAATTAATGCCTAATCCCTCCTTAGGAAGATATGCTTTCTCAGCAGAATCTTCCCCAATTTTGGCTGCGTACCTGAAAAACATGCAAGGATATGGCAATTCATACATACAAAGAGAAGGCATTTTTAATTTGTGTGTTATTCATTCCTGAAGAGGTAAGTGGAGAGACAAGCCTGACTCCCCTATTACAGATTGACATTTGTGGTACCACTGCATTTTGAATCTATCTAGGAACACACTGATGGAACACATCACCTCTGTGACACTCAAGCAGACAGACTGCAAAGGAGTTGATTGTTCTGCCCTTGAAAGCAACTCCTCAAACTCTGAAGCAGACAAATTCCTCTCCTGAAAAGGACTATAAAGAAACTGAAGACATCATCTCTTCCATCTCTCTGCCCCAAGAGTCTGTTTGGACTGATTTTTATTTTACAGTCAGAAGGAAAAAATGAGAAAGAATCCATACTCCTTGCATATTGCTTGCCACCCCACAAACTTTGGGTAAATTTATCACATGACCTTCTATTGTCCATGAGAGACACCCAGCAACTTACCCTGAAGTACTATTTTTTTTACCTGCTTTTTATACCACAGAGCTCTCCATATGTAGTAAATAACTTGCCCACATGAAGACTTCTTACTGATCAAGTCACCTCTTTCCAAAATCCTCTGCAATGAAGTAGCATCCTACAAGTGTAATTAAAATGACAAGTTTATTCTGTTGGACACTCATCTCTTTAAATTTCTTTACCCTTAGAGGCTGGCATGCATGCCTTCCTCTGAAGCAAAGATCTTTATCTGAGGTGAGACAGACAAGCCACATCTGAGACATAAAGCTGTGAAAATGAGACAATTTATTTTCAGAATATTTTGGGACATATCTCAAACCTCATGACCTAGAAACGTCACACTGGTTCTACTCAGAAGGTACTTCTAAGATTGTCTGTTTGGAAAGTTATTCCTAACTAACTCTAGGCAGGTATTCTTGCTCCAGAATAAGAGCACTTATTTCAAAGTGAAGATGCTCACAAAGGGAACTAATGGGAGAGATTAATTCTGCTTCCAGCTTGCACCAAACCTTAATCTGAATTAAACTCCTCCTTGTGGAATAGTACTCTTGCATATACTCGGATATTGCTGCTATGAGAGTGAGATATTTCACACTCTGCCATGCTAATCCTTACTGCCCCAGAAGACTAAATCTGTATTCAAGATAAGAGTGCAAAGGTCCTGACACATAAGCAGAATCCTTGGTAGGCCTAGTTTTTTTGATACTGGCTTGCATAATAGAGGAGATGCAAATTCACCAGTTCTGCTCCTTGGAGTAGAACAAGGTGATTAAGAATTTCACAGGAAAGCACTGAAGCAAGACAAGCAAAGATTTCTGATACAACCTCTTTCCTAGACATGGGCATCCATCTGCAGTCTTAAGAAATCTGAGCTAAACTAGGAGCTAAGGCTCTGAGCCTTCACCAAGATTTTGTCTGGCAAAAATCCCCCTGTGCTGGGTGTGAAAGAATGGTTTGTGTTTCTCTTTGGGGAACATTTGCCATTCTGAGCTCCTAGCTGGTAAGCTCCAGACAGACCAGATACTACACAGAGGAGCTGCCTGACCAGCACCTACATCAGTGGCATAAATAGCAGCTCAACTTGCAACAACCAAACTGGTCTACTGACAAAAAACAAAAAAAAGGGACAAGAAAACACAAGGCTGTTATACAATAAGGCAATAGATTTCTTGATCCGTCTTTGATTTAGCTACACAAATTCCACTTTAAATTACTAAATTATTCCTCTAAAATGCATTAAGCAATTTGTAAGATCAAAGGGAAGGGCACCTACAGCAATACAGAGAATCAAACTCTAACCTCCCTACAACCACAACTGTGTGTGTGCTTAACTGTATGCGTAGGGGAAATACCTGAGCACAGATTTTGAAGACAGAAGGTAAAGCCTCACACACTGATACACTAAGCTGGACTAAGCCTGTCCAGCATCTCCTTCATCAGTGCTCCTCAGGCTACTCCCATCACTCTTTGTAACACAGTAGCATGTAGGGCAGCATCCACCAGCAGGTGAGGTTCTGATTTCCTTAGGACTTTTTCAGGGCTGAACTCAAGGGTGTTTGTACACCACACTACATCAAAGCCCACGTTACAGTTCCACAAGGTTACACTTGCACTCAAGCAGACTGACAGGCAACCTTCCAGTGTGTAAAGTCTGTGTTCCAAGCCACCTCATTCTGCTGATGCAACCAGAGGTAGCCTGCTATACATGAAACTGCTAAGCTTCAGAAACTTTGCACACGCAAAAATAAATTGATAAAACAAGCAAGCAAGCAAGCAAAAAAACACTGTCAAAGCAGTTGGCACAACAGAAAATTCCATCATAAGAATCTAATAGACTTGGGTGCAGCACAACATGGACCAGCAGCTCTAAAAAGAAAGCAAAATTATAAATTAACAGGTGGTTCCACTGCTGATAGAAGTTTCAGATGCATGTGTTATCTGCCACAACAGCACAAGCAGTCACTCTTGGGTTTCTAAATCTATGTTTTCAGCATGAAAACAAAAAATGTGTAAAGTGAAAGCTTTTTACAGGAAGCACTGGGAAACAGGTGTCAAAAATATGAGCACTTCAACAATGGTAGATATTCATGCCAGTGTTATTCACTGAAAAGAGAGGTTAAAAAAATCTGTTATCAAAATATAAATAAATAACTTTCCAAAATCTAAGGACAGAGATGTGGATATACAGAGATATCCACACTTTATTTAAGTGAAAGAATAAAGTCCATACTTGATTTTTACCAGGACCTAAGGGTACATACAACTCAATCAGACCTTAACCAGAACAAATCTTATTCCCACTGACTTTCAAGGAAGTTCTGTTACCAGTTTCAGAAGCACAAGAATTTAGTCACAACTCACAAAAGATAAAGATACTTTGAATTCATTAGAACAGAAGTTTTCTGTGTTACAGACTGAAAGAGATGCTGGGAAGAGGTATCAGAAATACCTTCCTTGCCATCAAAAAATGATTGGAAGAACAAAGGAAGCTACTGGGAAGCTGACACAAGATGGATATTTTATGTGTGCATTTCACTGTCTCTCCTTGGAAAGCAGTGGGATAATTAACTCCATCTACAGTCAAGACGGAGATTAGCCTCTAAATCTTTCCTCAGATACCAATTTTCTGCCTTTTTCTCATTTCTTTGCTCATAAGGAAAGTAAGGTTGACCATTGTCTTCTGAGTAAGTGTATCAGAAAAACAAGTAATAATATGAAAATGGCCACAAGGCAAACATAAAAGCTGATTAAGGGTGGAAAGTGCATAAACACAAAGGGAAGTTAGGAATTTTCTGGTAAAGAGAAAACTGTTGCATGGAAATAAGAAGAGTCTAAATCAAATGCTGTTTTCAAGTAGCACATTACACCTCCCACTGTCATCAGGAGAATTTTAACAGAATACAGAACTAAACAGGTCTATGCTGTCCATTACACATTGATGACACCTTCAAGTCTAACCACATATGCCCCAGAAAAAATGTTCCTCCTGGGTTAGTTAGACTTAGCTACACAGCACAAAACATCCAGCCTTTGAGAGAACCTGACCTCAGAGCTTGTTCTCATGGCTGCAGCCTCTCCGGGTTATGCTGTCATTGTTCATGCTGCACAGCCAATAACAATACAAGACATCTACACCTACAAGTGAAGCTATTCCAGAAGGATTCCAGGAAACACCTTGGCTAGAGGAAAACTGGAGTGACTGACAAGGCTGCTTGTCAAAATACCTTAATATCCCCTCACCTACTGCTATGTTGTCCTGGTTTGGGCCAGGATAAAGGTGATTTTCTGTCTTGTACTTTTGCTTTTAGCTAAGTCTCTTGTAAGTAGTTGCACTTGCTGAAATTAACAGCAAGTTTCTCAGACAGTGTGTGTTTCTAGGACTGATAACACTTGATGTTTACAGTTACTGCTAGAGACTGGTGTGCAGAGCCAAGGACACTGCTCAGCTCTGAGGAAAACATAAAGAGGTCCCATCTGCATCCCTCCTTTGGGGAGGAACAGACAAGATAGATGCCAGAATTGACCAAACAGAGTATTCCATCCCATATACGTCATACTCAGTATAAATTTGAGGGATCACGAGGGCCAAGCCAGATTTCCTGATTTCCAGCTTCTGGCTGCCTGCCCTTTCCTGCCTTTCCTGCTTCCCTTCCTTCACTCAGCATCCTGGAAGGATCCCGTCTGTTCGTCTGCCTATGGTCCTGATCCGTGCCAGCCCATATCTGTGTGTTCCTGCCTCCAGTTCCCAACTGCTGCCGACTCCAGGAGTCCAGCCTGGACTTTCCCAGAGCTGCCCTGCAGCGTCGGTGGTGACCTGAGAGTTACTGGGGGAAAGGGGGGAGGAATGTGGTATCCCTCTTCTTGTATATTTGTATATATTTAGTAATTTTTCCTATTTATCATTACTGTTTCATTAAAGTTGTGTAGTTTAGTTTCCAACCCATAAGTCTCTCTCCCTTATTCTCTCTCCTTTCTTATCAGGGGGGAGAGAGAGATTATTAGAGAGCTTCTGTTACTCGGTTTAATTGCCGGGCCAGTGTTAAACCGTGACATATGTAAGGACAGCTCCTTTGCAACACAGACAGAAAATCGCAGAATAAAGAGAAAACAATCAGGAAAGAGCAGATACAAACAAGGTTCATGGGTTACATCAAGGACTTTACCAACCTTTTGCCCTTACCTTTAATAAGCTCTGGCTTGTAGGCTTTTCTGAGCTGCTCTAGGAAGTCGTTATAAAAACACTCCGCCTGCTCTGTGGGCATTGCCATGTGGTAGTCAGGCTTGTTTCCTTTCAGGATGCACTGTAGAGTAAATTGGCTCACACACAACACTTCATACTGTTTATCCATCACACTTTTGGACCAGTGCTTCCCACTTTCATCTTCAAATACTCGCAAGTTCAAGATCTTTCGAACCCTAAGAAAAAGAAAACTCCTAAATTGTGCCATGCAGGATCAACAACATGCAGGTTAATGCCTACCATGCGGGATGAAGAAAAGGAAGGCAGATGTACATTCATCCCTTCCTTCCTAGAACAGGAATCTCATCACATTAGGGAGAGCCATGACAAAGAAAGCCCTTACACACATACGTAGCATTAACAGACCATTAATTAACATCATCATTTTACAGAGCATGAGATCAGGACAGAATAATTGCAAGTTACAAAGAGGTATAAGGATGGCATATGAAGTAAGACAGCTTTCTGTCTGCTATCTGAATTTATGTGTCACAACATTATTTAACATGTGAATAGCTTTGGGAATTTTAATCCTCCCACCATACTGGGAAATCACACTCAGTATAAAATGAGAGCATCCTAATCTATGGTTGCTGCCAAACATGACTCGTATATTCCTCCAGCTTTGTCACCTCCTAGCACTCTTCCCAAACCCACTCACCCCCAAGCCAGCACTTTTTGTCAGGATGAGAGCAGGAAGGCAGGCAAGAGTGCAGAACTACAGGTGGCAGCAAAGCGGTGACCGACCGAGCCTTCTTTACACTTTTGTTAGGGACAACATTCGGTGCTAGGGGGCGGAACTAGCTGGTTCGAATACCGAGAGAGGACCGAGAAACTTTCACAAAGGGATCCTGAAATCGCAGGCAGACTTGCGATCCAGCCTCTGGTTGGACTGATACCAAGACTGCATACATGCCACTCTCCTGTCTTCGGTTTCTTCTCTTAGCTTCTACAAGTCTACAGTATCTATAAGCAAGGGAGCATATCAAGTGCAAAGCATTTCAACTGCAGTCATCAGCCAGAGATTTTACATTGTACCTGTGGCAAGGCAGCTAGTATAAAATAATGCTGAGACTGTTATGACCACAGAATAGAATCATAGAAAAGTTTGTATGGAAAGGGACCTTTAAAGGTTATTCTAGCCCAGCCCCTCTGAGGCACAGTCCCAAAAAACATCCTTGCCAATTTGTGCATGTCAAAGACAAACAGAGCTGACTCTTGAATGAAGCAGATGCTTAAAAGATATGGAAGGCCCCAGCACATAGCCTTAAATCATGGTCACTGCTGTGCTTTAACAATGTCTGTTAGTTCATCTACAGAATTACTAAAGTTTCCTCTAATAGGACTTGAAGAGCCTGGTTAAGCTGATTTCTTTCACTTGTTTTTTTAACAGATGCTGGCTTCCTGCCTTTCCTGTGTCAGTCAACTTAAGAATCTAGTGCTGAGGGCATAGCTGCTATGGATCACACACCTGAAATATTCAGAAGCATCTCTTGTGTTTATCAAGGTAGGAATGACAACAACAATACAGCAAATGTCACACACTGAAGAGGCAAACAGTAAGGCAAACCAATGGAGCATGTCACAATGAAAAAGTATCTTTGGCTTTACTGTAATTCTCCACAAGTTTCACATGTTTCTGTGAGATGTCTGGTCACTGGTAGTAGGGGTCCCTGTTCTCTACTCTCTTCTGCATCTGCTAAGGGTTCTTTTCACTCTCATTTACAGTCTTTTTACTGCTTGAGCTCTTCCTCTTCTTGAGATCACTTGCTCTATTACCTGTTTCTTATTTGCCTTCCTAAGAGACGAGGTCAGCCCTACTACAATGAACAGTTCAAAGGACACAGAAGAAGCCCCCAAAGAACCCTTTTACATGTTTTTGCTGACTGAATCATAATATTTTTTACTGACAGAATAGATGGCAAGAGCCAGCCCTCCAGACTGCCAAAACTGATTAACTGTTAAAGAAAATAATTTATGAGACTATCCAGCCTTTTGGAAGAACAAAACTTCTTATGTGCAAGCTAAAATGACTTTGAGGTTTCTGATACATCCCATCCTTGAAGGATGGAGTCCTTCCTGGTAAACTCATACAGAGAAAAAGACTGACATTTAAAAAGGGACATAAGAAAAACCCAACATATGTATTCTTCTTTTTTGAGTCTGTTCTTGATTAGAAAAAAAACCCAAACAACATAGACATGGAATGGCAACATACTTTTCTTAATGGAACATAAAAAGAAAACTCTAAGAAACACTTACTCAAGAGAAAAACTGACAAGGACCCCATAGACAAATCTGAGTTTCCCAACAGGAGTGTCCTGTTTGTTTGGCTACTGCATAAATATCACCAATTCAGTGTTAGAAACACACAAATAAGTGAGTACAAGACAAAAGGAAATATCTGACTTACATGTGCTCCAGCTCTCTTTGTGTATCTTCTAAAGAAATGCCCAGCAGCACACAGAGGCCTCGTCCTATTGAACTTATTTGTTCACCACCCACTGGGGAAGGAGGGGAAAAGAAAAGTAAGGCTAAGCACACTGTCTTGTTTTATGACACAGGTTAGTATTGACTTGAGATAGCAACAGTACAACCACTAAAGAAAACATTCTAAACACTTTGTCATAAGTTTGTTAGAGAGTAAAGATCACATAAAAGCCCTCTTCAAAAGTCTCCCAAACATCACAACTCACTTGTGAGGGACTAGCTGAAGATGCTTACTCCGTAATTTAAAAACACTGTGTGAAGATTTTTTTACTACAATTTAAGCAGCACTACTTACAAAAAGGTGGCAGAATTCACTCCAGTGCTTGTAAAAATTATCCACCATATTCACAGTAAGTGTGCTCAATTTCTCTAGTCCACTACTCCCCACATACTTTGCATTAGTTATAAAAAGGTGATTTCTATTTGTTATAGTCACGGATCTTTTGAAACATGACTTCAAACAACCTGCAAATTCTGCCTTCCTAGTCAGGAGCACAACCTCTTTTTTGACATTGATAATAAAATATAATGACCATAGATCCACTATGTTTTCCTAATACTTTAAATTATCCTAATTTAACTACTTTATCTTAATTTAAATTATCTTAATATGGTTGAGCTTGCAATGACTATAGCAAGATCTAAATGAGGTCTTAAAACTGAGTTAAGCACCAGCCACCCAGCTGTTAAAACTGCATCCAGGCTCAGGTACCTAGGAGGAAAAAAAAGCACCAAACATCCTGTAAAATGAAAGGAGAGCAGGCCTCCAGTGAAAGCTGAAGGCTTGTGTCTGTGGGCCAGTGGTTAGAGCTGCACTACTTCCCATGGACAGAAGCAAATCAGGGGAAAAACTTACCTGAAGAACTTCCATCTGATCTGGGTATGATCAGCCCACAAATTTATCATCTGGTTAGATGTGCCAGCAGAGCACTATTTCCCGTACACAGAGATATCTCAAACTCATTAATACCCAGGCAACAAGTCAGCCACAATAGCAGTTCTGTCAGGGTCTGATCTCTGCTGCACTCACAGTACCAGCTGTGCACAAAAACTGTGCTCCTTACTTTTTCATAGGCATGCTCTCCCAGTGCTTACCAGCCACACACCACCAGAAGCTGTTTATTTTACACACAGGCCATCCTGCTGCACACCACACTGACATTGGGCTCCACAGCAGACACGCTTAGTACTTCACATGTAAACTTGGGAATTTGGGACCATCTTGAACACTGTTTCACCAGAGCAATAACAGGGACATAGCAGCAGGACACACCATTCCTACCGGAAGTTAAGCAAGCACCGGGGCTATCAGTGATTTCTTTGACCCATGTAAGCAATGCATGGTGGCAGCTGGGACAGCACTGCAGACACATGCAAACAATGTGAAAAGACAAGTCATGCTGCACAGCCAACACACTTGCAATTCAAAAAGCAGACTGTGATGGTAATGTCGATGAATTAAAGCCATACGAGAAGGCAAGTGGGATAGTACTGCCACTGCGCACAAGGCAACACACGGAGGCAACTCTGATTATAGCGCAAATTTTTTCAAGCCATATGAGAAGGTGGTAACAACTGCACTGCCAACACACACAAGCAAAGAGTCAGCTGTGACCACAGTGCAAGCACGTGCAAGCCATGCGAAAGAGGCAACTGAGATGGCTCCACTGACACATAGGGGCCATATTGCAACAGCAACAGGGTCAGCCCTGCAAACAGAAGCAAGCATTGCAAGAAGGTGACTGTGATAATAGTGCCAAGGCATGCATGACACAGAACCAAAGAACGGTTTGGGTTGGAAGAGACCTTAAAGATCACCTAGTATCAACCCCCCTTACTACGCAGGGACACCCCCCACCAGACCACACTGCCCAAAGTCCTGTCGAACCTGACCCTGAAACACTTCCAGGGATGAGGCATCCACAACTTCCCTGGGCAACACGGGCCAGTGTCTCACCACCCTCACAGTGAAGAATTTCTTCTTAACGTCTAACCTAAATCGTCCTTCTTTCAGTTTAAAGCCATTCCCTCCTGCACTATTTCTCCATGCCCTTTTAAAAAGTCCCTCACAAACTTTCCTCTAGGCCCCCTTCAGGTACTGGAAGGCCGCTATAATGTCTCCCTGGATACTTCTCTTCTCCAGGCTGAACAACTTCTACTTTTTTCAGCCTCCACGCAACGAGGCAACTCCCATTATAGAGCCAACACATGCAAACCACGAGCAAAGGCAACGGGGACGCCACTGCTACTACACGCAAGCAATGCAAAAGGACTGCTAAGGTAGTGGCAGCACATGCAACCCACGCAAGAAAGCGACTGCAGTTGCACTGCCGACACACACCAGCAATGCCTGGAGGAGACTGGCACAGCACCGCCGTCAGCAAACGAGCCAACCCACGCCAAACCCACGCAGGGAAATTAAGAGTGGGCGGGAGGGGGGAGGAAGAACACACGACAACCGCCCACTCACGCCTGCTGTGAGACAAAGGGAGGGAGAGGCCGCTGCCCACACAAACTGGAAGGGAGAGGTGGGGAAGACGCTGAGGGACCTGTGGAGGCCCCGGCGAACAAGGAAGGTGGGGAACGGAGGCCCGGACGAGGTAAAAGGGGGAGGCGCCCGCCCTCGCCTTCCCCTTTTACCCCGTCCAGCCCTCCCGGTGGCGGCACACTGACCTGTGACACTGGCCTGGGCCACCCGCTGGACGATGGCCTTCATGGTGGCGGGGCCGCGTAGCGCAGGCCCGGCGCCGGTGTCTGGCGGGGCAGGTGGGAAGGAAGGCGGTGGTCGCTGTCAGCCCGCGCCGCTCACAGTTCCCCCTGGCGAGCCGGGGGTCCTACTGCAGCCTCCCAGCGATCGGCGCTGTACGTCTGCTGCGGACAGTATAGGGCAGTACAGCCCTCCTATAGCGGAGCCCCCTATAGGAAGCCGCTACAGGGAGAGGGATTGCGTGCGGAGAGGCAGTCGGTGCCTACAAATTTATTAAATGCGGAGGGGCTCCCTTCCTCTGAAAGGAGATGGTGCCTCCAGGGTCTTTTAAGGGGTCGGTGCCCACAGAAAGGAGCAAATGCAGGTAACAGTGGCACCCGTAAGGAACTGACCCACAGGGACCACTGTCATCCCTCAAACAGACCCTCATTAGCACTCCAAAGGGACTTCTGGAGAGGATTCGACATGGGTCTGCATACAGCCTAGGTGCTGCATATTGTGATAACGATCAGTATAACAATTAAGAGAGGCAGAAGGGGCTGAAGCCCATCCCAGCTGCTCAGCTGTGGTAACTCCATCATACTCACTCCTTGTGAAGCAAATTAGATAGGCCTATAAAATGAAGGGATGCATTGGTGATTTTGGGGAGTTTCATTGACACCAGCCCTCCTCTGCTGGTTGGGCCAGTGCTGGATCCAGGACTGGTGATTCTCTGTTAACTACCTCTCTTAACTTTTCTTCTCTGATTCTCTTGTTTTCTCTCTGTCCTAAAATCATTAAGAAACACAGTGCTTACCTCAATGCTTTTCCCAGGTTGTGCAGATTGGACATTTGATCAAAATAGTCAGCCTCTATGACTGCATGGCCTGAGTGTGTATAATAATCAAAGTGGCAACTTTTATGACTTATTCTTTCCATAGTTCTAATTAAATCTTATATTCAAATACAGACCTTGAGTGCCACCTCACTTTAATCCAATCAAGGGGTTTCTGATGGTCAAGCATTCCCTCAGATTGTAACTTTTTTGTCACTCTCCCTGGGAGAGCCAGGTGTGACACTCTAAGGTGGGATCCAGCTGCACCTAAGCTCCTTCCTGAGTTATAACACAGGGGGATCTGATCTATGCCTCCCTGGGTGCCCTACCTGGTTTGTGACAGCATCCACCACAAAAATGCCTGTAGGGGCATAGGGGAATGCCCACAGGAGTTAATGGCTGGGAAGAGCCTTCTGGAAAAGGAGATGGTGGCTGTAAGGGACCACAGGAGCCCATACAGAAGGGTGGGTCTGCATATGTTTAGTCAATGGGGCAGAATCTGGTTGGAGGGGCGTGACTAGTGGAGTCCCTCAGGGGTCGGTACTGGGACCGGTGTTGTTCAATATATTCATCAACGACTTGGATGAGGGTATAGAATGTACCCTCAGCAAGTTTGCTGATGACACTAAGCTGGGAGGAGTGGCTGACACACCAGAAGGCTGTGCTGCCATTCAGAGAGACTTAGACAGGCTGGAGAGTTGGGCAGGGAGGAACAAGATGAAATTCAACAAGGGGAAGTGTAGAGTTTTGCATTTGGGGAAGAACAACACGATGTCCCACTATAGGTTGGGGGCTGACCTGCTGGAGAGCAGTGTAGGTGAAAGAGACCTGGGGGTCCTGGTAGACAAGAGGATGACCATGAGCCAGCAATGTGCCCTTGTGGCCAAGAAGGCCAATGGCATCCTGGGGTGCATTAGAAAGGGTGTGGTTAGTAGGTCAAGAGAGGTTCTCCTCCCCCTCTATTCTGCATTGGTGAGGCCGCACCTGGAGTATTGTGTCCAGTTCTGGGCCCCTCAGTTCAAGAAGGACAGGGAAGTGCTTGAAAGAGTCCAGCGCAGAGCTACTAAGATGATTAAGGGAGTGGAGCATCTCCCTTATGAGGAAAGGCTGAGGGAGCTGGGTCTCTTTAGTTTGGAGAAAAGGAGACTGAGGGGTGACCTCATCAATGTTTTCAAATATGTAAGGGGTGAGTGTCAGGGAGATGGAGCTAGGCTTTTCTCTATGGTGACCAGTGATAGGACAAGGGGTAATGGGTGTAAGTTGGAGCATAGGAGGTTCAAGTTGAATATCAGAAAGAATTTTTTTACTGTAAGGGTGACAGAGCCCTGGAACAGGCTGCCCAGGGGGGTTGTGGAGTCTCCTTCACTGGAGACATTCAAAACCCGCCTGGACACGTTCCTAGGCGATGTACTCTAGGTGGCCCTGCTCTGGCAGGGGGGGTTGGACTAGATGATCTTTCGAGGTCCCTTCCAACCCCTAGGATTCTATGATTCTATGATTCTATGATATGCACGGGCTGGAGCTTATGGTATAAAAACTCCTACAGAAGTTGGGGTGTGTGGGCAGAAGGGCTGGAAACACCTTTTCATATAGCCAGGCAGTGTCTGCAGGGAGCCCTTAGAGACCAGTGGCCAGGGTATGCTATAGAATGCTTCAGGGACAGCTGGCAGCCCCTATAGAATCAAGGAGCTGCCTGCAGAGGTAGGAGAAAGCACCTACAGAAATGAAGGTGTGCAGAAAGAAAGGGGCTGGGATCTGCTTCCTCTAAAGGGAGCCAGTGTCTCTAGAGACTGGGGGAACCTCCTGTAAAAAGCAGAGGCTGGAGGCAGCCTTCTAGAAGTGCAAGTGGTAGCTATAGGGAAAAAGGAAAGAAGCCCCTACAATAATGGGGGTCAGCAACAAGAGAAGCTGGGGGAAATATCTACAGACAACAGTGGCCAGGAGCAGCTAAGGTGATGTGCACAAGAACTTGGAAAATGCTATAGAATGACAGTTACAGCCACAGCAGCTCAGAGGCAGTACCTGACAAGGGGAGACAGTATGTTTAAGGATCAGATCCTATAGAAACAAGGGCCCAGAGCAAAATGCTTGTGAGTTTCCAGCTTATAGCGGTATTTCTGCACTTGTAATTCATCTCTTCTAAGCTTTTATTTGAAAGGCAATTAACAACTCTCATACCCTAAAGATTACATGATATTATCATTCTGAACAGATCTGTTTCAGAGCCCAGCAGCTGAGGAGGAGACTGCAGATCACCCAGGTACGTCTTGCACACCAGCTGGGAAAAGAACTTGCCAAGGCAGCCACAAAGGCCACCTGCTCAGACTGTGAGACATGGGACACCTGGCAGCCTGCAGATTCACTGACATCTCACAATCTAGTTTTTGCATTTAATGATGTGAATACACACGCAATGGACAGTGGCACTCCCAGCAGATGAGAAGATGATGCAAAATCCCGTGAAGTTGTGTCAGAGATGGAGATGTCATTTCAGCAATGCAAGAAGTTCATCGTGCCAGGACGACTTTCTTGGACAAGGCAGCGCTGGCACAAAGTTCTGAGCTTCCTGATCACTCAGTTTTTAGAAGGAGGCTCATCATCAGGATCAAAGTATGATTTCAGATGCCTTAGCAGTCGAGTAAGAGGAGGTTGAACCTCCTTATATGTTACTATTGTAGTCATTTTAAATCCTAAAGGTGTTTCTGTAACGAATACTTCCTTGCGGGGTCCTTGGTTTTCCTGATGATCACTTCCATTCTCTAAAGAACAGAGGGAAGAAGAAAACATAAGTGCATAACAATAAAATGGTTTCATCTGTTCATCATGGCAAAACAACAGCCACGTTGGCATTTGGTCTTCTTTTTTGCTTTTTCTCAAATTCTGTTCAAATAGATAGCAAAGATCTGGTGACTGTGTAGACAGAAAAAGTGATTTACTATGGCAAGGTTGCTGGAGTTGTATCAGTACTACAGCAGCAGCAATAACAACTGGCTTCCAAGTAAACCATGTTACAGCTAGCTGCATGATACTACACCTTAATAAGCAGGACAGTATTGAGGAAGAGTAAAAGGAACAGAGGAACAGAGAATTCCATGGAATGGAAGACTATAGTTCCAGTTGGAAGGTTCCTACAGCAATCATCTAGTCCAACTGTTTGAACAATTCAGGGCTGATTGAAGTTGAAACATGCTAAGGGCATTGTCCATATGCCTTTTAGACACATGATAGGCTTAGGGCATTGATAATTTCTATAGGAAGCCTCTTACTGTGTTTGACCACCCTCTTGGTAATGAAATTATTCCTAATGTCCATTCTGAACCTCCCCTGGTACAGCTTTGACCATTCCCACATTATAAGTAAAAGCAACAATTTGAAAAAGGCCTGGACCCTTTTACTGTCCATCAGAGACAAAGCCCATGCTTTTCCCATCACCATGGGATTTTTCCTTCAGAGTGAACTTTCTCAAGTTGTCATGCACACACACACAGCCTGTAGGAGCCTGCCCTGCCTCTGCCAGCTCACCCATCCCATAGAATCATTTTTGTTGGAAAATAACTTAAAGGCCAACCAACCGTTAACCCAACAATGCCAACTAAACCATTTCCCTGAACACCACCTCTACACATCTTTGAAATATACTCCACCACTTCCCAGGGCAGCCATTTCCAGTGCCTGACAACCCCTTCAGTGGAGAACTTTTTCCTAATATTAAATCTAAACCTCCCCTGGTGCAACTTGAGGCCATTTCCTCTTGTTCCTCTCCTCACTACAATCTCAGGTAGCTGCAGAGTGATCAGGTCTCCCCTTGGCCTCCTCTGCTCCAGGATAAATAACCCAGGTTTCCTCAGGTGCCCCTCGTAACACTTGTGCTCTAGAACACACTCCATTTTTTTGCCTTTCTCTGGACACGCTCCAGCACCCCAATGTCCTTGTAGTGAGGGGCCCACTCCGTATTACTGAGAAATGAACACACTACTGGAGGCGTGGCCTCACCAGTGCTGAGTACAAGGGGAGGATCACTTCCCTGGTCCTGCCAGCCACACTGGTTCTGATACAGGCCAAGACCCTGCTTCCCTCGGCCGAGAGAACATCCGGAACCGTTGCCGCGGGTCACCCCAGGGCCATCAAAACCTGACCCTGAGCCCTGCAGCCCCGCCCCAGCCGAACCCCGCCTCCCCCCACCAAGCCCCGCCGGGGCCCGCCCTCCGCCGCATCCCGCACCCGCCGCCACCAGACACGGCGGAGGTGACCTCCGCCCCCCGGCGGCGTCCCCGGAGTCAGGACCCCGTTAGTCCGTACCGCGCCCATCGGCACTGGCGGCTTCTCTGCCTGTGGTGTTGGTGTAGTGGATCATGGCCCCCAGCATGGTCCATCCGCCCACCGAGTACACCAGCGCCGCTCGGGCTTTCCATACCGCCGCCCGCATTGTCCCCCACCCACCAGCAACGCCCTCCCTCATTGGTCGGGCCAATGGGGAGGGAGGGGGGAGAGGGGGGGGGAAGGACACTTAGGGGAAAAAAAAAAACAAAAACCAAACCATGCGCGCAGGCGCCGTGGTGTTAGCGACGGGAAGAGGGGGGGTGGGGCTGCCTAATGCTGGCACCGACACAAAGCCGTGACGCCCGGTGACAGCGGTGTGCGGGTCAGAGCAGGAAGCGGAGCGAGCGGGTAGCGCGGCAGCGGCAATCATCTACGGGCAGGTAGAACCTGGGCGAGAGCTCCGGGACTGAGACCGCGGAGGGGCCGAGGCGATGTATCCCGACCCTGAGCAGGCATCCGGGGCGCGGCCTCACTCGGGTGCAGAGCCTGAGGTGGCAACAGCTGCGTTGGCGGTTTTCAAACCTGTTCGTGCGGTACTAAAGTGAGCGAAGGGAGGTACAGATGTTCAGGCCCATAGGCACGGTGACTCCGAGGCATGGCTTCAGCACACCGCCTTTCTCAAAGCAAGTGTTTTATGTCTCCCCTTCTCCACCGTTCTTGTTCTGCACTGTTTCACCGTCAGGAGCTCCGTGAAATTATTTTCAATAGTGTGTATGTGCCCAAGCATTAAGCTGAATAAGGGATAGCACTGGATAGTAATGCTCTCACCCAGTTTTATTTTTCATTAATGCAGCCCCTGGTTGCTAAAAGATACCTTTTAAGAACGTACAATATTAATATCTCAAAGCTAAAGACTGTTAAAATCTGTATCTGTTAAAATACTCTTTCGTTGTAATTGCAATGTATGAAAAATATAGGGTAAACACAGTATAGACAAAAAGGAATACAAATAAATTAATATCTAAAAGGGCCAAGTACAAAACTCTCCTGGAATGCTTATTTCATTTTAAAACTTTAGTCTAAAAGAAAAAGAAATGTAAATAAAATGTTCAACATCTGTCATTAACATGATCTATGTAACTCTTTGTGCTTCTTGAAACAAAATCATGATGCACTTGAAACTGCCAGCTTCTTCAGATGGTCCATGAATACCTGGAGACTAACATCATCTGTCAGGATTGGAGCTCCTGACTCCTGCAGAAAAATAAAGAATTAATGAGCCTAAAATAGTGTTGTTAATATTAGGAACTAGTAGAAAACAAACTGGATGTCAGCACTGTGAATTAATTGCCTGCTAAATCAGCCACCTTTTTTCCTGCAGGACATATGGAAAGATGCTACTCTTCAGCAGCAGTACTGACACTATCTTCTAGTGCAATCTGAACTACTGGAAAAAAACTAGTCTTCTTTCTACAGCATCAGGAATTTTGCTGCCCAAAGCTCTGTGCAAACAAGATAAAGAAACAGGATAAAACAGTGCAGTATTCTCAGAGAGATCAGAATGTATTCATATGCAAGTTATTTTTTTACAGAATACTAAATACACTGTAACCTGAGTTTTAAATTAAGTTTGTAGGGAAGGGTGAAGAGAAATTTCTATATCAGATTATCTGAAACCTGTAAGAACACAGTCCACATCAAATTAGCTGTTTCTTTCAGCCAGCACAGAAAACTGTACTGGTCTGCCTGTGCCCCACCTGTAGCTGGGATACAGGAAGGGAGATAAGAGAGGCAGAATGTTCCTTGTGCACACTGCATCACTGGCATTACCAGCCATTGAGAAAAAAGCCTCAGAGTCTACTGGATTTTGCTGAAATCTGGGGAGATTCACTACAAGAAGAGGAACACAAATTTAGTCAGCCAAACTTGAAAACTGTTCTGATCTTCTTGTCATCTAGTGCTCCTCACCAGTACTGTTTATCTTAACAGATATACTGGTTGAATAATAATTTACCCTGCCTAAGCTTTAGAGATAAACCTAATTAATCAGTTGAGTCTTTTAAAATGCTAATTGCAGTATCAGCTGGTAATTCCACTACCAGATCCTTTGGTACAGAGAAGTAACCTTCATCCCTTGCACTGCAAGGCACTATAAGATTTACAAACAGTAACGTACGCCTGCAAAAAGCTCTTAGGTAAGAAACAGAGGACAGACATAACCAGCTCATGGCTTGTGGCCATGTGGTGAAACAGGATGGCTGCTATGCAGACAAACACGGAAATTTATGTTTTATAGCACTCCCAAACACAAGTGCCTCTTCCATTGCTTACCTGTCCCCATGCATAGAGGTTATTGTGGGTCTGAGAAGGGTTCACTTTAGACAAGAGGAACCGGGCCTGTTACAACAAAACATTAGAGAGGTAGTTATGTGAAATGGCAGACCTGTCAGCTCCCCCAAGACCTTAGATACATGACTAATGTCCCTCCACTCTTGTAAGCAAGGTACTAATTTAACTTAAGCAGGTTTCAAGTCCAGATACAGCCTGGCTCCAGAGGTGACTCGTCTCCAAGGGCTCTGTTACAGCAAGCAATGTTTGCCCGGCACAGTAGCTCTGCTTCCATGCAACATGGGCATGATACTAGCACTCTCCCTCACATAACCACCTGCTCTTCAGAAAAGAGGTCAGTGAAGCATAATATGGTAACTTCAGAAACTGATACCAAATGTTTGCTTTGGAGCATCAGTTCCTGCCTCATCGTTGCTACAAGCAAGCCACACACAGACGAACACAGCATATCTGCAATTCCTGGAAGGGCAAAACCAAACTATTTTATATCCTCATTCAGCATCTGAGAATTAAGACTGTCAATCATTCAGCATAACTTACTATTCTAGCAACCGAATTGCACTCCCTGTCTTGGATATGTTTAGATAGGTAGCCAATAATTTCATTCTCATCTCTCTGGGGAATAAAATAGTGGCTTCTGGGGGATTGGTTGGTTGGGGTTTTTCCATTCTTAGATTTCAAAAGCATATCCAGCCACTGACTGACTGATTAAAAGGCAGCGTTGTAGTCAGAGCTCATGAGAAAATGTGCAAGCTCTGTACTTTGAAGATTTACATTTCCACTGTATTTAACTTGCCTTATTTCCTGCTTTACTAAAAAGATGGTTCTGTATTTGCTCTATTTAACACCAGAAAAAGAGTTCATCAGTAAACCTCCTTACCTGACTGCCCCCGTGCTCAGTGTGGATATAACGCGGCATCGGGAATCTAGTCTGCAAGATTTCCTGGGCATCATCCAGTGGGGCTTGCAGTAGGTGCTTGAAATTTTCATATTCAGGCATGTCTTGGTAACCAGCTTTCTGCCACTGTGCAATAGTCTATTGACAGGAAATGAAAACAATAGTGAAGATGGGTGAAAGCCTCTCCGTTTTTAACGTGCGTGTCTTATGGCAACAGAACATTACATGTTCTTCTTACAGAGCACAGGGCAAATGCACACTTTCACTACTCTGGCAATAACATTATTTAGTTACTTTCTGTTCACAGCCACTCAACAGAAAAGCTGTCAGCAGTTTACACAGTGCAAGAGCAATTTGTTCAAAATGTTCTTCAAACCTTCATGTTTCAGTCTGTACCAACACAGAAACACAAAGCATTTATAAATCACTGCTATTTTGAGTCTCTCTTAAGTATTTCATTACAATATTTTCAAGGTACCTAATAATTGCTCTGTACATGTGCAGATCACACACTTCCCTTGTCGAAAATTTACCCAGTTGCTGAGTGTCTTGCTCTGTAAGACAGAAACTGTTTAAGGTAGCTTGGGAAGATTTACTGTTACTGTTGACTCAAGCATTCAACTCCACATTGATCAGGTATCCTGCTCACTTCTCAAAGGGAACAAATCCTGTATGGAGTGCAGCTGGGACCTAATAATGGAGCTGTTACAAACTATGGTGCCAAACCTCAAGCATTCTAATAGCAGTCTTTAAATGAAGTAGCTTCATTCATAAACAAAGGAAGTAGTTAAAATGTCTCCCCAAAACTTCTCACTAATAGGAATGCTTGACAATAAAGCAAGATGAGTTTATTTAAGCTACTCCAATCAGATGCCATGTTTAGGTAGAAGAAACTGAATGAGGGCTGCTCCCCAAGCAGGACTATCATGGATATGAGAGGGGGAAACACAAAGAACAGAGAGATTTTGAGAGAAAAAAATGGAAAGCCAGCTTCCTTTTCATCCCTTACCACATAAGTATTTTAGGGTGAGAGATATTTCTGTTCTGCAGCTTGAGTAGCATTCCAGCCTCTTACAAAACCTGGCGGGACTGAAATACAGATCTACAGGTCTGCATACTGAAGAGACACTGGAAAGCCAAGGCTTTGCATACTGGTTAAATCTGGATCTCCAGAAGTGGCCAGTACCTGAAGAGGCCGGAGTAACCTCAGTCACAATGGAAGGAATATAGGAGCAACTGTCAAAAATGGTCAGTATTTAAAAGCAAAAACTGCAAGAGATTTCTTTAAGAGCAGCAGTGTTTAAGTGTCAAAACCCAACAAGCAAGTATATTACATAACAGAAAAATCAAACTGAAGCTGTCTGCTCTGCTTAGTTTCAAGTTTCTTTGTCCCTTTCCAGGCACGGTAAGGGACCAAGCTAACATGACAGTTATTCCTCAGTGCAGAACATGTCCTTAGCAACGCCAATAGGATTTTTAATTAAATCAAGTACTAAAACTAGCAGCATGTATACAATGTCGTTATGCTACCATGGGCTTTGTCAGCAGCTCTTTTTATACTAACAGTGATGCTGTCTGCATGCGCAGCAGAAGGGAGGGAGTGCAGAGAAAGAGAACATATTTCACTGTACCTCACCAAGGTAGATAACTATCTGGAAGAAAGTATCCATCAGTAGGATTCTGTCAGGAAGAATACTGCTGCTGTCCAGAAGCACAGGCTGGGGAAAATAAAGAAGAAAGTCAGGCACCACTAAGCCCTCAGAACTGTATTAACCTTCATGGTTGGCCAAGCAGCTTGCTCTGCCCTGCTCATATGGATACAACTTTACCAAGGGCTGCTCAATCCATCTGAAGGCCTTGCAGAACTCAGCGACCTGCAGCATCACTGAAGGGAGCAGCAAGTTATCAGCTAACTGTCTAAAGCACAGGATGGAAGAGAGCAATTTCTATGGCTATCCAAGTTTAATTTGAACAGATCTTGAGCAAAAATATCTCAAGAACAATAAGGAATGACATGTGGACTCAAGAAAATGCTGCCAAGTACTACTACAGCAGCTCCTGCATTACTTTCCTGCCAGACACACTACTTACAAGGAGGCTGTCAGTATAAGGCAATCAGTCTGTCCACTGAGCACTTGCACAAACACTGATGCATAAACAACTGAAAATAAGCAGCTGGTGAGAGATTACGACCTGGAAGGGCTGACACTTTCTGACTTGTGCAGTGGAGATGGCAGCCTCTGGGAGAGAAGCAAAAGTGGTACTGACAGCTGTAATATTCACCAGATGCTGAGGGGCAGGGGCTGTGGCTTGGCAGGAAGGGCAGACTGAGGAGGTTGGGTTTTTCAGTGGTGGGTGTGCTGGGTTTTGTTTTGGTTTGGTTTTTTGGGGTTTTTTTTTTAATCAAAGCTGTAAGCTTACTGAAAACACAATTCATCTTTTACACTGCCCCATCTCATCCTTCAATTATTACCTAGATTTACAAAAAATATATAGGAACCTTTTTGCTGAAACAGTATTACTCTGACTGAATACTCATTAGTTTTGCTTGATCCACCTCTTTCTGTTGAACAGGGACTCACCTCAGGAGGTCCATGGAAAGAATAAGCATAAAGGATGGGTTGGATCATAATAAGAGACTGGGTCAGATCTTGCCTAGCGAAGTGATGGCGGTAATAAGAAGACTCATCTGGACTGTTATTGAAAACCTGCAGGAATGGGGAGCGTCGCAGGTGGAACATGAACTGCAGCAGAAGGATAAATAAGGAGAAAATGTCAGCAAACTGCCAAAACCTTTACACCCAAGTCCACTACTTCTGAACAGAAAATGCTTTGAAAATTCTACACCTTATTAGCTCTTAAGTTCTTCCCTTATCAGTCATTTGCAGCACTGAACTGCAGAAGCAGCCCACCAAATTAACAAATCATCTGTTCCTCCCCTCCTGAATCTGATGTTTTATCATCACTGTCACAGATCCTTGCACACTTTTCCTAGAGCTGTAGGAAGTGAAGTTCTTACCTGAGGATACAAAGAAAAGGTTTCTGACAATCTGAAAGAATTGGGATCATCTTTGTTGTACTGTCCAAATTTCTGACACTGTTGGAAGTAAAAAAAAATTGATACTTTAGTTATTTGTCTCTTTTTAGCAATTTTTTTAATACTTTTTTTTCAGAAGGCTGTTCCTTTGGTTGTTTTTAAACACAGCAACCAAGGCATGAACATGACAATAACAAGTGATGTAAAATTTACAGGTTATTTTTCTTTAAGTCAGTGGTTTCTGTGTCTTATGGGAATGAGAATAATGATTCAATCTATTTAACTATATGTATTTTTAATAATTATTTGAAATTATCTAAGACTGAAATAGTGCTTCTAGTACTAACCAATTTTTTCCATTAAGTCAGAGATACTATGTTAGACATAAGCCACTTTGAACAATATAAAACACTTCTGCAGCAACTCTGCTTCCTTCTAGAGCAGCAGCAGACTGGCATTTCACTAACTGCTTCAAGGTAAATAAGAAGTATCAATAGTTTTTGCAATTTAAGCATAAATTACTCCACAATCATTTCAGCAGGCAGCATGCCCATGTGTGTTTTGGTCCTCAAATTTCTATTTGATACTAGCCCTGTTTTTTCACTGACTGATATACCACAACTGTTAGTATCAGCTCCACCTGGGTGTTTGGACAAAGCCAGAGCCAATTTAGGCAATTCAGGTTTGTGAAATTCAAAGGAAGAGATACTATGAAGCTGCAGAAGTGATTACTGCCTTGAACTCCACACCAGTGAATCCAGATCTGAATGCTGTGTCCAGTTTTTGGCTCCCTAGTGCAAGACTGACATGGATATACTGGAGTGAGTTCAGCAGAGGTCATCAGGCCTGTATGGGGCTCAAGCACCTATGGCAGAAAGAGAGGTTGAAGAAGCTGAGTTTGTGCACTCTGGTCAAGAGCAGTGGGATCTGAGAGTCATATCACTGTCTACAGCTACCTGACTGGAGAAATGGAAATTCTGATGGGGGTGGAAGTAAATACAAAATCACAGTGACTGTGATCAAATGCTGGAACAGGCTGTCAGGAGAAGCAAGAGAAACTCCAGAGATCTTCAAAACTTAACTGAACAAGACCTGAAGCAAGCTGCTCTAAATTCAAAGGTGGCCCTACTATGAGCAGAGAGGCTGAACCAGAGACCTTCAGAGGTCCCTTCCCACCTGCATTATACTCTGTTCCACTATCAATTCTTTACTCACAGAATTTTCAGCACAACAGGATGTTTACCTACCCTGATCAGTGCCTTCTGCGCTAATCCATACTACAACTATAGGACTGTGATCAGAGCACAAATGAAGGAAGTCAGTCTGGAGAAAGAATGGTGTTTTTATTTCCATACACCGTTTTTACCAAGATCAAGAACATGCCCAACTGCAGTGTCTTGCTCTTACCAGTCTGATCAGCTGCCTATCCAGCCATCGCAGAACATCAGGTCCCTCCTCAGATTCAGCTCTGTACACACCCAGTCGTGCCATCAGCACAGCAGCTGCTTCCTGGTCAAACGCAGCTTCTATGTGCTGGAGCTGACTCTGTGCATCTGCCCAGCTGGAGGGTTAGCAAAGGGTTAGTGCTATGCACATTCACCTTCAGCAAAACCCAAACCAGATTCAGCCTCCCAGTGCCAAATACTCCACAGCCAATGCATGCAACAAAAAGCTAGAACAATTCTGACACAGACTGAAGCTTAAGTTTCTGCCACAGAACTGGCGTGAGATACTCACTTCCTGGCTATGGTGGTGACACGAATGCGTTTCAGCATACTGGAGTGTTGATACTGAGTGACAAACTGCACTGCTCCTCTGCCTCCTTGAGGTATAGGTGCATTGTGCTGCAAATACAACAAAGTAAGCCTTCAAAACTGGCTGGCTTTTTTTTCTAGAACACTACAGAGAACTCCAGGGCATCATTTGAGCAATCACAGATTAAGTGCAAGCTAGAGGTGGACCAGAGATGATGGACACAGTGTTGTTTTCCAACAGCCCTCAGAGTCAAGCAGTGGTAGCCCCACCTAATACTGTGCATGTCACTTCCTCAGCTTGTCCCTTAAAGGACAGCAGCAACTTATACTTTCTATAGCAATGAAGAGCAGGATGGCAGTACAAGGTCTAAGCAAAGGTCCTGCAAGTCCATCATCCTATTCCCAAGAGTAACAAGCCCACACAGCAAAGACAGAGATATATATATATGGAATAGAATTCTTTCAGGGTGACCTTCCTAGTTTCTAGTTTCCACATGCTTAAAAGCTTCCCCAGCCAAAAGTTGCTTCTGAGCTAACAAACTATTAAAACTGTGAGGACCAGCTCTCCAAGAATTTAAATGTTTTATTCTTCATAGTGCCTACTGGCAAAAAGTTTCTTCTTTGTTAAATACTGTAGGAAGAAGACAAGGAAACAATGCAGAACAAAACTATGATGCAATTCATGCATATGAAAACAACCTCTGAGACTATTATCTTTGGCATAAAACACTTGGTTGCTTTGCAGCCATCCATCTGCAACACAGGATGTCATTGCATTTTCTAGCCTTGTTCCAAACAAAGAGTTTGGTGTGTATAAAAAGATGAGGGGAAAAAAAAAAAAAGCCAGCCCTGACCTGATTTACCACTTCAAAGTAAATGGCCAGAGTTGTACTGGGATCCAGACTACAAATTTTCCATTGTGATGTTCCTCCAATTCCAAGCTCCTGCACAGAATTTAAAAGAAAGCAGCATTTTAGTCTCTAGCAGAACACAAGACAAGCATGTTCAATTCTGATCAGAGGTACAATTTACAGCAGGCCCTATAGATCTCTTATCTTTTGGGTGTGAGTGAAGTTAATGAAGGACATATAGTTAAAAAAAAGCCTTACAGGACAGGAATTTAGTCTAGGAAAGACCCATCTTTTCCTAAGGATGTTTCCAAGTTGTCCTTAATGAAATGACATTCTACCTGAGCTGTAGTGCCAGACAAAAACCCTCCACTGTTTATTTACTCCTTTATTAAAGACTTTTTACATGTCAGAAACTTACGTTTTCAGAGACACATGGCCCTTTAGCATTCAGGGATACACATGGTCCAATAGCTCCTGCAATCTTCAGCTCCCTAGAGGTCTAGAACAAGGCAAAAAAAGTTGTGGGGTTTTTTTGTTGTTTTGTACGGGTTTTGTGTTGTTTTTAAAAACAAAAACAAAACAAAAAAAACAAAAAACAAGTCAGTCAAACTGAATATCCACAGACTAAATCAATTGCTCAGCTTTGATGCATACATATGGCTGTCACAGAAGACATCTCTGAGTACCTTCCCAGATCATCTACTGCTACAATTCGTGTTCACACTATGTGATCATAAAGATTAGCTACCTAGTGACATTTTAATAAATAAGACATATTTATAGTGACCACAAGAAAGCATGAAATGTTCCTTGCTGAATGAGAAGTTGAGTTCAGCTGTTTAGTTTTGGCATTGTTTTGTTTTTTTTTTAAATAAAGTTAATAAGCTTTCGAACAAAAATCCCTCCACTCACTCCAGTACAATGCTTCTCCCAAAACAGGCATGACAGCTGATCTCAAGCATATAAAATTTTCTACACCCTAGATACATGTCTACCTTTTGAATGAACAGCACTTGTATTTCCCAGCTAATGTCACCCAGTGAAACTGATCTCTCACCTTGACATCCAAGGTTGCGCCAAACGCCATTCGAAACTCCCCACTGAACCCTTTGCTAAACACCCGCTGGAAGGTCTGCTTGAAGAGAGAAGTGTTGAAGGAGTCTCCCATCACCATATGCCCTCTGGGAAAGAAAAAATTATAGACAAGGGAACTGAAGGAACTGGGAACTAGAAATAAAGAACAAAGGATATATCCCTCCAATTCTCATGCATGCAAACACATGCAGAAACTATTTTAAAGCGTGCCTTTGCATAGGTAGAATTCACATCAGGGAATGCAGATGCATGGACACCTCCTCCAAAGCCAGACAAGTTCATGCTCCATCTTTGCCAGCTCGATTTCTCAACTCTGTTTCTTGCCATCCTTTCAGCTGCCTTAAAAATGCTTATGTTCCATCAGTTAGAAACACCTCAACCCAGAAAAGGGCTTTGCTCAGCCTGCTTTCCCCAAGCATGGCTGGAATCACCCATGCTATAGATAGGATGGCTGCACTGCAGCAGCACAAGGATAGGTCTGTGCTGTGCCTCCCCCAAATGTCTTGGTAAATCCAGGCCTGAACATACCAAGCTTAACAATGCAACCAAAGGATTAAACAATGACTCTTCTGCTCACTGAATATTATGTGACTATTTACAAATACCTTGCATTTGCTCCCATCGCAGAGGAGTTGGAACTAGATGAACTTTTAGGTCCCTTCCAACCCTAGCCATTCTATGATTGCTCAAACCATCCCTGGACTCCCTAGACACAGCAGATTTTAAATGGCCAATGAATCAGATATGCCAAAAGGCCTTGTTACTACACAGTCTTCCTTGCAGAAACCATAAAGTTTTCAGCAGTTTGGAACACAGACATTTACCCCTTAAAGATGGTCACTTAAAATGAGATCCAGGGGAAAAAAGAATCCGTGGACAAAGTGCAAGTGAGCTGTTAAGCAGATAAAATCAGGCCCACACAACGAAAGCTTCTACTCACCACACCTGATGCTCTGCTGATGGTGCTTCAGTCATGCAAACACAACAAAGCATCACTATCCCATAAATTCTGGAAAGGATACTTGCTCTCTCACAAGGAGGTAGAAAGCATTTGCAAAAGACATGTTGCACCATGCTTTAGAATACCTTTCTCACAGCAGAGCATCACGTATTCTGCCAGCAGTGCGAATTCACAAGCTGCTTTGAGACTTCAGAAATATGGACTGGAGGTTTGCCATATAATTCCTGACAATTTCAAACCACACTTTAGAACAGAATAATAGAAATCTCACCCGTCTGCCCTGACAGTAAACTTAACTCCCTTGTGAACCATTCTCCCCTCAAAAAAAACAAACAAACAAACAAACAAACAAACAAAACCCAAAACAAAACAAAACAAAAAAAAACCCACACCAAAAAAACCAAACCAAACCAAAAAAAAGAACAGGTGCCAACTTTGTGATCTCCTGCTATGAACATACCCAGTGAGGTTTGCACAACACTTCATCTCTAGTAGTCCAGTCTGGTCCAGGGCACAGGCATAGATGTCAATGCAATGCCCATTGGCTGCAGTGCGATTAGCCAGAGTCTCATAGTGCTGGGGAAAACACACAGTATTTAGGATGCCACAGTGGGCAGTTTTTCTGCTGCTCTCCAACTGAAGCCAACATGTGCAACACAAAGCACAATGAAGTCCTTATCAGTGCTGTAGTAACTAAACAGCTGTTTGCTCTTACTTCTCTGCTGGAGCACACTTCTACTGCCTAGGATGCTTGCACTTGGATGAGCTTGTGCTGCATGTCACAAATACAGAGAGTGAATGGACTGCATGAGATCTTTGTCTGTGATAATTTAGTACAAACCCAAAGGCTTCCTGGGGATAGTTAAGAGAACAGGTGCCACACTGCTTTCTCTGTGCTGGCAGGCACATTTCAGGCCCAGCACTTTAACTGCTGCTTCATACACCAGGAAGACAAAGGAGGCTTTTGGGAAGTAATCAGTTCTTGGAAGAAATTCCTCCCAGAAGGACATACAATGGTGTTGATGAATTAACTCTCCACTAACTCTCTAGTTAAGAAACAACATTGAAACATTCCAACACAAGATTGTGCTGGAGAAGTAACTAGAAGGATGTCCTTTTTACCTTTCCTTGACCTTTCTCACAATTAATTAAACGTACACAAGAGTCTCAGGCACTTCCAGGAGAACCATGCAATATCTGGACATACTGTTCCCACATCAAAAGAATGGAGTATGTTTGTCCCCTTAAGGAAGACATTGGGCAGCTGTCAACACAGCAGTCTATGTATGTTCGTATCGTCCTTTCCCCTCATTTATTGTTATGACACAATATTTAGTTTTTGTTTTTAAACACACCCAGAAGGCAACAGAACCTACTTTGGTGGCCTTCTTCATGAACCTCGCGTTTTCCTTCTCTATGTCATGCCAAGAACGAATGGGTGTCTTCAGTTCATCTCCTACTACCATGCCTGGTCCTTGTGTTGGTGGCCCACCTGTAAACAGCATTATTCTGGCCCCTGTGTTTGGAAATGTGCACTAAAATAAAAATAAAGACTTATATTAGAGAGAAAGAGAACAAGGGGGGAATAAAGGAGGAGAGACTGATTAAATTGCAAAATTTAATCAGAGGCATCTGCATGTGTTTGTGCAATCTCACTAGGTGTCATATCATTAGATGTCACCTTCTTGATAAACAGTGATGCACTTCCTGACAGTCACAGCACTCTCAAGTTTAGACTCAAGCTGCATCCAGATTGACTTAACAACAGGAAGCAGGCAGTTTCTCTTCTTTTTACTTATATCCTAGATGATCCACAGATAAGCCCAGTGTATAGTATCACCCTCACGTAGCAATATAAACAACAGCACCCAGAATACCTCCAATAAGCCAACAGCAATTGAAAGAGCTACTCCAGTAGAACGTAAAGGCCTTTTTCCCTGGGTCACTGGCCATGGGTCCCTTTGCAGTTCTCCAAGCAGATCTGTTAGATTCATGTCAATCTTATGTACTGGCTGCAGAAACCTGCAAAAAAATAAAATGAAATGTTTTCCTGCTTATAAGTCCCTTCAGTTTAGAGAAGAAAGAAAGTGCCTCTTCGGTAGTCACACACATGCATTGCACTGAGATAGTTATCAGAAGAAAAAAATCAGGTGGCATGTTCTTTTTTTTCTATACAAACTTTCCAACATAACAAGCCTGTGCAAAATAAATTAAAAAAAAAAAACAACCCCAAAACAAGACATCAGAAACTGACAAGAAGGAAAAGTCACATAAAGAACTTCAATAGTGATTTGGTATACCAAAAAGCATCTGAGCTGCCAAGGAAAAAGAGCTGAAAATGATAAAACTCTACTCAACAGAGGCAAATACAGCTTTATTGTTCAATGATCACTTGCTAGGTCAAGGGGTTAGGAGGCAGCATGCAGGATTGTTATGCATAGACCTGATCCCCCATTGGCTGGTTAATCAAAAATACAGAGTCCTTGCTCCATACAACTCCTGAGTAAGATCTTTCCAAGGACAGCTACTTTCTGTTTTTCAAGTAGAAATCTAGCTTGAATGGCAATCATGTTCTTGCAACTGCAGAACCAAGATACTACAGAAGACCAATACATTGCCTGCACCTCTAGCAAATCTCATCTATACAAATCATTTGAAGTAGGGAAGTAACTGTGACCAAGACAATACCATTTAAATCTTACAAAAACTCCCCTTGGGAAACCCAGGTTTAGAAGCATCACCTCAACGGAGCATAAAACATTTGCCCTGTTCTTCTGCTGTGCTGCTTACCTGCTTGAAATAGTAGGTTGGTCTGGAGTGTGAGGAGGTCTTCCCTGTTGAATGGGGACAGCTGGCCTTGAAAGCCCAAGCATATCCTAGAGAACATTGAAGAGAAGGTAGAAGAAATGAATCTTAAAGCAATATACCTAAGGCCTGCAATACTCAAGAATCAAAGACAAAGATTAATAATTTTACAGATTTTCAAGTCCCATTATGAATCAGCAAATAGGTCCATCATGGAAGATACACAAAATCTATCTTGGAGAAGCTTCCAAGGAATTTATGAAGGCAAAAAGACAGGAAGGATACTGACAGGAAAACAGGCTAACAGGAACACTGAAAAGCTCCTTCTACCCCAAAAGCACAGTGCTTGAAAGCTCAGCAGTGCTGTCAACAGAGGTAACAGGAACAGGCCACTGGCTTAAGATACAGCTGAACATACCTGTATTTGCTTAGCTGTCAGGTCTTTTGTGCCCCTAAACACGTAGCTCTTGGAAATTCCTTCACTGCTCAGCTCGTGAACCTGGACCATTCTGCCAAATGTGATAAGCCCCACCAGAGCATCACCTGGCAGCAGACTTAGGGACATCTGCAGGGACTCCTTCAGCGCCTGCAAGTCCTCCTCTTCCAAGCACGTGTCAACAACATACAGGAAGATCAATGGTGTCTGCGGACCACGCTAATGTGGAAAGAGATCAACTTTTAGTAGACACGTGCAAAAGACAGTAAATGCTTTATAACAGCTCTAGCCAAGGAATAAAATGAGTCCTACTGTAAGCACCTTGCAGAAATGTAATTTATTGGCATTATCACAAGCAGCAAATCTAATACATACATAAGCTGTCACAACAAAGACAATTCTGGGGGCTTCAAAATTGGATATGGTTTTTTTTACCTGCACTATATACTCAATTGTTGAAAACTGAGGCATAAGCTCGGCTGGCTGATTGACTTCAGATATACCGGCATATGCTGGAGGGAACTGAAAAAAGAGAATAAAAAATTAGGACAACAAAGTTGCAGGACAGAAACATAGGGCCCTCCTCTGCAGCACAGAGGCTGTCTTTCTCATTATGTGGTTATTCAACACTGCCAGCACACCAGCTGATTGATTCATGACTGTGCTGCTGTTTTCCTAAGCACAGACAAGTGGCCAGCAGAACAGACAGCTACTCAACACACAGTAAATAAAAGATAGGTCTAAAGCAGGTACTATGCATTAGCTGAAATTTATGTAGTCACATAACAGTTTTGAATGGCAAATGTTTCCTCAAATCGAATGAGATTCATACTTAGAAACAGCAGTTAATGCCAAGTGCAAAAACCACACTGAAAACATACAAGACAAAACAGCATTCTTATCTCCGTCCTATGCCCTGCATGCTGGTAAAATCACTGGCAAAATTGAACCAAAAATAGTCAAGATGTCATGTAAAACAGACCCATTAAGAAATAATCCAGTCTGGGTTCAGCAAAAGAAAAGGGCCAAGGGAAGGATCTAGAAAAGTGGAATTTAGGCTTAACATCCTTTGCCAGGGGAGTCCATCAATAAAATGTTCACTGTAAGGAATGGAAGGACTGGTGCTTTTTCCAACTTACCTGATTTCTCTGAAAACAGAAATTGCAAGCCCAGAGCTTGGCCCGATAGTCAACTTGGCTGAAAGGGAAAAATGTGGCATTGGTATAACTATAGGAAAAATTTTACAGCACAGCTTCATCAGTATCTGTGCTGGTTCACAGCCCCAAGAAAGAAACAGAACATCAGGCACTCCAACCTGAACAACAAGAGTTTTAGGTATTTAAGTTTCAGATTCTTGTTCTGTTGCCAGAAAATCCATTAACCCATTGAGCCCTGCCACTTCTAACCTTGTCAACATGAGAGACCACTGTCAGCTCTCTGGAGCTTAGCCTCTGGCAGACAAAGACTTGGGTCTAATAATTCTTTCACTACACTTGAACTTACCTGACTTGTCTTATTGTTTGTACAGCTGTAGCACACAAGTGCTCCAGTCACAGAGCACTGAGCCATTCACCCACATCCAGTGCAAACACTGAGCAGTGTTCCCTACCCCAAAATGTTTACTCTCCTTTGCCCATTACAACATCCTCATACTGCTGGTGCAGTAAATCCTGACCATATTTCATGGGCTTGATCTCTTCTTACTTCCTCTTATTGGCCTTCCCTGTTTTTTCTCAGCCCAATGCTATGCTCTAACTATGTATGATCATCACATGATTTCATGATGACCCAAATTATTCCTCTTAAATTCTTAGCAAAACTTCAAAGAAAACCTTGATGCCCTATTGGAACTGACCACAAGTAGCGGGATGTATAGGAAGCAGGAAACCAGGTGAACATCACAGCCTAGAGGACAGTATCTGTATAACTGTTAGCTTTAAGTTGAATCATTCTCCACAAAATTATCTGGGATGTTAATAGAACTGGCCATTTCCACATCATCTCTGCCTCAACAGCCTCCCCAGAGGCACTCCTCTCTCCTCAGTTTCTGGCAGCTCTAGTAATGGACTGGCATTCAACAACTCCCATTAGACATGCATGGATTTTAACAAACCCACTGCAGCTAAAGGAAAGAGGCTGCCAGGCACTGGGCAGAAAAAAAGAAAAATAAGGAAGTGGTGAAATTCAGATAAAAACAAGACACTATTGCGCCTCTCTTAATGCCTCCAGCCCAGGAACTCATACCAGAGTGGGTTGAGCACAGCTTTGCAAGTTGGCCTGCTACATAGCACTGGTTCATACTGCACTGGTGGCAGGTCAAGATGCTCCTTCAGTGGGGTCAGAAGACAGGCCAGAGGGACAACCATCCTTGTGGCCTCCAGCCTGCTGGAGGGCCACACGTTCCAGCTGAAACGCACTCCATCACGCTCCTCATTTTGCTGGATGAACTCCAGGTACGTCGCCATGGGACTGCAGAAACTCTGAAAGGACATAAGCAACAGAGGTTCAGGGAGTGGTCTCCTTTTTGGACAACAGTCCCACAAAGAAGGTCAACAGATAAACTACATGAGGCGCAAAAAACATTGCAGGGCAAAGCCAATACATTATAATGAGTTAACTGTATTATCAAATGAATCATGTGACTACATTAATCTCTTCTGTCCAGCACTCTCATCAACATCCCAGATAATTAAAGCCCCATGAAATCCAATGAAGGAACAAGAAAATCTGACACTCAAAGCCAGAATGCAAGTATTTTTTCTTGTGATCCACATTTAACATCCCAATACTCCATCAGCCTCAGGCTGGCCTCAAACCCTGCCCAACTCAAATCAGTAAAGAAAAACAGGTCAGATTTGAAGTCTTTGGGCTAGAACCTCAGAGGGAGAAAAAGAGGCCAAATCTGAGACCAAAACAAAACACTCAAATTTTAACTAGTTGCCAGGCTGCCCCACTTACAAATAAAAAGGCACACATGACAAAAAGGTCAAAAATTACTTTGGTGATTTTAGACACCCTCTGTGCATGGCACAGTTTCTCACTCTCAGTAAAGGAGGAACTGAAAATCCAGTAGACTTCAGCACACATTCTGTTCAAACACCCCAGAGAAATCACTCTCTGTATTGCTTTACTGAACTTTTCAGAGTAAGATGCAACCAAGACCTCCCAGGCCACCATTAGCTTTTATGACTCTGAAAAAGGAAAACACAAGCCTACTGAAAAACTCAGTTGGCAAATCCAGCCCACAAGCATCACCCAGCATTGGCAGCAACTCACAGAGCCAAGAGGGCCATAGGAATGTGAAATCAGAAGCATCACATTCCCCTAGAGGAGGAGAAATTTTCATGGAACACTTCCCTACAGACCTCCAAGCTCATCACCATTTTCTTTATCCTTGCTATTATGGATATAAAGCAAGCTCATGAGCTTGCTGCCCTGTATTTCCACCCCCACCTCTGGACAGACAAATGGATAGGCTCAGTAACACACCTCCACCACAAATGGATATGTGAAGGTGAAAGTCTGACCTCAGCCTCTCTGTAAAAGATCCTACACGTCAGAGCAGCAAGACGAACACCTGGCATTTCAGGCATGCAGTAAAACCGCAGAGCGACTTTTCTCCATGTTCCTCCAGCTGCAGCCCAGCACCACTCCCCTGCCCCAGGCCGGGTCCCGCTTTCCAGGCTGGGTTTGACTTGGGCTTTGGCCTCGGGAAGGAGGCACCGACACCCCGGTGAGGGCTGTTTAGGGCCACTTGAGGGTCCTGTGCCTGCCCAATCTACCAGTCCTCCGCCAGCACAGGGCCTCAGTCTCACAGCAACTTCCAGGACCCGACCCATCCCAGCGGTGGGGATGTTCCAAAGCCCCTGCCCAGGACAGGAAAAACCCCACTGAAGCCTTTGTAGATATGTGGTGGTAGTACTTCGGAATGGGACCTGCTAACAGGAACAACGCTGACCTACCCACCCCTCACAACAAAGCTATGGGCGCTGCTGCTACTCTCCATGGGAAATGCCACGGATCTCCCAGCACAGCTTTAGACGACTCCGATCCTTCAGCAGGAGGTACCACAGATCCCTAGCGAGGCCATAGGGCCCACCGCTGCCCCCAAACCACTGATCCCCGGTAGTGCAACAGGCAAAGCACCGACCCCCAGCACAGTCCCGGGGGACACGGTGGACGCAAGCCCTGCCCTGTGGGACGCCGCCAGGCCCCAGCACCCTCAGCACAATCCCAGGGGATCCTGCTAATCCTCTGCCCAAGCAAAGGCACAGGGGGACACCCCTGAGCCCCTGCGCTGCTCTATGGGACAAGCACTGATGTAGAGGACACCACCGACCCTGGCTCTCAGCCCCCTCCATAGCGGATGCCACTGACTCCCTCATCCCCGCCTCACAGGGGACACCACTGACCCCCCTCAACCCCCGCTCATAGGCGGCACCACTGACCCCACCGACCACCCACCCCTCTCACAGGGGACGCCACTGACCCCACCCCAGGTTTCCCCTCTTATCCCCCTCCCAGCCCCCGCTACAGGAGACACCACTGACCTCCCCCCCAGCCCCTCAACCCCGCTACAGGGGACAGCAACGCCCTGAGCACGGCCCCGGGGTTCCCCGCAGCGCCCACCTGCCCGCGCCGCGCCGCTCCCCACCGCCGCTCTCTCCCGACAGGCCCCGCGCGGCCGGCAAAGCCAGCTCAGCGGTAGGAGCTGCCCTTAGTCAAGATGGAGGCACCCGCACGCCCCGCCCTCCCTCCGTGAGGCTCTGATGACATCTTGGCTAAGGGCATCCCCGGCTCCGTTCCGAAGGAGGGGAAGCGGCGTGGCCCTACCAAGCATGGCGAGGCGGCGGCGTCAGGGAAGCCATCTTGACTAAGGGAACCAGGTGCCGCGTAGGGCTGGAGGCAAACGGGATGCCCCCTGCGAGGGACCTGGTGGGGTACCTGAGGGAACTGGGGTTGTTCAGCCTGGAAAAGAGGAGGATGTGGGGAGAACTTACATGTCACTACAACTACCTGAAAGGAGGTTCTAGCGAAGTGGGGACTGGTTTCTTTTCCCAAGTTGAGAGTGACAAGTCATTGCTTAGACAAAAGCCTAAAATTTCTTCTGAAGTTACTTGATAACACTTGCCTTAAAATAACATAGGCAACATTTTTTTTAAATGCTATGCAGCAGTGTTGTCCTCCATGCAGGTTTGATCACCAAGCTCTTGTTTTTCTAAAGTATGTCAAAACTCACCTGCTTTATGTCATCAGCCTGGTATCTGCCTAGAGCTATGACATTGAAGATGAAAATAAGATGAGAGCCAGTGGAGATCTCTCTACGAAGGTCTACTGATTCAGGTGCAATTTCATCCTTCCATTTAATTAGCTCAAAAAACAAAAGCTAGCCAAAATGGGGAGGGAGCTTAGATTGCTTGCAGAGGCTGTCTAAGGGTGATGGCAGGTGATGTATACATGTATGTATGTCCCTTTCCCTTCCTTTCCTTTCTTCTCTATGAGCTATGAAACACATCTCACATTTATCTTAGTTATATGAAAGTTTTGGTAAAACTGCATATAATACATGGCCAACTTTGCCAAGTAGCGAGCAATTAGGGTTATCAATATGTTGTAAATATTATTGCTCAGTCTATGATGGAGTGCTTGGTTATATATAAAAAAAAAAGAAAAAAACCCCCACCAAAACAAACAAACAACCCTCACCCCCACCACCCAAAGAAAAAAAAAAAAAAAAAAAAAAAAAAAAAAAAAAAAGACAAAAAACCCAAAAAACCCCAGGCAATAGCTTCTAAGCCTTCAAGCACTAGTAAAACTCCATGGCTGCTCCCAGATTCACAGGCTGTGGTAAGACTTTGTTTACACTAGTAATAGCAAGAAGTTAAACAAACCATTGAGGACAGAAGGACAGGGTTATCACCTCTGTTCCCCTCAAGATACTTGAACAGATGCTGGTGCTGGAAGAAGATAGAATAAAACTGCCACTGAACTATTGTAGAGTGTGGATCCTTGAAAGGACAGTAGGAATAGGCTGGCAGATATGAAGCTGAACTGTGTAAGTACACAGACAGGAGCTATTTTCAGAACGCTGAATTACAAAGGGAGATTGGCATTACGGGTTTGCTTTAGTACCAAAAACCTCAAATATACTACAAATGCCACCACTCGGCAGCCACGCTCCCACAGTTGCACAATAGGACTCCCAAAACTTCATACAAAATGGTCTGGAAAAAAATGCAGAGTGACCACTGAAAACTTTCCCTGGCCATTATGCTCACGCGGAACCCAAACCACAGCACCACCAACAACAGGGCTACAGAGCTGCATTTTACCAAAAACCTTGAATATACCACCCATCAGTGGTCACTCTCCCACTGTTGCTCAAAAACATTGAATATACCACCCCTTCACTGCCACTCTCCCTGTGTTGCTCAATAGGGCTCCCAAAACTCCAAACGAACAAGACTGGCAAAAAAATGCAAAGAGTGACCATGAAATCTTATGCTGGCCCTAACCCTCACATGGAACCCTACCCACAGCATGACTACTATCAGGCTACAGGTTTGCATTTTTACCAAAAACCTTGAATATACCACCCCTTGGCGACCACTCTCCCACTGTTGCTTAATACAGCTCCCAAAACTCCAAATGAATGGGCCGAGTAAAAAAATGAAAAGAGTGACCATGGCAAACTTTAGCTGTTCCTAACCCTCACATGGAACCCTACCTACAGGACCACCAGCAATCGGGTTACGGGTTTGTATTTTACCAAAAACCTCGAATATACCACCGTTTGGAGGTCACTCCCTCACTGTTGCTCAATAGGGCTCCAAAACTCCGAACAAACAGACCGGGCAAAAAAATGCAAAGAGTGACCACTGAAAACTTTTGTTGTCCCTAACCCTCACATGGAACCCTACCTACAGGACCACCAACAATCAGGCTACAGGTTTGCATTTTTACCAAAAACCTTGAATATACCACTCCTCGGTGGCCACTCTCACACTGTTGCTCTATATGGTTCCAAAAACACCATATGAAAAAGATTGGCAAAAAAAAGCAAAGAGTGACCACTGAAAAGTTTTGCTGGCCCTAACCCTCACATGGAACCCTACCTACAGGACCACCAGCAATCGGGTTACGGGTTTGTATTTTACCAAAAACCTCGAGTATACCACTGTTTGGCGATCAATAATCCATTGTTGCTCAATAGGGCTCAAAAAACTCTGTATGAATGGGACTGGCAGAAAAATGCAAAGAGTGACCACTGAAAACTTTTGCTCGCCTTAGCCCTCACATGAAACCCTACCTACAGGACCACCAACAATCAGGCTACAGGTTTGCATTTTACCAAAAACCTCGACTATACCACCCCTCTTCGGCCACTCTACCACTCTTGCTCAATAGGGCTCCCAAAACTCCAAACAAATGGCACTGGCAAGAAAATGCAAAGAGTGACCACTGAAAACTTTATCTGTCCCTTACCCTCACATGCAGCCCTATTCACAGCACCACCAACAATCGGCCTATGCGTTTGCATTTTACCAAAAACCTCGAACATACCACCACTCTCCCATTGTTGCTCAATAGGTCTCCCAAAAGTCCAAACGAACAGACTGAGCAAAAAAATGCAAAGATTGACCATGAAATTTTTGGTGGCCCCAACCCTCAAATGGAACCCTACCCACAGCACAACAAAAAATTGGGCAATGGATTGCATTTTACCAAAAACTTCGAATATACCATGCCTCGGCGGCCACTCTCTCACTCTTCCTAATAGGGAAACAAAAACACAGTCTGAACGGGACTGCAAAAAAATGCAAACACTGACCACTGAAAATTTTTCTGGCCCTTAACCTCACATGGAAACCTACCCAGAGCACTACCAAAAATCAAGCTACAAGTTTACATTTTACAAAAAACTTTGAATATACAGCCCCTCATAAGCCACTCAACAATTGTTCATCAGTGTGGCTCCCAAAATTCCGTATGAACAACACTGGCAAATTAATGAAAAGAGTTACCACTGAAAAATCTTTCTGGCCCTAATCCAAACATGGAACCGTACCCACAGCACAACCAACAGTCAGGCTACGGGTTTACATTTCACCAAAAAGCTCGAATATACTCATCGTCACTCTAAATGCTTTCTATAGCTTGTTACATAGAATAGAAGGATCAGGATGTAAATCTGCCAGAACACTGTTCTAAAATGCACCATTTCTTTCGACAGTGTTACAAGGACAGAGAAGTAAGTGTCTTTGCAATACCGGTTCCCTTCAGCAGTGGTCTTTGTAAAGCCTCTTCTTCTTAAGGAGCAGACCAAAACCGCACTCTTGGAAGATATTACTGTTCAGATCAAGTGTTTTCATACTCCGAAATTGTCAAAGGATGATCATTCTATTCCATGGAACAGGCTTCCGCAAGCAGTTAAGGCAAGGCTGAATGCTCACATACAATGCAAAATATGGCAGTGGCTTTAAAAACTCGCAAGAGATGAAGGAAAATGGGAATTCCTTTCTTGTAAACTACAACGTGATTTGGGAGCAGTTTCTGCCAGCTACAGTCTTTGCATCTGCTGATTAGGGAAAACGTCTTTTTCTTCCTCTTGTAACATCGTCAAACGTCAAAGGAATGGCAGAACACTTTTCACATCAAGGGCTTTATATTCTGAAACTGTCCACGTCTGAGCATCCTATTCCACGTAGCATGCTTTAGAAAGCTTTTAGGGTGAGCCTGAATCTTTGTAAAGCACATTTTCACTACGACGCAGATCTAAACCTCATAGCTGGCAGAAACTGCTCCTAAATCTCAAAGTAATTCACAAATGAGCTCTTTCTGTTTCCCTTTTCTCTTGAGTCTTTTTGAGACCAATGAGAAACATTGAATTGGTTTTGAGCATTCAGCCTCACTCTAAATGCTTGCTAAAGTGTGTTACATAGAATAGAAGGATCAGGACACTGCTCTGGAATGCACCATTTCTTTCAACAGCGTTACAAGGACAGAGAAGTTTTCAGTGGTCACTCTTGCATTTTTTTCCAGTCTTATTTGTTCGGAGTTTTGGAAGTCCCAATGAGCAACAGTGGGAGAGTGGCCGCCCAGGGGTGGTGTATTCAAGGTTTTTGGTGCTAAAGCAAACCCGTAGACCAACCATTAGTGGTGCTGTGGGTAGGGTAACATCTGAAGATTAGGGCCAGCAAAATTTTCAGTGGTCACTCTTTGCATTTTTTTTTTTCCAGGCCCCTTAGCATGGAGTTTTGGAGCCCTGTTGACCAACACTGGGTGAGTGGGCACCAAGGGGTGGTATATTCAAGGTTTTTTGCACGAATGCAGACCCATATCCTGATTGTTGGTGGTGCTGTGGGTAGGGTTCTTCATGAGGGCGAGGGCCAGAAAAGGTTTTCAGTGGTCACTCTTTGCATTTTTTTTGCCAGGCCCTTTCGTATAGAGTTTTGGAGCCATATTGAGCCAACAGTGGGTGAGTGGCCCCCAAGGGGTAGTATATTCAAGATTTTTGGTACTAAAGCAAATGCATAGCTCGAATGATGGTGGTTCTGTGGGTGGCATTCCATGTGAGATTTAGGATCAGCAAAAGTTCTCAGTGGTCTCTCTTTGCAGTTTTTTTACCTGGCACTTTAGTATAGAATTTTGAATCCATACTGGGTAACATTTGGTGAGTGGCCGCTGAGTGCTGGTATATTTCAGGTTTTTTGTAGTAATGCAGACCCATAGCCCGATTGTTTGGTGGTGCTGTAGGTAGGGTTTTACTTGAGGGCTTGGGCCAGCAAAAGTTTCTGGTGGTCACTCTTTGCATTTTTTTTGCCAGACCCTTTCATATGGAATTTTGGAGCCATATTGGGCAACAGTGGGAGAGTGGTCACCGAGGGGTGGTATATTCAAGGTTTTTGGTACTAAAGCAAAACCCGTAGACTAACTATTAGTGGTGCTGTGGGTAGGGTTCCAATTGAGGGTGTAGAATCTCAAAAATAATACTTTTCTCAAAACACTGCCCTGACAAAGTGGACACTGTGTTTGTGTAGAGGCATCATTGATAAGCCACCTGGACTCTATTCTGTCAAGGGGAGATGCTCATTCGGTTAACCACCCTGACAAGCGGGACCCTATTCTTGCAAGAACAGCCCCTCCTTTAGTGGCTATCTCGATAAGCTAAACACTGGCCTTGAAAGGGGAGCTCTGTTTGATGGCCACCCTGACAGGCAGGACACTGTCCTTAGTCGATAAGGGACATGGGCAGAGTGACATCTTGTGTGTGCCCCGGGTAAAGCCACTGGAGAGAGCCCATGTGCAGAAATAAGGGTTATTGCTGTGTCATCCCATCTGGAGGGGTAAGCGAACACCTGGCTTTGCAAGATTTGCCATAGCCCCTCCCCCCCCGGGAAAGGTGGGGTCAGGAGGCAACTTCTTTAAGTTTTGCTAAATTGTAATCCATTGCTTTGAAAATACCATCTTTACAATTCTGCTAGTTGTAATCTCATATGCTATATAGTCTTACTGACTTTTATGTAGTGTTTTTATACAAATCCCTGGATAATAACCTTACTCCTGAGTACTGCACAGAGAATTCCTGGACTTAATCTTGCCGAATGGGTTGTTAAAAGAGATTAATTAGAGGAAGAGGAGAAGGACTGGACCCAGCTGCACCTAGGCTCCTTTCTGAAGGAGTTTAGAAAGCAAGGGCGTTCCAGTCCAAATACCCATCAGCAACTGGGCTATGGGTTTAGTACCTAAAACCTCAAACGTTCAACCCCTTCTTGGATGCTCTCTCACTGTAGTGTAATTGGGCTCTAAAATTCCACGCAAACCATCTTGACTCCCAAACATGGTGACCACCCAAAACTCCTCCTGGCCCTCTCCACAACCATGGTAAAGGGTTCCATGTGTTTTTGGTAGATGGTGCTGTGGGCAGGGTACCATGGGTGTGGGGAGGTCCAGCATGAATTTTCAGTGGTCACTCTTTGCAATTGGGAGCAAGGCAAGGTTTGTGTGGAGTTCTGGAGCCCAATTCCACAACTGTGAGAGAGCTGCCGTGCAGTCGAATGTTTGATGCTTTAGGTACTAAAGCAAACCCATAGCCAGATTGTTGTTGGTGGTCCTGAGGGTAGGTTATCATGAGGAGGTTTAGGGCAGCAGGAGTTTTTGGTGGTTACTCTATGTGATTGGGAGATAGGTCCCTTTGCATGAAATTTTGGAGTCGAATTCTGCAATAGTGGTAGAGAGGCCGAGACATCGAACATTTGACATTTTAGGTACTAATTCAAGCTCACGGCCCAATGGTTGTGGTGCTGTGGATGGGGTTCCATGGTAGTGTGATGGTCAGCAGGAATTTTTGGTGGTCACTCTTTGGGTTTGGGAGAAACACTCATTCGCGTAGAATTTTGAAAGCAGCCGAAGAGGGGTCAAATGTTTGAGGTTTTAGGGACTAAAGCAAAACCATAGTCTGATTGTTGGTGATGCTGTGGGTAGGGTTCAGGGTTCCATGTGAGGATGAGGGCCAGCAGGAGTTCTCGGTGGTGACTTTTTGCATTTGGGAGCCGTGCTCATTTGGGCGTAATTTTTGAGCTGAATTCCACAACTGAGTGAGATCATCTAAGGGGAGAGGTGGGTGTCAAACATTTGTGGTTTTAAGATAACTAAAGCAAACCCATAGCCCATGTTGGTGTTGCTGTGGGTAGGGTACCATGGGTGTGGAGAGGGCCAGGAGGTGGACTCAGTGGTCACTGTGTGCAATTGGGATCCAGTCCTGTTTACGTGGAATTTTGGAGCTGAGTTCCACAACAGTGGGAGAGCGGCCTAGCGGGTTGAACATTTGAGGTTTTAGGTACTAAACCAAACCCATAGCCCAGTGGTTGGTGGTGCTATGGGTAGAGTTCCATGGGATGGCGAGGGATAGTAGGAGTTTTCGGTGGTCACTCTTTGCATTTGGAGTCTGAGCCATTTGTGTTGAATTTTGGAGCTGAATTCTACAACAATGCAAGATTGGCAGAGGGGGAGGGGATGGTGTCAAACACTGCAGGTTTTAGGTACTAAAGCAAATCCGTAGCCTGATTGTTGGTGGTGTCAGTGGGTAAGGTTAATGGGCATGTGAGGGCCTGTGGAAGTTCTTGGTGGCCATTCTTTGCAATTCTGATCCAGACCAGTTTGCATGAAATTTTCAAGCCAAAGTCCTCTACTGCCCGAGGGCGGCTGAATGAGGGCGGACGAGTGTCGAACATTTAAGGTTTCAGGTACTAAAGCAAACCTGTACCCTGTTTCTTCGTGGTGCTGTGGGTAAAGTTCCATAGGAAAGTGAGGGCCAGCAGTAGTTTTCGGTGGTCACTCTTTGCAATTGGGAGCCAGGCCTGTTTGTGTGGAATTTTAGAGCTGAATTCCACAACAGTGGGAGACTGGCTTAGGGGTCAAACGTTTGAGGTTTTAGGTACTAAACAAAACCAGTACCTTGATTATTTGTGGGTGAGGGCCAGCAGGGGTTTCAGTAGCCATTCCTTGGTTTTGAGAGCCAGGCCCATTTGCGTGGAATTTTGGACTTGAATTCTACAACAGTGAGAGAGCATCCAAGAAGAGGTTGAACATTTGATGTTTTAGGTACTAAAGCAAACCTGTAGCCTGATTATCGATGATGCTGTGGGTAGGGTTCCATGGGAGGGTGAGGGCCAGCAGGAGTTTTTGGTGGTCACTCTGCGATTTGGATCCAGGTGCTTTTGCATAGAATTCCAGAGAATTCTGCAAGAGTGGGAGAGTGGCCGAGAGGTCGAATGTTTGAGGTTTTAGTTACTAAAGCAAACCCAAAGCCTGATTTTTGGTCATTGTCTTGGTAGGGTGATGTGGAAGAATAAGGGCCAGCAGGGATTTTCAGTAGTCACTTTTTGTGTTTGGGAGCCAGGCCTGTTTGCATGGAGTTTTAGAGCTGAATTCCAAAACAGGACAATAGCGGCCATGGGGTCAAATGTTTGAGGTTTTAGTTACTAAAGCACATTTGTATCCTAATTGTTGGTGGGTTTGTAGGTAGGGTTCCATGGGATGGTGAGGAGCAATATGAGTTTTCATCCGTCACTCTTTGCATTCAGGACTTAAACTGTTTGCGTTGAATTTTGGAGCTGAATTGCAAAACAGTGGAAGAGTGGCAGAGGGCGAGAGGGCCATTTCAGACACTGGAGGTTTTAGGAAACATGCCTTAGGTATATTGAGAAGCAAAGAGAAACAGTTGTTCCAAAGACACTTCTTAGCTCTTGTAACATCCTCCCACATAAAAGAATACCAGAACAATATTCACATCAAAACCAAAGACATTGAATTGTTTTTTACCTCCCAGCTTCACCAAAAATGCTAAATAAAGCTTTTTATCCTTAAAAACTAGTGGAAGAAGGATATCAAACTGTGACACTTTCAAACTATAAAACAACTTATGTGAATATCTTGAATAAAGCCTGTTATCCTGACAGAGCTGTACGAAGAGGGATATCAAGCTATGGACTTTCAAACTATGAATCAGTAGATGTGAATATTATTCTGGCATTTTCTTTTACATAGGACAATGTTACATGAGTTTTTAGTGGTCAGTCTTTCCATTTGGGAGCCAGGTCAGCATACACAGATATTTGGAGATGAAATTGGCAAAAAAGGGATAACTGTCAAAGGGGAAGAATGGTTGAGGTTTTAGGTATGGGAATATCATTCCTTTCAACTGCTTTCAGTTGTGGGATCTGTTACTGCCTGCTATGCAGTTGGATCTGCTGCTTTAGGAAACATAAAGCCGGTAGCTGAAAGACACTGCTTAACTCTAGTAACATCCTCACACATAAAAGAGAATGCCAGAACAATAAGCACATAAAAAACCTGACATTTATTTGCTTCTTACCTTTCGGCTTCACCACAATCGCTTAATTAAGCATGTTATACATAAAGAACTGATTGAAGAATGATATCAAGCTGTGAGACTTTCAAACTATAAAGCAACTGATGTGAATATTGTTCTGGTGTTCTCATTTATGTGGGAGGATGTTACAAGAGTTGAGATACAGGCTTCCCTTCGCTTCACAGTATTCCTAAGGCATGCTTCCCAAAGCAGCAGACCTAAATCGCATAGATGGCAGAATCAGCTCCCCCACATTAGAAACCAATTGACAGGAATGATATTCCCGTATTCCTTTGCCCCTTGGGTGTTTTTAAAAACATTGTTATATTATTGGGTTTTTACCTTTTAGCTTCACCACAAATGCTTAATAAAGAGTGTTATCCTTAAATAGCTAGTGGAAGAAGGATATCAAGCTGTGACACTTTCAAACTATGAAACAACTGATGTGAATATTGTTCTGGCCTTCTCTTTTTTGTGGCTCCTGGTTTTCTTTAGTACCTAACACCTCAAACGTTCATCCCCTTGGCCGCTCTCCCATTTTTATCTATTTTTGCCAATTTCAGCTACAAAATTCAAAATGGGCAGACCTAGCTGCCAAAAGCAGAGTTACCATTGAAAAATCCTGCTGGCTCTCACTCTCCCATGGAACCCTACCCACAGCACCACCAACAATCAAGTTCTGGATTTTCTTTAGTTCCTAAAACTTCAAACGTTCGTCCACTCAGCTGCTTTTCCATTTTTGGCAGTTTTGGCTGATTTTGGCTCCAAAGCTCCAAACAGACAGACTTGGCTCCCAAAAGCAAAGAGTGACCACTGAAAACACCTTTTGTATGTTCATCTTCAGGAAATATCCACTATGAACTTGAAAGTTCAAGGTTACAAAGGGAGTCTGCAGCTCATGAGGCAGGCATGGGGGCCTTTGGCTAGTTTAATGGGTGTTTTGAGGGGGCTTGGGGCTTGTCCCTTTGCAGAAGTGCCCCCCATTTCCTGTCCCTACATCTCCAGCTCCTCCCAGAACACCCATTCTCTCCCAGAATACCCCCCACCTCCAAACACTCAGCCCCACTTCCAGGAATCAGGAATCCCAAACACACATCCCCTGGGACCCCTGACGTGCCACGACTCCCCCAATCCCTGAGACCCCTAAGGATCCTTAAACTTGTCACCCCCCCCCTCTCAGGGCCCCTCCCAAATCTACCTGAGACCCCTCCACTCCTTCAAAAATCCCCCTGGAACCATGGTGGCACCCCACCACCACCATTGCCCATCACCAAAGCCCCCTCTTGACCTCCCCAAACACCCAAGCCTACCCTCCCACACCAGGGCTTAACCAAGACAACCAGCTCTCCACCACCCCCCAGTTCCCCCCCGAAGCCCCTCAGGATCCCTTCTTTCCCCCAGGATCCTCCTGGCCCCCTCTCCCATCTACTAAACCCCTCCATAGCCCCCCGTCTCACCCCAACCTGATGCAGAAGCAGAGGCACAGGTGCATCCACTGTGCCCTCACCCCCACATTATCAGCTTGGAGAGGGGGAGGGGGGGGAGGCTCTCATATGGGCCTCCACCCCAAAGGTTCCCCTCTGGGACCTGCAGACCTCCCCCTAGGCCTGCCAAACCCAGGACTCCCCAACACCACCCCCAGGTCCCTGAACAGCCCCTGGCACCCCCCCACACCCCAAACTCCTGATCCTCCCAAGATCCCTATGAGGCATCCCTGTCGACCACCCCTCCTTCCCAGGCTCCCTCTTGGCCCCACTCAAATCTCCAGGAGATCCCCCCAAAGCTACATGATCCCATCAGGGCTTCACCAAGACACTTAGCCCCCCTCCACCTCCAGATATTCCAGAACCCCCACCTTCCCCTCAGGATCCTTCCGTATGCCCCCACCACTTATTGGACACTTCGTATCCCCCCCTCCCTCCCCCCCCAGCTTCTAGTGTCATCCCATTCTGATGGGGAAACTGAGGCACAGGTGCATTCACAGTGCCCCCACGTCCATGCCCTCAGCTGGGGGGAGCTCTTATATGTGTTCCCCCATGACCTCCACAGAGTCTCCTGTCATGGTCTCAATTTTTATTTATTATTCATGAGTAATTATTATTTTATACTTTGCTTGTGAGGAAAAATTGACCTCTGAACATATGCACCACAAATTGCAAAGCAGCCAACCTAAGAGTTAAACGAATTGAGTGGTTTATTCAAGGAAAAGTGTCCAGTTAGAGAACGGGGTTTCAGGAAGGTGTAAATTAGGTGAACAGTGAAAACAATGCAGAAACAGGTTTCTAAGATATTAAATACTAGGTGATGCAGTTTTAAGAAATGGGGAAAAGGGAACAGATATTTGCAATTTCACCTTCCAAAAGGCTCCAGTGGGCTGTGGCTTTCTCTTCTTTTTAATTCTTTTTTCCTTTTCTTTGTCTATTGCTGTCCAGCCTTGTTGTCTGCTCTTTTCCACCGTTCCCCATCATTTTCCACCTCCGCATGTCTCCTGTGTTTTCTGGGTTTTTTACAGCCAAAAAAACTCTGCCTTCCACAAATCAGTATCACCTGCTGCTACTTCAAAGTGGCTGTTTATCATATGAAAAGCAGATCCTTGAAGGAGTAAACAGAAATAGCAGAGGCTGGCACCTGCTACTCAAGCTGGGTGGTTATCTTTGCTGATTCAGGAGACATTTTTTTCAGTTTATTGGCAGATGTTCACTACATTTCACCCCGTGGCTCTTGAGTCAGCATACATATCCCGATTTTTGTGTGCTACACGGCATGGATCTTTTTGGGGTCTGTGCTCTTTGGCAGGTCGGCCCATCTCCGAAGTCTCCCACTCAGGAGGCAAACCGGGGCCGCACCCTGCTGAGCAGCGTTACCAGCCCAACGGCACCGAGTGTTCAACTGAGACACCTGGCTCCCTCAATATGTGTCCAGGTCCCTTTCTGGCTTAAAAGTCAATAAATATAAGGTGGGGGAACAGCCCAGTTACCACAACACCTTCAACCCCCCCTGGGACTCCCAAGAGAGTCCCTGGAACCCCCGATCCCCCCCTGAGATTCCCCCTCTCCCCACTCGTCCTTGACCCTCCCTAGCCCTTCCCCCCCCCCATTTCCCCTTCATCCCTATGGGAAAACTGAGGCACTGCTGCATTCAGTGTGCCCCCACCCCCATGCCATCAGCTGGGGGTGGTTGTCACTGATATCTTTCCCCTCCTCCCTAGGATGAATGGGTGCTGATTTGGTGACTCAGGGCCCTTTTTGGGGGGAGGGATGGTCATGAGGGGAATCTTGGGCAGATTGGTGTGGCCCAGATGGTTTCAGAGGGAGGTTCCAGGGGGAGCAGGGGGGAAGTGGGGGTGCCAGGGGCAGGATGGGGGTCCCTTCAGTGGGGGAGGGGATACCCTGCACCCTTGGAGGGTGTCCCATTAATTGGGGTGGGGATCCCCAGCACTTTCGGGGAGATGTCCCATCAATCGGGGGGGAAAGAGGGGCACAAGTCTTTTCTGAGGGTCAATGGCCCCACAGCACAAGTGCCCCCAACCCTCTCTGGGTGTACCACCTGCATTTGGTGGTGTCCCCCCCTTTTTAGGGGTCCCCAGCCTCCTCTCTTTGCTTAGTGGGGCTCCATTCCCTTTGGGGATCCCCTCTCACTGTACCAGCCTTTTATGGGTCCTTAGCCCCTCTCCAAACAAATTTCTGAGCCACATCTAATTCAGTATCCAGGAGTTAAGCCTTTGTCATAAATATGCTAGTGGCAATGATTTTACCCAAGTCAATGATGTTTCCTGACATTTTTCCAAGTAGCTGCTGTTCAAGGGTATAATTCACACGTTCTGATTTACCTCTTGATAGTCATCTATAGGAAGTATGATAGTCCCACGTACAGATAATATTTTGCATAATTGTTTCACAATTTTAGCAATAAAGTGGGGTCCATTGTTTGATAACATTCCCAAAAGTACACCAAGTTGAGGGATAATTTCTTTCAGTAACATTTTGATTACTTCTCCTGCCTCATTGCTGAGACAAGGATCTGGGACATCCTTCAAAAGTATTGGCTAACACTGCAATGTATCAATGCCCTTCTTTTCTGGGTAATTCAGTAATAATCTATTTGCCAATAACCTACAGGGGAGATTACTCCTACAGTTACTCCAAAGATTAGTTTATTCCTATTGTTTGGATTATTTCTCAGACAAATCACACACTTTCCTGTGATGGAACTAACAACTTCCATCAATGCTCTACTTGCCAGTCTTCTGAACGTGTTTTACTAAATTTTCTATTCCCCAATGTATTTTATTGTGTTCTCTTATAACAATTTCATTACAGAAAGGGTATTTTACCTGTCCTCTGGGCATAACTGTCCACCCACTTGTCTGCCTATTTGTTGTAATTATTAACTTATTTTTCTTATCATCATATTTTGGTGGTGTGTCCAGTAAGATTATTTCTTTTTCTGGTAACAGAGCTAAGATGCCTTTCTCTGCAGCCTCTTTTGAAGCTATATCTGCTAAATGGTTACACAGTTCTAGAATGGTTTTACCCTTTAGATGTGCTTTGCAATTCATTACTACAACCACTTTTGAATTCTGGATAGACAATCATGTCCATACATTCTCTCCACTTGATCAGTTGAAAGGAACATAGCAGGATTAGCAATCAAAGTTGAGCTGTACTTCGTCTTTCTCTAGCAGCACCACTTGGTATTTTAGCACGTATGGAAAAACGTCATGAGATCTACGTGAGACCGAGGTGCATAATCCTTCAGGGAGCAAAGTGGTGTGACTGGTGCACGGCCTGGGAATGTTTGGAGGAGTTTGCCTTCTGGAGAATGTTATGAGTTTGTGCCAGCTGCAAGCTGTAGGAATGGTTAGATAAGATTTTTGTGCTAGAACAAACACTTCAAGTATGTGCTATAACAAAACTATAAATCAATTAGTAGATATCTATAGGTGTCTATAAATACTCTAAACACAATACTCTCTTTGTCTTCTTTTTTTGATTTTGGATTCTGCATGAACAAAATAAAGGATTCTAATTGTGTACAGCAGAGTCTGTGCCTTCATGTCCTCATGAAGGCCACCACACACGGTGCCCTGTGTGAGGCGAAGGGAATTGCAACGCAGGGGAGGGCACCCCCAGTGAGCCAGACAGAAGAAACATTGACGTGTCCATCCTCGAGGAAAAAGGTAACAAGGACTGCAGCCGGGGAAGCGAAAAATGGGTCAGTCAGCCACCTGCTCACAGCAGCTTTATCATGAAGTTTTGCTGCACAGAGCCAGAGAACAGGAGGTCAAAATAAATCCCCCCAAAAAAGACTTTGCTATTATTGTGGATACGGTGTAACTGCCCTTGGTATCTGGACTCAGGCACTTATGAAGTGTCAGAATGGGACAGTTGATGACACACTGACAGAGGCGCGGGTCGCTGGTCAAGTTTTCTCACCTGATCATCTGATAACATGGAAAATGGTAATTACTGCTTTGCGCTCATTTAGTCCTGACCCGCCAATGTTATTTGATTCATTCCTGTTGCTTACGAGGCAGGGCAGATTGAGAATGCTGGCGATAAAGAAAATATGAAAAAGATCTCATGTCATTTGATGCAGAGAACATGGCAACCATGGATAAGCCACTTTTTCATGATGCAACAGCACAGAGCAAAACTATTTGCTGATATCCCTGCTGCTAGCCATGCTTTGCTGACTGACTCTAAAACTTCGTATCAAAACTTCGCAACAGAGGACTTTGATTCTTCAAGAGATGGGGATCCCTTTGATCTAGGGTTAATAGATCCCGAAAAGGACCCAGACTTAAATGCCTCTCTTGCCCCTTTGAAAACTGCTGCTGCTCCACTGAAAGCTGCTGCTGCTGTTGCTGTGACTGCCAAAGACATTTTAGCAGCAGCCAGCAGGAAGTGCTGGGGGAGAAAAGCAGCGGAGGGAAGGGGGGCTCCAAAGGGGATCTGTGCTTTCAGCCCTGATGCCTATGGTGCCAGTTGTGCCTGCACCATCTGTATTTGGGAATAATATGAATCCCCGGAGTCCCTTGTCGGCATCTCCTTCCTATGAAACTGTAAATGTTTCAAGTGAATTAGGTGTGCCTGTGACTTGATTGAAAATTGCAATAGCTGATATAATCACTGACAGAGACGAACAGGGCAAAATTAGAACTGACTTCCTGCCGCATGTCATGAGCCTTGCCTGTGCAGTATTGGCAAGGGGACCAGAATGATGACAATGGGCAGTGTGTTTCTACTAGAATCCCAAAATATCACTCCATATCTTCTGATATATTGCACAAGTCAAGGAGAACGGTGGTAGAATTGGGCTTACAGTTCCTGTATACAGAAAATTTACTGGAAGTGATACAGGAAGCATATTTAATGGTTCTGCATGATTGGAAGTTTATTATGAAACTCACACTGATGGCTAGTCAATATTCTTTCTGGTATATTGTTTAGAATTTTGTGTATTTTTTATGCAACTAGGGGGTCAGAACAGTTTAATCCTGAAAAATTATTGGGGGAAGGGCAATTTGCCAATCTGAATTTGCAAGCCCATTTTCATAAACCAATTCTTGCAGCAATGGCAAGGTCAGTCAGGATTCCTTTAAAAGCGTTATAGGCAGGCTAATGATGAGCCCTACATTCAATTTATAGATAGACTAAAAAGGGCTGTGGAGCAGCAAGTTGATCTTCTGGATGCTGTAGAAAATGCTAAAGAGGACTGTAAAAGAATCTTAGAAACGCTAAATTATATTAAAGCCTGTGCATATGTTGATTCAGATTGGAATCATGCAGAAATGCAAGTAGAATTGTTGACATCAGCATTAACACAGCAACTGGCAATTAACAAGGTGCAAATCAGATGCTTTAATTGTGGTGATGAAATGCATACAGTACGAAATTGCCCAAAGTTAGCAGCCCAGGAGCCGCCATCAGCTCCTGGGGCCTTTGAGGGGGGGGGCGCCCAGCAGGGGAATCAGCCACCTCTCGCTCGCTCTCTTCACCTTGCCCGACACCTCCCCCAGCTCCAACAGACCCCACCGAGCCAGGGAGGGGGTGTTATTGTGTGTAAGACTCCTCTTTCCTCTGCACTCTTTCTCTGTGTCCCCCAACTCCTCCTCCCCTCCTGCTTTCTCCATGCTGCTCCCCCTCCTGCCTGTGCTGTCCAGCTAGCTCAGTCAGTAGAGCATAGGAAATTAGGACGTATTAGACCTTCCATGCTGAAAACTTCGTGCAGTTTATGGGGACAAGATTTACTGTCTCAGTGGGGTATGACACTGACAACAAATTTTTCTTAGGGGAAATCGATAATCCGCAGCCGAAATTAAAGCTGTCTTGGAAGACGGCCAACCCTGTGTGGTGTCACAGTTTAACACTGGCCTGGCAATTAAACCAAGTGACAGATGCTCTCTATTAATCTCTCTCTTCTCCCTGATAAAGAAAGGTGAGATAAAAATGGAGAGAGACTTATGGGCTGGAAACTAAACTACACAACTTTAATGAAACAGTAATGATAAATAGGAAAAATTACTAAATATATACAAATATACAAATATACAGGAAAATTGGTACAGCATTCCTTCCCCCCTTTTCCCCCAGTAACTCTCACGTCCCCACCGAGGCTGCAGGGCAGCCCTGGGAAAGTCCAGGCTGGGCTCCTGGAGTCGGCAGCAGTTGGGAACTGGAGGCAGGAACACACAGATATGGGCTGGAACGGATCAGGACCACAGGCAGATGAATGGACGGGATCCTTCCAGGATGCTGAGTGAAGGAAGGGAAGCAGGAAAGGCAGGAAGCTGGAAGCTCTTGTGATCCCTCAAATTTATACTGAGTATGACACATATGGGATGGAATACTCTGTTTGGTCAATTCTGGCATCTATCTTGTCCATTCCTCCCCAAAGGAGGGCTGCAGGTGGGACCTCTTTATTCCTTCTGGAGGGTAAAATGTTCCTCAGAGCCAAGCAGTGTCCTTGGCTCTGCACACCAGTCTCTAGCAGTAACTATAAACATCAAGTGTTATCAGGCCTAGAAGCAGACACTATCTGAGAAACTTGCTGTTAATTTCAGCAAGTGCAACTACTTACAAGAGACTTAGCTGAAAGCAAAAGTACACGACAGAAAATCACCTTTATCCTGGCCCAAACCAGGACATATGGGTTGATCAGTGGCCCTCAACAGGGAAACAGCTGCAAATAGCTAGGAAATTGGTACAGGAACAGTTACAGGCAGGGCATATCCAACCCTCAGCTGCCTGCTCTTGTGTTCCCAGATGCTGGGCTAAAACTCCCAGAATGAAGCTCTTCCTTTCATAAACAGTTTAAAGGTTTTGTATGATCAGGCAGACAAAGAGCAGGTGCTTTCATCAGGGCCTGTTTCAGTTGTTTAAAAGCAGCTCTGCTATTATCAGTTCAATCAATCTATCTGTTCCAGGGATCTTTCAATAAGTCATAGAATGCTCTCCCTAATAGACCATAATTAGTGATCCACAGGTGACACCATCCAGCCATTCCCAGAAATGCCTCTAGTTGTCTGACAGTCATCAGCTCAGGGAGGCGGCAGATGGCTTCCTTGTGCTCAGCTCCCAGTTGTCTCTGTCCTTGTAGGATTCCGAATCCCAAGAATGTCACTGCTTGCTGAGCAATCTGAGCCTTCTCTTTAGGCACTCATTATCCACTCAGTCCCAGAAAATTCAAAAAGCAAGGACAATCTGTAAAGTTGCTTATGTCCTATAGCAGGGAGTGTGAATCTGTCTGATGCTAATTAAAAGCAATCACGCAAATCCCTGTAACAGGCAGAAATGAGGTCTTTTGCCCTGGGCATCCACTGTAATTCAGTCTCCAAAGTGGTGCCTTGGCTGTTTCTTGGCTTCACCAATTTGAAGAAAGGCCAAAAATAAGAAAAATTGTCATAGAGCAAACCCTAAAAGTAAATTGTAAGACTCCTGTACAATGCTGTTGGTGCCAAACTCCCTCATACAATAAAGGTAGCCAGCACACAGATGTAACTGAGTCAATGCTCTTGGAGATCATGTAGTTCTAGGGATAATAGCTCTTACCAATTAATCCAGTCCTCCTGTCCTCACTAGAGCACAGAGACAGACGTCACCAAATGTTGCCAGAAAAGCCAGCAAAACCCTGGTCATGATGACACGGAGCTGTTTCTACCACTTCTTGTTCCAGGGTGGGCTTTTTCAAAGGTGCTGGGTGTCCAGGATAGGGCATCTGCTGCCAGTCTGATAGGTGATGTCACAGAAGACTACTTTGCCTTTTGGCACTTTAATGCCCAGTGAAAATGTCAGCTTGTTTAACCCTCCCCATTCTGAGTCTTCCTTCACTGCCTGTCCACTAAATGTTTAAAACAGTTTTCTAAAACAAAATGCATCTTCACAGGAACCAGAACAAGTTATTTTCAAGCCACACTTGGCTGCTTCTGTTTCAGAGCTTCTTTACCCCAAACCTTTACCTGGTTTCTTTTCAACAGCTCTACTACATAGCCTAGTAAAACCTGTCAGCCACTCTGCAGCAGCTCCTGCACACCCATCCCACAACCATTATGCAACTAAATAAATGATCTGGAAGCATTTAGAGTTTGCACTTCAATTGGCTGTTCTGTTTTGGCAAATGTAAGGGATAACCATTCTGCTTGCTGCTGCTCATCTAGCAGCTAACAGTAAATGCTGAAGCTCAGTTCTGTAACATCTGTGCAGCCCTGAAAGCCACAGAGCTGCAGATGCACAGATCACTGAGCAGCCATCCTCGTAACCAGTCCTTTTTGGCAGAAATGGCCAAAGAGTGTTGAAATTGTTTAACTTTATAAGCAGAAATCCTTTTGGTGATTGCTGTGGCAATGGTAATTTTGGGGAGCTGTTTTCTTGGCTTTAATGCAGATGTCAGATTCCTTTTGGGCTTCATCTTTCCACCTTTAATTTTTTTCAAAGTGCTGCTATTTTGTAAGCCTCTCCTTGGCAAAGCGAGGTGACTATGCCCCACTGTGGCACAGCACTGCAGCAGGATAACTGCACTGCTTTTCCTCTGGAGCACGTGTTAACATAAAGCACAGGCTCATGCATGTTTTCCAAAGAAACTCACTTCACTGCTGCCTATGTTATGTGGTTTATGCGCCTCTCTAAATATTGATGGTTTTCATCCACCTTCCTATAAAATTACAAACGAGAAGTTTTCCTGTGTGCACCATGTTATGGATCTTTGCATTCTGTGGAGCAGCCCAAGAAGCTAAGCCCAGCATCTGCATTAGGACACAGGGTAGTTGCTAAATACTCATTTCTGGCTGGCCAGTGCAGTAGTGTGAGCCACTGTTTAGGGTGCAAGGCAAAAGAAATGCAACCCGAGTTATTCCTGTGGTTTTGCCATGGGCTTACTTTGGACTTTGGTAATTTAATCTTGCCACATTCTGCTGTTTCTCAACTGTACAGCAGATGTAGCGAAGTCTATAATCTACAGATGCTGTGGATTACTGTTAATATTTGGCCAGGATCTGTGAAATATTGCTTTGAACTTAATCTGAAGGGTCTTATGGAAATCCATCTCATGTTCATTTGCTTCCTCTCCTCTTGCTAGCAATGTGCCAATGAGTCAGTTTTAACATATGTCTTTTATAGACTATGGGCACCATAGGACATGCTCAGTGGGGCTCATGTAGCTTTGCAGAGGTTTAGCTTAGTATTTTTGACTCATGCACACCATGCTCAAACACCAGGTAGTACTTGCACATCCCCAAAGGAATGTCTGCAAAATACACCACCCCAGCTGAAGTCTAGCTTGGTAAAATATATGAGTTGTTTGCATTACAAGTTTGCATCCTTACTATATGGGTTCCATTTTCCCCTCCCATTAAGCCTGCTGAGATCAGGGGAAGTGCCTAAGCCAGCAGTCTCCCATCTCACTGGTGCTCCAAGGTTCCTGACTGCCCCTTTCTCCCGTTCTGGCAGTCCAGAGCTTGTTATATTGCACAACTGTTGAAGGGTGGGGTGAAAAATAGTTTGCCATCGACTCTGATGCTTGTGCTGGCTAAATGCACATGTTTTGGATGGGTCCTGTCCCACCACAAGTTAGCTGGGACTATGGATTATGCTTTACATTAGCCCTGGAGGACTAAATGAGATGGAAGAAGTATAGTAAGTAATTATTAGTGCCTGTTTTCCACAGGCTCCCAGAGAAGTGAGAGCATTGGGTAAGTATGAAATTTCCCAGGAGGAAAGATCCTGCACTAAAGCCAGAGGGTGTCCAGCCATCAGGATCACATCTGGGACTGTGGAGAGGCCAAGCCATGTTTTCTGCTTTTGTAAGTACTAAAGGAGCTTCCTACACCACCAGCACCCTGAGGTCGATGACAGGTGTTCTGCCTGGCTCAGGCTTCTCTTCCACCCTCCTCAGTGTACCACTATGATGGCTCTGTGGGCACAAGGCACAGCTGTATGTTTTCAAAGCTGGGCAGGCATACCTGCTGATGGTCAGACAAGAAGACATGCATGCTCAGGGGCACTTGCTGCTATTTGGCTTTCTCGTCTTTCTTTGCAACAGGACTTATTTTAATTGACTGAACCTGCTCTGCATGGAAAGTGAAAACGTGCCTTATGGCAGCCCCTCTGAGCATGACAATTTGTTTTTATTTTTGAAGTGGAAACAGCCAGATGCTGCCACCAGGTCTCCCCAGCAGAACTTGTCTGGCCCTGCTGGTACACCAGCAGGATGACTCCACATGGATGCTCAATTTAGCTCTGAACATCATGTGTCCAAACCACAAAAACAAAGCCCTACCTAATTTGGCCATGAACCTGCCAACCACAACTGCTACTGAGCACATGGTTAGCATCAGGTTGCAATCCTTGAGTTTTGGGCACTTTGTAGAATCATAAAATGATTTTTAAAGATCATCAAGATCTCTGCATGGGCAGGGACACCTCCAACTAGACCATGTTGTTTAAGGCCTCATCCAACCTGGCCCTGAACACCTCCAGGGAGGGGGCATTAACAACCTCCCTAGGCAACCTATTCCACTATCTTACTAGCCTCATGATGAAGAATTTCTTCCTCATATTTAACTTCAATCTACCCTCTTTCAGTTTAAAATCATTATCTCTTGTCCCATCACTACCCCTTCTGTTGAAAAGCCCCAACCTGTAGGCCCTCTTCATGTACTGGAAAGCCACTATAAGGTCTCTCCATATCCTTCTCTTTTGCAGGGTGAATAGCCCAAACTCTCTCAGCCTGTCTTTGTAGCACTTAGCCCAGTGAAGTGGAGTAGGGATGCTGCTTCAGCCTGGAGCACACACCACTCTGTCAGGGGATCCATTTTCAAAGCACTGAGATTCTTCCTTTCAGGGGGGAGTGAAGGAAAAGCCTCTTTTTTTATTATTTTTTTATTGATTGTCCAATAGAGTTTTATACTAGAAGCTTTTGGCAGCATGTGGCTGTGCTCACCACTTTAGGTGAGAGGCACGGCTGGACACTTGCTAAATAAAGTGTCCTCAGAGGGCCAGTGGGAGGTCTGGTCTTTGCATGCTACCAAAGGGTGGAAGAAGAAAACAGCCCCAGTCAGCTCAGCAGTACAATATTATTTTACAGTAAGCATGTTTCTCAAGACATCTGCAAGGACAGAGCTTCATTGAGCATCATATGTACACAGACAGCAGAGGAGGCTGGGCTGAGCCTTCTGCTACTGTGAAGCAGGATGGACTCTCAGGTGGAGGAAATGTACCAGTGATTTGCTTTTATATAATGTACTTATATCTATTAATAGCTCCTTGGGATTTGATGTTTGCAGCCAGTTTTCCTTCACGGTGAACATATAAAAAAAGAGGCAACACATCTTCAGTTGCTTCCCCTTGGGAGAAGAGGGAAAGTTGCATCTCCTGCTCACCCAGCTCAGCTGCCAGCCCTTATGCCACCTTGACAGGACTGTCTCCTTCTTACAGCACTCTCCTCCTCCTCATGGACTGCACACCGTGTGCTGGCCAGGGCCAGTCCTAATCCATGCTATACTTGCTCCATCTCTGCTGCCCAATGGAATCAGTGCAAGTCTCTGCCAGCTGCTCTGCATCATCACTCTGCTGGGCAGGCAGGTGAACCAGGTTCAAATAGAAGGAAACAAAACAAAAGGAAGAAGAAAGACGAAGGGTAATGTGAAGGTCTGTGGCCCACAGCTGCCAAAGGAAATCTCTCACCGTGCTTCTCTGACCATACTTGTCCCAGCCACTACACCTGCTGTGGTATCCTCTGCTCCTTGTGGCCTGTGAGGAGAGAGGGGAATCATGATTAGTGTCAATTCCTAACAAGGATCCTCGGTGGGGTCAAGCAAGCCATGAGCCTGGTTTACCAGAAGTGGTAAACCAAGTAGGAGAACTGGGGGGCTATCACATTCAGCCTCACTGCAAGGCTGCCTGAGGCATACTCAGCCCAGCAAGACACCCTGCCTTGCTTTAGTAAACACCTGCTGCATGCAACCTTGAGCTGCAGCCACCTTCCTGGTCATGGAGACACGGCTGCTGGCAGCCAGCCCTGACACAGTGGTAACAACTGGCCCTGGCATGGGCACAGCCATATCTGCTTGCAGAGGTTATAAAAGCACAGTAGGTACTGTCAGCCACCAGTTCCATCACAGCCCAATAATGTCAAACCTTTACGGAAATGCTGCATTTTCTGTCTAAATTATTCTGTATTGGAGTGTATTTTCACTGTGCTTTGCAGAGATGAACAAGCATGTCTTGGAGGAGAAAGGGAGTGCTTGTACTCACAAAGTTCAAATACAGAGCTCAGGATGCCTCTGTGGGCCTATTCCCTAATGATATTCTCACTGCCTTGTTCTGTACTTGATCTGCTTCAGCCCAGAAGAATTACAGATGGTTTTTCAGGACACATCAGCTATGTGGTGGTAATGGATAAAATGAAGCTTCTCAGAGATTGCACTGGGATACTGCCCTGATCTCTCCCCATCCACCCCTTCTCTTCCCCTGGCCATGGGGTCTAATGCACTTCCCAAACAAGATGGCAAAGCCTTTTGGGGGGGTCTCTGGGGTTAACTCATTCTTAGGGATGCTAAGGGATGCCAGGTCCTCACTGCCTTGCAGGTATATGGATGCTGCAAGAACTAAAACAACCTGTCCTGCTACTCATCACAGCTCCTCAAGGGACAGAGGCCCCTCTTTCTTTGCTATCCCATAGATAGTGGTTGAGAGGAGGCACAAAATCCCACAGGGAAGGGCTTCTTCACCCAGGGGGCCAAGGCACAGAAGGCCAATAGGACAGCTCGTGTGCTGACACTGCATAATGAGAAAAAATACTGGGTTTTTTAACACTTTCTTAAATGGTTTCAATGACTGCACCAGAACCTTTACCTGCTTTCTTTTAAAGAGAAGCTGGGTTTGTGACTGCAATAGTATCAATGCAAAGGATTTTCTTTTTAAAGAAGCAAACAAACTGTCCTTATGTCTACTGCCAGCAATAGTTATGATGTTAGAACTACAAACCTTTTTAAAATCTGGAGGGTTTTTTTTCTTTTTTTACATAACACCAGTAGCCTGTAATTTTTATATTTTGAATTTCAAATCAGTCTGAAGTTTCACATCTCAAAAGAACATTTAACTCTTCCAACAGTTTTCTATTGATGTCTTTTAATATTTCTTTCCAACATTTACATAAATCTTCTGTAAGTTCATTAAAAAGCTGAACACAAAATACCAGCAGGTTCCATAGCCCCTATCTTAAAGGGACTGTTTTCTGAATTAAGAATTGGCCCCACAAAATGAACTTTGCTGTACTGTTGCAAAAGCCACGCATTCATCCAGCCTTGGCATATTTGGATCTCCTGCTGCTAAATGAGCACAAGGAACAGAGCAGGAGTTTAATGACACTGATCAGCAGGTACTACCCAGCACTGCATTTCTGCCCATTGTGCAGCTAAATAGAAAGACTCTCACCTCTTTCAAACAGCTTTTTCTAGGAGGAAAAAGTTACTGTTTCTTATACATCTATATTCTAAGTGTGAGTCAGGTATGAAGGTAAGATGAGCTAGTGGGAAACCTGTAATATGGGCTTGTCTGCATCATTGGTTAATTTGTTTAAGGGGAACAGTAAAAAACCCAAAATAACCAATCACATAGACTAGAGAGTTGGGGCACGCCGAAAGTCCCTAGATAAAGTAAACAATCTAGGTTATGCTGACAGAAGAATCATAGAATTTTCAGGGTTGGACCTTTAAGATCAGTAACTTGCTTGCTTAGCATGCTTTTTATTAAGATATGATAGAAATATTCTGAGTCCTGCTATCAGTTTTGAAGCTGGCTGAAAGCCATTTACAGTGGCCAAGCCTGTATCTCTCTTTACAAAACCAAAGCAAGCCAAAAGATGACCTTTCCTATGCTTAACTTATTAAAATACTTCAAACTTCACTTATTAAATAGTTTATCTATGAAATTAGTTATTGCATGTCTTGCGTAGGAATAGCTATTCTGTATGAAAAAGCTTTAGTACGACTGCAACACAATTGCAGTTCTCTAAGCAGATGGCTCTGGGATCAAGGTTAGATTTGTCTGAGTATCTGTGCACAAAATCACCCATTTAACCGATTTTGCTTGAAACTGCAGTTCCTTGTAACCCACTGCAAGTAAGATTCAGGCAAAAAGAAAACAGTCTGAGCCCAGGCCATTCTGCCAGGGCTAGGTTCATACAGAGGGTGTCCTTGGGATAGTCTCAAGGCTGAAACAGGTCCCTGCCCTGCTCCAATGGTGTCCTTGGGGCAGAGAACATGTCCCTGGGGCTTTGCATCCACAGGATGGACACAGAGACAGGAAGACACATGCACACAGATGGACTTCAGCTGGAAGCAGGCACTGCTATCCAAAGTAAATCCCAAATGGCTCCTTCTGGCTGAGCACTTGCTGCTCTCCCTGGGGAGCTGCCACAGGGTGTGAGGAGAAGGAAGAACAGAAACAAACTTACCTTGTGAAACTTTGATGGTGAACAAAAGGAGGCAAAGGAACAAGGCAAAGGAAAATGAAAGACAGAGAGAGAAATGTAACTGTAGATGATATATCCAAACAGGTGGAGAACCAGGGAAAAAAACTAATAAATATGCACTGTGGAGTAAACAGAGAACAGCTGCTCTGCCACCAGATATTCACACTAGGGCTAAACATTATTTAGAATCCTGGTATCTGAAGTACACCATTTCATTTGGGGCTCTTGTTTAAAGAGGATGAAAGAATACTCATCTGCTTTTCAGGTCAGTAGCCCTGAGCCAGACAGGCTGGATAGACTAACAACTCAAAGCAATGCTCCAACAAATGCTTTCCTCCATGACATTGCTATTTCATGGGGTTGACTGAAAGAAAACTGTTGAAGGAAGGTGACAAAAAAGATGTTCTGGCATACCAAACAATGTGTGACACACTGATCATGGTCCAAGAACTTGGAAATCTACACCTGATGGCTTTTTTGCAGTTTTGCTGTGGAATTTGCTTGTGGCCCCAGGTAACTCATAAGCATGGCATGACTCAGCCCAGCTGGGTGCTGTAAACCCTGGTGGCATTTAACATTTCTACAATATTTTAATAACTAACTCTACTGCAGTAAGAAACTGGAAAAAAAAAAAGAAAAAAGAAAAGAAAAAAAAAAAAAAAGAAAAAAGAAAAAGAAAAAAAAGGATATTTTTAACTCGTTTCTTCAGGCATAGTTCGGGGTAAAAGGCCTAACTGGTCTAAGCAGGCAATTTGTCCTCAGAATTTCCTTCATTTCATAATGACTGTTACCAGCTGGTTTAGGATGTTCTCTTCTGAGTACCTCAAGCCCTTTCTTCTCCCTTTCCTTCCCAGGGCAGCTGCAATATCTGCCCTAGCAGAGTCCCTGCAGAGCTAAGAGGCTCAGCGATGCTTTTCAAAGCCCCTTGGAGTCTGAGTGTACAATAACCATGCAATGATCTGCTCCTGGTTTTGGCAAGGTCTGAGCACTGTAGTTAGCAAAGGAGTGACAAGCAGACAGCATGATTGCAGGTAGTTTCTTACTACTGGCTGGCAATCCATCCCTGAGAGCCAGCTGCCCACTGCAGAAGCAGGTGCTGCAGTGGGAGTCCCCGTTCTGTGAAACCACATCCATGGCACCTTTGCTCACTCATGGGCACAGCCACCACAGTAATTAATTCAGAGACCAGAAGCTAAATGAGGGATTCCTTCAGAGACCAGGCTTGACTTCTTGGCTGCATTCATTAGAAATAACACCTAGACAAAGAGTGCCTGACTCCTGTCCTCTCTGCCACCACACCGTGGTATCGCTATATTGTTTTTTTTGGGGTTTTTTTGTTTTGGTTTTGTTGGGGTTTTTTTGATATTTCTGTCAAGAAATGGTGCAAAATCTTTTATAAGGGAATCTGAGCAGCTAAGGGATTCCTGGAAAGGCTATCCCTCTGCCTTCATTTTGCAAGATGCAGCTAATGAAGATGTGTGCTGCATGGGCTGGGGACAAGGTGTGCCTGTAGCAGAGGGAAACTTGCCTGGAAAGCAAGTTTAGGAGGCTCATTTTCTCATTGGCCTTAGCCAGCAAATTAGCTATGTTCTGCCTCAGCTCCATGCCTTAGGCTCCCATGCCTTAGGGATAAGGCTCCATGCCTTATCCCTCAGACATTTCTCTACTGAGTAGCTTTTTTGTTTTTTCAGAGCATTTTTTCAATTTGCTTGAATCTGGACAATGCCCTCCATGCACCAGACATCATCGCAGAGCCCGAACAGGGCTGGATTCAGAAAGGACCTTTCAACACACCTCTTTTCTCTTTCCAATTCAGATAAATTCAACTAGAGAACAGCTCTCTAGTACATTTTGACCAGGCCACATTTCCCTGGTTTGCTGGTTGGAATGTTGTTTAAGACAGTGTCAGAAGTCAGGAGGGATGGCAAAAATTAATCTCTCTCAAATCTCACAAAATTAATCCCTCTGCCATAGATGGGAATCAATACAGTCTGACACAGATTGTTCTGAAGACACTCAGGCTGGTTTTATTTGTTTTGATTTTCTAAATGTGTGCAAGTCACTTATTTGATTACTTCTTCTAGAAACTGAAGTGTACCTTAGTGGCTCGGAATTCTTCTCCTTTCCCCCTGATTAAATGCAGTATGGCATCCTAAGGCTCTCCCCTCAAACCAGGTGCCCCCTTTTGATGGCTGATAATTAGCACTAGAAGACTGCAACAAGTCTCCCTAACTCCCACCCAGCTCTCTACCAGTTCACAGAAAGGCAGGTAATGATCCAGGGAGTGAGGCACTCATTTGTCAGGGAATGCTAAAGCAGAGTCCACAGCAACCTGGCTGCTTCCCATTCTTCTCACTACTAGCCCCCATCAGCTCAGACACCACCTTCTGTGGCCCACCTCCTGACCATCAAAATCACAGGGCCACCCCCCCTCACATGGACACATGGAATTGGCCATTTCAAGGCAAGGAAGACTAGAGGTGGGCAGCAGCTTCATATTTTTTTAACTATTTCTCACCTGCATGCAGATTCAGGTTGCAATGGTTTACGATTTCTGTCCAGTGCATAGAAGAGATTGCTTGCACACACAAAAAATCCAGCCAAAGCAAATGGTTTCCCGGCAGTGGTTTCTATGGTTTCCTAGTAGTGGTTTCTACGGAATGTCTTATTTCTTGAATTTGAAACATTGTTTCCTTTTAGGTCATCGGGTTTGGGTTTTGTTTTTTTTTTTCTTGGTGGTAGGTTGGGGTTTTTTTTAACATGAAGACAAAGCATGAAAAAGCCAACTATTTTGTTGGGCTCTCTAACAGGGCTCTCTAATCCAACTGGGAGGAGCTGATCACTTTATTTTGATTAAAAATTAGGTTTTTCCTTCATTGTCCATCAACTAAGAGCTTCTTCATTTAGCCATTATTTTTGCTGCATGGTATGTAAACTTTAAACCCAGCTGTTTAGTGAGACAAGAACCTGCCAAGGCCTGCAACTTGTGAGATGATATATAGCTGGTTAACACATGATGCATGGATTCCTCTTACCCTTCCCTAGAGCCACCAGAGGGGCCAGGATGAAATACTGTTGCTCTAGTGGGGGACCTTTTTGCCTGAGCATCCTCAGCATGTCCTGCTCACTCATCCTCTGCCTTCCAGACTGGTGGGGTCCAGATAGACATGGGAGCAGTTTTGGGGCAATGATTTGGACAAGGGGATGAAGTGCACACTCACTAAGTTTGCAGGTGAGACCAAGGTTGGTGGGAGAGTTGATCTGCTTGAAGGTGGGAAGGGACAGGCTGGATCAGTGTGCTGAAGCCAACTGTATGAGAGTCAACAAAGTGTTGAAGGGGTCCTGCACTCGGGTCCCAACAACCCCATGCAATGCTATCAGCTCAGGGAAGAGTGGCTGGAAAGTTGCCCAGAGGAAAAGGACTTGCAGGTATTGGTCAACAGGTGGCTGAAGAGGAGCCAGCACAGTGCCCAGGAAGCCAACAGGATCCTGGCTTGTATTAGGAATAGTGTGGCCATCAGGATGAGGGAAGAGATTGTCCCCCTGTACTTGGCACCAGTGAGAGTGCACCTCAAACACTGTGTTCAGTTCTGGGCCCCCCACTACAAGAAGGACACTGAGGAGATGGAGCATCTCCACAGAAAGGCAACAAAGCTGGTGAGGAGTCTGGAGGAGTGAGGAGACTTTCAAGGAGTGGCTGAGGGAACTGGTCTAATGTGGAAAAAAAGAGACTGAGGGGAGACCTTATTGCTCTGTGCAACTGCCTGAAAGGAGGTCATAGCAAAGTGGGTGTCAGTCTCTTCTCCCAAGTAACAAGTATTAAGACAAGAAGAAATGGCCTCAAGTTGTACTAGAAGAGGTTTATATTGGATATTGAGAAAAATGTCTTCACCTAAAGGGTTGTCAGGCACTGGAGCAGGCTGCCCAGGGAAGCGGTGGAGTCACCATCCCTGGAGGTATTTAAAAGATGTGGTAAATGTGGTGCTTAGGGATGTGGTTTAGTGGTGGACTTGTTAGTGTCCTGGGTTAATGGTTGGTCTTGATCTTAAAGGTATATCCCAACAAAAAAAAATTCTATAAATCTATACTTCCAGGGCATATAATTTTCCCCAGCAACCAAACAGGAAAATCAGAAAGATCCTCCTGAACCCCAGTCCCCCCACTCGGAGGACATGCATGAACTATGGAGAAAAGCAAGACAGGGTTTCAGCTGTAGCTTTCTATGGACAGATGCTTTCCTGCCTCTGCCCACAACTGCAGAGCTGAGCCCTATCAGAGAGCAAACTGCACAGGCAGGCTGTCCAGGAGAGGAATAGCAGAAGAGCATATGATTATGACCACATGATTATGGGATTACACACAAACTGGACAGGTGTACACCGATTCACAGTGTATATTGAGAAATAACCTGGGCTACTTCTGCTCAGCGGTTATATCTGAGGGGAAACTTTGCAGGTGGTTTGCAGGGAAAAATAAAGGGCAGTACTGCCTTTCTCCTGAGGAAAGGCTTTTGCCTCGCCTATGTTCACATTTTTAATATCAATCATTTGCTTCTGTGTGGATTGCCCTTAACTCAGTCTATAAATTGAGCCTGTCTCAGAAAGTAGCAAATGGTTTGGTGAGAGGGCTTAACCCCTGGGTTTGGCAGCTGGGGATATGCACTGGTTTCCTGCTGGTTTCTTTCAGTTTCATCCATTTCATCTTTAGGCATGTGTGTGATCATTTTCTGAGATCCTCTCTCCTCCTCCTCTGCCATGTGGCCATAGATGTTATCAGCAAAGATGACAAACTGGAGCCCCTTCAAACCAAAAAGCAAAAGCTGCTGGTAAGAAGCTGTGTGGAAGAAGCACCTGCTCTGGTAGCTGCCTGCTCTGCCAGACTGAAGGATCTCAGACCTGTCTGGTTTGGGGAGATCCCCACCAGTATCTGCCAGCCTTTGGAAAGGGAATGAGGTTTGCCGGAGGCAATCAGAACCCTGATTTCTGGGCTGCTTCTGCCTTTGGAGATGAGACTGTCACCTGAACATACAACATGATACAGGTGATATGACACAGATATGAGATAGCTTTTACACCAATAAGAGACTTTAGCAGATAAAATTACAGAGCCTGTATTGTAAATTGGCAGTATATACTAAATAGGTGATATAAATTATGTATATTTAAAAAGGGGTTTTTGAAGGCTCCTAAAGGCTGTGGGGGAAATCCTTCTAGGAGCAGCTAAGCAAGCCTGCTCAACCCAAGAACTTGGTGTGAAAGATGCAAAAAAAAATAGGTAAACATACTCTGGTGAGGAAGGGGCAGGTCCAAGAGAGTGCCCAGGGATTTTCTGGGCTCAGCTGGCCATGTATCCTACCTTGGAGCAGAACTGGCCTCACTGGGAAGGTCTTTAACAGAAGAGATGCATCTAGAGTCATGAGGGAGAAACAGCTTTCTCATTCAAGCATGTACAGATGCAACAAGGGCAGAACAACCTCCAGACAGCAGAGTCCACAGTGCTAGGGGGTCTCACCCCTTACTACACTTTTAATTTGATAAAGGGCAAAGGAATATTCTACCCCATATGGTGGGATGGGTGGCTCTTCCAGATGAGTGATGGGGCCCATCCAAATGGCTGCCCAGCAATTCCACAGTTCTGCCTGCTGTGTTTCTCATGGACTCACAGAGGCTATCCTGTGGCTCTTCTTCCCTGCAGTGCAGTCTGATGGATGTTAGCTGAAACCCAGCAACATGTCCATCAAGGGGAGAAGTCAGGGGGTGAGTACACTGTACTTACTTGCAAGAATGACCATGTCCATCCCCCAGAATATACTCATAATCCAGCCAACCATCACGATTGCTGTCAGGATCTGAATCAGAGCAGCTGCGATGTTCAGCCAGAAGACACAACACCTATGCCTGTCTGGGAGGTCAGTCCGGGCTCCACACAGCACGGTGAAAGCAGATACAAATGTCCCTAGGGAGAGAAGAGCAACAAAACACCCAGTGAAGGCCAGAGTTTTGGGCCAAATTCTTTCCTTTGGACTCACTTCTCATAGCATCCCACTTCTTGAGTTCTCACTTCTGTGCTGAGAAGCTGGAAACACTTCATAGGAGAAAGAATGGAGGTACAGCCACATGGTACTTGAACATCCTATCTTTTCCCATTGCATTACACCAATAGGTACACCTGAGAACCAGGACATAAAAAAAACACTCTTTGGGTTTTGTCTCCTTTTCACCCACTCAACAGTAACCAATTGTGTGCTGTAGGCAGTTAGCAAGAGAATGCTGTGTGTCTGTGGAAATACCAGTCTACCTTTTTTCTGCCTGGTGGCTCTCTGGGGAGAACTTTTACTACACAGACGCTCTAGAAGGGAAAATTACACCCAGGGTTAGAGCCAGACTGGCTCTAGAAATCTGTACTGGTCTGGCACACACCAAAAAAAGGGTGCTAATATGAAACTGCATCTTCATACAACACTTTGCCCCCCATCATAAGTTGTTACCTGAGAACATGTTTTAACAAAGCAGAAGCAGCTAAACCAGTGTGAGAGACAAGTGACATGGTGTTGCAGCCCCCTGCTCTGCTTGAGACTAACTTACAAACACCCTTCAGACTTCTTAAACGAGTTGACATAAAGGATCTTGTTAATGTATGAAACTTAAAGCTGGGGGGAAAATCCTACACCATAGCAGCCTTTACAAAGATTCTTCCTGGATTTACCACATTGGGTGGAGCCTGATGTGCAGAAACAAACTTCAGAACCCACGAAAGGTTACAAAGCAGGTATGCTTACTACAGTGCCGGGTGCAAGGGGGATCTCTCCTCCTAACTTGCATTACAGAAACATACATATGAATACAAGAAGTGAGGTTATTCAAATCAGCTATTAACATAAATTTCCACCAATCTTCACATGTGCACTGTCCCCTGGTGGTCGTGGTCTACTGGAGGAAGGCTCTGAGTCTTCCTCAGCGTGTCCTTTTCACCTTTGCTGATTGGCAGGGCTCCAGACAACAAACTGATTTTCACTGGTTCTTTTTTAGGGAGTTATCCTTACAGATAATACATGTCCGGCTTAATGCTTACCTAGACAAAGTTAGTCCCCCTTATCTGTGGCACAGACAAATTAATTTTCTCTCTATCCCCGGTTTCCTGCTGATACTGAGAGCTAAGGCAGGCCCTAAGTGGCTGAGGGATTAAAAAAAATGGTGACAAGGGAAATGAATACTAAGACATCCCTTACAATCTGCCAGTGCTACTTGGAAAGAAAGGTATGACTGTAAAAGCCAATCAATTTGTTGCTGTGTAAAAAGGGAGAAAAATAGTGTCATAGTCACAACAACCCGTCAAAAATAGTAAACAGGAGTGACCTTGCTCTATCACATTGTCAATGAGTTCGTGTCTGGTAACAACAGTTTAATGAACATCTTGAATTAAAAGTCCTGCAGCATCATGTCCCATTGTTTCTACAAAATTTGCCCTTTTTCCTAACAAAGGATGGAAGCCTGCAAATATGCTGTAAGATATGAGCGAATGAGATCATTTTCAATGTACACGAGTGCCTTGTTGAACCTGAAGGAAGGAGTCCCTTGATTTTACTGAAGAAGGGGAGAAATTCACTTTACACCCTTCCTGAAGACCTCGCCAGACAGAAAGAGCCGAAGGATCTGGTTAACAGCACTATCATATTTTGTACTGCACAGCCAGAGTGGTAAAAGATAATCTCTTCCATTGTTACTTCCTCTACAGTGGATCAAAAAGATAACATGTGGTTAAGATGCCAAAATGCTTGGAAAGGTTAACTACAGCTTATTTTTACTCTTGCCATCCTCTGCAGATTTCAGCTCCAGCAGCTTCTTAACACTCTACCAGCTCCTAAAACCCTATTTGTCTTCCTGCTGCAAGCTCAGTCTGATTTTTTACTCCCACCTGCTTGCTTTGCCACACACTAAATGGGAGTGGATGAGCAACTACTGGGGCAGTGGAAGGCAGCTCCAGCGGAACATTACTGGCAGAAGAGGGGAAGCATCTTCTCCCCTATGAGAAATACCCCTTGGGCTTTGCCCCCTGACTGTTTGGCTGCTACTGACAGAGCTTCATCCCCTTATCCACAAAAACAAAAGGGTTTGCACAGGGGGAAGAGGGAAATTATTTAAATCCCAAAGGATGTTGTGTAAGTCTACCTGTTGCTTGTTAAAAGAAAGGCTGCCTTTTGCTCTGTCTGGCTTTGTCTTCCATGTCTTTTGTGTCCTCCATGCAGGATTAAGTGGTATCTCTGCAATGTTTCTCCTATCTTTTTCTTCCTTTATAGTGTCTCCAAAGCAAAAGGAATATTCCCCTGTGTTTCTGAAACTGCTGTCTGCAAAATTACACCACAGCACTCTTCGAGATTAAATACAGATTGAGGCAAGATAAGAAACTGAGTGTTTACATTTTCAAATCAGGATAAGAAATCTTACCAAATGGAAATGCATGTCTCTTTTTCAAATGAAAATGAAAAATCTTCCCCTCTCACCTTACCTTTAACTCTTCCAAGATATGTTACAATGAAGGTCAGAAATGAGCAATAGTTCCTAAACTGCAGCTTCAAATCCTTCCAGTGAAGATTTAAAGATTTTTACATCACTGAAGTGAGGTGCTGAATTAGCTAATTAGTTGCCTAAACACCAAAGTGACTAAGCTAGTGTCTAGTCCCATTCAGAAGGAATAAAGCAGTTAAATATTCCCCTCTGGACAGGAAATTGATATAAAAACTAGAATTAAAGTCTCATGAACTTTGGCTTCTGATTCCCTCTCCAGCCACCTGCCTCCTCATGGGAGCCAATTAATCTGCCAGTGCCAATGACATTTTCTTTTTTAATTATGATCAGACAATCTTTGGGAGGTTGTTGGTGTTTCTAAATACAAGACCTGAGATATGCCAGCAGGCATAAGATGGAAGTATTTTTCCTCTAAAGCATGAAGCAAAGGAAGAGTTTTAAATGCATTTGTCAAGGTAGGTGATTTCCCCTTAAGAAGCCATTGTAGTTACATATTGCTGAATATGGAAGCATTTGCACCTGGAAGCAGATAGGTGGTAAGGAGAAGGAGGAGGGGAAGGAGGAAAAGCAGGGGGAGGAAGGCAGGCTACATCTGCTGATACCACCTTGCTTCATCAGAGCTGGAATATGGAACTATTTCCCCTCCTAACCAAGAACTCAGATGCTTGAATACCTATAGCCAAGCAGTTCTCAATTTGGGATTCAAACAGCAGCTGGGATGATACTGGCCAAATAAATCAGTAGCCTAGAAAGGTTTCTGGCTTTGCATGTAAATTAGCAAACAAAAACTGCTTACTTCACAAGCAAATGTAAGCAAAAATGTATGACAGTTATACAAGCATAATACGAAGTAAGTAAATTATATGAAGCATTTATTATATCTTCCAAACAAAAAATACCTTAAATATAGGTATGGGATTATTCTAAATTGTGATTTTTCTACATCCTCTTCAGTGACAGAGGGAAGCAGTGGAGAGATGTCCTGTGCTTCCAAACAAGTCTACTCAGTATCATGGGGGGCATCAGGGCCCATTTCAGATGCCTGGACTAACCATGTAGACACTGGCACCCAGAGCCAGTGAATACCAGGGACTGGGTGATCCCATAAAATTCAGTTGCCGAAAGAACCCTTTAACACTTGCCTGTAAGTTTTAGAAGGCAGGGATTCTCTATTGCAGTGCTGGATGCACAAGAGAGAGTTCTCAAAATTGTGCATGACATGAGTGACAACAAACATACCAATAGATATATTTGTGTAAAATTCATTGTAATAAATATTGGATTTCCTGGAACTAATTGTAATATTTATCCAGTCTTCTGGAAATATTTGCATTCTTAGGTGGGGGGGGGTCTTTGGTGGTCTTCCAGGAAGTCCATCCTGTGATGTCCTTCTGTTAATCCCTTCTCTGACACATGCATAATGTTGGGCAGCAAGTCTAGCTGATATTAGCCAATTTCCATTTATAAGGCCAGGGCACAACTTAGATGAGCCTAAATCAACATCCTACTGTTTTGTGTCAGAAAAGAGTCTTCAGGAGTTATACAAGCAGGGCTGGGCTACTGTTGTCTCAATCTACAGGATGCTGGCTGAAAGTTTCATGGTTAGACATTTATCTAAGAGGACAAAGCAGTTTTACATCAATACCTTTCTACAGTAAAATAACCTAGTGCCTTAAATTTAATAAAGAATGGGCAGAGGGACAGGACAACCTGAGGTTTGCCCTTCTGGGCCAAGTTGGGGGGCAGACGGTGAAGGTGCCACGTGCAGCAAGGCTGGGAGGGAATGGGAAACCGAGATTGCTCTTTCCACTTATCTCACTTGGGGCAGCCAAGTGCCCTCAGCCCCTCAGCTGGGGCACCCAGACAGTATTGGGCAAGGAAAGAGAACCCCTGGAAGCCTGCCACCTTTGCTTCTGCTGTAAGCAGAAGCAGAGTTTAGACTACATCAATAAATGTGGAAAACTTTTTGTTTTCAGTAGCTTAACTCACTGAACGTGAAGGGGATGTGTTATCTGCAAGACAGCATTATAAAGAGAGAGACAAATGAGGGTATTTTTGCCCTTTCTCTCCTCACTGGGCTATTGTCATGTAATCCCCTCTTCAGTTTATGCTGGTCCCCTGGCAGCCATGGCCTTCCCAAGAGCACCACCTGGCAGTGGTGCCACACAACACAGAACACTGAGCACAGTGGTGCTCACAGAACAAACCAAAACAGCATGAGAGGAATACTCTTGATTTGCTTTTTTTTCTCTTAGAGAAAAAAAGATCCATTTGGGGAGATCTCTCCTGGCTTATTACTGTTTGGAGGATTACTTCTTCCAGTTTTTTGAGGTGGAAGAAGACATTCTTCTGTGTGAAGTGCTATCTGAGTATAGGAGTAACTATGTTATGGAATATCTTAAGCTGCAGGGGAGAAGTTTTTCTTTCCTGTTTTTGCAAGAAAAAAACTGGGCACTTCATCCAGAAGCTTCATCCAGACATGGAACTTAGAATTTTTCATGTGGAAGACCCATCTGAGAACAAATGTCAGATAGCACCTTCCCAGAAACATCTGAAGTGGGAGCCTGGTTTGAGCCAGGTTGCAAACCACAGACTCACGGTTATTGGGCTTCCCTCTGACTACCAGTTACCTACAATTGCACAACAGCAAGCACCTCTGCTGCAAGGAAATCACATCTGACAAGCTGCTCTGTTTCAGGTGGAGGAACAGCAGAATCACACATTACTTCAGTAAGGTGCAGCAATAGGGTCATGGTCCCTACCCTACAAAAGCCAGAAGCCAGAGAGGAGGTGGGAAACACCCCTTCCTCTTCCCACATATCTGGACATAATTTAAAGTGTTCCCCTATAGCCTGGGAATAAATAAGGCAGTAGGATGGTGCCTCTTTTCATGCTTCTAGAGGGTCATGTCTTTGAAGATGTAGTATGGATACAGGTAAGCACAGGCAAAGATGGGAAGGAGAGAGGAATTAAATTTGAAGTGTCCGTGGGAGCAAGGAAAGCTGTTGGATCAATGGTGGGAGGTCTAGCTAATTGTGTGTTGTGGCAGGGGAGTTCTCTTTGTGGGGACATAACTGATGTGTCTTTACATTTTTAAAGTAAAATTATTATTAGCTGTCATTAAATGATGTTGGCAGGTATATGAGGCAGAAGTCATGTATGTGCTGAAAATTCATGAGATGCACTGGTTCTTACTTGTGTGAGTCAGAAAAACTGCAAGAAGGGGTAATAAGGATTGCACTTGTTTCCAGTGAATGTGGTATCTATTGGTCAAGGTATCCTTGCCTTCTAAGTGTTGTGAACTCTTTTTTTTTATACTCCACCTTGAGCTGTAAGGAGTGGTCTCAGTTGTGGCATCAATCTATAAGCTGTAGTGCTTGGGGCTGTGATGAGGGAAAGAGAACTACTAAAACTTGGCTAAGAAAGGGCTATAGCATGTCTGCTGATGCTGAAAAGCCTTCCCCTCTGCTTAGGTGAGCAGAGCCATGTCAGGAAGAGCCCAATGGACAACACGCAGATTAATATAATCGAAGTATTGCCGTTTATTGAGAGCAGCTGTAGCCCTTTTGTACACAGTCGGGCTTATGAGCATATAAGCATATTGCTGATTGGTACAACACATTCTTCATATGCCACAAGGCTCTATCTAACTGGTTAAATACAGTTGTTTATGTGCTGTCTATGCGATGCTTTCCCATCCTGTTATTCTTCTTTTCTGCTGCCAACTCCCTTATCTTTTGCCCATAGCTGATCTTTTAATAACCTTGCAGCTGGGCCTCAAAGACCTTAGCTCACTCTGGTTAAAACTAAATAGTCAGGATTGCTCACATGTCTGTTTTCTTCCAAAAACTCTCCCAGCAGAGACAAGCTGTGGAAAGGACACTATTAACAACATGATAAAATGAAGCTGCAAAACAACACCAAGGCTGATAATCTGCTGAAGTTTACTAAAACAGAAAATTGTTCCGTTTCTTTGCTTGGGAAAACAGATACAGACCAAAAATTCCTGGAAAAGTTCTGGCCCAGTGCAAGTCCTCACCAGTGTCCCCTGTTTCCATCTGGCTGGAACTCACTAGGGCTTTGGCTGCGCCAGAGAGAACTTTCCAAGTGCAGGTATTATCACCTAAGCCCTCTGAGATAAGTACTCTTCCTAAGATTATCACAGCTCTTCGAACAGAAAAGGCTGGTAAAGAAGAGTTGAGGCACTTGTATGTGAACTACCAAGGGTCTTGCAATTTGAATACAGTGCCATTGTTGCAGACCCAGTTGTCAGGGTCCCTGCTGTGCCTCTTCTTCCCATGGCCAGCTCAGTACATCACTCATGCTATGAATCTCTGATTTACAGCAAAAGGGGAGCAACAGCTGTCTGAAATGTGTCCTCTTCAGGAAGTTAACATTCTCTAGTAGCTGGGCCCAACTCCATGGCCCACTATGCTCCTTTTCCAGGAGTTGTGTTCCCCATCCACCTTCCTCAGAAGCACTTAGAAGAAGCAAGGGAAGATGCAAAGCCATTTGCCATTCACCCCCCTTTGAAAACAGGTGCAACTACAGCTGCACTCCTGAAGCAGAATATCCAGCTGGAATGTCTGTGGCCTTCTCACAGTTAGCAGTTTGGGACCACTGAAGAATTAATGCTGCTGCTGTGAGATAGGACCAGTGCTTAGTCCAAAGGCTGCCATCTACACAGTGATTTTTCAACCCTCACTGGGTGCTGGACTCATTTTTCTTTAAATATAAAGAACTCAGAGATAGCAAGACTGCAACACAAGGCTGCAGCATCATTAAGCTTCAGGTGTCTCACCCAAGAGAACACGCGACCCAAGTGTCAGTGTCATCCCCTATGTTTCCCCTTGAAGTGCGCTTCAGACGTGGGAGTATCCCAGGACTCAGTGCAATTACCTGGTTTTCTTTTAGAAATTATGGTGGTTTAGACCACTGGGTTTTAGGCTAAGCTTTCTTCTCCTTTCCACTATCCATACAGACTAAAGCCTACCTCTGTCATTTACTGTGCAAGAGGACTGAGGCAGATAGGTTGCTTTAACAGTTTGAGGGGGAAGACTACTGGGAGCAGCGGACAGCTTAGAAAACAGAATGCTTGCTTGGTTCCAGGCAGCATCACTTGGAGTGGAAAATATATGAATCCCACATGCACAGACCAGGTGTAACAATCCTTGCTGCAAGGGGAGAACATCAATGATGATGCTGGCAGCAAAGACATTGCCTGCAAATGTCTTGTGGACAGGGGTGTGGGCAGGACATGGGCAAGTACATGAGGTGTTAGTGGTTGGAGAGGGCGAAGAGAATGGGAAGGAGGAGAGAGTGAAGGCAGCAAACATGACAGAACCCAGATGTTCCCATGGAGAGTATTTTCCTCCATGGCCTGCTATAAAAAATACTTTGTTTAGCTTCTGCCACCACTTTTTGGCTTCTCAGTGTACATAAAAAATATCCAGCATGTCCCAAAGCATCATCTGACCATGACTTACCACAACCACTTCAGTACATGGTTGTAGATCCAGTAACAAGCTCTGAAATTGTTTGTTATTAGAAGTTCTGTATCATGTGGTCAGGACAGACCTGACAGTGTTTATGTAGCAATACAGAAGTCAGCCCATGTGCAAGTAAGATAACACTACCTTTGCATTAAGGTGATTTTGGAAGCTGGCACATTTTATTACACTTCAACTATTTACATCTGTAGCAAAATCTCTAATTTCTCTGCATGCCCATCTAACTTGCTAATAAGATTTTTTTAGTCTTGTGTCTTGATACTCCCTAATCAACAGGATTTCTCCTCACAGTTAAGGACTCCAAGGTACCACAGCAAGCTCAGACTCAGTGCTCAGCAGATCTCAGAAATAGTTAATCTATTCCCCCCACAATCAGAGGAAATGTGGTTCGGTTGCTTCAAAGGGCTAAACTAGTGGCAAAGCAGTGATAGGAATAGATGGGGAAGGAGACAGGGGAACTGAAGACCTTGAGCTGTGGCTACTTGTGCTTGGCTAAATGCAGACAGGGAGCTGGAGAGCAGACCCTTCTGCTGCCCCTAGCCTGCTGCTTTTCTTCTGCTGAATTACAGCACCCTGAGATGGGCACTAATGGCACATAATCTGTGGGAGGGCAGAAGAAGGAGAATAATTTGATCTGACTTCACCCAGTAAAACACCAAATCTCATTCTGCATCCTTACACTGGTGTGGACTGGAGGATAAAGCACACCCACCTCCTGCTCTGTGCCTGACAATGAAGACCTTTCCCTGGTACATTTAAGAACAAGCTTTGGTTCATCGTTGCGTAACGATGGGAAGATTTTGCTTTCCCCACTGCTTGCTCTGGAGTCCTAGACACAGTGTTGTGCTGTACAAGGAATAGGCTCTGCTTGTACAGCAGTCTCATCTTGTGCCCAGAAGCTGTACAGCTGGGAAACTGGTTGTCGTGTAACTTCACATCTTCTGATAGATAACTGTACTCTAAACGAATTTCTGGCTTGGATTCACTTTATCAGCAGCATTCACACCACAATGTGAATTCAATTTATGGGACCGCACAGCTGAAACTAAGGTAAAAACTACTATACCCTACTACAAAACCAGACCTCTTGTAAGTCTCTGACCTCAGCAGAGCTGAGCCATACAAACCTCACATCAATTGTCTCTCCAGCTACACTAACCACCTTCCTCCGTCCTTTGAGCTATAAATGAAATATTACCCCAATTTTATCTTCTTTTACAAATGAGGCTTCTGTCCCCTCTGCTGAAACCACTCTCACTAAAGTCTGCAAAGAGTCTGGGTGAGCATCAGGACCTCTGCTCCATCTGCAGTATTTCTGATTCCTAGGTGCTCTGGGGCTCTCTGCTATTTGACACCTTACCATCTGCCTTTTTTCCTGCTCTGTTTTCAATACCCCTCACTCCACATCACCATCTTTCTCTTCCTGTTTCACAAAGGTACAAACTGAGCCCCTGCAATTCACAGAATCAACAATGTTAGGGGTTGGAATGGATTCCTGGATATGATCTAGTCCAACCCCCTACCAGAACAGGTTCACCTAGAGCAGGCTTCACAGTATGGTGTCCAGGTGGGTTTTGAATGTGTCCAGAGATGGACACTCCACAATCTCTCCGGACATCCAGTTCCAGTGTTCCAGTGTTCTGCTACCCTCAAAGTAAAGAAGTTTGTTCTCGTGTTTAGATGGAACTTCCTATGTTCAAGTTTGTGTCCATTATCTCTTCTGGTTCTGTCACTGGGCACCACTGAAAAAAGACTGGCCCCATCATTCTGACACTCCCCTTAAAAGTACTTATAAGTGTTAAGATCCCCCCTCAGCCTTTTCTTCTCCAGACTAAAAAGATCCAAATCCCTCATCCTTTCCTCTTGGGAGAGATGTCTTAGTCTCCTAATCATCTCTGTAGCCCTTTGCTGTACCCTTTTTAGAAGCTCCCTGTCCTTGAACGATGGAGCCCAGAACTGCAGACAGTACTCCAACATTCCCTGCCTCCTGTTTTCTGTTCCCTCCATTCCATGCCTTCTTTAAACCTCATCTGCATGTGAGCTTCCATGTGTCATCTCCATCTCTATGCCACTTACTCAAACTTTTCAGGACACTTCTTCTATATCCTGCTTCCACAAAGTGGAAGAATCCACCACTTCCCCTGGGAGACCATTCCAATGTCTGTCCTCATAGTGAAAAAATTTCCCCTTGTATTCCTAATTTCCCATTGCCCCTCATCCTGTCCATGGGACTCCTTGTAAATAGGGAGACTCCATCTTCTTTGTAGATGCCCTTTAGGTACTGGAACATTAAAATAAGGTCTCCCCTAAGCCTTCTCTTCTCAGAGCTGAACAGAACCACTTTACTCAGCCTCTCCTCATATGGCAGGTGCTCTAGTCTTCTGATCAGTCTCAAGGCTCCTCTCTGGACATCCTCTGGTTCTTCTCTCCAGCCTGTCCACATCCTTTTCGTATAGCACGGACCAAAACTGGATGCAGTACTCCTGCTGGAGTCTGACAAGCACCGAGTAGAGCAAGATGAAGACTTTTTTGTTTCTGCTGGTGATGTCCTTGTTGATGCAACCCAGCATCCTGTTGGCTTTCTTTGCAGTTGCTGCACACTGTTGGTTCTTGTTGAGCCTGTTGTCCACTAAGATCCCCAGGCCCCTTTCCACAAGGCTGCTCTCTAGTCAAGTGGATTCCAGTCTGAACTGCAATTCTGGGTTATGTGTTCCCAGGTGCAACACCTTGCACTTCTTCACACTGAACTGCATGAAGTTCCTGTTAGCCCACTTATCAAATCTGTCAAAGTCATCCTGGAGAGTGGCTCTCCCTTCTGGGGTGTCAACCTTCCCACTCATCTTGGTGTCATTAGCAAACTTCATCAGGATGCTCTTGGTCCCAACATCCAGGTTGCTTATGAAGATGCTAAACAGCACTGGTGCCAGTATTGACCCCTGGGGGATTCCACTTGTGACCCATTGACAGTTGGAGGATGAACTATTTACTATTACCCTCTGGGTACAGTCTGTCAGCCAGCTCCCCACCCACTGTATAGACCACTTGTCCAGGACATGTCGAGTCAGCTTCTGGAGAAGGAGGCTGTTGGGTACTGTATCAAAAGCCTTGGAAAAATCCAGGTACAAAATGTTCACCCCTCACCCTGCATTAACCCAGCAGGTTACTTTGTTGTAGAAGGCAATGAGGTTTGTTAGGCACAACTGTCCCCTGATAAATCCATGTTGGCTTTTCCTGATAACATGTTTTAACTAACTCATGGTAGTCCCCAGGAGGATTTGCATGACTTTCAGAGGGACTGAAGTGAAACTAATGGATCTATAATTGCCTGGGTCCTCCTTGGAACCTTTCTTAAAGATGGGGGTGACATTAGCTTTCCTCCAATCTTCAGGGATGTCTCCTGATCTCCACAACTTCTCAAAGATTATGGAGTGGCTTCACAATGACATCAACTATCTCTCTCAGCACCCTGGACCCTTTGATTTGTACAGGTCCTCCTGTAATAGCTGATATACCATCTCTTCCTTCACTGATGGCAGGTCAGTGTCTGCTCCAACTTAAACTTCTTTCTATGGCCTTGGACATAACAGCACTGGTAAAGACAGAGGTGAAGGTGTTGAGAACCTCTGCCTTTCAGCAATGTTGGTTCACCTCTCCTATTTAGTAGTGGGCCATTATTATTCCTGTTTCTGCTTGTTTCTTCTTATCTTTTTGTAAGTATTAATGATATCCCACTGCATGTCAAATGAATTATGTACACTAGCAGTCTCTTACTTCTGTTGAGGAACAAAAGGAAGGCATAGAACCTAAAGCATGGACTTTTGAAAACACTTACACCCGATTCTCACTGGAATTTCAGACTAAATCATACCTGAGGCCATAGTGAAAGAGCTTCCAGGTTACTCAATCAGATTGTGGTTCTCCTAGGTTAGCCTCACTGATGTCCCAGGCTTTTGGCTATAATGAAACATACAGATTAGAGGATTATCAAGATGTACCAGAAAATGTAGATACTACAGTGTATTAAAGAATGTTTGTCTTAAGTCTTTTTCCTGTGTTAGAAAATAATTAGTATTTCCTATAGGAAATAGCTAATATTTCTACCTACTTAAGCTATGCTAATGGTATGTGCTGGGATTTTATGACTTGAGGAGAGCAGAATTGGTCCAATACTGTACAATCAACTACTTATGCTGTGCAGCTATACAAGGACTTGCAGGATGAAGAGGACCAGGTGCTAGGCAATTAATCTCTTCTAATATACGACCCTATGAAGATCAACAGAAGGGAACATGTATCTGTCACAGCAGATCCAGTGCAAAGTTTTACCATAGCTTACCCCATCTTAAACTTAGCTTACTTTAACCATGTCTTTACAGTGAGGTACTAACAATGTTTTCATCTGCCGTCTTTTGATGTGAGGTAGCATAATCTCCAGCAAGAGCACTGAACAGACACTGTTACTCCAGCTGTAACTGCTTAAAAGCTGCTACAATCAGGTTTCTGACGAGTCATGAATGCCCAGAAGTCAGGATGGAAGCAGCTCAGCAGTTCAGGAAGAAGGGATATATTTCTGTTAGTCACCACAACCAGAGATCACTGCCAGGTGTCATTCTGGTTGGATGGGATGAAGTCAGGAGAGGGCAGTTCTCCAGGTTCATCTGAGTTCACCTGCCAGCCCCACTAGTACATGAGATAGCTGTCAATGCTACTGATACAGAGCAGGCAAGAATAAGGGACATGCTGTGGTGAGTAGAACACAGACAGCGACCTAGCCTCTCTCTCACTCACCTCCTCCAAAGGACAAAGGCAGAATCGAAGATGAAAAGTTTGTGAGTCAAGGTGAGGGACATTAAGATCACTTAGAAGTTACAGTCAAAGACAAAACAGATTGGATTTGGGGAAAAAAAATCCATTTATTGCCAATTAAAATAGGTTTGAATAGCAAGAAACAGACAAATTAAGCTACCACCTCCTCCCCTTATTTCCAACCCCACCCCTTGGCTCAACTTTACTCTTCCAGTTCTGATTTCTCTGCCTCAGCCCTACTCCAAGCAGTGCAGGAGAGGTGGGGAATGGAGAGAGTTGTGGTCCGTTCACATCAGTTCCTCTCTCCCACTCCATCCTCTTAATGCTTTTCCCCTTGTCTGATGTTTATTGTTCCACAGGCTGCAGTCCTTTGGGACAAATCTGCTCTAGCATGGGCTCTCCACAAGTTGCAGTTCCAGTCAAGAATACCTGTTCCAGCATGGGCTCTCCATGCATGCCTCTGCTATTGTCACAGATGCACCCCCTTCCCTTCAATGCTCTGCCAAAACCTTGCTACCAACACCCAATACATCTGCCCTCTGGAAAAGAGCAAGGAAAGAGCTACAGGCAAGGGCCATTATGGTAATTAAAGGGGTTTATGTTAAGGACTCATGAGAAAGACAGGAGGTTGAGGCTACAAAAATACATGAATTACATGAGACAGGGAAGGTGCATATACATTAGGAAACAGCATGGAGGTCAGACCTACTAATAGGTTCTTGTAAGGATAAGACAAGATCCAGAAAGACGATGTCTTTTGAAACTACTAAAGCAAATGCCTTATTTTGCAAACCAGTTAATGGGTATCTTTCATCTGATCTAACTTGGATACCTGCAGGGGAGGTGTCTCAATCTGAGCCTGTTACCCGTTGCAGTAAAATAAATGAATTAATTAATTAAAAATGGAGGCCTACAGAGGATGTGATTGATTCACTTAAGCTATTTTAGAGATGCTCTACCTGCTAGTAGTGACCAATTCCTCCCCACAGAATATAACAGCAACCAACTCAGATACACAGGTTGGGTGAAACCCATCAAATACATCCAATAAAAAACAACATTGGCCATTAAGCTATTTCAGCTAGCTAATAATAACAGAAATATCTGCTTTAGTGTTTCAGCTAGCTAACCAACTTCTCTAGGAGGAACCTTTGCAACAGGCAAGTTCTTGCATTCAACTCTGTTCATTACAGGCTGAACTCTGAAATACCCAGTACTGTGTTGGAGGGTACGGGCTTGCGGAGCAAAGAGACGACTCAGTATGTGCTGGGAGAGGTTTAGGTTGGACATTAGAAAGAATTTCTTTACTGAGAGGGTGACCAAGCATTGGAATGGGCTGCCCCGGGAAGTAGTGGATTCTCCATCCCTGGAGATATTTAAAAAGAGACTGGATGTGGCACTCAGTGCCATGGGCTGGTAACCGCGGTGGTAGTGGATCAAGGGTTGGATTTGATGATCTCTGAGGTCCCTTCCAACCCAGCCAATTCTATGATTCTATGATTCTATGAGTTAGCAACAAAGCTCAATTTTATTAAGCAAAGTGTTACATTTATATGGTCTTGGCGTCTTCGTGGCTCATGTTGATTGGCTGCGTGTTGCTGTCCACACACCTCTTGTCACATTGCGGTTGGGTGCCGCTTATCGTCCTTGTCCTGCTTTGTTGATCACAAGCATCCTGTTTGCAACTTTTTATCTGCCATAACTTTCTTTTTCTCAGGGGCTCAGAACTGGTTAAATACAACTGTTTATGTGCTGTCTATGCGATGCTTTCCCATCCTGTTATTCTTCTTTTCTGCTGCCAACTCCCTTACCTTTTGCACATAGCTGATCTTTTAATAACCTTGCAGCTGGGCCTCAGGGCCCTTAGCTCACTCTGGCTAGAGCTAATTAGTCAGGATTGCTCACATGTCCATTTTCTTCCAAAAACTCCCAACAGTACTGGATGTAGTATGAGATACAACAGACTTTGTTCTGCAGGTCTCCTATGCCCTCAGTGTAGAATACAGGCATATTACAGCCATTATCCCTGTAATACCAATGCACATTTTTTCCATGCTATTTTTGTCATTCTTCTTTGTTGAGGAGAAGTCGAGTTCTTTGTTCTGATCATAAGTTTATCAAAATTACTTCAGTTGTGGTCTGAAGGCTTTGCAAGGCTGATGAAATGCTCCTGCAACAGCAGGAAGATATCTAAATTTGATGTTTCTAGCTCCTTTTATATTGCCTTTCTTCTTCAGGGTATCTTTTCCCAACATGACAGTGTTTGCGTATCTCAGACAAGCTCCGTTGCTAAGAAACAAGTCCCAGCTATGCCTTTAAAACTCTGGCTCTAAACATAAAACTCAAGGAAATGTTTTTCTTTCCATTGCACTGTATTATTGTTTGGTTTTATTAAGATTTTTTTAAACTCTGATCTGACTCTTAGGGTTACACTTCTATTACAACCTTCTGTGATAGGACTATTATCTGTACAGTGCAACTGTTACTTACACAGTTCAATAAATAATGTATTTTAAAATAATACCTTTTAAGGTCCCAGTAAAGTCCCATTTTGCACACAGTTGGCTGTAAAAAAAAAGAAGGAATACAGTGGAGCCTACTTACTGTAGGTATCTGTTAAATACTAAACTACAACGCACAATACAAATCAGTGTTCTTTCAAATGGCAACTCTAGGCTTGATGTGCTTGCTTGGCTGTGGGGTTTTTTGGGGTGTTTTTTTGCCATGCACTAAGGCATGCTGAAATCCTCCTAATGTGTAGCTTTCACAGGCATAAAGAAGTTCATAGGACCATGAGAGGGAATAACCAGCACATCCAGACTACAAACTGCCTTGTCCATCCTACCTATTGTTGGTACAGACAACATCTTGCTTCCTGGCAAGATGGATGTAGTCCACGAAAAACAGTTTCCTTCAAAGAGATTAATGGAAACTAAAGTACGGCTGCATGATTTGAGGCATTCTTACCAGGTCTGCCACCAACTTCTTGGACAGCCTTCAGCAGATAATTTCCTCTGACTTCTCCATTCAGACTGCAAACAGTCTGAGTGTGACATAACTCTTCCTTCATATTTCTGTATCATAACAGGACTTGAGTGTAGCTTGCACTGCACAAGTGCTACTGAAATAATAGGTGGTAAAACCCTGCCTGACTTCATAATCAGCACTTCTCATGTGAGTTAACAGTGGACTTCTTGGGAAAGACTCAAATCGCAGTCTCTGGAACGAGGTCTCATGTCATTTAGATATTCTTTTTACAAAATATACTAAAGAACATTTTTTAGTATAAGATGATATGTCAGGACTTAAAACAAAACTATGTTTTTAAAGGAGAAAGCAGACTAATGCTGCAACAGCATCAGATTTGCAGCTTTTTTTTCTGGCTAATATGGGAAATGCAATTCTCAGTGGTTGTCCTTCTTGGTACTGCAACTTAAGAAGAGTCTTCTCTGGTTTTAGGAGCAATGCAAGAACTCATTTCTGCAACTCTTCTTTTCAGTAATACTTATTCACAGAAGCAACACCAATGGGTCAGCTTAATGCTACAAGAAGCCACAAAAATGGTGAGCAGAAGTGAAGCAAAGTGGTCCTAGAGGCTCAACACCACATTTCTCTGCTTGTTGTGGATTCTCAGTTCTGACAAGTGGGTTTACTTTGAAATGAAAACATTCTGTACTTTTTCTGCATTGGTTCAAGTGATTGTTGCTCCAAATAATGTGACCTGGAGTCCACACCTAGAAAGGGAACATCCTCTCTGTCCAGTTTTGTCTTGGCACACACAGAGTAAATCATTATTGAAATAACATCTAGTACGGACTGAAAGCACTCATGTGAGAGCAGAATATACGTACATACAGACAGGCCAGATTTTCAGTTGCACCATATATACCATACTTTAGCTAATATATAGGAAGAAAAATATTTTACTTATTGTGTTAATAATACTAAGGGTAAGCTATTACTACTTATCACAGCTTCAGTAAGAAGGATTCGTAGTGTAAATGCTGAGCAAGAGTGGTTCATGGGAACTAACGCTTGGTCTAAACTCCATTCTTGGCTCTACAATAGGTTCCTTTTAAGTGCCAGCTGCACACAGCCCAAGGAGACAGATCCCACTTTTAATAATGTTGCCTTGAAACTACCATCCAAGGAAGGGATACCAAGAAACTTTTGATGGAAACAAGAATTTGCATCCTTGCCCTTGCGCATAAGAAGTTATTTGGAATAAAGACAAATTGGTGACGCCTAATGGCTGATGGTGTGACAAGCAGTCCTTTCAATTCTTCTGTCCACAACCATGGCTTTGTTCAAGCTCTCCCTTGCACTTGTGCTGCCACCTTCACCCCTACAGTGCAGGGGTAAAAGAACACTAGCCTCCTGTGTTAATATACAATGGTAAGGGGCTAGTTCTAAAGGCACAAAAAACAATTCACCATGTATAGATGACCACGGTAAACAACATGAAAGTTGGATCACTGCAGGGAGTCAGCTTCAAAGTCATGCCAGGACATACATTTCAGTATTGGTTTTGTGGGACGTGTGGGAGGAGCAGAGGACAGAGGGAAAAAACAGTCAGGTACAAGTCAAGGTATAAAATTACCTTCTGGCTTTTAAAAGAGAAAACAGAAGAGCATTTTTGTACTCACAGATGCCAATGATTATGTCTTCTGTGCTCTATTATCTCTGTAGCCACAATGTCACTTCAGTAGGAGGAAAAACAATCTCATGATGCTGAGTCTAAACCACTCATTATTTTTTCTTGTTTTTTTTTTTAATTTGTTTTCTACAACTACTACTAAGCCATCTCTGGTACTGATCACTTTGTCAGGTACAGAGCTCAAGAATAGAAACATGCCACATGATCATCCTTGTAATACAGACAGAAAGATTTGACAATGCTTTCATAATTATATAGATGAAGAGAGATTTTAATGGCTCAGTCCAGAGAATCAGTACCAACCAAGTTTTCTAACTACATCAAAACCAATGTAAGTACTCCCTCAATGGAGTACTTGATAACCAGTCTGATGTAAATTAGTTCAAAACCAGGTCTGATATTTTGCAATCATTTCAGATTGAAGACAATTCTCAAAGATTGTCATCAAAGACAGAAAGAAGTTAAAGGGAACAATGCAGATCCCACAGCTGGAAAGGGATATTCTTCCGACTATACCTCACAAACATCTCAATTTATGACAAGTCCTTTCTCACAGTCTTTAATTCCTTGTGAACTCCTCTCACTAGGACAGTGTGGAGTGCAGGGCAACGAGCTTTATGTCTTTATGTTTTGTGTATGTAGACCCAAGGAGGCCCAGTCGTGCATTTAGCTAGATTCTTCAGATTCCTGAACCAACTTAACAAAACCAAACCAAACCAAAAAAAACCAACAACAACCAAACAAAACAAAAAAAAAACCAACCAAAAAAACCCCAACCATCATTTACAGGGAATTTAAATATATAAAACTTAATCCAAATGCTTATATTATAATGCTTATAACGACCCTAGTCCTGACCACAGTCAGTGAAGAGTTCTGACAATATGGGCCTCTCCTCATAGTGATTTCTGTAGTGTCAAGTTACCATCTCCTTTCCCCAACACACCACAGCAAATACAACGTTGGGTACTCAGCAACAAAAAATAGTCAGGTTTATGGGAATCTAATTGTCATGGTAATAGAAGAGGTCTTGCAAGTATTTAAAAAATAGCAATTTAACAAAACCCATTTATGAAATCTAAAATCCATTCTTGCACAAATGGATGCACCTTCAGTAAATTTGCAGACCACACTAAGCTGGGTGGGAGAGCTGATCTGCTGGAGGGTAGAGAGGCTCTGCAGAAGGATCTGGAGGGGCTTGACTGGTGGTCTGGGGCAAATTGTATAAGTTTCCACAAGGCCAAATGTTGGATCCTGCACTTCAGCCACAACAACGCCCAGCAGCACCACAGGCCTGGGGAGGAGTGGTTGGAGAGCTGCCCAGCAGGGAGGGACCTGGAGGTGCTGATTGACAGCTGGATGGACATGAGCCAGGAGTGTGTCCAAGTGGCCAAGAAGGCCAACACCATCCTGGGCTGCATCAGGAGCAGTGTGACCAGCAGCATCAGGGAGGTGATCCTGCCCTTATACTCGGCCTTAGTGAGGCCACAGCTTGAGCACTGTGTGCAGTTTGGGGTAATGCAGTATAGGAAGGACACTGAGGTGCTGGAGAGCAGAGAGCAGCAGCTCGAGGAGCAGAGAAGGGCAACTAGGCTGACTTGGGAACTGGAGAACAGGCCTTGTGAGGACAGGTTGAAGGAACTGGGGCTGTTCAGCTTGGAGGAGGCTGAGGCAAGACATCATTGCTGTCTACAATTACGTGAAAGGAGGCTGTAGTGACACAGATGTTGGTCTCTTCTCCCTGGTGACCAGTGACAAGACAAAGCAAAATGGGGACAAGCTCTGTGAGGGGCCATTCAGGTTGGATATTAGAAAAATTTCTTCACAGAAAGAATGGTTAAACATTGGAATGGGCTGCCCAGGAGGTGGTGGAGGCACCATCCCTGGAGGTGTTCAAAAAACAGGCAGATAAGATGCTGCAGTGATGGTTTAGTGGTAGAGAGGATGGTTGGACTGGATGACCTTAGAGGTCTTTTCCAACCTTGATGATTCTATGAAAAAACAGATACAACAAATGGTTTTCTACCTACATAAGGAAGAACCATTTAAACTCAAGATCTCACGTCACTGTATTGCATATATAATAGATATATGCATACAAATAAATATGTATTTTAAACTTAGAACAACAAAACAGTTTCAGCTGGACAGTGTTCTACTAGTGAGATCATTTGACTTTTTTCAGGTTAAGTAATTGCATATAAATATTGTGATTCATACTTCATAAAATAACTCAATTTTAAAGGTAATAAACCTCTAACAATGGCTCATTATAATCTAGTTTATTTATCTTCATTAAAATCTCAATTTTTCATTTATCTTTTTTATTTATCTTCATTAAAAGCTCAGTTCTTCAAGGTCTGTCCACTCTGGGCATATCCCTTGAATATGCTTACACTGGAATATTTAATTTAAATTGGTGTATTACCAGTGAGCTTTCATCAAACATCTTATTGATATTTACTAAGTCTGCATATTTCATGATCATATTGTATGCTCAAAGACCTAAGTGTTCATAGTTTTGTTTAGCTTGGCAGAGTTGTAAACTAGTTAGAAGTATATCAACTTTTTTAAATTAAAAGGTCATTGCTGAAAAATCATGAATCTGTTCTCCAAAACTGAGATTTCAAAGAAATGCAATTCACTCTTTCTCTTTTTTCCTTTTTTTTAATTTTCTTTTTGAGACAGGGTCCTTCAAATCTTGCTCCAAAGCCATGAGAGTTACATTTTTTTCTTTACTTGAAAGCAGAGGTTCTCATCTAATCAAGAACCTCCGGGAACAGCAAAAATTTTGAGAATCAGGATTGCATTTCTAGGCCTTTTGAGGGTCTGTTTGGTAGTCACAGATAAATCATTTGGCCAGCCAGTAATTCCCTCAGAATGGAAAAACTGAGCTGTGAACTGTCTTTATAATAAGGATTATATTGCTAAGGGAAGGAGGGTGAGAGCAGCTTCTAAGTTTACGGAAAGAAAACAATCTGTAGAAGTGAGTATTTAAAATCAAATATTCAAGTTCTGTCTAACTGTTTTTTCCTTGTTACTACACACAATGAAACTCAGTAAGTTTATAAAATCTAACCTTCATTAGCACCAGGGAAGCCCAGCCTGGCATCTCTAAAGCAAGCTTGGTCAACACAAACTTTTCCTTCTCATGTGAACCTGGGCCTGTGCTTATATCATATCCTAGGTTTCACCTGTGCTCAGTGATGTCTAAGGCTGACATGTGATGCTGGCTCCACCTCTCTGCTAAGCAATACTGCTGCCACAACTGCTTTCTTTACATGTGCCTTACTGTCCAGGGTACAGATCAGCATCTGAAAAGCAAGTGAGCTATAACTGCTGTTTAAAAAAGATGTCGGTCTGTGAACTGTAGTAGCTACACCACAGGTGAGCATTCCCTTCTGCTTTTCTTGTTGCTGGAGCAGTAAATTCCAACAGACATTGTGTCAGGCAGAAAATGTTTTTAATTGCCAATAAGGTTTGCCAGATGTCAGAACCTTTATCCTAGCAAAATACCAAGTACTGAACAGCCCTAAACTGGTTTACCTTCTTCCAGATATGAGTTGGAAGACACATCCTACGAGAAGCAGGTTTGTCTAGACTGGAGAACAGCACACTGAAGGCAACCTCATTGCTCTCTATAGCTTCTTGAGGAGGGGATGTGGCCATGGAGCTGCTGAGCTCTTCTCTCAGGGATCCAGTGATAGGATGTACATGAATGGTTCAAAGCTGTGTCAGGAGAGGTTCAGACTGGACATTACAAAGCATTTCTTTATTAAAAGGGTAGTCAAACACTGGAACAGACCGAAACCCCAAGCCTGTCAGTTTTTATGAGGCATTTGGATAATGCCCTTAACAAGATGCTTAAACTTTTGATGAGCCCTGAAATGGTCAGTCAGTTGGACTAGAGGACCAGTGTAAGTCAGTTTCTATTAAACTATCCTATTAAACTAAACTATTAAACTACCTGTTCTTTTCATTCTTATTTCTTTTCTCTTTTGCTGCAAAAAATTTCAGTTCTTTGGCCTTCCCAACAAATTTCTGAGAAGGGAAAGTCTACAGATCATGGAAGGATCAAGGGTAAGCGGGTCATAAGGAGAATTCAGTATGGTTTCACCAAGGGGAAGTCAGGTCTAACCAACTTAATAGTCTTTTATGAGGACATAACCAGGTAGACAGATGACAGTAGTGCAGTGGATGTGGTTTATCTTGATTTCAGCAAAGCATTTGACACTGTCTCCCACAGCATCCTTGCAGCTAAACTAAAGAAATGTGGTCCAGGTGATCAGGTAGTTAGGTGGACTGCTAACTAGTTAAAGGAAAGAAGTCAGAGAGTTGTGATTATTGAGACAGACTAGTTGGAGGCATGTATCTAGTGGAGTTCCTCAGGGGTCAGTACTGGGACCAGTACTATTTAATATATTCTTTAATGACTTGGATGAGGGAACAAACTGCCAGCAGGTTTGCTGATGACACAAAACTGGGAGGAGTGGCTGACACATCAGAAGGTTATGCTGCCATTCAGTGAGATACAGACAGGCTGGGGAGAAGTTTAATGAAATTCAAGGGCAAGTGGACAGTCCTATATCTGGAAAAGAACCTCATGTACCACTATAGCTTGGGACTGACCTCTTAGAAAGCAGCACAGAGGAACAGGACCTGAAAGTCCTAGTGGATGGAAAAATGACCATGAGCCAGCAATGTACCCTTGTGGCCAACTAAGTCAGTGGCAGCCTGGTGTGTATTAGAAGGGGGTTTGTTAGTAGGTCAAGAGAGGTTCTCCTCCCCCTCTACTCTGCCCTGGTGAGGCCACACCTGGAATATTGTGCTCCGTTTTGGGCCCATCAGCTCGAGAAGGTCAAAGAACCACTTGAGAGTCCAGTGCAGAGCCACAAAGATGATTAAGGGAGTGGAACATCTTCCTTATGAGGAAAGGCTGAGGGAGCTGGGGCTCTTTAGTTTGGAGGAAATAGAGGGACAACCTCATTTTCATGTTTATAAATATGTAAAGGGTGAGTGTCAGAAGGATGGAGCCAGGTTCATCTCAGTGATATCCAATGACAGGACAAGGGGCAATGGGTGCAAGCCAGAGCGTATGAGGTTCCAGGTAAATATAAGGAAAAGCTTCTTAACTGTGACAGTGACAGAACTCTGGAAAGAAGATGCCCAGTGAGGCTGTGGAGTCTTCCTCTCTGGAGACATTCAAAACCCACCTGGATGTGTTCCTGTGTGACCTACACTAGGTGATCCTGCTCTAGAAGGGGAGTTGGACTCAATACTTTTGAGGTTTCTTCCAACCCCTAACATTCTGTTATTCTGTGAATGTACTTTTCTCCTGGGCTGGATTCTTTATATTTTCCTTCACATCTGCCTTCATCTGGAACAGCTTTCCAAACTTCTTAAAATTTTATTGGTTTACTTGGCCTTTTAATAGCTCTTCTTTGTTGTCTGCTCCCACCTTTGCTCTCAGTCTTCAAGTACAAATTGCATTAAATGGCAAACAAGACCGAAAAATGCTGAGCAAGTCCTGTCTCTTCAGGTAATACATACCTCCACAGAACTGCTTCAATGACATCAGTGAACAAAAGCATCACTTCTTTTTCTTCTTCTTTTCCTTCTTTTGTCTTCTGTTTTGGTGGAAACAGAAGGCATGAGGGAGGGGAGCAAAATGTTTGCATTTAAGTGGATCTGGCACATACAGCAATTCAAAAGCAGCAGCACTAAGTTAGAGCACGGCTTGACAGTGAAATGAACCAAGAAGTTGTCACAGACACAAGTGACACAACAGCTGACTTTTACCAGCTACAAAGAGAGAAGAGAAAAAACTGACCACAGGACATTAGTACTGAGTATTTGGACTGTGACAGAGATTGTAGTCAAGCATAAGGCGTTGCTGTGCTTTTGCTGTGTGTGCCTGAAACAGCATTTGTAAAGCAAGGGCCATGCGAGGCCCGCAGTGAGTTGTCAAGGTCTTTCTAGTGTAAGACATAGGAAAGGGAGGCATTAGAATATATTAAGTATTCAGACAAATATGGGCTAATAAAATACAAATGCAAAGCAGAAAGAAGATTCCATCCTAAAATGAAGCAGAGCTTTGTCATGGGATACTGAGTTAAAACCAAGAGACAACACCGGATCCTTCAACAGAGATAAAGTCCTACTATGGTTTTTTTCTGATAAGATACATGGGCACCACTGCTGATATTGCTGATTCCAGCCATGGAGCAGTAACACAGATGCACAGATTTTATCACAGGTCTCCTTCCCCAGTTTGCACATACAGATGAAGGAATTATCATAAAGAACTTCATGAAAACACAAAGCTCAGTAAAGTGAGGTATAATGAAAAAAAGGTTTGCTTTGTTTAGTTATGGTCCTACGAACAAATAGCTTGTTTCTGCAGACTACCAGTGGTCTAGCTGAAGGGCAACATTAGCTAAAGAATTCCATCATTAAAGTTCACAAACACAAATTCAAACATTTGAAAAACCTTTGTTTTGCACCAAAGAACTTGTAAGTCATCTAGATTCATTTATTTGCCTGTCCATAGGAAAAAAAATACTAAAAACTACCACAAATGCCAAAAGCAAGTTTCAGATTGTAATGTACAGATGTCTGAACGCCCCAATTTCTCTTCTGCAATATTTGTCCTACTATGGATAAGAAAATGTGGGGGTTTTCCTTGACATTCTTTGTTTCAATAATGAAGGTAATAGATGCTTGCTTGAAGCATGTAGTTACAATTTCAACAAAAATAAAATGGGTATTGATAATTTTAAGCAGACAACGGTTCTGTATAAATATTAGGAAGAATTTTTTCATTGCCAGGGTGACAGGGCACTGGAACAAGATGCCCAGGGAGGTACAGCTTCCCTGGAGATGTTCAAAACCCAACTGGATGTGTTCCTGTGCAACCTGCTCTAGGTGACCCCACTCTGGCAGGAGATGTTGAACTAAATGATCTTTCAAGGTTGCTCCCAACCCCTAACTTTCTGTGATTTTATGATTCTATGATGATCCTTAGAACTTTCCTGGGTGTTGTATTGTATACTTCTATTCAGCTTCTCAGAGAGCTCATTCTGCTGAAGAGAGACACAGCTTTTAATAAGAGCCCTCTGCAGATGCTAGGCTTCCATAACTCAGGTGTTAAAGCTGTACTTGGATAGCTGAAAGTTCAGCCCTTGAACTCTTTCAAGACTAAAACAGAACATAAGATGTAAAACATATGTAAGAATACTCGTGATAGGGAGCTGAGGATACCCAGGAGCAGGAGAGCTGTATACCACGAAAGAGAAAACTCAGCAGTCTGGGAAACATTCCTTCTTTCTCCAGCTGCCTATGAGAGGCTGTCTTTCATGATCTCCTTCCACCAACTATTTAATGGCTTATGGGTGGCTGCTCTCATGCTACACTACCATGATGTTATGCTACGTATTTCAATTATTGCCTGCATTAAAATAGTATACATGTATAATTCAGGCTGCAATCCAGAAGTCCACCCCCTTTCTGACAGAAGACATTAATCTTGGAGAATACCTCATAATTTCAGATATTTCCACTCATTTCTCACATTTTTCTCAAGTTCTACACCCTCCTACACATGTGATGTGAAGGGAAGGAACAACAGATAGGAAGGAGGGCATGATTCCTGTGTTTCAGCTCAGAGAAAAACAGGGAGCCAGATCTTCTCCCACGCTGACTGGCACACAACAGCTCCAACAGAACACTGTTTGCCAGCTAAAGGGCACAGCCAGTCCCTTCTCTCAATTGCCATCTGGAGCACACACCACCTGGAGGTGCACAGTGCTCAGTCCTTTGCGAACTTTGAAAAAGAGAGGATACGCCCCCACTTCTCTCTACTGGTGTCATCATCTTCCACTCTCCAGAGCTTGTCTCAGCATGATTTGGCTTAGGGGCTCAGAGCCTGCTCCAGAAGCCCTAAGCCATACACTAGAGGTTACGGTGTCTGTGGCACAGGGTGTCTGTGGCAGAGCTGGAACACTGGTAGTCAACAGCATCAATGCTTTTGCTACAGAACTCAGTGAGAATGCCAGCTCCCTCTTCTCCCTTACACGCAACCTGCTCCTGTTATGAGCCTGAGCTAGGGACACCTTCATCACAGATCAGCCCTGCAGGTCCACCTGATGCAGGTGAGGAAGACCACATTGGACCATAGAAAATTCTGATCCAAGACATCTCCAAGGGGTTGTGTCTATCACTGTGCCTGGAAGCCGTGCATAATTTCAAGGCAGTTCTGCAGAACAGATTACAAGTAGATGGGATAATCAAGATTTTTAGTCAAGATTTGGTCTGAATTTCAAGTTTGGCAAAGCTAAAATTAACATATCCCCAGGGTATGAAAGATTCCCTATTTGTCTTTTGTAACATATATGGAAAGAGTAATTAGTCAGCAACATATCTTGAAATCTGCAGACCTGGGATACTACATAAAACCCCAAAAATTAACCAACAGAGAAACATAAACTGACTATCAACAAAGAAAATGTGTTCTCCTCCTGTCCAAATAGAGTACTGCAAAGCATATGCAGCATAAAATAAAAATAAACTGGATGTTTAAAATTCACCGTCATAGGTGACTTCCATAACATAGAAAGGGTATCTAATTAAAATAAATAAGAGGCTTTCAGTTGCTGAGAGATAGAATATTTGGTGGCCTGTATCACAGCTGCAGTTCTATTTGGGTATCACTGGTTTGAGGTACTGAGCACTAATGAACACATTAATTAAACTGCTATCGAAGAAAAGGAACCTTTGGCTTATTTGGTTTTGCCCATTTTCTAGTCTGTTACGGTGGCTTCTGGCCCTTTATTGCAATTGCATTGCAAAGTCTACTGGTGAATGACAACTTCGTGCAGAACAGACAAAGAATTAATTCAGGGGCTGCAAAATAAAGAACTTCTACTGCCACCTAAACATAGTCACACCTTCCACCTAAGAAGGCAAAATACATAGCAAGCCTATGAAACATCACTTCAACGTGTATAAATCTGGACCACAGGAATTGCTGGCAATTTTGCCATTTACTTCACTGTGAACAGACTTATATCCTAGATTGAATACTCCACACTACTGCAAATAATATTTATTTTACAAGTGTTGCTCAGTATATTGAGATGGCTGAAGTGCTACCATGATATAAGATCTCTTTATACGATGACTGTTCCTGGTAGTATATTTGTGTTCCTGTTTTGCCATGTGTGTGGGCTATGTGATATATGACAGGGTATGGCTGAGATTGTAAATAGCCATATTCTAGTCAGGTATATTATCTCACAGTGAATGCACTTGATACTAGCAGCTTCATTAGCAGTTCATGTTTGTACAGACTAATTGCTATGCATTGCATATAGAGTTTGGGTGATATCTCCAAAACAATGCTTTTCACTGGTCTGTGAGAATGCCACGCGGAAGGATTTCTTTTAATTTGCAGTTTGTTTTGCTACTTTTGCAACAGAAGATCAGGAGGAACAGTGGTACAGAAAGCCAGAAAGTATCACTGAAATCAACACATCAAAGAGAACACAAGTTTTTTAAGAAAAATCCTTGTCTGATTAAAAAAGTAGAATTGAACCCACTGGGGCTGGCCCAGCCAAGCAGTGATAACACAGCCAACATGCCTGCAAGTCCAGATTCAACTCTGAAGCTTTCAAGACAGCAGGGACTGAGAGCCCTATACACTTGCCTCTAGAAAGGAAGCACTGCCTGTTGTCATTCTTTACTGTTGCTTTCAGTGTGAGGGAAGGGACAAGTGTGAGGAAAGGCTACCTACAGCAGCCCTGCAGCAGCAAGCAGTCAGAGAAGAGTTGCAGGCAGATTACCCTCCCTCAAGCTGATTGTGCTATAAGAATGGCTTCCTACCCTCCTAGGATGTAGGAAGAACACTGAGGATTTTCTAATGTGCTCTGGGAAGCAGCACAGTTACGAAGTATAAGATTATTCAAGTGAGGAAAAGCGTATGGTAAATAATTTTTTTCTTGTACTCTACAATGCAGATGTAGTGCCTTCAATGCCAGCGGAAAACTATGAAAATACACTTTGAAAGCTCTGGCTTTGAATACCTCTCTCTAAAGTGAGAAACTAAGTGCTAAATAACAATATTTTAAAACCCCATGAAAGCACTCAAATTGAGAGTTTCTTTTTGATTCATTATTCCAGGTTCTTCAGTTGGCTGCAAATCAGAGCTGTGAAAACAACACATCTGGGCACACAGTTACATCTAGAAGTACATTTACCAGTGTCATAGAACCATGGAACTGAACAAGCAAAAAAAACCAAAACCAAAAAAAACCACAAAGAAAAAACCCCCTTACAAATAAAACAAAAAAATCCCACACAACAAACTGTCTACAATCTCAGCCACATCATTTTTCCACAGGAAAATTCTGAGTTATTTCAAAAGGTGGAAATTTTCCATTAGAATATATCTGTAGCTTCAGAGCAAGCATACTGCAATAGCAATGGCTAGTACACATGTCACACAGTATACCACTCAGATGAACTTTAAGAAATTAAGATTCATTAAAGAATTAAGCCATTTGAAACACATGAAACAGTTAAGGGTGGGGCAGCAGCTTTCAAAAAAAGGGGCAGGCTGGGATATACTCTCATAGCACAAAGAAGGCTTCTGCATTTATCCTAGGAGTGCAAATGGTGGTCAGGAATGGACTATGAGAGACTGAAGGTATGGACTTTTTTTGGGGGGGAGGTTCTTAAATGTGATTCTTTGCTTGCAGCTAAAACACTTGTATTTAGCCTTGTGTCCCAGGTGTCTTTGTAGTATTCAGACTCTATTTTCCAGTAAGCGTGTATTTCCTAATTAAAAAGGAGTAGAGGGAAATATAGACGGGATTACAGCCACAGCTTAGAGATGTGTGACCTCAGTCACTCATTAGGCACTTCATATCCAGAAATGATGAATCCCCACAGTTTCTCTGGACATCAGTTCCTCAGAGCAGTGATACAGGACCAGCATTTTTTAGGGGTCTCCTTAAGAAACTCGGGAAGATGGGCTCCAAAAGCCTGTCTTTGCTGGTGATTCATGTGGTTTCTCAGCGCCTCGGTCCTCTGACTAAATTACAGTTCACAAGAGCCCTTAAATCTGAAGCCCTTTCCCTAAACCACAGGATTCCCAGCGTCGGGCCATGCCCCTTCTGAGGAGAATGTAAGGGTAGGAAGGCGCGGGGATGCTCAGCCCTCGAGGCCATAGACCGTCCTCTGTCTGTCTGGGTAGCACAGCGGCCCCGGCCCTGTCCGCTGCCCCGAGGGATGGGCGGCCCTCGGCCCGGCAGCGCTCTGCCAAGCTGATACCCCGGGCACGCCGGAGGCGGCGACCGCTCCCGCCGCAAAACTTTCTGCTGGGGCTCGCTGCCTTCCTCATTCCCTTCCCGCGGCGACATCATGGAAAGTTGCCGCCGCGCCGGAGTCGGGCGCCCCCGAAGGCCCCGCACACGGTCGGGGAAAGTAGCAGCAGGTGGGGGTCAGACCCTCGCCCCGCGCCCGAAACCCCGGCCCAGCCATCCTCCCGCCGCGCCCGGGTCTCCGGAGGTCCTTACCCAGCCCCGGCACGAAGGTGTTGAGGAAGAGGCAGATGACAGCGACTGGGAACGGCATGTAGGGGATGGCGGCGCGCAGGGGGCCTTTCTTTTCCCGGACCTGCACCACCACCCCGCTGGAGGGGGCAGCACCCCCGTCAGGCTCCCCGCCCGTCGCGGTCTCCCCCTCTTTAGCTGAGGGATCCATGGCCGACGGCGGCGACGCCCCGGTAAGCTCCCGGCACCCGCAGCCGTCGCCGCGCTACCCGCGCCCCCGCCCGGTCCCTCCCCGCCCCCCGCGCACGCCCGGTCTCTCCCTGCCCCCATCACCTGTCCCAGACCTCTCGCCTCTCGCCCCGCCGGCGGTCGGTAGTGGCGGCGGCTTGAGGTGACCTCGCTCGCCTAAGAAGCCCACGGCCGCGCTGACCCCCGCCCCGCCCTCCACCCCTTCTGTCGGGACTGTTCAGCCCCTCACTCAGTCCCCTCTCCGTCACAGCCTCTGCATTGGCACCAGTTCATAGAATCCTTTTGGTTGGAAAAAACCTTGAAGATCATCAAGTCCAACCATTAACCCAGCACTGCGAAGTCCACCGCTAAACCATGTCCCCAACCACCACATCTGCATGTCTTGTAAATACTGTCAGGGATGGTGATCCCAACACTCCCGTGTTCCTGTGCCTGGAAGCCCTTTCAGAAATTTTTCCTAATATCCAATCTAAACCTCCCCTGACACCACTTGAAGCCATTGCCAGGGAAGTTGTGGATGCCCCCTCCGGGGAAGTGTTCAAGGCCAGGTTGGATGGAGCTTTGATCAACCTGATCTAATAGTGGTCGAAAGGCAGGGGATATGGAACTAGATGAACTTTAAGGTCCTTTCTAACCCAAAACATTCTGTGATTTCCTCTTGTTCTATTGATTTTTACTTGGGGGAAGAGACCAACACAGCTCACCACAACCTCCTTTCAGGTAGTTGCAGAGAGCTATAAGGTTTTCCCTCAGCTTTCTTTTCTCCACACTAGACCCAAAACCAATACTAATTATAAGTGTTATTAACAAAGACAACACGGAGCCAAGCAGAGCAACTGCAGGCTAACACCCCCTTAGCGGCAGGAGGAGCCCCGCAGTCTGCACTTAATTATCTCTCTGTAAATCTGGCATTGCTGCAAGTTTTGTGACTGAAAGATTCGGTTGCTTCAAGGGGTCCAGATTTCTCCTAACAGAAAAGATCAATTAATTCCATGCATGTGCAGGAGGTGATTAGATCTTAGATGTGACAGTGTCATTAACAAATCCATTGAATCATAATGTCTGTATTTTTTCCATTTCTGTCACTGAAACAATCATACTTACAGAAAACATCAGGAAGGCTATAGAATATTTCTACTATTATTACCACTCACTGTCAGTGATGGTATGATGCAATGATGTTGTGGTGCTGGCTTTTTGCTTTACTTCTGATTAGTTTCTAATGGTCTCAAATGTCTCTATCCCCATCTGAGCTTATGGAGGTTTACTGTTGAAAAGTCTTTCTTTTATTGTAATGTCATTTCCTCCTTCTACAGTCCCTTTCTTCTGTTAAACTTTTTTATCTGTCAAAGTAGTATAGACCACTTTGTTATTTGAGTAGCATTCCTGTGCACTTCAATTTAAGCAGTCTTCTCTCCAGCACACAATAATTCTCAATTACAGGCAGCATATGTTGCTCCTGAGCATTTGCTTTTTCTGAGTGTGGGCAAGATGGAGTTTAACTTTTAAGTTAGCTCTTGAGATGTACAAAACATCTCAAGATTACTCAGTCATCTTATACTATGGTTCAGTAAATCAATTACTATGCTTGGAAATACCCAAGATTTTTTGTTTTAAATTGCTAGTGTTTTCCAGGCCCATTTCAACATCTTTACAAAGAGAATCTACTTCTTTCTCTCCTTCCCACTGATCACAATCTCCTTGCCCAGCCAATCCTACTGTCTCCACCTGATGATCCACTTTTCTCTTCTGCCTTCTCTTCTGCCTCCAGTCCCAGCTGTACTCAAACACTGCCAAGCTGTTGGTGTCTGCTGAGACCCTATTCCTTTAGAAAACTTATATGTTGATAGTTTGCAGAAGAAGGACATATTACAAGCATAATTTTGTAATTTCTTTTGCCACCTACAGCAATCCAGAACACCCACAAATCCAGTCCATTGCATTTAAGGCACTCCACCCCCAAAAAAAATGTTTAACTGACAGTGGCATGTAAATTCCTCATTGCAGTTGGTGGGAATGTAGCTCCTCAGATCAGAGGAAAAACATGTAATGCTTTAGTACATTTCAGACAAATACTGAATACTGTTACTGGTAATCATGTAAGATTAAATTTGTTATGCCCCAGTCGTGGCTTCTCTGAGGGACCTAGGCGGAGTTCAGAAACCTAAAATAAGTCACAGCAGAACTGCAGGTGGGAAAGGTATAGCAGTCTGTAGAGGAACACTAATGAGCAGGAACAGACAACTAAAATTATGTAATAAGAAAATATCCTGTCTGTGTTGAAGCACCTCTAAACTGAGCTGCCAAAAAGATGAAGTAATCCTGGAAGCAAGCAGGAAGAGATTACTGTGCAAATCTAAATGGGTTTAGGGTTATCTGAGTTACAATTTAAAACATGGTCTGAGCAGATCAGATTCCCTTCTTTGTACACTTGGACTGACCCCCTCAAGGTCACTATTCTTGGACTCGTTTTCTGGTACGATTGTGAGAGGAAAAAGGAGCCTTTTGTGTACAGACTGCTTCTGTCAGGTTATTTCTGTGGGAATCAAATTATGAACTGTGACTTTGGACATCCATCTATCAGGTAAACTACTGCAAAACCATCGTGCTCTGCCTAAAATGAAATCACTCCTCAGATTAGATTTCTTACCACTTGTATAATACTTTTAATTTCTCAATATAAGGTGGTTCACACATGGTTAATATTATGTGCCTTTTTGGCAAGCTGTGAAACAGAAAAGCATATGCTGTTCCCCTTTCTTGAGATTTGCTTGAATAGTGATGCTGACAGGAGCTTATTTGACAGCACATATAAATTTTGATCCTGGAGAAAGGTACTGTCCTCTTTGACAACTGTGAGGAATTAAATCCTCTATTTAACAACACAAGAACAGTGGAAATGCATGCTTTCCTCATTCTTGTTCTACCCCTTATCTGGAGAGAACAATTTTTAATATTAGTTAAAAGTCCAAAAGGTATGAGCTATTCAGTCCTCATTTCTCTGCTACAGTTGCCCATAGCTTTGTAATCTCAGCTGGATAGAAATCACCAGCTACTGTGACACATGCCACATCTGCACAGGTATAAGCTGTATGCACTGCTGGTTCCCTTAGGGATTTTCAGTGGGATGGAGAGTTCTACACATGGAGTATTAAGAACTTTTGTATTCTCTTAAACATGGCTGCCTGGGCTTTTGTTCACATGGAAGGCTTTTGACCAGTATTTTGTGGGACAGAGGTAGATCTCTGGTCTGTTCCAAGGCTTAAATATCTTCATCAGGAATTTAGTAGTTTCAGCCAGACTTACTGAAAGCAGATGAAAGGTTTTGCCTAAAGAATCCTTTCTCAAGGTCACTGATGGGCTGTTGTGGAATAATTGCAATAAGTCATTAGATTATATTTGTATTTTTAAGGAAAGGTGCAGAATTAAGAGCAGGTGGAATGTGGCTAGTGTACCATGACTACCTTAGCCCTTGACATTACCAGGGGTACTCAGTATGCTGACTCCAAGAGAAATTGCATGGAGGGCAGAGCAAAATGGAGACATAATGTCCATGCTCTGTGGCAACAGTACCAACTAACTGCACTATTAATACCCTGGGCCAACAACCAGATGCTTTTTGACAAAATGCTCTCCTTAAAGTGAATTTTGCTCTTTACAATATTATTATAATACAAAGACACACCTCCATCCCTTAAACTACTCACCTCCAAGTTGCAACCACCCCTCACGGAGTCTGCGCTGTACATTTTCTCTAGCCTATGCCTTTAAATGCAAAGCAAGACAACTTTCCACCAGTCATAATAAAGATATGCTTGACTAGAGAACTCAAGATCCACCTGTCAGGTAAAATAGTACAAAAATATCTAGCAGGGGAAAGGATGTCAGGGAAGACACCTGTCAAAAACACTGACTCTATGTTTAAAACTTCTTATTGAGAGAGATATAAGTAAAGCAGCGCGCTGCAGCACGCTGGGCTGCCAGGGAGCCGCAGCCCCACCACCGGCTCGCAAGTTCGATAAGGTAAAACCGGTTCTTTTATACTTTTCATAAACCCCTTCCCCTTAGTCTCTTATCAGTTTATCATTGGTTTTCGTTTTGCGGGCTTTCCCAGCACTAGTTCTTGCTTCGCGGGCTTCGTTTTGCTGCTGAGGGGAATGGTTTCATGTTTCGCGGGCTTCGCTCTGTTGCTGAGGCGAATGGTCACGTGACGTCCCTGTTTTCGCGGGCCCCTGCGGTCGGCCTCTGCTCCTGTTTTTCTGGCTTTTCCTCCTTATAAGGACGCTTAAACATACACCCCAAAACAACAGGATACAACATGCTATCTCAACAGACTGACCAAACAAACATTATTAAATTGAAAGATACACTCAACAAAACAATAAACTACAATTTTAAACCCTTACTTTTCACAACACCATCGCAGGGATACCCCTGACTCCTGGGACCAGTCAACAGGCTGAGCCTCTCTTGCCCCCCTACTGGGATGCCTTTGAGTAAGATTCAAACACTCACCTTCATCAAGTTGCCTGGGAATAGCATGAATCTCTATGGAGCCTCTTTAACAGTGTAGGTTCACCCCTTCACATGGTTTTTGGACCGCTAGTGTCTCCCCAGGAATTACATGCATTTTGGCCTGGTTGTGCCCCCCTGGGAGATCTCTATAGAGTTACTTTCTTTCTCATTGCATGTTTTTTGTATTACTCATAACCTAAGTATTTTGCACATGCTTTGCAGACACTAAATTTATCACCAGCCATCCAAAGAGCTTGTTGTTTTAGTAAGTCAGACTATTCATTAATCTGGTGGTAAGGAATCTTACAGAATGTGACTGATATCTAGTGTGTGGCTATGATAGTTCCTATTATGCACAACTAGATGGATAGTGTGGTGTTAGTAGTGCTTTCAGCATACTACTTGGTAGGGTTTTCTGGCCTCCTAATGATAAATTGGCTATCAGAATCTAATTCCAGCTGCCCCCAGCTCCTTTAATATCTGAGGGTGAGCTGGATTGCAAGGGAGGTTATTTTCTCCCAGATTTCTTTACTCCTCTTCAACAAAACAGCTGTGAAATGCAAGGATCTAGAATTAATTTATGATCTAGCCCAGTGAACTTTAAGCTTTCCATTGGGTATGGGACTCAGTGAGCATTCATACTGAGTCACAGGGGGAGTCATTCTTCAATGTGTATCCCATATCCTCTGCTGCTTCTCACTAGAGACTGGCCTATTCACAAATGCTTCAGCAGATCTTATGTTCAGGAGGGAAAAGTTTCATCTATGTAGTGTCAAGTATGTACCGCAACATGAACTTTTCTCTGATGCTGCCAAATCTTTCTCACTCATGAGCAAATAGGGGACTTGGTTTTCTGAGGCTGAACTTGCTCGTTTTGTAAATACTATGATGAGATGCAAGAGTGCTGCAAATTTTAGCATGGCTACATGGCTATTAGAAATTAAAGTAGGAGAAAAATATTTTCAAGCTTGTTCAGAAAAAGAAGAATTGCAAAGCTTCACTTGAAGCATAATGCAAGCAACTAATGTTTGCAGGAGTCAAGAATGTAAAAGTGGAATTTATCATCACCAGGAAGGAAATCATGACAGAAGATGTTTCTCATTAAATGAGAGCTGATATTAGCAGCGGGACCATTTTAAGTGGACGCAGGGAAGGATGTGTGGGGAGAGGCCGGTTTGTCTTTTGTTTAGCAGCTCATCTGTTAAGGGGTTCTTGTACTATCAATACACTATCAGTCTAAACCACTTCTTGCTAAGATATATTTTGGCTTTTTCCCGGGTATGTTCACTTCTTTTCTATTTATTCTGCTGGAGCTGGAAGATTACTTTAAATTATTGATTTCCTGAGAAAAACACCCACTTATATTACCTTTAATCTAGAATGGGATTAATGTTGCATTTGCTGGTCTTGTAAATTATTCTTGCCCAGAGGAAGGGTATACCTGGTACGTAAATTTAAAGTCATAAGTGCAATGGGCATGAGATTAGAAGTATTCTTAAAGGCTTGAAAGGGGTATTTACAGTGGAGATTATTACCTTTCTGAATTTCCCAGGTAAAGAGGAGTAGTAGCTAGACAGATTTTGGACAGAGGAGTATGGTGACTTTAGGAAAGAAAACAGCATAGCTGCTTTTGTTTTCCAAAGGCTGAGGGAGAGAGGGCAGTCTGCAGTTTTCCACCTTTGAATTAAAATGTCTAATTTAATCTGAATTTTTTTTTCCCTGCAAGAGATTAGAGCTGTTGTACACTCCCACTTTAACACGGCAATTTTTTGTGCTAAAAGGAGGCCTGAGTATTTACACTGAGGAAACACACACTGAGTTGTGTCATGAACAGCTTGCAAAAATCTCATTCAAGCATACAATTTTCCAGGGCTCTATAGGAGTGCTGGCTAAGTCATTTGGAATACTTGCTAATTATGTGGTTGTAGGGAACTGTTTAATCATACATCAACATAGACCGGAAGATCCAATCCTATTATCTCACCCCAAGCATCCCAGTACTTTATCTGCAAAACCTGTACACATTTGGAGTTTCAGTCAATCTTATGAAACCCTTAGTTAATTGAGAACCTTTGCCTCTGTGCTTACTTGCTGAACAGATATCTATATTAGATTTTACTGCATGTAAAAGAGCATTTCTAATGTCCAATTGAACTGTATCAGGGTTTGTTTGAGTAGACCAGGATAACTTTTGGTACCAGTATGAGGACCTAAAGAGAGGGTCTCCAGGACCCTGAAGGATCCAAGAGGCGTGAAACACAGAGGGGTCCCATTCCTTCCCATACTCTAAAGTCAGGAGGACCGTAAGCCCAGCCCCTTTTTCTCCTGCTCTTGTCTTCTGCTTCTCTGTGCTCCTTTACCATCAGCACGCCACATGCTCTTCAGAATCCACATCCATCGGGTGCTGGGAAGAGCCGTGGACCCCTGTCTTGAGTCGGCCCTGCCGCAAGGGACCCTCAGACACCTATCCCTGTGATCATCGAGGTCGTGTTGTGCATATATATATCTGTATATATTTGTGCCTTATCCTATGTTACTGCCCTTCTGTTCCAGTAAACTTGTTTCAGTTTAAATTTCCAACGTTTAAGTCTCTCATCCTTATTCCCCTTTTAACTTCTCTTGGAAGGATGTGATGTCGATTATTAATCTAATCAAGTAAAACTTTAAGGAAAAATCATATTTGAGGAAAAATCATTTAAAAGAGATCAAGAGAGGCAGAATAAAAATAGGGTTCAGATAACAGTGAAACAGTAAGAATTAGACAAAACCAGATTTTAACTAGAGAGACAAACACATTCCAAGTAGTCAACAGCCCAGCCTTGAGCCAGGGCTGAAAGGCATCTGCAAGACAGATGAAATGAATGGGAAGGAATACTCCCCACAATTTCTCTTGGTTACAGCTTTGAGCACTGGCTAGAAAAACACTGAGAAATTGTATTCACTGTATTAACATGACATTAGTATATTAATGAGCTATTAGCATACTAAAATGCACACTCACAGGGTAGAGGGACCCCTACTAACAATGAGCCCCTTACTCTTTGAGCATGTGTACAGGAATTTTTGAGCATTACCACTTTAAATGGAAGTGAGGAATTAGTTAACCATTCATGGGTGTGAATGATTGAATAATGTTCAAGTTCTTTCTCAAAATTTTGTGTATAAAAGTAGCACAGGCATTTCAGGAAACTGATCTTGCTTTGTGGAATAGCACCCTGCTCCCCTTTCTGCATAGAAATAGATATTAAAGCAAATATCTTGACTCTAGGCCAAGTGCCGGGTCCTGCACTTTGGCCACAACAACCCCATGGGGAGCTCCAGGCTGGGCACAGAGTATCTGGAGAGCAGCCAGACAGAGAGGGACCTGGGAGTCTGGATTGACAGGAAGCTGAACATGAGCCAACAGTGTGCCCAGGTAGCCAAGAAGGCCAATGGCATCCTGGCCTGTATCAGGAACAGCGTGGCCAGCAGGTCCAGGGAAGTGATTCTGCCCCTGTACTCAGCGCTGGTGAGGCCACACCTCGAGTCCTGTGTCCAGTTCTGGGCCCCTCAGTTCAGGAAAGAGATTGAGGTGCTGGAGCAGGTCCAAAGGAGGGCAACCAGGCTGGTGAAGGGACTCGGCACAGATCTGAGGGAGCTGGGGCTGTTCAGCCTGGAGAAGAGGAGGCTCAGGGGAGACCTCATCACTCTCTACAACTCCCTGAAAGGAGGGTGTAGCCAGGTGGGGGTTGGTCTCTTTTCCCAGGCAACTCTCAGCAAGACAAGAGGGCACGGTCTCAAGTTGTGCCAGGGGAGGTTTAGGTTGGATATTAGAAAGAATTTCTTTACTGAGAGGGTGATCAAGCATTGGAATGGGCTGCCCAGGGAAGTAGTGGATTCTCCATCCCTGGAGATATTTAAAAAGAGACTGAATGTGGCACTCAGTGCCATGGTCTGGTAACCGCGGCAGTAGTGGAGCAAGGGTTGGACTTGATGATCTCAGAGGTCCCTTCCAACCCAGCCAATTCTATGATTGGCTTACTGCACACAAGTGGGTTTTGTCAACTTGGGTTTTGGTTTGGTCAACTTGGGTTTTTAAGGATAACCTCACTCTTCGTGAGTGGTCTTAGTGGCTTTGCACACAAGATCATTATACATCTGGTATCAATGCTAATTCCCTAATGACATGCTGTTATGATCCAAGCTATTACTTTATATTTTGATTGCGAGGAAAAATCAGCCACTACTCATAGATGTCACACAAATTTACAAAAATAACAGGCTTTATGGTTTAAGTAACTTACAAAGATTTATTTCAGGGAAAGGAGACAACACCACCTTTAAAACAGAAAGCAAGTTTACAAGAGGTGAGATTTTACATAAATTAGTCACTCTGGAGGGACAGTTGTTAAAAAAGGAAAGGAAAGGGAAGGGAAAGGGAAAAGGAAAGGGAAAAGGGAAAGAAGGGAAAGGGAAAAGGGAAGGAGAAGGGAAAGGGAAAGGGAAGGAGAAGGGAAAGGGAAAGGAGAAGGGAAAGGGAAAGGGGAAGGGAAAGGGAAAGGGAAAGGGAGAGGAAAAGGGAGACGGAAAGGGAAAGGGAAGGAGAAGGGGAAGGGAAAGGAAAAAGGAAAGGAAAAAGGGAAGGGAAGGAAGAGGCAAGGGAAAGGAAAGGAAAGAAAAATGAGAAAAAGGGAAAAGGAAAAAGAAGAGAGCAGAGCAATTAACCTTTATCACCGTCCACGGGCCCTGGTCTCTGGCTGGGGGAGGCGGTGGCGTAGGAGCCGCTGTTCCTGCTTGGCTAATGTTCTCCGCTTTTTTTTTCCCTGCTGGTGCTGTCCCGTAGCTGAAGCGAAGAAGTGGGGGGAAGAGAGAGACAGCGTCTTCTCCTTTTCTCTTTGAGTTTTTATACAGCAAAAGGGTTCTGTCTTTTCAAAAATCACTGGCACACACTGGCAAAGATTTGCCATTCCGAGAATGCTCTTTAAATTACTGGAATCCTTCAGTCCTTGTTACCTTGCTAAATTTATTATCTTGCCTTTATCAGCATACCAGGAGATCTTCTGATTAGCATTCTTATCTTTAGGCGCCTGCCAGGCATGATACAAAACAGAAGCTAGTTAAGTTTGGGGTAAAAATCTGTTAATGGAGAATATGTTTGATATATTTTTAAAAGAGTAGAAAAAATTATTTGAGAGACATATTTCATATTTTCAAAGTTTTTACATCACATGCTGTCTCCTGTGTTGCTTTTTCTGTTTCAGAACTTTCTCAGGGGGAGAAAACATCCCATAAAAACCCTGTGGATCTGTTGATACCAAGGTTGCATCAACAGTATCTCAGCAGGAATGGAGAGTAATGATATGAGAAATATTGAGATCTGTGGAGAAAATTAGTGGGCAGGGTTTCTCTTCCTCTCTTCACTTAAGTCTTTTAGCAGCAGCAAGCCATGTAGATGTGGCACTTCTTGCTAGGTGTGAGCAGTCTCCTTTGTCAGATGAAGAACAGCAGCAAAGATTTAGCACAGAAGAAAAGGGGGGAATGGGGGAAGGAAGAGAATCTCCCATATCACACTGGGAGAGAAATGGTGAAACTTCAATGAATTACTTGAAACACAGACATCAACCAATAGGTTATTTGTTAAAAATGACCAGGACTCAATATTCTGTTAATGGTTTAATTTAATTAATAAAATTGAAATTGCAATGAGCAAAACAGCGCTGGGTGCGTGGGGAGTCTCCGCCCCACTCACACGCCTGCCGTAAAGTTTAATCTTTTAGTTTATATTACATACCTTAATACATATTCATAACTATTCTAATACATATTCATGACTGTTCTAGGAATAGGCTGGCTTATGTTTATTAGTTCTTGGAAGAGGCGGGCCTTCAAAGGCACATGCCCAGTTTATCTCGGAGGGTCTTTTTGACCCCCATCTGGTCAGTGCCTTCCTCAGTTTGCCCTCTTGTTACCCTCGATTCCGCACATGCGCTCCTTCGCCCTTTCCTGTGCAACACTCTGCAGTCAGCAGTAAAACCACCTTAAGTGGCAATGCTACCTGGTGAGCAGCAAAATCAGTTTAGATTAACACAGTGGAATATACATTGTAGCATTTTCAAGTGGCCATTGTTAAACATTATAGGTGGTGATGACATGGAAGCAGCATAACAGTAGCTTCCAAAGAGTCGTTATTGTCGCTGCCAAATTGATGCTGAATTGAAGTACCTTCAGAATGGAAGTATTATTTCTTTCTTACCTTTATAACTTGGATTCTTTTCTAATGTTCTAATGTTCTAATTGTTTTGAAAATAATTGTGTGACAATGGTTCATTTTTAACATTATTAGCTTGGTTTTTGTTTTTAAAATGGTCATTGTTAGCATTAATTTTGGAGTAGGGAAGAAAAAAAAAAGCTTTTATTAAAAGTATTTTTACAAAAGCCCTCAGAAACCCCAACCTTATTGGAAGTTTTAAGATTTTTGTTTTTCACCTAGAAAGCACTGACCTCTTGAACAGTTTTGAGGGAAATGCTTGAGAAGTATCTGTATTTAGGTGAAAAGAGTAGAGATAAATTAAAGTAATTTAATACCCATTTCCTTTTTAAGGAAAATAAAATTGCATTACTGTATAACAGTACATTTTACTTATATAATTAAATGCAGTTCTCTTTGCAGCTAGTGACGTTGGCAAGACAGCAGTGGCAGCAGCAGCAGCAGCAACAGTGACTGAGGTAAGCCTGGGGTGAGGGTTCAATCACACTGTACAGAGAAGTTCCTGGGCTCCAGGACCCCCAACAGCATGTGCCCCACCAGGATCCAGGAGTCCATGGCAACCAATCAGGCACGGAGGAGACGTGGCCAGGAGCTGCACAGGAGATGTAAACACCTCTGTGGAGTGCCAGTGACCCAGAGGAGGCAAAGAGTGGTGTGGTGCTTCAGTGAGGCATGGAAAATCAGTTTGCATGAGCAGGGCAAGTGGCAGGGCTCCTTCCCTCCTGGGGGAAGTGGGATCCTTCCACTCTCCTGTGCATGGTGCCATACCCCCTTGGGAGGACCAACCTTGGAACCAGTACCAGCCAGGTACATCTAAAAGAGGTATTAACACACCAAATGGTGGCTAGTTGGAGGAGGAAGACTGTGGTCCCAGCACCCACCAAAATGGATATTGGTATCCTGGCCACAGGCTGTGAGGAATGCCACAGCCTTTCACGGGCATCAGGGGGCAACATGGGGCAACACCTACTGTGGCTGTGTGTGGTGTAAGCAGATTGATGACCTGCTCAGCCAAGTGGCACATCTCCAAGATGAAGCGATGGAGCTCAGGGATTAAGTGACTAGGCTGAAAAATACCAGGGAGAGTGGGAGGGAGATAGAGTACAGAAATGGAATGGGAGGAAGCTCCTAGTTGAGCAGATGATTCTGTATCCTCTCATCAGCAAGCTCCGCAGCCTTCCTGTAGTAACCCACATGAGCAAGGTCAATAGGAACAGGTCTCTGCCTGACAAAAGAAACAAAACAGCTGGAGTGAGTGTGTTCCTATAAAAAGCACATCACCTGTAGTGCCATTGCAGAACAGGTATGAGATTCTACATGGAGAACTGCCTGTGAAGTATGAGGACTCATGAAGTCCAGAAGTGCCACCAAGGCAGACTCGCCTCAAGCTTGTTGTAGGTGTCTCCCTGCTGAGGGGAGGGAGTAGAAGGCCCAATATGCAGACTGAGCCTGCTTCATAAAGAGGTCTGCTGTCTCCCTGGTGCCCAGGTGAAGGACATCATAGGTAAACATCCTGCCTTTTTGAGTCTTTCTGATTATTAGCCATTTCTGGCCTTTCAGGTAAGTAGTGATGATGTAACAAATGAGAGGCTCACAATCAAAAGATTTCAGGGTCTTGGGGCAACTGGTAAAGGGCAGGAGCTCAGATTGTGTTCTCTTCCATCCCTCTAATATCAGCAATGGATGAGGAAATATCCAGGAAGAGCCAACAAGTCAATTCATGGCTCCGAGACTGGTGTCTTCAACAAGGCTTTGGATTTTATGTATGCACAGTGGCTAATATTTCGTCATTAAAAAAATTAATAACAGTTATGGACTGTGACAACTGGTGTAGTCAGCAGGATGACATTGAGGAAAATATTACAGCCTGTTTATAGTTTTGCACTCAGATTACAAAATTAACTCTTAAAAAATATTAATTACAAATTTAAATTCAGATTACTTCCAAAAATGAACACTGCAGCCATTTGTGCTAGCACTAGTTGGGTTCAGGAATGGATTTTTCCCCTTTACAAGGAGGAAGAATTTCATGAGAGTCCATTTGTATGCCCTTTCGGGCAACACTTCAAAATCATAGATACATCACAAAGGGAAGCGTTTATAATATAGTTGCAAACACTTTAAAAGGGGAGAATTTGAAACCACTGATAAAACCTTAAAAGCTTTAGACAATTGTGCCACTCTTAATAAAGAGACTAAAAAAAAGTTTAAAAACATGGTGTAGATTATTTTAATGCTCGTGCCTTTTTTTTTTTTTTTCCTGGCCACTATGATGGCAGGAGAAAGAGGAATTGTGTCAACAATTGGGAAATAGAGAAAGCAGCATGTTGGAGGAATTTAGAGATTTTATAAGATTTGACGAGTCTTGTGAACAAGACACAGGATGAAAACAGGTAACACACAAAGAACTGGTGCAATTAAAAAAGCAGTTTGGTAGATTACCCTCTGAGACAGACACTGAATATATAATAAGCATCACATCCTGGGGAGATAATATTTTGCTATCTGAAAAAGAAGCCTCAGGTTATTGGGGGCCAGGAGCCATGCTAATTACTGGCAACCACAGGGCTCCCTGGTCTCTGACTCAACAGGCCACTTTTAACGCTGGTTTAATTGACCCCATATCAAGAGGGGAACCCCAGGTATTGTGGGGAAATCTCCCCCAGGTGATGGACAAAGCAATTGTAATTCAAATGATTCTCATACTGATACTCTACCAGGACAGCCCCCTGATGCTGATGCTGATGCTGATGCTGACCACAGATGATGGATATTTTTATCTGAAGGCTGCCCGAGGAGCTAAAAAATCTAGCAATACAAATTGAGGCTAGAATTGAAAGTTCATTAACTTGGTCCGATTTGGTCAAGGAATTAACTGAATACAGCCACAAATACAAGGTGCTGGAAGTCGACTTCAAGGAATCCTCTGTGATTTGCACCAGCAAATGATGACCAAAAACCTTCTTATGCTGCTGTAACTGCTGTGCCCCTCCGGATCCCTTTCTCAACAACAGGAGGAGCCACAGGGTGAATGGACAGTTGTGAATAGAGGGGGCAGGCAGAGAAATAACCCCAAAATAAAACCTCCCAACACAGAGACAATTTATCACAGGGTGAACCAAGGCCTTTTGCAAGGCTTCAGGAGGCTAAGTGAAAAGGTATCCTGCCCTCACTTTTGAGCCACAATTTCACATATGGTCATCTAAAAACCTTAATAGAGGAATGGCCTACAAGGTCAAATTCAGGAGAGATCTAGCAATTCAAACAATTCAGGAAACTAAAAAGCCTTCTTTATGCAAATGAAAAAAAAAAAAAAGATGGCAGAGGAGGAGAAAGGTACCGATCTTAATTCAGTAAGTTCAACTGACTCCTTGAATAAACTATGGGAGACCATCCCTGAAAATGAAAAGGATTGGTCAGAAAATAATAAACAACCAAATCCTAAAATATCCAGTCCTCCAAAAGACTGGCAAAATGTGCTGAGATTAGTTCAAAACAAAACCAGTGATTTGGAGCTTACCTGTGCTGTGGGGCCAAAGTGTTATCCTGTAACATTTGTGGTTGGTACGGGTGCACACTAAAATCTGATGTGGTGAAAAAATGTATTGATTTGTCCCTGGTGCCTATATTCGTAAGTGGTGCATTGGGCAAACCCATCTTGCAAAAAAAGGCAAGATTTTCCCTAAAATTACCAGGAAAAGAAGAGTTAATTTAAAACCAAATGGTTGTAGATAAAATTCCTTACAATCTACTAGGAATGGATGTTCTCATTGGTTGGGCATGGAGGGATGAAAACAGCTGCTTTTGGAATTTCAGCATGCCCACATTCAAAGTTAGATGGTTGCAATCTGCTCCCCACTTGCCCCAAAGCAAAGTTTCTAGTGTGAGATTTTCCTATTTCTGTGGCTGCTAAAGAGGGGATCAGAGAGGTAATTATTTCTGACTTAAAGGGACATTATTTTGCCTTGCCACTCTCCATTTAACTCCCCAGTTTGGCCTGTAAGAAAAAGGAATGGTAAATGGAGAATGATAGTAGACTATAGGAAATTAAATGCACAGTACAACCGTAAGACCTTAACTCTATCTGCTTGGGGCTTAGCTGGGAAAAGCCTTCAGCATAATAGTTACCAATATTTTTAAACATCTATTTTGTGATAGCACTCTGAAGCCAAGAAGAAAAAGACCAAGCCAACCTGCTTGTCAAGCTCCATTGTCTGAAGCAGTGCACAAAACACACTGCAGAGACCTGAGACTCTTAAGGTGAGACTTTTAAGGTGGTTAAGACAGAGAGGCAGATCAGAGAGTCACAGGAAAATAACAACAGCAGTGATTAATGTGGCTGTATTCAAAGTGATGATCTCTACGATCTCACTGGCTGAAGCTGAGTGAAGCATCACTTTACTGGCCTGTGCTTACTGAAGCTCCTCTTTGTGTGGTTTGTTATTTTCTGTGCATCTTATTTATGCCCACAACATAATCTAATTCCTTTATTCAGATACCATCTTACTTCATTGTGAGCCAGAGGTAAGTGTTTAACATGAAAATCTTAAATCTGCTCCATGCAAAAGTTTTCCAAGTTGGATGCCACTGAACATACAGCCTTACAAAGGGGAAATAGGACACATCATTATAAGAAGTGTTTGTTTCCTGAGCAATAAGACACTGTACTCACCATGCCTTCTTGTCTTTTTCCTTACTCTTCTCCTGCACTTGTTATTGATCATCTCTGGCAATGCATGTGGAATTGCAACCTTTTTTTTTTTCTGTTACACTTAAAAGAGAAAATAAAAAAAATGCCAGAGGAATAGTTTATGCTTTTTCTTATACCTTGGAAAAACCCTCTTTCTACTAAGATGATGCTCTGTGGTGGCAAGTATTCCATTTGCAGCATATAAGCCCTGCCACTGTTAGCTGGGGTACTTGTTCTGTTGCCCTTTGACTTGTCTGGCTGCCAGTGTTTCACTGCTTTAGTTTTCAGTCCCTCTTCCTTTCATGACTGGTACTTGTTGCTCTGTGCTCTCATTTTGGTAATTCAAAAGGAAGTGTTTCTATCAAGTGTCTAAAGTGTTACCAAATGCTGCTTTATTGTCTTTTTTTTGTCTGGTTTTTTTTTCCAAGTCAAACTTCATTTTCCTCTTTTGCGAGATTGTAGGTGAAGATATGCAACGGCCCAGATTTATTTCCGTTTACTCCACTAGGAGTGTGTGCCTGCTGAGTGTGTATCTTTCTTTATCTATTGCCTTTCCTCCTTCCTTTTTTTTTCCCCCTTGCACAGCCTTCTAGCCTCTCAATTTCTCTGCATCTCTATTCACTTCTGTCTCAGTTTAGTGGGCAGGGTGAACCAAAAACAAGAGAACACATCTTCTCTCTGTTAGCCCCCTCCACCCTCCCAAGGGAAGATAGGGGGGAATAAGGAAGAGAAGCTTAGAGTTTGGAAATTAAAACTGGATCAGGTAAGGGACAGTTACACTTAGGATGAGGAACAAATATATGAATACCTGATCTTGATGATCCAGATAAAAGTGTCTGAGGGTGTCTTCTGTCAGAATTGATTTAGGAGAGTGGTACTCAGTTCTTCCTAGCATCCAATGGACAACAAAACAGGAGTCTCTTCCCAAGACCTCCTAGTGCAGTGAAGCATCTCAGAAGAAGAGAGAAGGAAGGGGGACAGGCTCTCTGTACTCCTGGCTTTTATTGTATCGCAGAAAACAGGAAGGAGAACTGACCCCTTCCTCTTCCACCCCTTCTCACTCGGTCCTAAAGACCCTCTCTCTAGGTCCCTGTATTGGTACCATAAAATTATCCTGGCCCACTCAAACCATAACAACTTCTGATTAATGTCCTTGGTTTATGGCCACTCCTGGTATAGTCTCTGTAACAAAACAACAGTTAAAGAAGTTGGGACCAAACAAGCCTGGATGAAAGCACTTGACCTGATACAGCTGTATGTCATCACACTTGCACTGGTGATGTGAGAGAGCACACTAAACACTAAACTGGATCCAGACTTAAAGGTCTGTCAGTTTTGAGACTCTCAAAGCTCAGCTGCCTTGGAAGATTTTAGTAGCTGCTATCAAGTTCTCCAAAAGACTTGGGTCAGCTGAGCACCTAAAGTTCAGTGCAGAAACTATTTGTGCATCAGCCCATGTGCCAGCATTCTTGGGGAGCTGGACTTTTGCAGAGCATGAGGCTTCTTCAGTCCTTCAGAGAGACACAAAAGCATCACCTGGTCCTTTCCACAGAGATGAGGGAGTCAGAGAATGAACTCACGTTTAATCTGGGCCAGCAGTTTTAATGGAAATCAATGGTAATTAAAGAAAACTAATTCCTGTTTAGCATGAAGAAAAGGCTGGTTGGTTAAGTTGCAGGATTAATAACTCCAGGGCAGAATGGCATTTCCCATTCTCTCTTGCTCACAAGTAGAAACCACCTACATGTTCATAACTTCCAGCTTCCTCCTGCTGTGTGATGGAACAAAGGTGCAGATTTGTCAGTCTCTGGGGACCAGCCGTATGAAAGTGTTTTCCTTCCCCAGTCGTTTGCAGATGGTGCAGAAAGCAGAGCTGTGTAGCTGACTTATGCCTGGGAAAGCCAGTTGGTATTGTGATGACTGCTTTAACAGTGCTATTACTGCTGCCTCTGGGGGAGAACTCCCTCAGAGACAGCAAAACTTTTTTGCTTAGCACAACTGCCTGCATGCATGGAGACAGGAATTCTTTCCACTACAGAAGACATGCGGTTCTTTGTGAGGAGCTACAACAAACCACAAATACTGATTCTCCCAGGGAGTGTGAGAGTGGGAGGGAAAGAAATCAAAGCCTTGGAAAGGGCATTTCCTTTCTCTCCTGATAGATGATGTCATGCTGACTGTGACTACAGCATTAATGTAAAATTCCTGAGTACAGCATCCCTTCAAGTAGTAATTTTCCAACTTTTCCTTCTTTGAGGCCCAGGGCCCAGCAAAGGCACTTTTGGGCCTGTTTTCCTCTTGTTCCCTTGGTCTCAGGTTAAATGTTGTGGTCTTCATGCCATTTCCAAAGAGAACAGGTCTCAGCAGGGGTGAAAATGAAGAAAGAGGCAAAGGTTGGACTTCCCTAAGACTGCTCCAGCCCTGATGGGAACCAGTCAACCTCTCTCCCACCTGCCAAGAGCAATACCCAAGTGGGCAATTTGGTGTCCACCCAGGAAAAAGACCAGCTGGCAGCCATGAGGTGTGGAGAGGAGCCCTGCAGGAGAGGAATATTTGTCTTTGTCTGCTGATGAGTGAGGGTAAATAACTTACTAGGACAGGCCTTTTCAAGTACAGTGAAGTTTGGGATATTTTGTCAGCTAATAAAGAGAAATAGCCACACTGACAAAGGTTCAGCCTGATGCTGCCCTGTAAGGGACCCTTAAAAAAATAAATAAAGGGAGAAAGAAAAGGATATTGGATGTTTTGTTTGTTGTTTTGGGAGTTTGGGTTTTATTTGCTTTGTAATGGCCTTTTAAGATTATGAAATCTCCGTTAAAAGTCACATGGACTTACGAGATTCTGATAGATACTTAAGTGGATGTGAGGCAGTGGACAGGCACTTGGACCATAGCAAGTGATTGTGATGCTTTGGGGCTTTGGGGAGGTGGGCACAGCTGCCAGGTAGCAAGCATTGGAGGTGACCCTGTGCCTGAGGGACCAGCTGGGACTGGGGTGGCAGGGGCTGAGCATACAACCCTTGTCTTAGGAGTCCCATTTTAAGAAGTATGCACTAAGTTGCTTCCCCAGAGAGGGTAAAGGAAGGCATCCCTGTCTAGAACAACGGTTAGGACTGGTGGAAACTGGAGGAAAAAAACAAGTGAGGCATGGGGAAGCAGTTAATGCAAAAACATACCAGAGCACCTTTACTGCAGGAGGATTAGGATTAAGAGGGTTGTCACTGTCTTCTGTCCTTCTTTCCTATGGCCTCCCCCAGTACAGCATCTGTTCTAGACCCTCAGCCTCAGCTCCCTGCTCTGGGAGAACTCATCTGGGCAGCAAACTTAAATTATCATAAAAACATAGAATGCCTTGTTGAAAGAGACCTCAAGGATCATCTGATCCAAACTTTTTGGATAAAAATGTAGTTTAAATGAGATAGCCCAGTACCTGTGATGGTGCTTCACTCCTGCACACAGTGAGGAGTAACACTATTCTGATTTTCCCCTGAAGTGGTTGAACCCCATCAGAGCCTGCCAGAAGGGCTTCAGATGCAAATCCAGGTATATTTCCCTGAACAAACTTTTCCCCATCCTGCAGAGACGGTAGGTTAATCAATATAGTCTAAAACCAGACCATCCTGCAGTTGTTTTCCATGCTTCTGTTTTTTCTGAGGAACAGAGCATCTCTATATTATAAACCCTGGGCCCTGAGGCTTGTTTGTGCCAAGGATCCCATTAGCCTCTGGGCATGTAGCAATAGGATGAGGGGGAACGTTTCCATACTGGAAGAAGGTAGATTTACGTCAGGATTAGGAAGAAATTCTTTCCTATGAGGGTGTTGAGACACTGGAGCAGGTTGCCCAGAGGAGTTGTGGATGCTCCCTCACCAGAAGTGTCCAAGACCAGGCTGGATGAAGCTTTGAGCAACCTGATCTAGTGGAAGGTGTCCCTTCCCATGGCAGTGGAGTTGGAACTATATGATCCTCAAGGTCCCTTTCAATCCAAACAATTCTATGATTCTGTAAGTTAGTTTCTATATGACTTACCTGCAGCCTCCTCTCTCTGAGGATAAAGGCAACCTTCCCCTTCATGCTACCTAAAAGCAACTGGACTTACTTATGCCCATTTACTGGCAGATGTACAGAGGCTGCAAGATCTCAGGCATTTTATGTTAACTGAATTATCAAGCCAGCTTTTCATGCATTGTAAACTGATATGCTCAGGGAGGGTGTCCCTAGTAGTCAAGCATTTCTGGATTACACTTTCATTTACTAGCAGCAAGTTTTTGCACAAAAACAGGGCCAGATTTTTCCTTGCTGTTTAAGATGTACATTCTGACATCTGCAGGTGTGTCAGAAGGCTTTTTGGAGTTATTCAGCAAAAGGGCAGGCAAAATCTGAACAAGGAGGTTTTTGTGACAGATTTTTAATGTGCATTAATAACAGCTCAATCACTTGCAGGGTGGAGAAGCAGATGACATGGAAGGTAAAGGCAAAAGCACTGAGCTGCTGGAAGGAGAGCTGATCTTTGCTTCTCTGTGGTGCTGAGAGAAGTGAGAGGAGCTGAGTTTCCAGACTGGCAAGACCATACCACCAATATATGGCACAAAGAACTGAGCAGCTACTGGATGGAGACAGTGTTTTGTGTTCATGCATTTCAGTGCCTGTAGCCACCCGTGAGTGCCTCAGCCATAGGATCAGGGCCTGTAACCTATGTCCAACCCCAGGAATTACAGCAGGAACTGCCCCAAGAGCCACTCTCTTGCCCAGGACTGCTGTTTCCTCGCTGTCCTAGCTTCTCACTCGAGCTTAGCATTGGCTGACAACATTATTCTTATGTTCACTTCTCTGCTTCTGAGGGAAATGGGCACTTGGACCCTTGCTTCTCTCACCACCTCCAGCATCTGCCCAGCTGGGGGAGGCGTGGAGGGCAGTGAGTGTGTCACTGATTACCCATGCCAAAGCTAGCAGGGTTTTTCTGCTCAGGAGAGCTTCTGAGTGGTCCTTAGGAGAGGCCTTCTGGCACATTAAACAGAGAATACCTTGGAGAGAAGCTCTCCTGTATCCCTGTGTCTCTTTGCACACCAGGTATGTCCTGGAACCAGCCTACTGGGAAGAATTTTTGATGCCAAAGTGAATGTGTGCACTCTGGATGTCACCCCAGACCCTCCTTGGCTGACTCCTTTTAGCCTCCATTGGATAAGGAAGCCTCCTCTTGGCATTTAGCAGGGCTGGAGCCTATGTGGCTGCATCCCCCCCACACCATCCCCCTTTTTCCTGTGTGCTGTTGGCAGGGGCCAAGAACATATTTTCCTAATTTTTCAGCATCAAAGTTCTAGGAGCAAATGGGCTAAGCCTGTCATTGAGTCTGCCTCCTTGCCTTGTAGTGTGTTTGGTGCAGGGCATGGGGTGCTGCCAGCTTGGTCTCTTTCTGGGCTTCTGCTGGGGCCAGCCCTGTGAAAGGGCTTCTGCTTGCTGCAAATCCACAGCCAAATTTGCAAGGTGGGCTCAGACCCATGGCCTACAATGAGCTGCAGTGGGAGAGTGGGCAGAACTACACAGATCTGGTTCTGGCCCCTGTCATTGTGCTTGGCTTGTCCTGGTCAGTGGTAATGAAGACTTTGTCTCGAGAGCCAAGGCTGCTGTGCCAAAATGGAGGGAGTGGGGAGAGAAGCTGTGGAGGATCAGCTATATCACAGGATGCCACTAAATCCACATTTATATCATGCTTTTCTCTTTCACATGCAGCCCATGAAAAGGCTTTCCTTGCTGTTTTCTTTCCTTTCTTACAGCTGCATGATGCTGCCACAGAGCAGAACATGTATGGCAGGTAATGATTTTTCACAATAATAATTGCCCTTGAAAAAAGGCTAAACCTTTAAAATGTATAAAATAGCAGAAATAGATGCTTAAAATTAGCTTCCATGAGACAAACTTTCCACCTTGCTTGACTGACGCTGGCATGAAACAGTAGTAAATAAACAGAATTTAACTGTAGAGGTATCTAGGCCCTCTCTGACTACTTCTTTCTTAACCAGGGAAGTTTGGAGGGAAAACTAGCAGAAAAATCATTATACTAGGTGGGAGGAGCTCCTCTGGGAAACTTGTTCCAGTGTCTCAAAACCATCATAGGAAAGAATTTCTTCCTAATACCTAATGTAAATCTACCTTCTTCCAGTTTGAAAATGTTCCTCTTCATCCTACTGCTACATGCCCTTTTAAAAAGTTCATTTCCAGCTTTCCTGTAGCCCCTTCATGTATTGGAAGGCAGCTATAAGGTCTCTGGAGAGCCTTCTCTTCGTTGTCCTGAACAAGCTCAAGCCTCTCAACCTGTCTTCATAGAAGAATTGCTCCAGCCTTCTGGTTATTTTTGTGCCCTTCTTCTGTACTTGCTTTAACAGCTCAGTGTCCTTCTTGTGTCAGGAGCTGCAGGACTGGACACAGTACACCAGGTGAGGGTCTCACCAGAGTGAAGTAGAAAAGGACAATCATCTTCCTTGACCTGCTGGTCACAGCAAACTTCCTGAGGGTGCATTCAGTCCTATTCTATGTCACAGACAAAGATGTTAAACAGCACCTGCCCCCTAGTACCAACCCTTGAGGGACATCACTCATCACTGATCTCCTCTTGGACATTGACCACCATCCAGACATTTCCTTATCCACGCATTGATCCATCCATTAAGTCCATGTGTCTCCAATTTAGAGACAAGGATGTCGTGAGACAGTGTTGAATGCTTTGCACAAGTCCAGGTAGATGACATCAGCTGCTGTTCCCTTACCCACCAAATCCATAACTGCATTGTAGAAAGCCACCAAATTTGTCAGGCAGGATTTGTCCCTAGTGAAGCCACATTGCCTGTCACCAGTCACTCCTTTCACACCTGTGCCACTGCCCACATAGGATATGGGCATAAACTGTCCATGTTTGTTCACTGACTTCCAGTGAGTGGAATTCTAAAGAGCCCTGAAATGGTCTCACATGGACAAACTTGTTCATAGGGATGGCTGAGCCTTGCTATAGACAAGATGAGGAAACTAGTGGTATTAGTCTTCACCATTCTTCAGCTAAATGTCTTCGTTGGGACAAATCCTCAAAGATTTCACAGCAAGCATATGTCTACTGAAGCATCTTTCTTCAGCAGTCTTTTCCAGGACCCTTGCAGGTGGGTCCTGGACCACCCTGCAAGGGATTCGCTCACCCTTCCCCCACTCATCCCTGTTCACAAGATTTATCTGGCCCTGCAGCATTGACTTCAGCTGCTCTTTAGGGAGCAGGTCCTCCAGCTTGTACAAGTCATCCCTGGAAATCATACCAGCATACCTAGTAGGCCAGTGAGGAGGCTAGTGTTAAATTGAACACGGAGCTGTTATTCACCAAATCCCACAATACTGGAGCTAAGGAGCACTTCATGAAGCTTGTAGGGGATGGTTTTAATATAGAAATGTGTACCTCTCTAGAAAGTGGGGAGGCAGCTTCCACAGATTTTTCTAACCTGCATCCGTAAGCAACAGCTGTGCTCCCTGATGGACTAAGCAGGGAGTAGGATGCAGAAAGAGACCAGGCTCAGATGGTACGAGACAAGATGGATGGTCTTGATGTCTGTTAGGGGATTTCTTTTATTCTTATAGTTGTTCCATGAACAAGATAAATAAAACACATTTTTGAGGTTCAGCAGATCCAGGGAATTTGTTAAAATTGAGGTAGATCTATTGTCCAGAAGAGATTACTACAGCATGCAGCAAGCCAGGCTTCCCTCACACATTTTGGCATTTGTTTGCCCTCTTCTACACTACTGGTGTTATGCCCTCCAGGGATGAAGCCTTCAGGAACAACCCTGACACAAGCAGAGATGAGCAGTAGCCCAAAGGCTATCAGCTTTGTGCCTTGGCCATAACCACTATGAACCAGTAATTCCAGAGCACTGTTCCCTTCCTCCTCTGACACTTTTGGCTCACAGAGCTGCCTCAGCACCTTGCCTCCTCTCCATGTTTGTGGATCAGGACAGGAAAATTGAGGGCAGGGAGAGAGGAAAGAAAAATGAGGGCAGGGCCAGAAATCTTCACTGTTTGAGAAAGATCTGGCTCACAATTTTAACTTCTAGTACCAATAATTTTTCTAGAGTGCTACAATAGCATCAGAGCATCGTTCCTCTAGCCTACTTTCTTCCTTCTTGAACCGAATTTGATTTTCCTCACTTACCCTGGTGTTAAAAATGACCAAGACTCAATATTCTGTTAATGGTTTAATTTAATTAATAAGATTGAAATTGCAGTGAGCAAAACAGTGCTGGGTGCATGGGGAGTCTCCGCTCCACTCACACGCACACTTCTAAAACTCTAAAATTACCTTATATTGATTACAATTCTATGAATATTAAAAAGGGGTGGGTTTACATATATATTCATAGGGATTACATCATGTTATTACAATATTCATGATAGGAGGAGTCTGGGTGGAGTCTAGGTGGAATCTAGGCGGAATCCTCTCTTGGGGAGATATCGGGGGGGTCGTTAGGGGCTCTTTCGATGAAGTAAGAAGTCTTCCTCAAACTTGAACCCTTTACCTTTCTTGTTTTTGCCGACTTCATTATCTTGTTACAGAGCAAAATTAGACCCTAGCCATTATTTTTCCCTTATCTGCTGGTTGTGGCATTTTTATGTTGTCTCTGTGCAGATATTTGCATTCTTTTGGTGCCTCGTTAGCCTTGGCAGTGCCTTGTTTTAAGAACAAGGCCCACGCTTCAATTATCGCCGAGAGAGAAGTTCGTCTCGATAAGGCCTTGTGTTGTTTATATTGTTTTTGTGGAAAATTATAGGTCTCAATTGCTTTGTCTAGCCCCATATTCACTTTCTTCTTAGTTTAATTCTGAATTTACTGGTTAGGAATACAAATTCATAAACATCATATGATATCACACTGGTAAAATAGCATCTCACTAGCTCATCTCCCATTCCTGTGGCTTTTTCCCAAGATTCTCACCTCGACTTTGCACTCAAATTTCTGTCACTTTTAAATTACAGTTCTAGTACTTGACACAGCTATTGACCAGTGGAGAGGAATGAGGCATCAGGTGACAGCTATGGTCTTTTCCATGTTGTCTCAAGTGCATATGCTGTCACATACTCCTAGCTCCTTTGCAGGTTACACAGCCCCTAATTGCTTTGTATCTACTTTTTTCAAGCAAATTATTTCATCTTTAGTGCTTTGAAAAATCCCTACAGTTGGTAGGTGGATGTGGGGGAGGGAGTGATTGATGCAAAATGTCCCCTCTCCACAGGAGATTTTTATCCCTTTCCCCACAGTCCTACTACTTTGTTCTTACATAATGCTGTCATCTTGTATAGTGTATATGCAATTGATTTTTCAGCAGAAGAAAGATCACCAGAAGTTAGAACAAGGGACTCAGAGTTGGGGAGTCCTGACTTCTACCACCAGCATGCAGTGGCCTCTTGGTTATTGTTTTCCTCTTTACAAAGGAGGTCCTTTTTTTTTTTTTTTTTCTTTTTTGCCCTTCCCATTCAGCTGATGTGAAATGAAGTTTATGTTGACAGAAATGTTTTGAGATAATTATAATAATTTATTAATGGAATCTTATGTAATGATCAAATTTCTTTTGATAGACTAAATAAACTCCCTGGTGAGGATGCAGTATGCTGTTTGGCAAGCAAAATAAACCTCTGACTCTCAGGCAGTGCTCCTTGGTGTGCAGAGAGGGACAGTGCTGGAGCCTTAAAGGGTAGCAGGACCAGAGCTCTGCTGGTGCTGCATATGTCCAGGCTGTGCTGGGGCCTGGTAGCATGCAGCACAAGGGATGGGATTGTAAAGGGTGTGTATTTTTAGGGTGTTAAATGGAGAAGGAAACAGGCAATATGGACAAAACAGGTCCCAGATGAAGGGAAACACTCAGTGATGCTTAACTTGTGTATGTCTATGATGTGTGTCTGTTATTTTGGGTGGTCAAGAAAGCTGATCCATCTGTCCCCAAAATTGACATATGACAATTCTGGCACATCGTTCCATTCCTGGGCTCCATCACAGTCCCAAACTGAACTGGTGAGCATTTTATTCAGCCCCAATACACCAGAGATGTTCCATTTGGCTCAAGGGGGCTTAAAGAGCTGGTCAGACCAAACACATTTTTGAAAATTTTTGCCCCTATGTGGCAGCAACAGGAATGTTAAATTATTGATACCAGTGCCACATGGCTGAGATGTGACCAGATAAGGGGGGACCATTACCCTTACTGAGGGTGCAAGGGGCAACAGAAGAGGTAAAGAGAGTGTGAAGAATTGTTGTGCAACAAGTCAGGACTGGAAAAGCAGAATTAATTTTTGACTGTGGTACATTTTCAGTATAATACCACTGAACTAATCTCTTGAGCTAAAGCAGTGACATTTCCTTTTGGTGGAAAGCTGATGTTTCCAAGAGTCTGATATAAAGGCTAATGAGCACTAACTGAAGAACACAGGAACCAGTCCTTATGCAATTCCTTTCCTGTCTGTTCAGCACAAATCCATGTGATCTTTACTGTTAAGCAATTGAAATTATCTTCAAACTAGAAAAAGAATATCTCAGAGTACATGAAGAGAATTGTGTCCAGGCCACAGTCTTTATGTCTGGACTTAGAGGGACATTTCTCCACAGTCAAGCTACATTCAGATGTAGAGTTTGTTTTGGCCTACTGTGAAACTTACCACCAGCTATTAATGTAAATCTCAGATCTTGAGGAAGTACTGCAGCCTGAGCCCCAAAGTCAGATTCGTCTCGAAGATGCAAGAAAAGTGACACTCTGCAGCCCAGTTCTGGATCCTAGGCTGTCCTCCTTCTCTTTGTCTTTTCTCCATGTTCCAATTATGTTCCTTACTCCAAAAAACATTCCATCTAACAATGGAGAATTCTGTATTAGCAGTGAGTTTTCTGGACAAGATTCACTAGAGGGGGAAGTAGAATCTCTTGTTTTGGTGCCAGCAGTAGTGGTTTGATTACACTTGTTACAAGGAAATAAAGTGCAGAGCACAGCATCCATAAGCAGTGCGTCACAGATGTGAAGGTCAGGTTCACAAAGCAAAGCTACTTCTTGAGCTAAGTGGGCTTCATACTCCATTTAGATGCAAAGAAATGTTTGCAGTGTGAGCTGGTGCCTACGTGGTAGGGAAAGGACTCAGACACCAGCTTCTCACAGACAGTGGGCAGAGACCTGGGGGTAGGGGTGGACACCAGTATCCCTAACCCCGTCAGGCCTAGCAACCACTTCTTTTTCTGTCACAGGCACTCTATTGCCACATGCCTTTTCGAGTCAGACCTCTGCTGCTGCCCAGCAAAACAGGCCTTGGAAAACTTTATGAGATTTAAGTGCAGTAGACTTTGCAGCTTCTCCCAGAGCTGTGACTTATTATGAAACCTGCGTGTCCATGTTCTTTGATTTGCGTACCTAAAAAGAAAGCTGACTTTACAGTCATGGTGTGCTGAAATGCAGAGAGGGTGAAGTCTTGTAATTGTGTGCCAGCCACTCTGAGTGGATGTGGTGATATTGATTGTCATGACCCACAAGGTGGATGCAGCACTGTCACGTCTCACACAGTGAGCACGGATCCCCAGATGAGGGGGCCAAACCGAGTATCACCTCCCACAGAGTGGGTACAGTGTTACGTCCCACAGAGTGGGCACAGTCGACCTAGGGAGATTTGGACTGGACCCCCTTGCTTTCTAAACTCCTTCAGAGAGGAGTCTAGGTGCAGCTGGGCCCAGTCCTCCTCCTCTCATTGACGTCTTTTAACAACCCATTCAGTGAGATTAAGTTCAGGAATTCTCTGCACGGTACTCTAGGAATAAGATTTATACACTAAACATTAGGGGTAAGTGTCTACAAACCCAGGAAGTTTGTATAAAAACAAAACTTTACTTAAAAGTAAGATTATAAAGCATGTCAGGTTACAACTAGCAGAATTATAAATGATGGTACTTTCAGAGCAATGGAATACAATTTAGCAAAACTTAAGGAAGTTCTCAAAACAACAGGTTACAACTAACAAAACTTAACACAGCAAGGGGGAGTAAAACTTAACACAGGTAGAAACTATGTTACCCTCATGTTCTGAGCTAAGGTTAGAAACAGATACAAAGAGAAAGAAAAAAGAGAGATAGGAAAGATATCACCACCCTTGATCCAGCAATGATCTTGGTAGGGAGTTGTGGTCTTTGGATGGCGGGCGCGCATCCAGCATTTCAAGTGTGCCTCTTTTATGCTGCCTGACCCCATCTTTTCAGGGGGGGGGCTTTGGCATATCTTGCAAAGCCAGGTGTTCACTTGGGCCCCTCCAGATGGGATGACACAGCAATAACCCTTATTTCTGTGCATGTGCCCTCTCCAGTGGCTTTACCCGGGGCACACACACAAGATGTCACTCTGCCTCTGCAGGGTACAGCTTCCCTGCCCCTTATCGATAAGGACAGTGTCCTGCCTGTCAGGGTGGCCATCAAACAGAGCTCCCCTTGCAAGGACTTGCAAGGACAGTGTTCAGCTTACTGGGATGGCCACTGAAGGAGAAGTGGCCATAGAGAAGTGGCCAGGAGAAGTGGAGAATATTCTTGTGAGAATAGGGCCCCGTTTATTAGGGTGGTTACCCAAATGGGGGTCTCTCATTGAGACAACAGAGTCCAGATGGCTTATGAGTGAGGCCTCCACCCAAGCAGAATGTCCGTTTTGTCAAGGCAGCTGTTTTGAGACAAATATTTTTTTTAAGATTCTACAACAGGACTTCAAGACACCTGCAAAATGGATGAAAATTATGGGAAGGAGTACTCCCCACAACTCCCAACAACTTGTCTTAGTTTCAGCCTTGAGCACTGGGTAGAAAAACACTGAGTAATTGTGATACCATAAAATTCATTTACTGGAAGAACCCTCTAAGGGTTGTCTTTAAGTTTTAGAAGGCACACCTTCTTTATTGCAGTGCTGGATGCATGCGAAGTAGCTCTCGAAGTAATGCATGACATAAATGACAACAGGCAGGACTTATATTGTCTTATTAGATATATAGATATCTTAAACTCATTGTACTATACATCAGATTTCCTGGGACTTATTGTAATATGCAATTTCCTGGAACTTAGAAGTAATATTTGCGGTGTTTGATGTGGGGAGTCTTTAGGGAAATCATTCTGAGATGTTATTTTGGTTAATCCCTTGTCTAGCACGTGCATAATATTGGGTGAGTCTCAATGGTTTTAGCCAGTTTCCCTCTGCAAGGCTTCCAGTTCCTTGAGCTTGTTATCTATTTACATACAAAAGGCCTGGGGAGCCTAAGTGAACCCAAATCATCATCCTGTTAATTTAGTGTCAGAAAAAGTCTTACTTAGTCATTTACACAAGAATGTGGATTTCATACAGCACAGTTTCACAAAGCAGAATTTAATTTCAGTATACATTATATAACGTAAATTAATAATTCCAATAAAAATATATAAGTTTAATTCTATAGCCACAAGTTGCATTCACTGTATTTGTCATGACCTGGATAGGGCACTGAGGGACACACAATTGGACCCTCTTGCTTTCTAAACTCCTTCTCAGAGAGGAATCAAGAGGATCCTAGGTGCAGCTGAATCCAGCCTTACAGTGTCAGACCTGGCCCTCCCTGGGAGAGTGGCTTTAATGTTATGGTCCAAGGAAATGCTCAACTGTTGGATACCCCTTGATAGGATTAAGGTGAAATGACATTCAAGGTCTGTATTTAAACATCAGATTTAATTAGAACTATGAAAGGAGTAACACATAAAAAGCTGATACTTTGATTATTATATATGCTCAAGCTGTACAATCCGAAAGGATGATTATTTTGATGTTCAAGTTGTGCAGACTGGGAAAAAATTGTGGTAAGTATTGTGTTAATTAATGATTTTAGGAAAGAGAATGCAAGAGAATAAGAGAAGAAAGGTAACAGAAAATCACCTGTCCTGGATCCAGCCAATGGGGGAGGGCTGGTGTCTATGAAACTCTCAAAGCCTGCCAATGCAGCCCCTGATTTTATAAGCCTAACTTCTTTGTTTAATAATGAGTAAATGCTTAATAAGAGACATACCAGCTTGAACAGCTGAGCGGACCTCTGCTCATTTCACTTCCCAGACCTTATTGTTATCTGATATGCAGGCTCTAGGCCATAGGCAGACCATTATCACTGCCTCCATCCTCTCTAGAAGTCCCTTTGGAATGCTATTTTGGAATGCATTGATTCTGTTGGCAGAAGGAGGCAAAAGGGGGGGGGAGGGGAGAGCATCCTACAACGGTGGTTTCACAACACTGCCCAGAATACACGTCCTGATGAGTGGTCCCTCACTGTACTAACATGTAATTAGCATATTGATGAGCTATTAGCATACTAAAATGCCCACACATAGGCGGGAGGGACCCCGACCAACAAAGAGCCCCTTACTCTTTGAGAATGTGTAGTAAAATTTTTGAGCATTACCACTTTAAATGGAAGTGAGGAATTATAAATGATGTTAATGATAAAATGATGTTAAAGAGCTTTCTCACAAAAACTTGTGTTTTGGGAAATTGAGCTTGATTTGTGGAATACCACCCTGCTCTTCTTTCTGCACAGAAATGGATATTAACTTCTCTGCCCCCATGTGCCAGAAAGAATCACAGAATCACAGAATTATTGAGGCTTAAAAAGACTTCCAAGATCAACAAGTACAGCCGATGATCTAACACCACCACACTGGCTAGACCATGGCACTAAGCAGCACATCCAGCCTTTCCTTAAACTCCTCCAGGGATGGTGACTCCACCACTTCCCTGGGCAGTCCATGCCAATGCCTGATGTCCCTCTCCATGAGGAAGTGCTTTCTGATATCCAACCTAAACCTCCCCTTTGTGCAGCTTCAGGCCATGCCCTCTTGTCCTGTCACTTGTTAACAAGAAGAGCCCAACCCCCACCTGACTACAGCTTTCCTTCAGGGAGTTGTAAAGAGTGATGAGGTCCCCCCTGAGTCTCCTCTTCTCCAGGCTAAACACCCCCAGCTCCCTCAGCCTCTCCTTATCAGACTTTCCCCCTAGTCCCTTCACAGCCTCCTTGCTCTCCTCTGGACCCACCCCAGCACCTCAATATCCTTCTTGAAGTGAGGGGCCCAGAGCTGCACACAGAACTCCAGGTGAGGCCTCACCAGTGCTGGGTACAAGGGGAGAATTCCATCCCTAGTCCTGTTGGCCACACTATTCCTGATACAAGCCAGGATGCCATTGGCCTTCTGGGCCACCTGCTGGCTCATGTTTAACTGGTTGTCAACCAGTACTCCCAGGTCCCTCTCTGCTGGGATGCTCTCCAGCCACTCTTCCCCCAGTCTGTGGTGCTGCGCGGGGTTACTGTGGCCAAAGTCTAGGATTATGCACTTGGTCTTGTTGAACTCCATACTGTTGGCCTTGGCCCATCGACCGAGTCTGTCCAGGTCCCTCTGCAGCATCTTCTTACCTTTCAGCAGATCAACACTCCCCCCCCAGTCTGGTGTCATCTGCGAATTTACTAAGGGTAGACTCAGTCCCCTCATCCAGGATGTCAATAAAGATGTTAAGTAGAACTGGACCGGCCCAATACTGATTCCTGGGGGACACCACTGGTCACTGGACACCCTGGACACCAACAGGATGCAGCACCATTCACCACCATCCTCTGTGCCTGGTCATCCAACCAGTTTTTAACCCAGCAAAGGATAGACCTGTCCAACCTGTGGACTGCCAGCTTTTCCAGGAGAATGCTGTGGGAGACCATGTCAAAGGCTTTGCTGAAGTTGAGGTAGGTCACGTTGACAGCTTTCCCCACATCCACTAGGCAAGTCACCCAGTCACAGAAGGAGATGAGATTTATTAGTCAGGACCTTCCTTTCCTAAGGAAGATGGTGCAGACAGGCAATGTGGGGAGAAAGCATTTCCAGCCTGGTCTGATCATTTTAGTGAGCTCTCCTGGGTCTTTCATTTTTCTCCAGTGTGAGACTAAATGCACTGATCTGCCCTTGAATCACTGGTATCTGGTTCAAGAACTTCTGTAAAAAGTGTATTAGAAATAGTGCAGACTCCACTGTGTTGAGCATCTGTACCTGGCTCTGTGTGTGCAGCACCATCTAGTGCTCTGCAGTTACAATTTTTTTTCCTCCTCCAAATCTGTAGCGATGTACTCAGGGTACACCTGTACCAGAAATCTTCTCATCTCTGACACACTACTAGTCCATAGACTGTCAGAGGGCTCACTGTGGAAGCAAACACTGAATACATTCATAGCAAGCATGTGGCAACCTGGGAGATGGAAGGCACGAGATTAGAGGTGCACTGATATAACTTGTTGAGTTGTTGGTGTCCAACTTGAACTGATATTTGAAGCCATTGTGGACTGAACATCCTGCTTTAGCTAATTCCAGAATCGCTATAAAAGTAATGATAAAATTCATAGCAAGTGTTTGGAGTAACTTCAGTGCTTTCCTCTTCCAGTGAAGCTACAGAACCGATGCCCTCTGCTGATATTAGAGTGTAATACCTCCTTTATAAAAGAAAAAGCCGAGATTTCACAAATCAGTCGAAGAGGTCTTACTTTGCTCTCATCGTCACCTGTACCGTTATCTCCAGGGACTGGAGGAAACTCCTACCTGGGAGTATAGTATTTGGCTGAGGGATGCCTGCTTAGAAGAGGTTCCCCCAAGACCAAAGCAGCACACTCTCTACGGCAGGCTCTGCTCTAGCTGCAGCAGCTACTCATGGCAGAAGCACCGGCCTGCCTGGACACAACCCCCCTAATTTTTCTTCACTTCCCTGGCCTCCTCAGCGGCTGCAGGGAGGCTGGTGCCCCATACAGACTTCCTGGCATCTTCCCAGCGTACCGGGTGCTGCCTTCCCTCAGGAAGGGGATTTAGGCCCTTCGGCAGAACCTGCTGAGGCTCTGCACGCCAGGGACGGCGACCACCCGTGGCTGCCTTTGCGCCTGGCCGGCCTCGCCCGGTGGCGAGTGCTGGCCGAGGCCAGGAGGCGGCCGTGCTCGGTGTTCACTGCGACCCCTTTCTTCAACCCCGGGAGGTGGCGGCTGGGAGAGATCAACCGCCGAGCCCGAAGAGCTCAGCCCAAGAACGAGGGCGATGGAACGGAAGGAGAGACATCGGAGAAGCCGGTTGCAACTCTGCACCCCGTGGTCTTTTACCGAGGGAGCCTGTCGGGAGGGTTGTTTTGGAAAAGGGGAACCACCCGCCCCGCTTCGAAAAGGAGGCGTAAGGTGCTGGGGGGAGGGGGCAAGCCCAGGCATCGTTCCTGCCGCGCTTTCCCATCCCCGAGGTACCGCGGTACCCCAGGGGCCAAGGTCGCCCCCGCCGCCACGTGACCCCCCCCCACCGCCGCTCCCGCCCCCCGCCCCCCGCTCCCCGCCCCCCGTTGATGCGCTGTAGCAAACCGAAACGCTCAAGGCGCCGCCAGGCAAGAAGAGTCGATGCCCGAGCGGCAGCTGGGGATGCTCACTGAGGCGGCGGCGGGCGCTCGGCGCTCTTCTAGCTCCCCCCAGGACTGACGGCGGCGGCAGGAGGGGCGCGGAACAGCGGGCACGCGGCGGCGATGGCGGAGCCGGTGGAGAAGCTGTACCGGGCGGAGTATGCGAAGAGCGGCCGCGCTTCCTGCAAGAAATGCGGCGAGAGCATCGCCAAGGACTCGCTACGCCTGGCCCTCATGGTGCAGGTACCGTATGGTGGGGCCCGGCCTGGCAGCCGGGAAAGGCTGAATTCTCGGCTTCGCACCGCTACCCGCGGGGGCAGGGCTGGGTCGCTCCCCGATCTCGCCGCTGCGGTCAAGAGCTGCTTGGCCGGGCCGCTCTCCGTCGCTGCGGGGGCAGCGGTACCTTCGCCCTTGGCAGTCCCTCCGGTCCTCTGCAGCAGCTCTCCTGCCCGGGGCTCTTCCTGCCACTCAGGGGGAGGTGGGCCGCAGCTGCTCACTGCGGGGGCGGGTGCTGCCGCTCCCCCTGCTATGGGGGAAGCGATACAAAGTCCAACGTTAAGAGCCTTAGTGGGGGATTACGGGGGTGGAGGGGTCGGCCCAGGGTGCGCGGAGAGGTTCTTTGTTTTCATTCGGAGGACGGAGAGCGGGGGGGAAGGAGGAGGTGGGCTTAAGAGCGCGGTGCGCTTGGCGGCGTGGCCTCTCCGTGTTCCCGATAGCGTCTGTTTCGCGTCGGTGTTGGGGAAACTTGCCATGTTTACTGTCGGGTCGTGGAAACCTCTACTTAGTGCGTGCTTGCATACGAGGAAGAAAACTAGAGACTCGCATCTCGTTAGAGGTGGTGAACCGCCCTGTGTTTTCCCCTCCGCTTTCCTTGGGCAGCACCGGGACTCGCGGCATGAGTGGCGCTGCCGGCGGCGGGGGGCGGGTACTTGTCCGGCCGGATACCCTGCGGATAGCGAGCACAGAGCTGTAATCAGCAAACATTCGGAATGCCCAGGCGTGTCTTGCTGTCAGCTGCCCTCAAATTATTTGCCTTTTGGGGAAGAAGCTTGCTCGGCTTCCCATGGAAATGAAGGGGAGGGATTCGTCTGGTGTGGGAGGGCTGGGAGTTGCTCGCAGACCTGCTCTAACGCGTTGGCTGGATATGGGATGAGGATCGGCCTCTACAGGGGAAGCAAACGCCGCTCTCCTGGGTAGTGGGGAAGGGCGAGGAGCGGCCTTCTCAGGTCCTGGGCCTGGGCCTGCCTCTGCAAGGGAGATGAACAGGCAGCAGCAGCGTTCAGGTGGTGCAGGTGGGTGGTCTGGTGAGAGATAATCAACTGTGTATTTATGAAAGGTTAGCGAGGACGTGAGGTGCGAACCCTGTAGGAAAACCCTGCAGATGAGTGTTGTGGCTCCCAGCCACTTGAGGAGTAATTTCTGAAGAAGGTGCTGTGCTGTGCATCTGAGAGTCACTTGTGCTCCTAGGAGAGGCTGCACTTGGAGATGGGAGGTGAGGAAGCTTGCCCAAGCTCTCCCACGGAGGATGCCAGGCTGCAGGGCAGGGTGAGCTAGATTGCCCGGCTTGGAGGCAGGAGCTGGTTTCCCAGAGGGGAAATACTTGCAGCCTCTGACCTGCTGCCCCTGCTTTTGTTCCCCAGAGCCTCCATCCCCTGGGAAGGGTGTTTGACCGTGAGGAGCCAAGCACATGTGTTCCTGCTGCTTTTTTCTTTTGTTTCTCCTGCTGCCCTCTCTGAAGGTGCCTGCTTCCCTCCACTCCTCCCCTGCTGCTTCTCTGCTTCCATCACATTTGTTCTCCCTTCCTGTGTTGCATTTCCCCATGAGTCTGAACTCATGGCCTTCCTCAGTGTGGGGTCCTGTGGGACTGCAGTGTGTCTTAGTTCAAGGAGTGTGTTTGGTTTTGTGGGGTTAGGTTTACTGTGTGATCTCCTGGGGGCAGGTGGAAGGGGACAGCTACTATCATTGTTGCCCTCACAGACCACTGCCTTTTAGCCAACTGTCTCCCCAAAACTACTCATCTTACACCAACCACTGGTCATCTTTTTTCCTGACAACCTCTTGAATTTGCTTGATCTCTTCTGCAAAGGGCTGCCTATTCCCACTGCCAGTTATTTTTTTCCAGCAATTTTTTTCACACCCTGCTGCCAAGCATCCCTCCTGCACAAGGCCCAGATCTCACCAGAACACTCAGGCCCTTTGTTTCCTCTTGAAGAAATGGCCCACAGAGCAGCCTCTGCACTGCTTTCAGTGCACCAAAGTCTTTTGCAAATTGTGCAGAATAAATTAAAGGGATGCCCAGACAAAGGTGCTAGGTGGGTGTCATTTCTGCTATAATCACTGTTTTGGTTTGGTTTTTTTTCAACTGAAGAGCTCTGAATGACAGTGGGTTGCTCTGTGTTTGACACAGGGCTGGCCCTGCAGCACCAGCACGTCTTCAAGTTTTGCTTCAATCTGGAACTGATTGTTTTCTGTTGACTGCATGTGCAATGTGAAAGCATATCTGTCTCTCCTTTTTCCATAGTTTATTTAGGAAACTATGGTCTAGAAATAGATGAGCTAAAGGAAGTTGTGTAAACAAGGTCTGTCTTGCCTGGAGGTTTCATTTCCCACACAGAGAGGTTGTGCTCTAAATGCACAGCTCCACATAATTGAGGAGATCTACTCATTGTTTGCATCTCTGTCTTTAAGATTAAGCCAGCACTACCCTCTCCCATGCACCTCAGTGCCTTGTGCCCCCAAAGCCTTTGTATTAGGGACAAAACCATGAGGAGTCCTCCAGTAAAACTCCAAAACAGGCTCTCAGGGGTGATCAACTTCCAGTGCAGAGCTGCTTGTGGCTTCCAGACACATTGAGAGCAACCCCACAGTGGTTTCTCTATAGCTGATGCTGTGAGGGTAACTGAGTAGTCCAAATCCTGGCTTGTGGGAAGAGTCCAACTGGAAATGTAGATGTCCTCATACAGTTTTGGTTGATGGTTAGTCACAATTGGGGCTCAGAAACTCTCCTGGTCCAACATGTGGTATTCAAAGCCCTTTTTTCCTTCCTGCTCATGCACAAAACTGTCTGCTGTTGTGTTCAGCTTGGAGATTTCCCTCCTGTTAGTGAGTGAATTGTAGAATGCTTCCCTTCCTGTTTGTGAGTGAATTGTAGAATGATTTCGTAGGTCATTAATTCTGTATCATCAGTAATAATGATTATACAATGCTAAGTGTTGTACAGCAGTTGTTTGAGTGCATTACGGGGAGCCAGACAACTGTACAGCTGTTTTGTCTGATGGATAACCAGAATGGTACCCAGTTGGTACCTACTGTGTCTGAGTCAGAAAAATATGTGGAGCCCTTCTTTGAGCAGGCTAGTTCACTCTGGAGCAGTGCTTTGGGAAAGACTTGAGTGATGCTTCTGTCCAGCAGCAAGATTTCATTGGGCTCTGGTGTTTCCCTTAAATTTTTCCAGTGCCTCAGGATTTTCTTAAGGCCACAGTCACTGGAGCTGCTCCTCCTGTCTTGTGCCTGGCGATGGGCTTTCCAGCACGTTGACATCTTGCTTGAGACAAGGGATTGTGTGTTGTATTTAGAAGTCCCACAGCACAAGAATAACCTCTTGTGCTGCAGTGGTTTCAGAGGAAGTTGGAGAAGATGGGCTGTGTGCTTTTACTTTTTATTTCCACAACCTCTGTTTTGCTTTGCTTATACCAGTAGATGGTCTGATTCTTACAGGGAAGAAGCCTCTCCTTGTCTGTTCAGGGTTGGTATAGCCACAATGAGACTGTTACCTTTTTGTTTTGAGTACAACAGGTGGCCTAAGCAGCAGGATGTTGAACTGGTTAAGCTAGGTAAATGCTCCTTCCATGTCTTTCCCCTTTGGGAATTCTCTTCAGCAACTTCTCTGTCACTTTAGATTCTCTTCTTAGACTTCGTCATAAGTAGTATTGATTTCTTAATTTAAAGAAAGAAAGGAAAAAAAAGTCACTTGTGTTTACCCAGAGACTACTTTTAAAATTAATTTTATCCAGCTTGTTTCATATTTGCCTAATGTGCTTTTTCCCTAGTCACCAATGTTTGATGGCAAAGTCCCTCATTGGCATCACTACAGCTGTTTCTGGAAGCGGGCTCGGATTGTGTCCCATGCGGACATTGACGGCTTCTCTGAGCTCCGATGGGAAGATCAGGAGAAAATCAAGAAAGCCATTGAAACTGGTGGTCCTGGAGGAGGTAAGCAGAGATCTCATGCAGTTTGGAGGTTCAGCTGTCACCACGTTCCCTTTTCTCAAGCTGTTAATTGTGGTTATTTCATTGCTGCATCCCTTCAGCAAGAAGGGAAGAATTGCTGTGGCATCTGTACTCCAGGGCTAGGCAGTATAACCCAGCATGTTAAATCAAGGAAGGACAAAGTCATTTGGCAGGTGTATTACCAAGTATCACCAAAATATGCCAAACATTGGCATATTTTGTTATCAGTTCTTTAATAATAACAAGAGGTGTTGCAGTATGTTTTTTTAATGGTGCCTTAACTGCAGTGGATGGTTATGGTGGCTCTTTGAAATTGTTGTGCCATAAACTAATGAGTCAGGGAAGCAAGTGAGAAAGGTCTAAGTGCAGACTGGACTAAATGCAGTACTTCTTGTGTAAACCAAGGATGCTGGCCAGTTTAGATTGATGTCTGCCTGTTGAAATGTAGTACTACAAAACAAAATAAAAGGAAACTGGTGGGTGGGAAGTGTTCTGCTTTGAAGCAGAGGTATTTGTGACTCCTGTTACAAACAGGTCTTCAGGAAGATCTCATTTTACAGTACTTTCAGGAAAGAAACAAAAAGGATCAGTTCTGTGCACCTTTGAATGTCTTCAAAAATTGCTTAATAGGCAATCCTGTACAATTGTTACTTGAATGTTTTAAAGAATTTTTCTGTTTTAAAAGTGATTTTGAGCATGGGCTGCTTATCTTACTCTCTATTCAAGTTCTTGACAGACGAGTTTCTGGAACACAGGTTTATTAATCCAGAGTGCTACCAATCTGGGGCAGATAAAAAAGAAAATAGGGGAATGCCTTTTAAAGCCGAACTCTATTTGATTTGTTCTCCAGGAAAAGGAGGGGAACAGGAAGGAGTGGGTAAGGCTGAGAAGAGCCTGAATGACTTTGCTGCAGAATATGCCAAGTCTAACAGAAGTACTTGCAAAGGCTGCGAGCAGAAAATAGAAAAGGTAGAAAGCTTTTTAAAGTTCTTGATCTCTTATCTCTTCTCCTATTAGTTACAGTTCAAACAGTGACTTCTATAATTGCTTCATGTCTGTCCTACATATGGAAAGCACTCACAGAGCTGCGTTTGTGTTTGAGGAGCAGCTGTGCCTGGGACAGCTGACACTAAAGGTACACCTTGGTCATTTTAGCATGGGCTTCAAACCTCCTGATGCTTCCTTTCACTTGGGTCTTAGAGCAGGCTTGAATGCCACTTGCCAGCATTTCTGTGGCAAGAGAGCTTCCACTAGCTGTAGGTTTTCCTGCTTGTTGCACCACTGCAACTGGTGCAACCTCTTCCTCCTCCTCAGACAGACCAGTTCTGTTTGTGTGTGTGTGGTGTATCCGTGTTGATTCCTTGAAAGCCAACAAAAGCAGCATTGCAGCTAATGAAGATACAGCTGTGCAGCTGGAAGTGTTTGGGTGTTCTGCTTTCAAAGACAGTTGGCAAAATGAAATTGTGATCCTCTGATATAGACATTAATAGACATGCCAGTTGGATGGGTAAAGTTGGCAACACCAGGGCTGGTATGTTTGTATTTGCAAAAACATTAGTGACTGTTGTGTAGACATTTCCTTGTTGAGCTACTTGTTGATCATCTGAAAAGTAATTTGCAGTAAGGTGAGATCATATTAGTGCTGATGCTTAAATAGTAGGGACATAAAGTTAATTTTTAGATTTGCCTGCACAGAGTTTGGTCATGTTTTTTCTTGTTTGTTTGTTTGTTTCTATCTAGAATGAATATTGAAGAAGGCAGAAGGACTGTAGCGAATGGGCTTGAAAAAAAATTGCAGGCTTTGATAGAGTAACTGCTGCTATTTTACAGGTGTTTAAAAAGTATCATGTTGGTAAGGTATTAACATCCTGCCCTTTCCAGAGTAGCCTGACAATTGCTCTTCTGTCGCTTTAATCTACCTCAGGGCCAGATCCGGATTTCCAAGAAAATGGTGCATCCTGAAAAGCCACAGCTAGGAATGATAGATAACTGGTACCACCCGGACTGCTTTGTGATCCGCCGGGCAGAGCTGGGCTTCCTCCCAGCATATGGGGCCACCCAGCTTCTGGGCTTCAGCATCTTGAAAGCTGAAGATAAAGAAACTCTGAAGAAGCAGCTCCCAGCTACCAAGAGTGAAGGGTATGTGGGCACTATAAGAGTCGTAGAATCATAAAGACTGGGAAAGTTCTCTAAGAAATTGTCATCTAGAAGAGTCATTGCTTGTCTTCAGATATATCCATAATGAATGTTTTCTGATATTTTTTTTTTTTTGTTAAAGTAATAATTGGTTATAGGAGGGTTTGGTCCTTCCTGTGACCCTAGGCTGATGACAACAAATTACCTGTCCCTGGGAACATGCAGTCCACTTGTCCCCATGACTGCCTTGAGAAGATGCGGAAACCAGCAGCTATGGCCCAGATGACTGATGTAGGGATTTCAACCATAAAATAATGCATGCTTAATCCAAATGGATACTGGGGTCTGCACCTCCTTCTGTGATGCTGTTATCAGTGATGGTGTCTCTGCTCTAACCACAAGTTAGAGAATTGATTTGACATCTCTTATTTATGAGCTGCTGATCTCCAAGAGGCACTGAATCTGATAATGGTGTTTATTGGCTGCATAGTACTTACACTTGAATGCTTTTGTTTGCTAAGTCTTTTATGGTACATATGAAGTTTCTTTGCCTTGAATTGAAATTTTTAGTGGAGGCTTTTGACAGAACCTACACTGACAAGAGATGTGCTTCCAGATGACTTGCTAGCTTGGTCAGACTTTCTCCATTAATTAAAGCTTTTGTTAGTTTTGAAGCAACTTCATATGGAGTCACGCTTCATAAAACAAATCAGTGGTGCATTGTCCCCATGGAGTAAAGAACATAAGCTTGTAGACTGAATTAAGCTTTGCTTTTGCAAGGATTCACAATGAAACTGTCCACTGAGACTGATGTTCAGTGGTTCTGAGAAGCAATAGGCATGTCAGATCTATGCAGTTTTTTTCAGTATTGGTCTTCTGGAAATGTGTCTTGTGGATGCCGTGTGCTGTTCAGAGCCTTGTGCATATGTTGATGTCATCTTTGGCCAGAGGTAACAGAGCAGAGCTTGCATAAACTGATTTATGTGTTAAGAGGCTGCAACTTCCACACTTTATTCTTGGTTGGCAAGCAGAAGCTCCAGAAGCATTCCGCAGTGGTGCAAGTGCTGTGGGAAGGTTCCTGCAGTGCCACAGGAACAGGTGGTCCTGCCAGAGCCCTGTCAGGTCCTGTGCTGTTCACCTCACACTCACCTGAACCACTGAGAAAAGCCAACAGCTTGCTGTCTTTCAGGCATTTTACCTCTGCGTGTGCCGTAGCATGTAAAGTAGAAGTACAGTGTTCTAGTGCACTTGCAACTTTTAAAATAATTCTTTTGCTTTTTGTGCTGAGGTGTGTGTTTCACTTTGTCCTAGAACAGCATCTGAGTTTAATAGGGCTGTTTGTAGTTTTCTTCCATGTCTTCAGCAAACCTCTAGAGATCTGAGCCTCTTGTCTGCCCTGACTGCTTTTCTGGGCCATTACTGGCATGTTATGCAAAATATGAAGGCTTTGTAAAGATAGTTTGCCAAGTCATTGGGTAGTAAAAGTCTAGAACTGCAGTGGAAAAAAAGCTCAGACTGATGATGTAGGGTAATGTGAACCAGGACCTCATACCAGAAAAACAGCAGGATTTCACCTCCAGTAATTTATCTTGTATAGTAACGGATATTTATAACAGCATTTCACAGAAACGACATTACAGCATTTCTCAAAATCTTCTTTAAACATATTTCTAAGTGTGCTGCATCCAAATTATACCTTGACTTGAAAGTCTCTGCAATTCAGATGTGACACATCCAAAGTTATGTGCTGCTTTTGCATGTCTAGCCCAAAATTCAAGGAGATGCTTTGACCTTGGGACTGCCCTGTCATCCCTTTCTGTAAGGGTGTCAGTGTGATGTTCCTATTACAAATAAGACAAGTGAGGTGCTGAGCAGAGCTACCAAGAATAGGTTGGAAAATCCTTTCCCTCTGAAGGGCAAAGATGTGAAGGTTTCCTGCAAAGATCCTGTCTCTTTTCATTGGCCAACTCTATGCTACAGGCAGGGCACAGAGTTATCTGGAGAGCAGCCAGACAGAAAGGGACCTGGGAGTCTGGATTGACAGGAAGCTGAACATGAGCCAGCAGTGTGCCCAGGTGGCCAAGAAGGCCAATGGCATCCTGGCCTGGATCAGAAACAGTGTGGCCAAGAGGTCCAGGGAAGGGATTCTGCCCCTGTACTCAGTGCTGGTGAGGCCACACCTCAAGTACTGTGTCCAGTTCTGGGCCCTCAGTTCAGGAAGGAGATTGAGGTGCTGGAGCAGGTCCAGAGAAGAGCAAGGAGGCTGTGAAGGGATCCAGCACAAGTCCTGTGAGGAAGGGCTGAGGGAGCTGGGGGTGTTCAGTCTGGAGAAGAGGAGACTCAGGGGAGACCTCATCACCCTCTACCACTCCCTGAAAGGAGGGTGTAGCCAGGGGGAGGGTCAGTCTCTTCTCCCAGGCAGCTACCAGTAAGACAAGAGGGCATGGACTTAAGCTCTGCCAGGGGAGGGTTAGGTATTAGGAAGAAACTCTTTACAGAGAGGGTGATCAGGCATTGGAATGGGCTGCGCAGGGAGGTTGTGGATTCTCCATCCCTGGAGGTTTTTAAGAAGAGACTGAATGTGGCACTCAGTGCCATGGTTTGGGAACCGCGGTGGTAGTGGAGCAAGGGTTGGACTTGATGATCTCAGACGTCCTTTCCAACCCAGCTGATTCTGTGATTCTGAGACATGTCAACCCTCTCCTGGTCTATGGGCTGGTCATAACCCAGTGCTATCATCTTGCAGTCCTGTGGAAGGAGGATCTTGTGTCTTTGTCAGCATATTCTTGTGGAAAGGGTGCTCTTGTACTGATGTAGGAAATGCAGCAGCAACTTGCAAGCTCCCTTTGACTGTGCTGATCTGTAGGATGTGTTTTGGCCTCCTGTTTCAAGTTGTAATACTTCCCTGTATTTTCTGCCTTGCTTGTTTGGGTAGCATTACTGCCCAGGACAGGAGCAAAGTGTCATTCTGGAGATATCATGCAGCATTAACTACAGAGGTTGCCTGAGGCAGAGGGTAAGTACTCAGGCCAGCAGCAATCTTGCAGTGATTTATGGGGAGGAGGTGAAGAGGGGAGTTTTGTTCCTCCCTTCTACAGCTGTTTGCTTTATCCAGGGTTGCTGTGACTGTCCTTTCCACCCTTCGTTTTCACTGTAGGGAGGGGAACATGAAAAATAGTAGATAGTAAGGAAGGGCCAGGCTAGGGTGTGACAGTTTAACTCCCTCTTAATTGTCTGAAAAATTAGTATAAAACTTGAAGTTGCATATGTTCCATGAAGGGATGAAAACAAGTGGCTTGCAGTGGTTGGTAAGTACCAGTCCTGACCAAGCTGTTGAGCCATACCTGTTGAATGTGGGAAAACTGTCCCTTCACAAATAGGAGAAAGGGTACAGAGTATCACACAGCTGCTTTTACCAACTCTCAGTGTTTGGTCCCAAGGATGGAAGATTAAATAAATGTGTGTCAAGGAGTTTGTATTTTGTCTGTTGTTCTAAAATTGCTGGTTTGTGACAGTGCAAGATAAAGCCAACTTGGCCCCTCCATCTCCAGGCCCTCTAAAGTGAGGATTTGAGTTTGCTCTAAGGCTTGGACACAGCCAGGGACAAAAGAGGAGTGGTCACTGAGAGCTTTATGCCTCTCTGCAATCTGTTTGATTCCCTCCTGCTCTACAATTTGTTCAAGTGGCTGGAACAGGTATAGTGCTGAACAGAAACCCTCTGTCCCCTTGACTCTAAAGAGAAGCTGCCAAAAGTGTGCATCCCTGCTGGAATTTGTGTGCTTCATCTGGGTGTCACAGGATGATTACCTTCCAGTGATTGGTGTGTTGGCTTTCCTCCTTTTGGAGACTGAAAGACAAGTTTGTAGCATAGGAGTGATTGCTGGTGGAGGCAGCCTGTCAGCCTGCTGGAGGGAGAGGCTTTGCAGATTCACAGTGATTGGGCACCCATCCTAAATACTTACATTATTAAACCCTCTGGCTTGGGAGGGTGCATCAGAGCACTTTGTGCTCAAGCTAGTATGTTTTTCCCAGATTGTGTTGTGTACCCATGACTCTGTTAAAACTTAGAGAAGTCATTATCCTTGTGGTGTGGCTCAGTGGATGGTCTGGTCTTGCCCCTTGCAGGGACTGCACCTGGGGAAGAGAGGGGACTTGCTTAGGCCTGGGGACTTTTGAAGGCATGGCTGTGTGTATGCACTGTATCTAGTCTTGCTAGATTGGTTCCTGCTTGCCTGATTTCACAAACAGTATGTAGGTTTTTTGAGAAACACAAGCAATCACTGGTAGCACAGTACAGATATGGTCCTCCCTGAGACAGGGTGCCTTACAGCATGGCCCCAGCTTCACCACTAGATCTCTGCAGGGGGACAGCTGAAATATGAGTTCTTCTGCAAAACCAGCCCCTTGAAGACTTACAAAGTTTCCTGAATCATGGGTTGACCAGAGGTGCTCATGATGGAGTAATGGCAGCCACTGCAAATAAAATGAGAACTTGGCACAATTGTAGGGTCAGGACAGTTGCTTGAACTAGCAGGTCTCTCGTGTGAGTGTTTGGGAGAAGAGTACCTTTTGACATCCTACTTCATACCAATAAGTTTTCATACAGATTTATGACAGGTTAATGGTAGCAAAGCATTAGAAAGTGAAGTGTTTAAGATTTTAAGAAGGGGAGCAATCAAGACTGTCAACTTTATGGCTTAATCATCAGCCACAGCTAATAAATTTAAGACAGATGCTTTCCTAAAAAGAAACATGGCAGATGATTTGAAATTGTAGCAGCTCTGTGATAATGAAATGCAAGCTCCAAGTTGTGTTCATGCTTTGCCTCGAGTTGTAGGCACATCCAGCCTCTAGTGGGGCAAAACTTCCCTTTTATTTCCTCATGAGGAGAGCACACACTGATTTGATTTATTGATACATTATTGTATTTTGAAGCCAGGCAGACCAAGGGTATGACATGACTCTGGAAACAAACGATCTTCTTCTAAGGTCCCTTGTTGTTCTGAAATGTGCCAAAATCACCCGGGTTTCATTTGGTTTCCTCGTCTTTCCAGCCTTTTGCAAGCAGCGTTTGCTGTAACTTCTTGCACAGCATTTTGGTCCCAGCTAATAACAATACTTTTCCACACAGCTGCACAGTAATACATCACAAAACTGCTAGCAGCCTGGGAGCACTTTGCCACTTTGCTTGTAGAAACTTCTTCCTGTCTGATTTCATAGAACTAAGTTAATTCCAATGTGAAGAGAAACCAACTGTGAAATACCTGGTTTCCCAGTGTGTTAGCTTATTAGCTCTGCTTTATTAACATATGGGGCTGTCTAAGATGAAATCAAGAAGTTAATACAGCTGAAAATCTTTTAACATGCTATGCTGCACCTTCTCATATTCAGGGATTCTCACAGGAGTAGATGGATATGCTTGAAATTGTTACAGTATCTTATGTGCTCTTCTGCCAGACCATACAGCTACCCTGTAGAAAAGCTCTAAGTGTACCCAACCTGCTTGAGCTCATTGCGGAGTAAATATCTGCAGTCCAGCACTTGAAAATGTGTTTGCTTGCAACAATGGATGATATCCAAGCCTCTGCAGATAGCAGCAGTCAGTAAACTGAGCTCTGTTAACAGTCTGATAGGCCTTTAAATAACTTCCTTTCACGTGTGTGTGCTTTCTTTTTCTCTATTAGAAAGAGAAAAGGAGAAGAGGTAGATGGAAATGTGACTGCAAAAAAGAAACAGAAAAAAGAGAAAGAATCAAAGCAGGAAAAACAGCTGAAGGTGAGTTTGAGCTCAAACAAAAACTTATTTGTCAGAAGAGTGTAGTGATAGGCCTGTGGCACCTAGAGGTAGGCTGTACTTCTTGCCTGGACAAAACAGTTGTGTCACAGCTGGTCCTCATGTTCTGGCTCAGGAAATGCCCACTCACTAAGCCTTGACTGAAGGCAGTTCATCCTACAGCTTTCTTCTGAAAGACAGGAAGGTCCCTAGGAGCTTAAATAGATTAGGTTAAATGCCTTCTCTTTCAAGGAAGCTGTTTCTGTGGCCCTTTCTGTATCCTCTGGCTGTGGTGGCTGAAGCTCTGAGCCTGAGTGCTGTTGCAGAAGAGCTTGGCAACCAATAGATATCTAATTGCAGAAAATAAGCATAATTAGATTCTGTAGATTAATGTGAAATCATGCCTTTTTCATCCTCTGGGCAGCTGTGTTTAGTTCTTGGGTAACAAAGTATGCTAGATCACAGCTTCCTACCTTTGACTTTCTAGAATATTATGGGAATAATTCCCCATAGAGCATCAGGAATTTTGTATTTATTGAAAGTTTGACATAGGCACTTTCCAAGAAAAAAAAAAGAAAAGCTGCTTTTGCTGCAGTTGAAGTCTTAATGGAACTATAGAAAAATGGTGTGTCCACTTTTGAACAAAAGTTTTCTTCTTTGTCCTGTGGCAATATCTTAATTTTCAGTGAAACTTAGCTGAGACATTATCAAGGCTTTACTGCTGCTGCAGATGTTTAGGACAGATCAAGGTAATTTGTGGATCATGGTTAACTTTGGGCTCACTGGTCCTTTTTTTAAACAGCATTTCATCAGTTATGGTCATAAACACTGAAAATTAAACTGCTTAGCACAGTCAACCAGTTCTTCCAAAGCAGACTGTATTATTGACTGTAGCTAGTGCATAACATTCAGAAACTATGACATTTTTTAGGATCTTTTTGCTGTATAACCCTTTCGCCTGTTGTAGAAAGGTCTAAAAGAATGTGTAGGCTTCTCCACATATACACTGCTTCTCCACATATACACTGCTTCTCCACATATACACTGCTGCAGGTTACTGTTCTGATAGAAAGTCCTCTTATGCTTAGGTGACTTAAAAGAACAGCATTTCTGATTTTTGTATAAATGCAAGGCTCAAGTGCAGCCACACTGTTGTCAGTGTCAGCTAGTTAGATGGTATTTGCAAAGGCTGTTGAGAGCTTGCTGAGGGTAGAAGTAAAATGGAAATGTTCCATTCTACCTAAAAGCTAGCTAACTTGTTAGTAATGCTTGTACTTTCTTGTGTAGGTAGTGTTGTAAAAGTTACTCTGTGGCCCTTCTGCACAAGTACATTTTTTTAACACTCTCCATAGGGATGTCCTTCCATATGTAAACTTGAGAAGAGACAGTATTTGCTGAAGCAGCAGCATGCTCGTGTATTCTTATGGACATCTGAAGCATGGCTTCAAAGATCTTTCCTAGGATTTTGGCTAAAATGTGTGACTCTTCCTTTTGATAAAGGTTCTGGTTCTTGGTGCTCTTCATTTCACTGTCTGCATGTAAGGTACCATGGTCTTGCTAAGACCTCGTCCACATGCTGTGGTTTCTGGAATGAACTACGAAAGCAATGATTGCGAGTAGCTAAGCTGCTGGGTTTTGTCAACAGGAGCAGACAGAGCTGATCTGGGGCATCAAGGATGAGCTGAGGAAGGTCTGCTCCACTAATGACCTGAAAGAACTGCTTATCGCCAACAAGCAGGAAGTTCCTTCAGGAGAAAATGCTGTGAGTTGCTCCGTGGTTGTTTTGCATGTGTACTGGACCTTTCAATCAGTGAAACTAATCCAAACCAATATTGCTGCAAGGTCCACAAGTCTGAAGCAGAAGGAAATTAAGTTGAAAATGCTTTTGTCTTGGGACTCTGATGATATTGATGTTATGCTTGCCTGTGAAGGGTTGTGTGGTGCTGAATTCAGTGCCTCAGTCTCAGTTATGTACCTTTATTCTGCTATGCCCAAAGTAGTCCATGTGTTTTTTGTTGCTGCCTCTTCAAGAGCAGGTTATGGCATTTCACATTGCCTCCCTTAATTGTTAAATTATGCAAAAAGAAGAAAAGAACTGCACAAATTATTTCCTATCTTTTCTAAAAATACTTTTAAGTCTGTTTAGCTTGTGAAAGTCTTCTCTCTTTCACAGCCACTCATAACTTCAAGTATTTGTATTTATTAAGACTGTATGGGGTAGAAGTTATAAGAAGAACCTAGACACAAAATAGTAAGGAAGTACTTTCTAATAAAAAAACCCAGGACTTGTCTGAGCCAACATTCCCACCTAACTACTCGTGCTCAGATGCAGTAGCTTGTCTCCTCTGTAGCTGTTCTGGCATGGCTGTCAGGTCAGGTTCTGTGCAGTAGGTTATGTTCTCCTGAGTGCTGAATCAGGGTAGGAAATACTGCGAGTGTCTCTTGTGGTGTGGCCAGGAAAACTTCATGTCATGTCTTTAAGGCCTCATAAACTAATCAAGGCTGGCAAGAATCTTTGATTTTGTGCAGTGTATGTATAGCAAATGATGGAAACTTCTACATCTTAATGACAGCAGCCTGACAGTTACTTTCTTGTGCAGCCCAGTGTAATGTAGCACGTGGGCTTCCAGCCTCCTTCTGCCATGACCTGTTCTGTATTCTTTGTTGCTTTAGATTTTGGACCGAGTAGCAGATGGGATGGCATTTGGAGCTCTGCTTCCCTGTGAGGAGTGTAAGGGGCAGTTTGTGTTCAAGAGTGATGCATATTACTGCTCAGGGGATATCACTGCCTGGACTAAGTGTGTTGCTAAAACACGGATTCCCAACAGGAAAGACTGGGTCATCCCAAAGGTGGGTGTTTACTGCAAATTTCATGATCTGAAGTACTTAACTGATGTTACCTCTTGTAAGGATATTGGATAAGGTGCTGTTAGTGTTGGATGCCAGAGAGCAGTGTACTGCAGTGCTGAGCAGCTGTGGCAGTGGGGAGGTCCTGTAACAGCTACATCCCTATAGGGGTAGGCAGCTACTGCATAACTAAATTGTATTTTTCCCAGTAAGACTAAATTGAAAGAGAAGTTGCTGTTGAAACACATAATTTACCCTCTTCTGGCTTTGTCTTCTTAATAAGGAGAGCATTTGCTCACCTTGGTATGAATGTCTCAGAAATCCTTTTCAAGACCTGTGGTAAATGCCAACATCTGGCTAGTGCTCAATTATCCTTTAAATTTTTCTGTTTAATTTGTTGTTTTTTAAACTCTACTTACTCATACAGCATGGGCAGCAAACAGGTGGAGTTGGAAGTCATTGTGCAGCAGGACAGCTGTGATGTAGTCACCATGACATCCAGTAGGATGACTCTCATGGTGGGAATGGTGTATTAGATGGTTATAGGCTCTTCAGGAAGGATAAATGGGAGGAGAAGCAGTGGAGTGGCTTTATATGTGAGGGAGTGTTTCAATTGCATAGAGCTTGATGGTGATAAGATTATAGACTGCCCAACCAGGATGAGGAGGCAGACAAGGCATTCTTCAAGCAGCTGTCTACAAAACATCTCACAATTGCTGGACCTTGTTCTGGTGGGGGACTTCAACTTGCCAGATGTCTGCTAGAAGGGTAACGTAGCAGAGAGGAGACAGGCTAGGAGGTTCCTCAAATGTATGGAAGATTAACTTCCTGACACACCTGGGAAGTAAGCCTAGAAGAGGAAGTGCTTTGCTAGATCTGCTATTCACAAACAGGGAAGGATTGAGTGGTAGGAGATGTAATGGTCAGGGGCTGTCTTGGGCTTAGCAGCCACAAAATGGTGAAGTTCCCAATCCTAGGAGAAGTAAGGAAGGCAGTTAGCAAAAGCTCCACCATGGACTTCTGAAGGGCAGAATTTGTCCTCTTCAGGATATTGAGAGAGTGCCTTGGGAGACAGCCCTAAAGGACAAAGGGGTCCAGGAAGGCTGGAAGCTCTTCAAGAAGGAAATCCTAAAAGCACAGGAATAGGCTGTCCCCATTCACCATAAGACAAAATGCCAGGGAAGCCCACCAGCCTGGCTGAACAGGGAGCTATTACTGGGAATTAGGAAAAAAAAGAAAAGGAGAGTCTGCCTCCTTTGGAAGAAGGAGCAGACATCTCAGGATGAATACAAGGATCTAGTTAGGTCATGTACTGGAAAAATTAGGAAGGCAGAAGTCCAGCTGGAGCTCAATCTGGCCACTGTCATAGGCACAACAAAAAAAGTTTTTACAAATACATCAGTAACAAACAGAGAGCCAGGGAGAATCTCCATACTTCATTGGAGGCAGAAGGAAACATTGCAAAATGAGGAAAAGTCTGAAATACTTAATGCCTTCATTGCCTCCATCTTCATTAGTCAGACCAGCCCCTCCCAGGGTATTCAGGCGCCTGAGCTGGAAGATGAGTATGGAGAGCAGCACAAGCCCCCCCCATCATCCAGGAGGAAGCAGTTAATGACTTGCTATGGCACCTGGACACTCAAAAGTCTATGGGGCTGGATGGGATCCACCTGAGAGTATTGAGAAAGCTGGCACAGGAGCTCACCAAGCCTTTCTCCATCATTTACCAGTGGTCTTGGTTAACAGGGGACATCCCAGACAACTGGAGGTTTGCCAGCGTGACACGCATCTACAAAAAGGGCCACAAGGAGGATCTGGGGAACTGACCCTGTCAGCCTGACCTTGGTGCCTGGAAAAATTATGGAGTGGTTCATCTTTAGTGTGCTTACATGGCAAGTGCAGGGACAGCCAGCATGGCTTCAGCAGGGCAGCTCCTGCTTGACCATCCTGGTCTCGTTCTGTGACCAGGTGATCCACGTAGTGAATGAGGGATAGGCTGTGGACATTGTCTACCTGAACTTTAGTAAAGCCTTTGACACCATCTCCCACAGCATTCTCCTAGAGAAGCTGGCAGCTCATGGCATAGCCAAATTACTCTTCATGGGTTAAAAACTGTCTGCACCACCAGGTCCAGAAAATTGTAGTCAGTGCAGTTAAATCCAGTTGACAGCCAGTTCCCCAGGGCTCAGTTTTGGGGGCATTTTCTTAATCAGTGATCTAGATGAGGGGACTGAATGCTTCCTCAGTAAGTTTGCAGATGATACCAAGTTGGGTGGACATGTTGATCTATCTGAGGGTAGTAGGGCTCTGCAAAAGGACCTGAACAGGCTACACCAGTGGGAGCAAGGTATAATAAAACGAGGTTTAACAAAGCCAAGTGCCAGATCCTGCACTTTGGTCACAACAACCCCATGCAATGCTACAGGCTTGGGGAAGAGTGGTTGGAAAGGTGCCAGGCAGAAAAGGACCTGGGGTGCTGGTCAAAAGCCAGCTGACTGTGAGCCAGCAGTGTGCCCAAGTGGCCAAGAAGGCCAACATCCTGGCTTGCATCAGGAACAGTGTGGCCAGCAGGAGAAGGGAAATGATCACGCCTCTGGTCTCAGCACTGGTGAGGCCGCACCTCAAATACTGTGTTCAGTTCTGGTCCCCTCACTACAAGAAAGACACTGAATTGCTTGAACAAGCTCAGAGAAGGTCAACCAAGCTGGTGAAGGGTCTGGAGAACAAGTCCTATGAGGAGAGGCTGAGGGAATTGGGATTTGGAGGAGGCTGAGAGGAGACCTTATTTCTCTCTACAACTAGACTCTTCTCTCAAATGAACAAATGGAAATCGACTAGAGGAAATGGCCTGAAGTTACCTGGGGAGGCTTAGCTTAGATCTGGGGAAGAATTTCTTAACTGAGAGAGTAGTTAGGCATTGGAATGGGCTGCCTCAGGAGGTGGTAGAATCACCATGTCTGGAAGTATTTAAAAACCATGTAGATGGGGCACTTTAGGACATGCTCTAGTGGGTGTTGCAGATATTGATATATACTTTTTATTGGGGTGGGGAGGATGTTGACAGTTGGATGTGGTGATCTTAAAGGTCCTTACCAACCATGACAATTCTGCAGTTCTGTGTGATTACCCTTCCATCTTACAGGAGTTTAAGGAAATTCCTTACCTGAAGAAATTTAAGTGTAAGAAGCAGGACAGGGTATTCCCTCCAGATGCTGTGATTGTGAACTCTGTGCATCCTCCCTCTACATCTGCACCTTTGACAGAGGCTGTGTCCACACCCAGAGGTGAGTGGCTGTCTGGGCATGGGTTGGTGCAATTCAGGATGATGGGTAATGCCATTCCTAGCCAGACAAACATGACAAGCTGAACAGGTGTGCTGTTCTTATGCCCCCAGGCAGGCAGAACTGTCCTGGTAAAAAACAGCAGTCTCATGTGTTTCATCTTTCTTTGCACAAGTAGACCCTGATACAGTGAGTTGCCTGGGGACATGGACTTGAAATCCTGATTGTTCTGTAACAAATAATTTTGGGTATTTTGTTTATCGTGATGAAATTATGTGTTTGCCGTGAATCAGAAACTTCAAGGTTTATGTTGCAAAATGAGTCCCAAGGGAGATCTGATGTGAAATGTCTTCTTGCTTGGTTTCATAGGGATGATGCCATGATATTCTATGATGATGCCAGATATTCTGCATCTTGTTGGGTTTAAAAGCAAAAGTTCTTTTGATTTCTATTTCTGAAACTCTGTTGGTGGTTGGCTTTACCAGTCACTGACTCTCCTTATACAAAATAAATGTACTGTCTCCAGCCCAGCTGGCGAAAGGTTGGACTCCAGATATTCTCTATAGGCTGTTGGAATTAGTTGTGTGCTTTGGTGATGCAGCCTATACACTAAGAGCTTTGGTGACTTCTTTCTTGTCCAGCCTTTTTAGTTCTGGCCCTACTTTGGGAAGCAGACAATTATTATTACTTGTTAAAAAGGATGGGAATAATTTTGCACAGCTATTTGTAACTGGATCATGTGATTTTAGCAATGAAGACAAAGTAACTCAGGTCTCAGTTCTGATTGGCAAGTTGATTCCAGCTCCAGTGTGCCCTGAAAGTAGACTCAAAGGATTGACCAGATTTAAAGCCAGGCTACTTTGTTTACCAGCAACCAAACTTGAGTGGGGGAAGAAAATGGAACAAAACCATCAGCTGGTCAATAAGAGTTAATAGCATTTGTCTTCAGAGGTGCAAATATGCTTTTAGACATTGGCCATACCACAGATGTACCTGCATTAGTATTAACATGACAGCATGGAGCTCCAGGCTTCCTCCTGGCTTGTTATGGGGTTTGCATGATACAATCTTGTACTGTCTGAAAGATCAGGACTCAAATGTAGTGTAATGTAGGTGCAAGTGTTCTTGAGAGACAATCCTTTTTCCTCATGTCATAGTTTAGGCCTTGGACCTAAACATGGCTGCTCACTCCCCCTCCCCCATTTCAGGAAGCTGAGGAGGAAATCCACCTACATCTTCGTAAGTCAAGACAAGGAGGGTTTCACTCACAAATTACGGTCATGGGCAAAACAGATTCAATTTGGGGGAAAATCAGTTTAATTTATCAATCAAATCAAAGTGGCACAGGGGAACAAGGGAGTGGGGTTTATGGTCCCTTCATCGCATTGTTTTCTCCGCTCCTTCCTCCTCAAGGAGAAAGATTCCTCACAGTCTTCCCCTATTCCAATGTGGGGTCCCACCCATGGGAGAGAGTTCTTCACAAACCCCTCCAACATGAGTCCCTCCCGCATGGCACAGTTCCTTGGGAGCAAACTGCTCCAGTGCAGGTGGCCCACAGAGCCACACACTGCTTCAGGAACAGTCACCTCTCCTGACCTGGGGTCCTTCATGGCTGCAGGTCCTCTTCTGCTACAACATGATTCTTCACAGGATGCAGTTCCACATCTGCTCCAGCGTACTCCTCCATGGGCTGCAGGCAGGCAGCCTGCCATCTCACCATGGATGTAGGGGAGCCTCTGTTCAGGGACCTTCTCCCTCCTTCCTCACCGACCTTGGTATCTGCTCTGGCATTGCTCTCACCTCTGCTATTGCTCTCTTCCCTGGTATTGCTCTCTCCTTCTCCTTTTCTCTGCCCTGAGGTCTTATAGCCACTTTTTTCCCTTTCTTGAATATGTTAATTGCAGAGACACATCCATTGTCACTGCAGATCTCAATTTAGACAGAGGTGGGGCCCAACATTTTGTAGCCAGGGAGGCTTTCAGCACCTTCTTACATGAGCCACCCCTGGGGCCCCTCCCTGCCCCAAAAAAACCCCCAACATCCACCACATCACACAAACATCAACACACCACATCAACCCAGAACACCCCAGCCCCTCAAAACCAGATTGCCTTGTGTAGAGGCAGAAGCTTTCATATTACAATGAGTTTCTCCATGCTCTTCAGGAATCAGGAGGACAGTCCCCAGTAGTGCTGAAGCAAACTGATCTTTTTTTTCATTTTTCATGGTAAAAAAAAGGGACAGGGGGGAAGGGGCGGGACAGGACAGGCAAATAATTTGCCTACATATATCTTCTCTGTCTTTTATCTCTTCTGTTTGGTGAGGTAGGTGGAGAGCTCTGTTGCCATTCCTAGGTGAAGGGGAGCTTCCTCTTATTTGCTTGGTGCAGGTCAAACCTGCTTGGACACTTGTCTCCCTGTCAGTGGGGCTGATTGTCCTGAGTGTGGGGTTATGCTGTTTTTTTGTGCTTATTATTTTGCCTAGGGGGATTTCTGTCTGTTCCTAACATGCTGTGTTACTTCTGAACCTCTAGACAAACCACTGACCAACATGAAAATCCTGGTTCTTGGAAAGCTGTCAAAGAACAAGGAGGAGGTGAAGAGCATTGTGGAAGAGCTTGGAGGAAAGATGACAACAACAGCTAACAAGGCCACCCTATGCATCAGCACACAGAGTGAGCAGGCATGCCTTGGTTACTGGCAGCACTGGTAACAGATCTGAGCAGATTACAGAGGGACCTATTTGGATTAGGGGGAGTGTCTTGTACTTGCACATTGCCTTAGTGGGCTTGGAAAAATAAAGACAGAGGTTGCTGTTTGAGTTTTATTTTACCTAGCATGATAAGCCTGAATGTTGTGCTCCAAGGCACAACATTGGTGCTGGGTTGCTGGGTGCTGGGTTCACAGCACTTAAAGATCAGATCTAAATGCAGACCATGGTGGTGTGTGAGCTACCCCTGTTGGGATGAAAGGTGCTCAGGACTATTTCATTCTTGCCTTAGAGAAGTTGCAGAGCTCACTGTTGGTGCCTGAGGACAGATGTTTTTTCTGTTGGCAGTTTAGGGTCTGCTCTTGTTTCCAGTTGGAGTTGAGGTGCAAACTGGCTGCTGAGGTAGGAGACTTGCTCCCACCTACCAGGAGGTCCAAGAGGAACTGTACAGCCCCAGCCCAGCTCTGGGACACTCTGGACCAGACAGACAAAACATGAGTGCTTCTGCTCTAGCCCAAGCTGCAGCTTGAGCTGATGGGGATTTTGTTCTCAAAGAACATGGTGAATCCAAAATGTGATGGAATTGTTGTTCCATGAAGTGTTACAGAGCCCTGAATAATGACCAGAGGGAGGGGCCAAAGTCTGAAATCTCACTGATACTTTTTCTTTCTGTTTCCCACCCTGCCTCTGCAGAGGATGTGGAGAAAATGAGCAAGAAGATGGAAGAAGTGAAGGAAGCCCAGGTCCGTGTGGTCTCAGAGAAGTTTCTTCACGATGTGACATCGTCCAGCACGGACATCCAGGAGCTTGTGGCTCTGCATCTACTTTCACCTTGGGGTGCAGATGTGAAAATGGAGCATGAAGAAATGGCTGTGGATGGGAAATGTAGGAAGGCCTCAAGTATGAAGAGTGCTGGGAAGGTCAAAGAAGAACAAGGTGAACAAAGCAGTTTTTTCTCCATAGGCCTCTTCAGTGTTGTGAATGCATAAAACAAACCTGGATATAGTTTGTACTTGTCCTTTCCTTCAATTCTCTGCCCTTTTTCTCACAATAAATTTGAATAATGAGACATAAGCGTAAGACTAAGTATAAGTAAATGTGAAGCTGTTTTCTGAGCTGGCTTTCACTTCCCTTAGTTCAGTCGTGCTTCAGAAGTCTTCTTTTCCTATGTTCCCTGGCTTGCTAACATGAATCCAGTCTTCCTCGCAACACCTCCTCAGCTTCTCTGCCAGTTTTTGTCAGTGTTGCAGCTCCAAAGAGCTGTGAGGCACCAAAATGTGGCAGACACTACAGTGTGTCTTGGGGGCAGGCCCCCAAAAGTGTTAGCAAGAGAGGTCCAGGGTCCAGAGCAATGGGTCTGTGTTCTTATTTTAGAACATAACATTTTTGTAATGGAGGAGGAAAAATGTCCAACTCCAATGGCATTCCTCACCAGTGCCTTAGAGGGATTACATTATTAATGCTGGGCAGTGAACAAAACCATCAGATCTCCTTGCCTGTTTTCAGAACCTGTTCTTCTGCATGTCCTCCCTGTGTAAGTTTCTGCCATACAATTGCCTATGTTATTGCCAGACTATTTACGGCAGGAGGGTCTTTGGGGAACCTGAACACCCCTCACACCCTGTGAGATTTTTAAATCCTACTTAAGCACAACCACAAATGTGAATTTTTTGTGCTTTACAGTGGAAAAAATTATGTGGCCGTCCCTTTGGGGCCAGAAGAAGGACATAAATAGAATCTGGGGAGTTCTTATTTAATTTGTCCGGTGGGGGCTGTGAATTGGCAGCTCAATCCAGGTGAAAAAAAAAAAAAGCCATTGAAGTCATTGTGTTCATATACTGGGGATCTGATTTGAAGTCTCCTTGGGGTGTTAATTATGCAAATTGAGAATCTAAGTGTTGATTCAAGTCAGACTGGAAAAAAAAATTAACTTTTTTTGCTTCAGGACCTAGCAAGTCTGAAAAGAAAATGAAGCTAACAGTTAAGGGTGGAGCAGCAGTAGATCCTGATTCTGGTGAGTGATAACAATGTCTGTGCCTGCACCACACACAGTCTTCAGGATGTGATCATTTGCAAAATGTTTTTTGTGTGAAAGGACAAGGGTTCCATAAAAGGAAAGTGAGTTTTTAAACCATTTTTTTCTTACTGTCAAGGGAAGGATATTAAAGTACATCCAAAGCTAGATATTCTAAGTTTTTCTAGTGTAACTTTCAGAAGTACCACTTCAGCTAAGGTATGCATCCTATTCAGCTTCAGGAGCATCTGTTAGTGAGGTGGATAAAGGCCCAACCAGCAGGGACCACATTCTGGTGTGAGCATCTGCCACCAAACTCTTCAGGGGTCAGCTGATGCTGCTTTCCAAACCTACAGCACATGAATGTAGTTCTAAGAATTCACATTGCATCCAAGGGCAGACTTTGTTTTAACAGTCCATTTTGCTAACGTGACACCTGCAGAGCTGTATCTCGAGAATTTCTTCTCTCAGTCACACAGAGGTTAATACTAGATTTTAGATGTCTCTTTATCAAAAGGCTCATTTTTTTTCTATAGTTAGGATTGATGTATATCTTCAGCGTATCTGAAGCTCAAAATGCTTCGTATTGACATGCTCAAAATTTATTAAAAAGAAATCATGCATCAAGTAGTTTTGATTGAGCACATGGTCACTGCTTTTGTGATATTTTTGTTAGGAGTCTCACCATTCCATTAAACATTTGGGTGAATACAAATGCAGGAAGGAGACCTAAAGTGGTAACCTTCTCTGTGTTCTAATTTGTTTTCTCTGTAGGTTTGGAGGATTCTGCTCATGTCTTTGAAAAAGGTGGAAAGATTTTTAGTGCAACCCTGGGCCTAGTAGATATTGTGAAAGGAACAAATTCCTATTATAAACTGCAGTTGCTAGAAGATGACAGAGAGAACAGGTGAGTTTAGTTTTCACTAGGCATACTTTTGTTCACTTTTTTCCTATAAATACTGGGGTTTTTTTCATCTACAAAAATAAAGTAAGAGTAGAATGTCTTTGTGAGGAGATACAGCTAGGTATCTCCTGTCAGTATGACATATCCTATCCATATGTATATGGATAGGCATATTTTTTAAAAACAACCAAAACAAAGAAAACCTTGGGCAAAGACATCCCTAAACCCACCAAAAACTGAAAAACAAAATAAACTGTTAATGGAGAAGCCTCTGCTCTGCATGGAGATGTTTCTTTATGCTGCTGACAAAACCTAAGTTGGAAGATGAGTAAATTTGAGGAATTACAGCTGGTAGTACTCATTCTTGCATCCTGGGATGAGCAAGGCACATATGATTGGCATCTTCAAGAAGGGGTTAATTGGCTAACAGGGAGGCCCCTAAAATACAGAAGTAGAATTTGGTGGAGGTTCCTATATTCTGACATCAAAACCCTACCCATACATTCCCAACATCAGTGATGTTGGGAATCTTTCCCATGTTCTCCAACTTACTCTTGTCTCCCAATTGCAGAGCTGTAACCTTGGGAAACAAAACAAGATTCTGGCTATTCTACCACAATGTAGTCATGAACTGTGTTCCCTGAGGCTTAAAAAATCACATTGAAGTGGTCAGAGTACCATGGTTTGTTTAGTTTTCCAGTCTCATGAAATGCATGGCAGAGCTGTCCTGTGATTGCATTACTGAGCAGATGAAATTGAGAGGGTACTTTAAAACAAAGCTGCATCCCAAGCATATCAGGGATGCTGCTGAAATCCAGGGGAGCTGATGGCTGTCAGCAATGACCCTGGTCCAGGGTATGTTTGGTATGTATCTGGATCTGTGATTCAGTACATGGAGTAATCTCAGTGCCTCTGTTTTGTACCTGACACATTGGGAAGGTTAGTTTATTGTATTTCTGTAAACACTACAGAAGCTCACCTAAGGTGGTGTCAGTAATACAAACGAATACCCAAGTTACTTCCAGTTTCTTGAAAAATCTGAACTCTAGAACTGAGTCTAGAGGCTGAAAGATGCATTGTGCTTGGTTTTCAAATATATGATCCCAGTAGTTTGAAGATTCATATTCCAAGATATTGTGGGACATTAAGGCTGAAGGAATATTAGTCTCTCTTTTCCTGTGGTGTGCACGTTTATCCTTAGGGCTGTAGGTCCTGGGCATTTTTTCACACCATTTCTTGGACTTAACACTGTGTTCAGTCTTCTGTTGTTCTGCAGTCACTAGTAGGGAATCTCTTCCATAAAATTAATGGCGAGCAAATGGCTGTTTTGCATGCAGTTATATGATCCTTGCAGGTTCAGTTTCATTTGGATATCCAGAGCCAGAGTATCTTATATCTGGTTTTTTCTCACATTTCATTTCTCTAGATACTGGGTGTTCAGATCGTGGGGTCGTGTGGGCACAGTAATCGGGAGTAACAAGCTGGAGCAGATGCCTTCAAAAGAAGATGCTGTTGAACACTTTCTGAATTTGTATGAAGAGAAAACTGGCAATTCTTGGCATTCAAAGAACTTCACTAAATATCCAAAAAAATTCTACCCACTGGAAATAGATTATGGACAGGTAACCAAAATGTTCCTGTTTCCCAGGTAGAGCATTGCTCCACTGATTTACTCTAACTTTTCTGTTCAGCGTTAAGTGTTGGATCACTTATACTTGACTGACCTGAGGAGTGCAGTTTAGGTGCAGCTACTGCATCATCTCTATGCTAAAGAAAGAAAGTCCCTCTTGTGTGCCATGCATTGAAACTGTATTGGGGAGATAGGGTTTGCATTTTCAAGTCTGAGGTCCCTTTAGTACTCTTCTGTTTACCCTGTAATTTTAAGGATGTTAATTGGAACTTAATACAGCAGTTCTTCCACATACTTCTTATTTGAAAACACCATTCTTTTCTATTTAAAATAGATACATATCTGTCTTCAGCATCCAAAGTCCTCTCAAATGCAAAAGCAACACTTATTCAGCACTCTGCTTAGTGCACATACTGAGCAGTCTGAGAAAGAAATTATTCATTGCTAGTAAGATATGGCTATTTAGACAGCTAAGCCAAATAAGAATTCTCTTCTGTCTGCCCAGTGGGGGTTTGTATGTTTACTTAAAGGCATACCTGTAACTTAAACTATTTTCAGATTAAATAATTGAATTCCCTTAATAGCGATAAAGATACCAGAAAACTTATTTTCAAGCCATTGCATTTTTTTGCAGCCATATTACTGTGTATCATCTTTCAGTGCAAAGTACTTGATGGTTAGGCTTTTTTTGGGAAATTTGATTACTGCAGCATCAAAGTGTCTGTTACACTGCAATGTACAGTGGTACTCTGAAATACCCAGCATATACCTTTGTTGGTGGGATGTTCTATCAGTGAAAGCATCCAGGTAGAATTGAGGCTAATTGTTGATTCCTGTGCTCTTCTGTGACACTTTTTATTACAAAAACGTGGTGAAAGCAATTATTAAATTATTTTGTCATAAAAGCAAGAAAGTAAACAGTCATTTGTTCACATCAAGATCTCTGTAGTGGAAAGCCTACAGAAAATATAATTAATACTGTTGCTTGAGGTGAAGCAGAGATGCACAGAGTTTCTATTCCCTTAATGCTGTTTATATTTTACAGTGCCACTTTTTGAAATAATGTCTGACAGATTACTGAGCAAGTGGATTTTTAAACCCACTTTATTCCAAATTGTCAGAGCAACATCCCATACTCACTGCGAACTTCAGGCTAGTCAGGTGTAGTCATCATACACCAAATTGGTTTTGAATTGTTACCATGGCAGCCAACATATTACTTTTATCCTTTGTGATTTTGCTAATTCTGATACTATTTTTACATTCCAGGATGAAGAAGCTGTTAGGAAACTGACAGTGGGTGCTGGGACCAAGTCAAAATTAGCTAAGCCAATACAAGACCTTATTAAGATGATCTTTGATGTGGAAAGCATGAAGAAAGCAATGGTGGAATTTGAGGTGACCAGACACGTTCATGTTTCTCACTCCAACTCTCCTTTCTCTTAACATCTCATATGTACAGCCAGAAGCAAGTTGTTTGCAATCAGGGTGCATCATACTTCCCCAAATCAGTGTGAGTTTTAGATCATCCTTAAAATAAGGGTAGGAGTTTGACAAGAATTTGTCAAGTAGTAGTAACTGGAAGTAGTAACTTTGTTATGATGCATGCAGTTTTTAAAATATGGGTGGATTATTTATTCTTTGGTGATCATGTACGTCAGCATCTTCAACTTAACAAGCCTATGAGAAAGTTATCTGCTGGTCCTGGGATGAATAATGGCTCTGGTTTTATTTTCCTAGTGGCACATGCATTGTGACCACTGTTTGCTGAATATTTTTAAAATACTAACACAGCCAATGTGTCAATTGCAGGCACTTTTATTTTTATGAGGGGTGAACCACATTTGAGAAGGGAGGGGGGCAGCCCTACTACTAATTTAGGTAGCAAGTGAATATGCATCTCAGATTTGAGAAATGTTGCCGGTTTATATGTGTTTATATGAGGCACTCATTGAGTGCCTTTGCAAAGTCCAGATTCTCTTATGAATAGGGCCAAACTTAAGATATTTTTGTTGTATTTCCTCACCAAAATAGCTGTCAGGCACTGGAAGAGGCTGACCAGGGAAGTGGTGGAGTCACCATCCCTGCAGGTATTTACAAGATGTATAGGTGTGGTGCTTGGGGACATGGCTTAGTGATGGACTTGGCAGTTCTGGGTTAATGGTTGGACTTAATCATCTTAAAGGTTGTTTACAACCAAAACACTTGTGATTCTATGAATTCTCATTTGTTCTAATGATTCTCCATTTTCATCCATTCTTCTTTCCTCCATATTTCTTGATCCATGCTATTATGATCCCACCCTTGTGGTCAAATGTTACTTAATATTCAGATTCCACAAGAACAAAGTCCAACCACAAAGGGTTGGGTGCAAATAGTTGTATTTGGTTGACAGCAATATGAAGTAACCTGGCAAAGATATGGCAAGTCTGTACAGAGAGAAAGAGAGAGATAAGAGTTTCACCTCCCAAGGATCCTGTGACATCCCAGTGATCCTTCTTCATCCTGGTGGTGGGCCAGTCCTCGGCAGGCCAGCAGTCCAGTCCTAGGGGGCAATGAATGAATGCATCAGCGTTCCTTATATACCCCTGGAGTTCTCATGGCAGATTCAAACTTCTTCCACATTTCTCACCCCAGTGTAAGCACACTGGAGCTGTTATCTAGCCCAACAGTCATTAGCCAGTTAGCTGGCAGGGTCAGCTCACCACGGACTTTATCTGGCAGAGTCCCCTCACCTGACTTTTTCAGCCACTTAGCTTATCGAGTCAATGTCCAACATGTCTTTGCCTCAAATGACAAATGGCAAGTGGCAGTTCTGCTGAACTGAACCTCACACGTGCTTCTAACAAGCTTTCAGAGAGTGATCTGATCATCTCCCTCTCCTTTCCTAGGAGCATTTTTACTGATTTTCAGAAGTCCTGCAGTTTGTTTAACTGCAGCCATTCAAACTGGGTTAATTCTAAATAACAAGTTTTTGTTTTGTCCAGCCAGCTTGGTTATCCTGCTCTAAGACTTGTTATTTAATCTTCTGTTAATCTACTGTATCAGTACTTTTGCATCTCTTTTTCAGAACAGGCTTTGCACCATTTCATACAGCTTATCTGAAAGCTTTCATGTGTCTTGCCCAACGTTTTGTAGTACTTTGGGCTTATTGTATTCTCCTGTATCTTCACTGGTTCTTTACATTAAAGTCTTCTAAAATATTAGTAATTCTTTTTAATTGAAAATGGTAAAAACTCTGAACTGATCATTATTTGATGTCTTCTGGCTTTGTAGAACTCTGAAGCTATGTTAATTCACAGCAGCTGCAGATCTGTAGGAGACCTGGGAGTCCAGAAAATGGCTGCTTTGTTGCTTTAATCAGCCTGATCTCAAGCATGCCATTCCATCTAGGCACCCTTGCTCTGCCAAAGCTGTAGCAAATTCTTGGTCTTTCTGCTACACAACAATAGAGTTATGTATTTATATAGAAATATATTTATTTTCTCCTCCTGCTTCTAATTTAGCTATCAAGAGTTTTATCTCAGGGGTTTATTACAGTTATCTATGTCATTGTCTTAACATGAAAGAGGACTGTTAGAGGACTGAGTCTATTCTAGTGATGTGTCCTCTTTTGCATGTGTGGAAGGCAAGCATCTTCCCTGCCTCTCACAGCCTTGGTGCACACATCTGTGATGTATTGGTAATTGTTCACGTTATATTCAGTGCATCACATTATATTCAGTGCACAGTATTCACAGTGCAGTTTTAGACCCAACCCTGTAGCTGCTGTGTTCTTTTGATGCCTGTAAGGATAAAATTTTGGAAGCAGTTTAGGTTTATATTAGCTCTGCAGGGCTATGCTCACCTCCATGACTCTCAGGAGACACAAAATTCACCTCTTTGGCTGTATGTGAGCTCTGTAAGAGATACATTAGTTGGTCACCTGGTTGGGGATGTGTTTGTTTATAGGTGTTACTGTTAATGTGTTAGTTTATGGATCTGTATCACAGTTACTGTCATAAAACAGTTCAGGTTGTAGGGGACCTCAAAGATCATCTAGTTTTAAAACCCCTGCCATGAGCAGGGAGACCTCCCACTAGACCAGGTGTCTCAAAGCCCCATCCAACCTGGCCTTGAACACTTACAGGGAGGAGGCACCTGCAACTTCCATGGTCAACATGTGCCAGTGTCTTAGCACCCTCATAATGAAAATATTTTTCCTAATATCTAACCTAAATCTACCTTCTTCCAGTTTGAAACTGTTCTCCCTCATCCCTACTACATGCCCCTGTAAAAAGTCCATCTCCAGCTTTTCTGCAGGCCCCCTTCAGGTACTGGAAGTATAGTGTTAAATAGTTAGTGGTAGGTATGCACAGCTATTCAGGTTATCCAAGTTAAATGGCCCGTTTCACCTTTGTGTCCTTCATGATTTTTCTGTTAATAATTAGATTACATGGATGGTACTCAACAAGAAAGTGTTGTCCCCAAAAGTCAGGAGATAGAAATCTATTGCAAGTTGATTTTCATTAGGTTATTAATCTTGGCTTTGCAAGTTTCATGTCCCAAAGACATTACCAGTTTTGAAGTCTGTATTCTCTCTTGCAGTCCATCCTGGCTTTTCTTAATATCTGCCATTATACAGGCTTAGCTACAGTTAAAGGTGAAAGTATTCCTAACCCCAGTACAGGGTGGAAATCTTCATGTGAAATCACTTCAGGGCCTTCACACCAGTTTGAAGGTTTGAAGAACCTTCAAAATTTGACTTGCAGAGATCTGCATAAAGCTGGGTCTCCTGGGTCCATAATGAATAAATAAGGTAGAACTTACCCAGACAGTATGTGATATGCATAGTTTCATAGGATCTTCTGTCCCTGTGCTGAATCTTAAACCCGTCAAGTAAAATAAAAGCTAGATTGACCTGTAGTGTGTACAGTGGGTACTGTCAAGAGTCTAGAGGGTGTATGGATGTTCTTTGTAAAAGACTCCATTGCACTTACTTTCATCAAACTTTTTTGTGTTTAGGTGGTCTTTAACTATTCAAAGATTTCTCTTACAACCCAAATCCAAAACTCTCCCAAAAATCGGTCAATACAAAACCAAAAGCAACATATTCATTGAATCAGTCAATAAATGCAGACAACAAAGGCATTCCGTTTAACTTACTTGTGGTTTAGTGTTTGTTTCATTAATGAATTCAAAGCCTCTTATAACCTCTTTGCATCTGACCCTTCATAGTTGTAGGGTAAAGTTGAAAGAAGGTGTCTAGGTTGTACCTAGATGATCTTACAAAGAGAATTATTCCATTCAGTTTGCTTCTTTGACAACCTGAAATGTACAGTTATTGAAGTGATGGAGGAATGCACAGGACACCAGGTCAATATTCTAGCCAAATGCTTAGTACCCTATTTTTGTATTGCCCTGGCATGCATGCATAGTTTCCTATTACAGTATTCCTTTGATTATAGAACATTTTCTGTAGCATGCTCTGCAGTGTCCTTCTGACATCATTCCTCAATCCACAGAGATTAATACTAAGTCTGCAATGTTTCCATTCTTCATGTGGTCAATCCTACCAGGATGGAGAGATTTGTTCCCTAGAGGGAGAGTGCTGCATTGGTTTCATTGTAGTAATATCCTATTTTATTGGTATAAATCTTCATTAGATTGACCTGCAGAAGATGCCACTGGGAAAACTGAGCAAGCGACAGATCCAGAGTGCATACTCCATTCTTAATGAGGTTCAGCAGGTGAGCATGAAAGGGATGTTGGAGCAAGAGGGAATTGGGAAGTTGCTCTGGGCTCAGAGTGGGGTGTAGCAGGGAGCTATCTATATAGAGATCTTTGCTCTCTTTTACTGGAGAAGGGAATGTGGCTTCCATGGGTAGCTCTCTTCACTGTTGTACCAGTTGGGGCAGTACTTGTATCTTTCACGCTTTTGTAGCACAAACGCTCGTGTCTGACCTAGTAGCAAGCTGGTGTCTCCACCCCAGACAAGTCTCTTTGAGGATCAGAATAAAGGTTAAATTGACAGAGGAAAGGGTCTGGTTTGGTAACATTACTGTATTTACACATCATGATCTAGACCATCCCAAGAATCACTGTAAAAATTGCATAAACAGCTTGCAAAAGTGTACCAGCATACAGCATTTTTTGTCATGGGCTCCCTTGCAAAGCATGAAAAATTTTATTTCAACTGTTAGAACAGACCAGAACCTTGCCAAGAACATGCATTCCTTCTGTATCCAAAACCTTTTATTTTACCTTCCAGAAACATAATCTCCATTAGATTTTCCTCATACAAAAATTCTGCATATTTCTTAGCCAGTTTTGAGACTTACTACATGCAAAACAACTTAACAGAATTATCCTCTTTAGTTCTGTGAGTTTAACCATTAACACCATTTGGATTGCTTCTTCTGTGTATTAGTCCTCAAATATCTTGTGTATTTATACTGCTATGGAGACTTAATCTTACTTTGTATTTTTCTTTGGTGCTTGTTGTCTAGGCAGTTTCTGACAGTGGTTCAGAATCCCAGATCTTGGACCTCTCCAACCGCTTCTATACTCTGATTCCTCATGACTTTGGGATGAAGAAACCACCACTCCTAAATAACTTGGAATACATTCAGGTATTGACAGGAAAAAGTATGTTGTTAGCAGGCAACGGGTGTGATACCAGGCAACTAACACAGAGAATATGTGAAGTTTTAAGCCTTACTTTAACCTCATGCTTTCATGAGGTTAAGCTTGGTTTTCTTCAGAATATAGCTTTGTTTGTGTGCATATATGTGTATACAAATAATTATATATACAAGGTATTAGAAGATATATATGTTCTATAATATTGTCTGTTTTTATATATGTGGGTATATTTTTTAGTATATTTAAGTAAATATTTTAAAAATGAAAAGGCAGTGCTGTTAGATGCCAGTGTGTGACCAAAGATTCACACACTCTTTTATATTGGGTTATCTCAGAGTTATTCTGAATATGTCAAAGGCACAAGTAAAATAACCTGTTTAAATTCTTCAGGCTAAAGTGCAGATGTTGGACAACTTGCTTGATATTGAGGTTGCTTACAGCCTTCTCAGAGGTGGAAATGAGGATGGAGATAAAGACCCAATTGACATCAACTATGAAAAACTTCGAACTGATATTAAGGTAAAGGAAGTAAAAAGAAAAGAGTGACTGAATGCAAGCTGATGTCCTTTTCATTCAGAGTATTACCTGAATTGTAAGTGGACAGATGTATTGGCATGAGTTCAGTGAAGGGCTGCTGAGACAGTTGAGAGACTGGAGCATGTTGTATGTGGAGAGGCTGGAAGAGGTGGAGCTTTTTACCCCAGGAGAAAGAAGGCTCAGGGGATATCTTACCAATGTCTATGGGCACCTGATGGAGAAAGGGAATAAAGAAGATGGAGACAGACTTTTTTGGTAGTGTCTTGTCACAAGAGACAAGGGGCACAGATTGAAATGCAGGAAATTGTATTTAAAGAAAAGAAAAAGCTTTTATGCTTGGTGATGTTTGGTTGCTGGGTTTTGTTTGTTTGTTTGTTTACTGTGAAGGTGGTGAAACACTGGAAAAGTTTGCCCAATGAGGCTGTGGAGGTTCGCTTCTTGGATGTTTTGAAAGCCTGACTGGATTGAATCCTTGGCAGCATCCTCCAGCTGACCCTGCTTTGAGCAGGGAAGTTGGAAATCATATCAGTTTCAAGAGATGCCTTCCCTTTTCAGACATTTTGTGAACTAGGTGCTGTCAGTATACCTGCACATCATCTTTAGCTGGGAATAGTTTTCACCTAAGTGGCAAAGGAGGCTTAAGCTGGAGAGTTGCAAGCATATGGTAGATATCATCATGTTATAAGATTTCTGATAGTTCATATGCTGAAGAAACTTCTTACTTGCTTCTTTGCAGGTTGTCGACAAAGATTCAGAAGAAGCCAAGATTATTAAACAATATGTGAAAAATACTCATGCTGCTACTCACAACGCATATGATCTCAAAGTTGTGGATGTAAGCTGGGCAATATTGGGGCTTAAGTTTGTGAATATGGACTCTTTTAAGTCAACTTTCTTGTTTGCAGCGTTCTAATTTATTTCTTATTAGCTTATCTATTTTCCTTTATTGAAGCGATTGTTTAAGAGACCAATTGCTTTAATAGAATAGCAAAAGTCTAGGCATAGAGGACTCATAAGTTTACTGAGATGGGTTTGTGTGTCTCTATTTTGATTGGCCTCAAAAATGAGATGGAGGGGTAATCCTATTCTAAAACTGAGTCTTAGTTCATTGAATGATTTTTCAGAAAATTATCATCTCGTGAAAATGGGGAAGGGAAGGTGGAGAGGTAATCAATAATACGTATTGTGCGATCAGTGCTACTTCCTTTTTGCTATCATGACATAGCACAATGCAAATACCAAAAACCATCCAGATGAATTTTCCTAGCAGATTACAGTATATTCTGAGTGATGAGTTTTTTCCCCCATCTGATTAGTTGCGTGAGGGTAATGTTTTATTTTCTTGGTTGTTGTTTTTCTTCTCCTATCCCTTTTTGAATGGAAGATCTTCAGAATTGAGCGTGAAGGAGAAAGTCAGCGATACAAACCCTTTAAGCATCTTCACAACCGCCAGCTGCTGTGGCACGGTTCCCGCACCACCAACTTTGCTGGTATCCTCTCACAGGGTCTCCGGATAGCTCCTCCTGAAGCTCCCGTGGTATGTTAAACAGCTCCTCTGACTGCCTCCATTCCTCTATCCAGAGATGGCCACAGTTGGAGACAATCTAGTAGAAGAATTCCTGTGGCAGGGGAGGCCCAGTGTTGTATCTCAGCATGCAGGCAACATTGCATATCCAGAGGGGGTTGCTGACTGGTGTCCACAAGGGCTTTGATCTTCTGAAAGCACAGCCAGGTGGACTCAATACTGCTATTATTGTTACTGTCCCAATCTATTTCTTTTCTGTGTTTGTTTTAAGGGGTTTTTTTGTTTGTTTTTTTTCCTGCTTGCAGACTGGCTACATGTTTGGGAAGGGCATCTACTTTGCAGACATGGTATCCAAGAGTGCCAACTACTGTCACACATCTCAAGCTGATCCCATAGGCTTAATACTACTGGGAGAAGTTGCCCTTGGAAATATGTAAGTAACTTAAAAAAGCTATTTGCTAAATGTGCTTAATATATCATGGTAGAAGGTGATGTTAAAATTGCAAGCCTTTTCTTCAGAGTGATGAAAGAGCACTTTTTATTTTTTAGAAAAAAGATTTGTTTCTTTTTTATCCCACTAAATAGCTGATTTTAAGAAAAGAAATTAGAGGTGCAGGTCAAGAATCTTCTGTTAAATGCCAATAGAATCAAAATTAGTAACTGAGAAAAGAGGAGGGCAGTTGAATTCCAGAATAGTAAACTCTAGATTAACTTATTAACTGTAAAGTGAGATGCCTGGGGAAAAAAAACCCAAACAAACAAAAACACCAAAATGAACCAACCAAACAAATAAAACCTAAAAAAAACAAAAAAAAAATTTTCATTGAGGTAGTTTAAGATGAATGTAAAACGCTATTTACATGTTCTTTGTGCTTTCCAGGTATGAGCTAAAGAACGCTTCTCACATAACAAAATTGCCAAAGGGAAAACACAGTGTGAAAGTTAAGTATTAGTAATTGTCATTAGTAATCTGTTATTTTTGATGAACACACTCTGTGCTTAGGAAAGAGAACTACAGTAATTTCTTTTCCTCGAGTTTGCAAAATATTGTCCTATAGTTGCGTTTGTATATGTGTATGGTGTTTTGAGATGGTAGTTAATGCACTTGTAATAGTAAGACTGAAGTTAACATGTTGCCTGAAGTTCAGGAAGAAACTTCTGTATTATATTGTACAAGAGAAAATGCAAGGTGTGTTCTCCAACTTCTTAGTTTCTTCATTAAAATACTATGTATTTTAGAGGAAAGATGAGAGGTTGATCATAATGATTTAGCTTTCAAAGTGCCTTAGAAGTTGGAGGAAGGGATAATAATAAGGGAGAATAAAAGTTCAAATGGAACAGCTGTTCTCATTACATTTCTATCTGCAAAAAATATTGGTAATATTGAACTAAAAAAGATGAGAGAAAAGACATAGCTCTCTAATTCAAGCCAAAGTAGTGACAATCAAGACTGTCTTCTATACTGAAATGGGAGAGTGGAGAACAGTAGCATTTAGCAATAAATGGCTTTTTAAAAGCTATTCATTTTGAGAGGCTTAAAAAAATCATCTGTATAAAATGGAATTAAATGTGAGCTTTTTCAATACCTACTACTCCCACTATTCTGGATGTCAAATCAGATTTGCATTGAAGAGTTTAAAGAGAACAAGAATTGCTTTCTTATAGTTCTCTGAAAATGCTACAATGTGTGTATTTTCATGAATGGACCTAGCATATGCTAACTTTAAGTCTGGTCTAGTTTAGCTTTGATCATACAGATTAGACAATTAGCAGCCAAACGTATACAATTCTCATTTCTGATGTAGTACCATAGGTATGGTACAAGTACCATAGGTCATGCTGAATTGTACATTGATACATACTGTATCCTTTCTGCTCTTTTTAAGATATTTTTGCACTTGTTCAACATGTGATAATATATGTGAAGTAAGAGTTGGCTGGCTAAGTAATTTTTTATGTACAAAGTCTATGTATGCCTTCTAGGTTTGTAACTAATGTTTTCTTCCTTTCTAGGTTTGGGCAAAACTGCACCTGATCCCACAGCCACTACTACCCTGGGTGGTGTAGAGGTTCCTTTAGGGAATGGAATCTCAACAGGAATTAATGATACCTGTCTTCTGTATAATGAGTATCCTTTGCTATGCTGTTGGCAGCATGCTGTATTTGGATGTTGCTGAGTTAAGCAGGAACTCGCTAATGTCAGTCATGAATTCTGAAATACTGTTTAGTTTCTTTTAGATCTGCTTTGGAGTACTCATAGACAATTTGGAGTTAGTTCTCTAAGGGGGATGATTTCACAGTTCTCACACTTAAGTTGTCATTCTGCAAAAAAAGGAAGCAATACTCATAGCAAATAACTGTTGCCCCAACAGGACTTAATACCTGAAGGCATTGCAGTGGTTAGGCAACACCGCTCAGAAGTTTCTTGCCCAGAGACAGGCCAGGGGAGGGGAATACAGCATGTGGTTTCATATCACTCCAGTCTGGTTACTTCCTCATAGTGTTATGGCTGGCCAGTTTGGGCAGGAGTAGGTGGGGGAGCCAGCTACAGAGCCAGCTCTGTGGTTTGGAGGCTCTCCTCACACAGCTTCAATCATATTCCCCAGACCCTTTGTGAGTTTTGAGGTAAACCTCAGATACCCATCAGAGCTGGAGCCATTAAGCCTCTTTCTAGGCACAACTGGCCCTAAATGAATGTGTGCTCAACATTGACAAGAGGTCATAAGAATAAGTGATATTTAAGGTCCCAAATCAGTCACTGTTAGTGAAGCAAGTAACCCATTAATACAAACTCTGAGTTGGGCAGAAACTCTTATCTCTTGGCAAGCTCTTCCTCTTACAAGCAATCTTGGCAACAGAACTCATGGCAATACAGGTTTTATCTTGAGTTTTTTAAAGCACAGCATCCATCTTGGTCAGATGATAAAATATATTATAGTTAATAATAGCTAATTGAGGTAATATATGTTAATTTTGGTTTACACTGTTTAATGGGGATATATTTCACCTAAAATGGGGACTGGGGGTAAGTTTGAGGCCTGAAGCATTGAGAAACAAATAGGTGGGCAGGGACTGTCTTCTGAAAAAATAAAATGGTGCACTGCAGTTACAGAATATGTAAGCACTGCCAGCCATTGTAGAGCTCTTCTCTGTCATTCCAGTTTGGGTTTTTTTTGTGAGAAATTAAGAGGGCATTAATGACTTTGTGCTGGAAGGTAGCAATAGAGTTACAGTTACAATAGTAGATGCCATGTCTAACTGCAGATCACATCTAGTCTATGTTGCTCCACTGTTTAGATAGTGAGAAAGATACTGAGTTTGATGGCTCTGACAAAAAATAATCTGTAAGAGCTACAGCCCTGTATCTGTCATTTCACCTGTCTGTCACTCAGGATTCCTGCTGCACTGTCATTAATTCTCCATATGACTTGCTTGTTTCTAACTATTGTATAAAACATTTTGAGATTCAAAGAGAGTCAGATTTGATTGTTTCTGCTGTAGGCTGTTAGAAATGCTTAACCATGCAGGCATCTGTATAAATTAAGTTCAAAGGGGAAGTTTGACTGTGTTTTGAAGTTCTTCTGTGATACTAATATCAAAAACTGCAAATATTTCTTAACTTTCTTCCCAGATATATTGTGTATGATGTTGCTCAGGTAAATCTGAAGTACCTGCTGAAACTGAAATTCAACTATAAGACATCACTTTGGTGAACACTGTTAGAGTTATACTGTAGTTACACTATAGAGTTGAGTGTTGACATGCTTACACATTGACTTTTACCAAGATATCAAAAGTTAAACTGCAGAAGAAGAGTTAAGAAAAACAGTTAGTGAAAGTTTATGTAAATGTGTGGCAACACATGGGCCTGAATTCTGATGAGGATGAGTACCTGGGTTTATTTTATACCACTTGTAATTTGGGGGCTTTCAAATGTTTCTTTTAATTATCTAAGCTGACAAACCAATAAACAAAAAAAAAAAAATCAAGCTTGTGTTTTTAGCAAAAAATAGTCGGGCAGTAGCAGAAAAAAGAAGTTGAGGATGTTTACAATATTTGTTCTGTTGAGGTTCCCCTTGTTTAAGGTACTCTTTTTCAGTTTTCATTTGAATAAATGATACTTGTGCATTTATTTTGAGGTAAAAAATAAAAGCTAGTTTCATACTAACAGCTTTGTTTCAAAACTTCCCAATTGTTTTGGTTTTGAGTCATGATTTTAAATGTATTTGGTAGAATATTCTTGGTAGCTCTCTCTGAAGGTCAGATACCAAATACTGAAATCTGTAGTCATCTTCCAGGAAGCTGTGGTGAAATTAAAATTTGGACTTCCACTGGGATTTCATCTGTCAACAGTTGGTGTGGTAAACATGAAAAATGAACTTGTTGTTGTTTGAATTTAGTATTAGCCCCAATAAACCTTTAAATACCTACCTTCAATGTGATGTAAGTTGGTTGTTGTAGACTCAAGTCCTTACAAAGCCGTAAGTTGAGTTTGGGCTCAAGCTTCACTCATCATGAGCTAGAGTAAGGTTTTTTGCACTTTTTGGGTAGTCTTGAATTCCCTGTCACAAAACACCGATATAAACTAATAATTTCAGTGATGTTTGTTACTTCCTCCTGTCAGTAAGTCATTGAGAAACATGGGAGTACTTAACTGTAAGAACAATGTTAGTATTTTCTCTTAAAAAATTACTGCTTTCCCTGAGCTCCACAGGGACAGCTCTGCACTGTCAATACATTCAGTATCTCCTTTGCTAACAGTTCCATCTCATTCTGATGGTTGCAGTTTCAATCTTTAGTAACCTATGTAGAAATGGCAGATTAATTTCCTAAAATGTTATGTCCCAGTGCTTTTTGAAAAAGGCTTTTGAAGCCAAAGTGGTTGCTGTATAGCTCAGATATTTCCTTCAGGACCCCTGAAGGAAAGGAGGATGAAGAATAGTAGATGGAAAACTAGGTTGCTGTGAGGGAGAGGAGTAAATGTGGAAAGAGTGACTTCAGTCATATGGCTTGAGGACAATTCAGCATGAGAGAATCGACTTAGGTTGATGTTCATGGATTTGAGAGGAAAAGAGTGGCCCTTACCTTACAATTCTTCTATAACATAACCAGTAGCTGATCAAAGTTTTGCTTCCAACAGAAACATTTGGTCAGTCATCAAAATACAGTCTTGCCAGTCTCTGAAAGCAAACAAGATAAGAACTGATACAGTTTAGTTGCAAGACAAATTAACTACACACACATCTTCCCCCCATGCTTGGGGAAAAAACAAAGAAAGAAAAAAAAAAAAAAAAAAAAAAGCCACGCCCGTCTTAGAGGTTAGAGTTTTGGACAATTTGGACAAGGTAGAGACTTTTGATGTTGCCTCTGTCACCTGTACCAGAGGTGGCTCAAAGTTCCCTGTTGCTCCAACCCAAGCAGTGCAATGCATGCTTTATGATGTGTATGTAGTGCTCAGTTACAATTGCAGCACAACCAAGTATAGCCCAAGCTCTTTCTAACCTGACAAATACAGTGGTAAAATACACATTGGAGCAGTATTTTCTGAAGATGCAGCAGGTGCCCTCGGGGGACTGTAGGAGAGTCTGGGTGTGACTGTATCACAGTGGAATCTTGTGTTAATTTAAGTGCTGCTTCTGCTGACAGCTTGTCCAGCAGTGAAGTGGACCTGTTTCTCCTGAAAGCAGGTGCTGGTGCCACTCTGACCCTGTTCTCCCCAGGATCAGGCTAAGGAGGGCAGCACAGTGACAACCACTGAAGGAATTGCTTTTGCAATTGTATGTGCCTGAAGCAGAGCTGGATGAATAGGTAGGTAGTCCATTTCTGTCAAAACTGCTTGAAAGGAATGAGCTGTCAAGCCACGATGTTCCATGACATCCTGTGCTTTTTTCAGAGAAGAAATGTTGAGGAATGACTTCTGATCTAAATGTTAAACAACAAAAAACAGGAATTTGTGAATATTTAACTAACATGTTTAGCATGGCTGGAGGCTCTTGTTACATGAGGCTTGCAAATGTTAAGATAGTCCGTGCAGTTTATATGAGTTGGGTAAACTGAAGAAAAACAGCCTTGGCTTACTGATTGGCAGTCAATTTAAATTGTTTGTGATTTGCCCAAGTTCATACAAGAAAGAAGTGGATGCCTGAAAAAAAAAAAAAAAAAAAAAAGAAAGAGCACAGGTTACCCAATACAGTACTTTAGCCATAAACCAATCTCTGAATCAGTTGGTACAGCCTTCAATGAAATCCTTCCCACTTCTAGTCAGAGGGGAAGGAAAAAAACCCAAACCCACAAACAAATAATTTATAGATTTAAAAAGACCTCTGGACACATCAAACTTTCTTGATACCATAAAGTTGTACTTGTGCTCTTAAATGAGTCATGCTGTGTTTGTAACTATTGAGGTCTTTGCTTCCTTTGCTTCCAGCTTTCTTTCTGGAAGACTGTTCCAGACCTGTTATGAGTTCTGATGGAGTGTTTTTGTGGCCAGTTTATATCCCACTAATAAGTATTTTGTTTCGATTGCTTTTGTATGTGTAGTGAGGCCTGTAACTTTCTCAATTATACTCTCACTTGTGCTACACCCATAAAAAATTGTTTCCACTGTTGTAGAGTACACACATCTGATTAAAAGCTTCTGTCCTTTTACTTACAAATAAATACCAGTCCAGAAATTACAGTTTTGGAGATAGTGGTACCTATGAGAAGAAATGCAGATGTAGATCCCAGACAAGGTGACTTGCTGGTATTCATTCCTTACAGCGTGAAGGTAGTGTGTGGGCCAGCAGGCATTGCAATTTGCTTTGACAGAAAGTGAAATAAAAAAGTACAGTCAGAAGGCAAGAAGGCTTCATGGCATTCCAACAACTGAAAGGGGAAACTACTGCTTCTCCTGCCTCTTTGTTACACATTCTAATTCCATAATGTGATTAATGCAACAGGACTCAGGCTTTACAAGAACATGCTTCAGTGACTGAAGAGCACAGTCTTCTGCCAGCTGTCTCTGCTCTTCTTTGTACTACCACTACCTGCCTAGGAGAGGTGCAAAAATTACACCCTAGCCATCTGTCTCTGGGACTGTCCCTGCATTGTACTGACAAGACTCGGAATGCATTAATTAGTAGGTGGTGTAAACTATGTCTTATCATCTGCAATAATTAAGAAACAAGAGTGTGGAAGTGCTTTCTGCAGCATTTTCAGCATGCAGCAGTAGGAGCAGGTTGCCTAACATGACCCTCTGGGGAAGAGAATGGCATGAGTAAAGCCAGTTTAAAGATCTCCCTCTGTGAGGCAGGTGAGTCAGCAGTACCTAATGGCAGATTCTTCACAAATGGTTACAGTGGTGTAGGACTAATGTTTGGACTTGACCAACCATGATGATTCAATTAAATATTCAGTTAAATACATGTTCTCAGTCACCGTTCCAGTCTGTCAGAACCATTGTGTCATTTCCACATGACCAAAGTGCAAACCTCAAATTTGTGAGATTGGTAAAAGGACAAACTGAAAACAAGTATGTTTGTCTGCATATTGTCAGATGGCAATGGCTGTGGCTTTATCAAATTGGGTTGCAGTTTTGTGGCTTGGAAACAGCATGCATGGGAGAAATGAAAAACTACAATACAAAGATAACACGGCATTCATAAAAGGGCAAGATATAAAAGGTTGCTTATAGTAGGAATACTCATAATATAGTGTCACTAACAGTTGCCCTTTCATCACAGTGAATGGTAATAGCTATTGCTAAACATTTTCCAAATGCAGTTGTTGGAATGACATGAAGGAATACCCAGCATCGTGGTATTAGGAGCTGAATTATACCATCTGATCTAGTAATTTTTAAGGTGATCTGTAGGACATATTTGGGATGGGGGGAGATCTTTTTTTGTTTTTTTCATCTGTTTTCTCAATTTAGAAAATGCCTGAAAGGCATTGGGATTTTTGTTTTTCTCTTTGTTTTCCCTTCTAGAAACCCAGGCTCTGATGACTGCAAAATGTAACCGTATTGTAGAAAACTTTTCTTCTCCTTCTCTGAAAATCCCTTGTTGGGTGAAAGCTCTAGCATCAAGGTGGTGCTGGGCAACTGCTGCTTTCAGTACAATGAGATGTGATGACAAGGTTTACAAAGCACGTACTTCAAGGAGCAAGTTTTGAAAGCACAGGAGCAGGCTGTCGAAAGGCAAGCCCGTGGGGAAGACGACCGGTCTGGCTGAACAGGGAGACTTTGAAAGAAATTAGGATTAAGAAGAGGGCCTACCAATTATGGAAAAAAGGGCTTACTACTCAGGAGGAATTTAGGCATATAGTTAAGTTGTGTAGAAAGAAAATTAGAGAGACAAAGGCACAACTTGAACTGAATCTCGCCACCTCTGTGAAGGATAACAAAAAGTCCTTCTACAGATACATCAATGGCAAAAGGAGGGGCAAGGAAAACATCCATTCTTTACTGGAGATGGGCGGGAATATAGTTGTCAAAGATGAAGAAAAGGCTGAGGTATTTAACACCTTCTTTGCCTCAGTTTTCAACAGTAAGACAGGTTATCCTGAGGACAGCTGGCTTCTGGAGCTTATAGAAGGTGACAAGAACCTAAACAGCCCCCCTGTAATCCAGAAGGAAACGGTCAGTGACCTATTGAACTGCTTGGATCCCCACAAGTCTATGGGACCAGATGAGATCCACCCAAGGGTGATGAGGGAGCTGGCAGAAGAGCTCGCCAAGCCTCTCTCTATCATCTACCAACAGTCATGGCTCACTGGGGACATCCCAGATGATTGGAAGTTGGCGAATGTCACGCCAATCCACAAAAAGGGCAGGAAGGAGAACCCAGAAAACTACAGGCCCGTCAGCCTGACCTCAGTGCCTGGCAGGGTTATGGAACAGATCATCCTCAGTGTAATCACACAGCACCTGCAGGATGGGCAAGGGATCAGACCCAGCCAGCACAGGTTTAGGAAGGGCAGGTCCTGTCTGACCAACCTGATCTCCTTTTATGATCAGGTGACCCACCTGGTGGATGAGGGGAAGGCTGTGGATGTGGTCTACCTGGACTTCAGCAAGGCCTTTGACACCGTCTGCCACAGCATTCTCCTGAAAAAGCTGTCAGCCCACAGCTTGGACAGGGGCACTCTGCGCTGGGTCAGGAACTGGCTGGAGGGCCGGGCACAGAGAGTGGTGCTGAACGGTGCTGCATCCAGTTGGCGGCCGCTCACCAGTGGTGTCCCCCAGGGATCAGTGTTGCGCCCAGTTCTGTTTAATATCTTTATTGACGATTTAGATGAGGGGATTGAGTCCATCATCAGCAATTTTGCAGATGACACTAAGCTGGGGGGAAGTGTTGATCAGCTGGAAGGCAGGAGGGCTCTGCAGAGGGACCTGGACAGACTGGAGAGTTGGGCTGATTCCAATGGGATGAGGTTCAACACGGCCAAGTGCCGGGTCCTGCACTTTGGCCACAGCAACCCCATGGGGAGCTCCAGGATGGGCACAGAGTGGTTGGAGAGCAGCCAGACAGAGAGGGACCTGGGAGTCTGGATTGACAGGAAGCTGAACATGAGCCAGCAGTGTGCCCAGGTAGCCAAGAAGGCCAATGGCATCCTGGCCTGGATCAGAAACAGTGTGGCCAGCAGGTCCAAGGAAGTGATTCTGCCCCTGTACTCAGCGCTGGTGAGGCCACACCTCGAGTCCTGTGTCCAGTTCTGGGCCCCTCAGTTCAGGAAGGATATCGAGGTCCTGGAGCAGGTCCAAAGGAGGGCAACTGGGCTGGTGAAAGGACTCCAGCACAGATCCTATGAGGAGAGGCTGAGGGAGCTGGGGCTGTTCAGCCTGGAGGAGGCTCAGAGGAGACCTCATCACTCTCTACAACTCCCTGAAAGGAGGGGGTAGCCAGGTGGGGATTGGTCTCTTTTCCCAGGCAACTCTCAGCAAGACAAGAGGGCACGGTCTCAAGTTGTGCCTGGGGAGGTTTAGGTTGGACATTAGAAAGAATTTCTTTACTGAGAGGGTGATCAGACATTGGAATGGGCTGCCCTGGGAAGTAGTGGATTCTCCATCACTGGAGACATTTAAAAAGAGCCTGGATGTGGCACTCAGTGCCATGGTCTGGTAACTGCAGCAGTAGTGGGTCAAGGGTTGGACTTGGTGAACTCTGAGGTCCCTTCCAACCCAGCCAATTCTATGATTCTATGAATCTAAATCTTGGTGGTGAAAAGTGCCTTCTGTTGGTTGTGGATGTATCAGTGTTACCACTTTTAGCTGACTATTAACATACAACCCTTAGAATGGGGTGGGGAATCTATCTGAAATACAACAAAAGTGCTAGTGTCATTAACACATACTTTACCCAAGCCTGTGGTGGAGATGTTTCATTGAAGTGAAACATTGTACAGGATTTAATATTGCGTGGGTTTTTTGCCTTTCAAATAGTACAGATTATAGACAACAATTTTGTTGCTTCTTTATTATTATTTAGTGTTATGCCTATGCTGCTTTGCATCTCTCCGCTGTAGTTGCTTGGTTTGTGTGATGCAGTAGAGAAAGCTCTCACTGAAGTGTCTTAGGCCCTTTGGGGAAGGAAGGGTGTTTTAAAAGCCTTTCAAAATGAACTGGGAAAGGCCATGGAACTACATGCTATGATTTGCATTTTCTTTTTAACTTTTTTTTTTTTTTTCTTATACTCTACTACAATGTACATAGAAAGCCCTGGGGGAGTTTATAAAGGATTTTACCCTGTTTATACTCTTAGAAACTCACTTTTTTCCTCTTAAACACAAGGGCAACATTGGTTTTTTTAGTATATATTTTAAATGTTTCATAACATGACTTCTGTCCAGCGTCCCTCAGTCTGCTAGAGTGCCTTGTCAAATTTGAAAATTTGAAAATTAAGAACACAAATTAAAAACTAATATCCCAAGATATGCATTTTCTGTATTTTGCAAAACCCTTGGTTTCACCTAGATGCTTTTTAAGAGATACAAACAGGCATACTGTCCATTTTGCATTGCATCATGGTGCTGTTGGTAGTATGCTTAAGATGTGATCCTGACTCAGCCTTTGAACTTAAATTTTTGTATTTTTATATATTTTTTAAAAAGGAAATTTATTTTGATTGGTTTAAGTAGCATTAGGTACTGTTGTCAAAGCCTAACCCAGGTGCAGAGTCTGGTCCATAAGCATATAAGGTGTTTGTGGCTTACAATACTATCTTGGTGCTTAGGCTTCTTCCTGCAGAGGAATCTTTTTCTTTAAAATTCACTTGAGTGCAGAGACCCTAAGGGAACTACACAAGTAAACCACCTCTGCTGCTTGCAGAAAGGTTTCAGTTGTGATGGTTGGGGACTGCATTAAGTGTTGGCTCTCACACACACAGGATGGAAAAAAGTGAGACCTTGACCTTCAGCCCTTGAATTCGGTGAGCGTTTCTGGCGTTTCTGTCGACTTTCCAGGAAGAGTGCCACAGATCACGGCTGCACGGCCAGGACCGATTTTGCAGGGGCTTATATTCTTACCACTCCTCAAGTCTCACCTTTGCAAGCATTTTTGCTATGTGTGGGACAGCTAACAATGAAAAGCAGAGACACGGAAAATAAGTAGATTTCAGCAAAAAAATAAAAATCTTTTAACGAAGGAAGATGGGTGTAACATAGGGCATGCCTAAAGGGTCGGGTGAATCGTCACTTGGGACCAAGTGCCAGCCGCGGTCACCCTGCTAGTCTACGGCAGGCCCTTGGATGGACCGTACGGGCTCCGTGACGTATCCTCTCCCTCTTTCCACCGCCCTGAAGCGGCCCGGGCGGGACGCAGCCTCCGCCTCCTCCCCCTGCTCCTCCCGGCGCCTCCGCTCTGCCCCACACGCATTACCCGCTACCCTCCCCACGTACGCACGCACGCGCCCACCCAGCCGCCCTCCCGCTCGCGCCATCCCCTCACGGCAGCGCCGCCTCGCGCAGTCCCCCTTCTCCTCCCCCAGAATGCACCGCGCCAGGCAGCCTTTGAAAAAGCGGCGCGGCTCGTTCAAGATGGCGGAGCTCGATCAGCTGCCTGACGAGAGTGAGTAGCGCCCCGTTTACCCCCTGCCCGCCTCCGCCTCCCCCTCCCCTGTTCTCTGCGGGACACACGCGCTGCGCCGTGCCTCCAGCCCGCCTCCCTCCCATTCGTCGTGGGCGCTGTGTAGGGCCGAAGCCGGAGCTTCCTCCCTGGCAACCGGGCCGGCCCAGCCTCACCCCCAACCCCCCACCGCCACCTCCTCCCTCTCCCCTGCCGCTGCCTCTCCGGCGCGAAGCCGTGCCCCGTTTGTTGGCGTGGGGAGGGCGGAGGGCGACGAGCTCCCTCCCGAGGGTGCGACCCCCGTTGACCTCGGGGGTGCCGAGGCTGGATACCCCGCCCGAGTGAGGCGGCGGGGATGGCCGGCGTCACCTGCCGGGCGCGGCGCGGTGCAGGGGCGCGGAAACCGGGACTCGGGACGTGGAGGGGAAGATGTGAAGGAGTATGCGGGGTACACCTGACAGCCTGTCCTGGCTGTAGAGGTGAGGACAGTGCAGGGGAAGGGCCGAGTAGCCTGGTGCTCTTCTACCTGTCGTCCTAGGGGTTAAAGGAGAACCTAGGTATTCATAGCATGTGTTGTGTACAGCGTGAGAACTTCTGAAGGATTTGGAGGAGGACAGGGCTATACATACTGCATCTATGGGGCACTGATAGACGCAGAGGGAAGAGTTCAAAGATCATGTGTCAGTAGATGAAATTAGATGAAGACAGTACAAAAATACATGCTTGCATGCATACTTATACAGCTACACAGGGTGTGCATAAATATTCAATGTATGTGAGTATTAAGTTAAAACTTAGATGAGAAATATGCACACACTGCTGTATATATGGTTTCATGCGTAAGGTACTTCTGTATTATAGAAGAGAGTATTATTTAATGTCAAATGTCTATGCACTACATTGATATGTCTTCTTACAAAGAATGCAATAGAATTTAGTAATACCCAGTTTTACAAGTGAATAATTGAAGGTAGTTGTATGTCGGAGACAGAAAGCACAAAGGACAATACAGGCACATACAGGAGAAATTGGTCGTGTTCTTAATGTATTTTCTTCGTGCTCTTCAGCAGCACTGAAAGTTAGTGGTGGGACATTTTCTGTGTACTATGGATTCTAGATTAGTCATGACCATGTACCACAAGACACATGAGCTGCTTCCTGGAAGAAAAAAATCAAGGATTTCTTGTTAATCATTAGTGACAGAACAGAGTGGGATGATACAGATTTTTTTTTTAAGTAATGTTTTTATCCCTTTTTGTACTTCTATCTTGCTCTTATTACTCCTTTTACTTCTAGTGATTACACTATGCAGCAGTAGTGATTCTCAGTTTGAGAAACCACAGGACAGAGAAGACCATCGAATCTGCAACTGATATCTATCATGCTCTCATAATCACTGCTTTAAGGTCTAATACTTATTGCTGAAGACTGTGTCTAACCAAGGGAGATCTAGAGGATGACAGAGAAAAGGATGGATGTTGTGTCAGGCAATTTGTCTGAAGTGGCTTTCATCACAGAGAAGGGTATACAAGATGCAAAGAATGAAAGGTGGGAAGTATTGAGCCAGTGTGAAGTCTTGTAAATTCACAAGAGTTCTGTGGAGAGCAATATCTCTTATTGGAAGTGACTTGCAGAGTAGAGTAAGATTGGTAGAGAAATGCCTCTGCCATTTGTAGGTACTGTGGGCTCAACTCTTCTGAGGGGAAAAAGAATTCTGTTTTCTTTCTGTGGAGATTTTCTTGTATTGATCCGTATGTGAAATCCATTGTAAATCACTTGATTAGAACAAAAAAAGGAATTAGTGAAGGGTTTTTTTTCTTGATGGCTTCACTCTGTAGCCTTGTAGATTAAATTGACAATAGTCATGATGTAGCTGAATTTTGACAGTGTTTCAATTCAGTGGTTTTAAGCCCTTAGAAAATTACTCTGAGTTTTTACTAAATTATTTAGCAATTTAGGAAAATATATACACTAATAACCATTTATTTTTCAAAGTTATTATGACTGCTACTTAAAAAAAATATTTACTTGTGGAATATGCTAGAAGCTTTACATTTCTTTCAGCATCTGTTACTATCTGTTGTTCTATGTACAGCTCTAGCAGAACTGCTAGAAATAAAGCATTGTAAAGCTTTAGATGAAACTATTAATACATGCCAAGGTAAACTGAGGCATCTAGTAGTTTCAATAAACATACATGCATGAGGATAGACATATATTTGGTGACACTATTTTGTGCATCACCAGGTAAACTCATGAACGTATCAACTATTCTCTGTAAGATTCTGAGAGAGAAATAACTTGAACTCTTATTTCTGATGGCAGTATGTTGATCTTCATTACAGCTCCAACAACTCTCAGGAAAGAAAATGGTCAATATCCCTACATGGCTGGTGTCATTGTTTTAATCAAACAGATTTATGAAGGGTCCTTGTAAATTAAGGATAGAACTGACAATCTCAGTTTAGTACAGCTCAGTCATGTAATACCGTACCACATTAGAATCTGATTAATATAAGTCATGGACCAACTGAGACAAATGTAATTAATAATTAGCAGCATTTTGTTACTTATTTGATCTAGTTTCCCTCTTCACTATAATGGACAGTGTTTAAGTCACTGTTCCTGATTTTCCTTACCCATCTTCCAGAGAAGACACCATGTGTTTCAAGGTAACAGTGTGAAAAATAAATTTTTCATCTTTTGGCCGCCTTTATATTGCCTACAGTGGCATGAGTAACATTTGACAGGTCCATTGCTTTGCCTGGAACATATCCTAGAGAAGGGAGTGTGACTCAGTCAGAGTTTCAGAGGGTTTGCCTTGTGTTTCCATTCCTATTCTTTGCAATTTTAGTGAAGTGAATGTTTTCAAATTACACTGTAGCAATCACCACAGAGAGTTCTTTCATTTCTGTTCCTATACTTAAAATGGAGATATAAACTTAATCCTAATTGATATAACACTGATCTAATGTGGCTTTTAGTCTGCAACTTAATTTATAAGGGATAATAACTGTAAGCATTGCAAAATTGGTTTTGGACTCTTCCATGGTGATGTAAAAATAAGTTCCTAAAAAAGTTAGAATAGTTCATGACTACCAGACTTTCAGATGTATATATACACTCCATGTGAATTTTCTCCTGCACATTTTATAGTAAAGTAGTACACCAGAACTTAATTTTCACATAAGAACTATAAGTAAACATAGCATTCTTGGTGATGGTAAGAACTATGCAGTTTCACTTTCAAATTGATAATCTGATTAAGTGGAGCTTGTCCTGGAGTATTCTGGTAGCACCTACTTGCCCTACGGCAAGTTCTGTATTGCAGTTGGCCAGTGAATATTCCTTAGCCCAGGAATTAGATAAATGTAATGTTCACTGTTGTCTCTTATGTACTCTTTTTTTTTCGTTTGTTTGGGTTTTTTTCCGTGCTAAACTTACTTTTATCCCATTCTTCTCTAAAGCTGCCAGTCTCTCCATTTTTGATGGGAGGGTTCACACTAGCAACCTAACAAAATGAAGAAGACGACAGTGCATAAGTTTGCCAGCATTTCTTGTAGTTCAGGCCTTTTCTGACTATTGTTGCCAATGAAGAGGGAGGAATATAGTAACCTAGGATGGAGCAAAGTGTTGTGAAGAAAGAGCAGTTCTGTGGCAAATCCTCTACCTGAGAAATTCCAGAATATTGAGGGTCCCAATTGCAGAAGTACTGATAATAATTGGATTTATATCTTGGAGACAAAATTGGTTTCTGCAGACTGTTGTGTTGGTGCCTGATGAGTGACTAAGTTTAGTGAATACATTTCCCCTCTCTCTCACCACCTGGTAATTTTGCAGTGGAGGTTAAGCGATGGGCAGTTTTACTTCTGGAAACCAGTTGGCTGGCTATCTCTGTCTCAGCATAGGAAAGCAGTTGATAATTGTATTGGAGTGTGCATAATGCTGTCCTGACTTTTGCTGCTAGTCATAGTAATCTTATTTGTGGATTACTCAGTTATAAAGCACACACACTAAAGCTGAAGTGAGACTTTTAACAAAACAGACAACATGTGAAAATGTGGCTAAAAAAACCTGTCCTAGTCATGGTAGAGGCACAGCTCTTCTAGCACAGCAGAGACAAAAGCTGCATCTTGATGTATTCTTTTGTGCAAGCAAGAATGCCTGGAATCAGCTCTGTAGAACTGGAAGATGCCATTTTTTATAGAAGTCAAAACATGCTTAATTAACTAAATTACCATCACTATGGGGCTGCTTGTCAGGAGTAAACCACTGAGCTGCATCTGGGCACACTGTTCCTGTGCTGTAGATAGACAAACACCAAGTGGCAAGTGAGTCAGAAAGAAGCCAGACTGTACAGTGATGGGTGTCAAAATGTTAACCTTTTGCAGTACAAATAGTGAAAACAATATATTGTTGAATATCATATTTTTGGAGACATCAGTGGTAATGCTTCTAGGGGCTTGTGTTTTAGGACCGGCAGAAGAAGGGAAAGCAGAAAAAGGATCTTTCTGCATGGCCTTTTATGCTATGGATGGAGACTGCAGCATAAGGGCAGCACTTCCTGCAGAAATTGTTTTTAGCTCTAGCACAATCTTATGCTGTGGTTCACAGCCACCCTGCTTCTGCATAGCCAGTGCTCTTGGATGGCTAGAGAAAGGATGAGGAATACCTATTGCTACTATCATTTTCCAGTCCAAAGGTGCTGTGAGCCTAGTACCACTGTGCTCTGGACATTTGAGGAAAAAAGTCACCAGAACTGTATGAGATTAACCTTGAGCCTTCTCACAAGTGCTGTAGTTTGTGGCTGCTAAATAGTATCCACTTTTGTGTCACTATGGTATCAGCATATTGTCCATTGTGAGAATGCAGTGTTTAAAAAAGGGGGCGTTGGTATTGTGCTTACTGTCTGCACAAGTCCTGTAAAAGAGTTCACATAGCTAAAAAACTGACTTCCATTTAGTAGTTAAATTAGGATTTGGAAGTATACTGTCCTGGTTTGGGCAGTTTATTTGTAGGCTCATGACATGAGGGAAATACTCATTCATGCTTTAAGTGAAAAGTTATTGTTCATTTATTTATTTACATCTTCAACAAGCCCAGAGTTCGGGGGGGGGGCCTTACAAGCTACCCAAAGACACTTTTTCCTCTGATGCATGTTTTCTAAGCTTTCTTGAATAATCTATCCTTTCAATGGCAAATTTTCTGAGGTGCTTCCTCTGCTGAAACTACTTACGCTGTGCTTGCATGGATGAATGATCTCTTGGAGGGTCAGTGACTTGATCTGTAATAAAGTCATGTGTTTTTTCCTTCTTCTCTATTTTCCTTCATCTTGCCATTTTTAGTGCTGGTGATGTAGTTTAATTACAAAGGTTTTTGAGGTAGTCATGCAACCAATGTTAAACTGCTCACCTGTGTAACAATCTGGAGAGGAAAGGTTTTACATTATGTAGTTGTTTAAGTGGATAATAGAATTTTAGAATTTTCTATATTGATTTATATATACTCCTTTTTTACATTAGTAAAATCAGTAGTTATCAAACATCCCTTTGGTTGCTTCTAACCTTTTTATTCAAAATTGTAATCAGCTGTTACAAATTAATTACAAAGAAAATCTGAAAACACTTTCACAAATGTAATGTGTTTGTTTCTGTTTTTAAATTTTAAGATCAACTGTTGACAAGCTGTATTTAAACTGATTTGCTTCACTTGAGTACTAGAAATATATACCAGGCTATCTACAGCTGCCTGTATTGAACTGCAGTCATATTCCACCTCTTTTGTGTGGGCACTTCATCTACTGCCCTGCTCTGCAGACCCATCAGTTTAATGGTTAGCAAAGGATCTCGGCAATTTCAGCTATGAGAATGACATCAACCCCAATGTAAAGATTTTAAAAAATATATAAGATCTGTTGCCTCTTTCCAAGTTGTTTCATCTCAGTTGTTGGTCTACTCACCCGTGACTTAATTGGTTGGACCTGATTCACTGGAGTGAGATGGTCAGATAAAGTAGACAATGATTTTACATATGGTCTTACAGATGAAATGCCCTAGATCTTTTGGAATAGTGATCAGTTCTGAAAAGCCAGCATCTCCTACATTTGACAGTCCTGATGACTCTGCTTCTGCATCTTCTTCTCCTATGACATGTATTTTCCTCATGTTCTTAAACTGTTCTTAATTTATTAATTCCTGCATGCATTTCTCACCATCCCTTATGTTAATTAGGAGGGCCCACTAGTCCTTCCTGTTACTTTTAAGAACAGCGTTCTTGGCAGGGATACAGGGTATCCCTGTATGCAAGCACAGTGTGTAGTATCTGATTATTAGTAGGAAATAAAAAAAATATTTAATCCTGTGACAGCTTACTTACAAGAGCTGAATTCACTGTGGATCAGAAACAAAAATAATATGCTGAAAAAATAAAGTAACTTGGGTGTTTTTGCCATTGCTGCACCTGTATTCTCTTCAACAGAGCACCCCAAACCAGAATGCTCTGTTCTATAAAGGGGACATTCATTTTTTGGCTCTGTGATATTCATTAGGATGCATCCTCATAGTGCCAAGGATATCTGTCACTGTGAAGTTTATCGTGTTAGGACCTAAATACAATTCAGTTTCTTGTGAAAAGGGATTACCAGACCTTTGGAGTTGGAAATGTTTTTGGAACAGCTGTTCCAAAGAGAAACTGAAGGGAGAGAGCAGGGAAAGTGAGGAGAAGAGGGTTCAATGCAAGGACTGTTTGCAATGCTGGAACATAACTGGAAAAATAAAGTTGATTTGAGAGGAAAGCATGAATCTGTAGAAGCATTTTCATGCAGAAATATAGTGTAGTAGCTCCAAATTCTTAGACATTTGAAAATTCCAGAACTTGAAGGCACTATTCAGACCCAAATTTGTCTTTTCTGGCCACGATTTCAATAGTTCAAGCAAACTAAGAATCTTGTCTGCATTTATACTATCTCAGTCTGCTGCCTTTCTGAAGTAAAGAGGTTCCAGTAGGGGGCAATGAACTATCCATCTGTACTTGTAAACCAAACTTACTTACAGAACATAAACTAGTGCTTTTGCGTAAAATTTTGACATTGAAGAATTCTGGATTGGTAGAAACAATTTTTTTTTAAGTGCTACTGTCTCCTTGTATAATACATTTGCAGCTGCAACAAACATTCACCTGTATGGAAGTATGTAGTTTAGATTTAAAGCTTGTTCAGAATTTTAAAGCTTTTCAGAATTTGTGTTTAATAAAAGTGCTTGGCATCTGGAGCTGTTTTGTAGATTTGAAATTAAAGAAAAAACCAAAACATGAATATATGCTTTCAAGATCTACTGGATAATACATATTGCTATACTTAGTGCCACGAAGGGCACAGGGCACAGAGGATTCACTCATTTAGCTGTGAAACAGTTATTACTACAGTTCTACTTCCTCCATGAGAACTAACTAAGAAGACTCTGTATAGGTTGCATGGTTTGAAATAACTTTTGATTTATGTGAACTTTTGATAATCTTTGCAGGTTCTTCAGCGAAAGCACTTGTGAGCTTGAAAGGTAAGCAATTAATGTGTAATTTACTTGTACCCAATCTGACTTTCATGTGTAATTTCTAGCTTCAGAAAAATCAACAAAATAGTACTGAAGAAGGTTTTTTTTGTTGAAATGTTATTTGTTTTATTGTGTATATTCTTTAGATTAATAATCCTTAGTGGTTGAAGCTACCTACATGTGTTGGTGTGTATTTTGACACTGCTCTTCCAAGTGAAATTCCTGAAATGTGTTTTTAATTTCTAAGTACTGCCTAGGCATTAGGTTTGATGAGAAGCTTGAGGCAATTTTTCCTCTCTTGAGGATGAGACAGGAGAAGGATTCTTAGCAAGACCTGTAAATATGTCAATTTACCTTAGGAAGGAATTTCACAGTCTCCTTGTGTTTTATGTTAGTATGTTGTAGCCTAAATAAAAAATCTGTTTCTTATATATTTTTCTTTTAAATATTCTTAATATTTATACAAATTCAGAATTATATGAGTAGAGGTCAACATCTTGATGTCCAAATGGAGAGCAGTGGCAAGTAGTGTCCCTGTCTCTGGCAAAGATGTTAAAGAGCAACAGTCTCAGTACCGACCTACTTGTCACTGGTATTGGTTAACTAGGAGAATGTTCTTGAAAAACTCCCAGCATCTTCCTTACGCTCCATGGAAGCTTCCTGTGGGATCCCTTCCAAATGAGGCCCGAGGGAGCTGAAGTTTGCTCTTGTAAAATCTAAAACCTTTGTTCTTGACTTAACCTTCATTACGCTCAGCAGTATCACAAACTGTGGTCACTGCAGCCAGGTGTGTCACTAACCAAGCAGGTTTTCTTGGTTAGTGAGTAGTAAGTCCAGCTGTGCCTGGTTGGCACATCCAACATTTGTGTGAGGAAGCAGTATTCTACATATTCAAGGAACTTGATTGGTGTTAGGTGAGCTGAAGTGTAGCTCTTCCAACAAAGGTCTGGGTAGTCTCCCGTAAGGGCCACATTTTGTTGACTTAAAGCTTGCCTGATTGATGCAAGTATCGCTTCATTGATCACATCATCTTGGTTTGGGGGTCAGTAACAGATGCCTAGTGTAAGGTTACCCTTGGGGACAACTGCTCTGATTTTGTCCCTTCCAACCAAAACTATTGTACTATGATATTGCCCAACAATAAATGTTTATGTATTACAAGACTTCCGTTCCACAAGCAAGAAAGCATGCTCTGTTGAATACATTGTAATTAATAGAATATAATTTTACTTAACTTGTAGGTGAGCACCCAGTTAGCAAATTTTTAGAACCAGAAGGCAGTACGCTCTTGCAGATTTTTAGCTTCTCCAAGTTTCAGTTACAGCCTGTCTAGCTTTGTGTCTAGCTGGCTGTGGAAGTAACTGATGGTGGAAAAGGAGGTATCAAGAAATCTGAATGTTGTCAGGATTAAAAAGATTTTTTTTGCATTTTTCCTTGTACTAAATTTTTTTTTTAATTAGAGTTCAGAACACATTGATAAAAATTCTGAAATTTAAAATCCATTTGTAAATAAACTCAAAGATTTGCAATTAACAAAAATGTAATAGTAGTTGATGATGTTATACTAGCTCTTGGATTATATGTGTTTTAATATAACACACATGTATATGTGTAATGATGACATTTTTTCACAACAGAGGGAAGTTTATCCAGTTCATGGAATGAAAAGTATAATTCTCTGCAGAAAACACCCATTTGGAAAAGCAAGAATGCTGGTTCTTCAGTGGAAATGGTAAGCAATAAAAGACAGCTTCAGGATTGCTAAAATATCATAAAGTGGATCAAATCTAAGGTTCAGAAAATTATTTTGTATTTAACTATGTCCTTTACATTAAAATTTGAATACAACATAAAACATTTTATAAATTAATAATCAAACAGATTAAATTGCTTTCCCTGTTCAAGAGAGCTTGTAATAGTTTTCTCTTATTTCTATAAAGCAAGTACTGTGGGAAGTGTTTGTACTGTATCCCCCACCTTGAACTTGAATTGCCATTTCTGATTAGCCTTTTGTTTTATCCCATATATTATGTCACTTATAACTATGTCTGAGTGCCAAAACATACAGAAAAGGAAGGGAAAATGTCATACTGGACTTCCATCATTCTGCCTTTGGGTTGGGAGGTTTTAATAAAAATAAAGGAATGTCGTTGAAAAATTGCATAATATTCTGAGAGGTCTTACAGGAGATCTTACATGAAAGGAATGAAAGGTGATGCTCCTGCAGTGTCCAAGGTCATGTGTCTAGTGTTTGGGTTGACTGTATTTCTCTCTCCTTTCTGAAATATTGTTGCTTTCCCCTTTGAGCATTTCTTGATTACTGTCAACCTCCTCTACTTTACTGAATCAAGTGATGTAGGTTTGGTTTTACCACTAGCTATATGTTACACATTGCCTTGTTTGTCTACATCTGTAATACTGTGTGTGCTGTTTACTACAGCCTGGAGAGTATATGAAATATTAGTCTCAATTGCTAGGGAGATCTTTCTCCAATACTCTTCTTGTGCCACCTTCTTCTGCAGTAATTGTGGCAAACTTGCCAGCTGTCACCTCTTTTTTATTCAAATTATTATATTTTATGAACTGTTTGCTTACTGGAAGAGAAACCTTACGTTTGAAAACTCACATTATCCTGCTCTGCTCATCTATAATGTTATCTGAGCAGCATCCAGTAGTGCATTGAGCAATGTGACTAACATCTGTCATAAGTAGCTTATTCTGTGATCTTGTGCCTTTAGAGGGAAACTTACAGAGAGAAAGTATTTTGCTTGGATTCACCCAAGTATATATACATACATGTTGCTTATGCTGGAGAACTTAATGTCTACAGAATGCAGTTCCATAGTCACCAAAACCATGTGATGGCCCTTGATTCCTGCAGTTCATGTCACAGTTTTCAGCTGTTCCCCAGGAAAGTTAATCTTCTGACAGAAACAAGCCTTACTGGTAAATGAGAAGAGGACATATGCTAAAGAACTGAAGTCATTAGCCATAGCATTTTTACAAAAACTTTGACAATCTTCAGGTATGCTGGCTATAGGTATTAAAAACAAGGAGTCAAACTGTGAATGTATTCTTTAGAAAGCTGGAAGCAAGATCACATGAGATTCTGATGTGTTAGCAGTGACTCATGTTGCTGAGATGTGATGCCATCTTTTGTACTAGTTTGAATTCCCTGAACACTGGAAGTTGTTTTACAGATGTGTTGTACTGTGGGTTGAAAAATCTTTCCAAAAATGCCTAACCTGTTTAGCTACCTCTTTGCAACACTTGTTACTTTTTTCTTGTGTGAGGCAAAGGCAATCCAGAGTGCTGAAACACTCCTATGGTTTTGGGTAGTTCCTTGGAACAGAATTTGGAAGGTTCTTTTGAGGTTTGCAAACAGTTCTCTTGATCTGGATCATAGCCTTAGCATAAGGCTGATGGCACTCTTAAGTTTTGTCTAGATTGTTCTAGCATATGGCTTACTGTGGTGGGACATGCTTTTCATCAGCTATAGCATCAGAAAATCAGGAACTGTGTAGAAAAGGTATTGTAATTGAAATTTAAAATTGTTCTTAAGGTTTAGTGAATTGAAAGAGGTGAAGAGAGAAACACAACAACCATAATAGCTAATATGATAAACTAATTGCTGCGTTAATGCAATTTGGGCACCATCTAATTACCTTGCCAATATAAGGTCTCTCTGTTCAGTGTGTATTTCTCTCCTGGTTTGTAACATCTACAAGGAATGGATGTTTTGTTCAATGTACTGAATGCTGTGCTGTGTTGTTGGGCACATACAGGGAACTACTGTTACTTAAATATATTTGTGTAGTTATATTTATGAAATATGTATAATTTGGAGTAAGAAAGGCACATTTCCCTGGTAAAGCTTTAGCTGTTCTCATGGCATGGGAAGACAGATTTTTACTTTTTTTTTTTTTTTTGCTACAACTAATAGACAGTATTACTTTTCAAACAGCTACTTTAATCAGTCACAAACTTATATTTTTCAAGTGTGAATGCTTATTACTGAGGTTTTATTTTGCTTTGTTGATTTATTTTGTTTCTGGCTCTTATTAAGGGCTTATCTTTGTCATCAGTTTCTTTCCCATTATGGGTGTTGTGGATTTCATACCCATACCAATTTGTAGCAATTTCACAATCTGTATTGAAAGAATGGAAATCTGCATTTGTTCTGCACTTATTCATCATCTTTGTAAATAATTTGAGGTACAAGGCACATTACAGGGTGCAGTCTTGGTATTCTGCAACGGAGACACATTTCTGTTGTGGCTGGCTTCTGAGCAGGATCATGAAAAGGAAAAGCTTCTTGCTCTCAGCATTGAACAGCCACTTCTAGCTTACTGTTTTGTCCCCATTCAAAGCATGAGGTTTTTTGTCATAGGGTAAAATGTTGAGGGATATCTAAATGAAAGTATTTTTTTCATTACGCATATTTGCAACATGGTTTCTTGTTTTCAATCAGCCTTCTAATTCTTTGAGCTATAACATATTAACACACAAATTTTAGTTAGCATAAATTCTAAATTTTCTGATATTTTCATATAACTTATTCAATCTTTAATTTCTTCAGACTTCAGCTTCTTAGTGTTTTGCAGTGAGTTAACAAAAGAGCAAACCCACAGCACTTTCCTAGACTCGTAAGAAATACTTTCAAAATATATTGTTAGTGTTTTTATTGAGAACATACCAAAACTAATACTCTATTTTAATTAATTTTTTTTAAATCCAAAATTCAGAGCAAACTGTTTATCAGAGGTGCCAGTAGCCAAAACAAGGTCTATTTTAAGCCTAGATACACAAGTGTTTAGACACCTGACTCCTCTGGAAACAAGTTGGAGTTAGGGTCTAAATACTTCTGTGGCACAGGGCCAGCAGTATAGTAATGCATTATAGTTAGCACTGGAAAACCTGGAATCTTCAATTCCTTCTTCTCTTCTCTCAGCCCTTGCATTTGTAACTGCTAGGAGGCACTATTCATTGTGTGTCATGTCTTAAAACCAATAGGTGGCTAGAGAAAGGGCATTCCATTTCTCTCACTGAATTCTGTGCATGAGCAGAGAAATCAGACTTTTTTTCTTGTAATTCATTTTTAATTTTGATACATGCAGCCCTTCAGAAATTCAAAACGGAGTCGGCTCTACTCTGAAGAAGATGACAGACAAATAAACACAAGGTCACCCAAAAGAAATCAGAAGGTTGCGATGGTTCCACAGGTACCTACATGTATGCAGATATTTTTCGCAAAAAGGCATAGAAGCCTATCTGTGTTAACTGAAAGTTAGAATACTTTTGTTTTTTAAGTTGCATTATCAATTTATGAATATTCTTGTCAGGAAAGCTGTTTCTAGGAGTTAGCCACAATTCAAAGCACACGTTTCACTTCCTTACAAACTGGGTTCCTCAGTTTGTTTACATGTGTACCTGTTCTTTTTAATTCTGGACATAAGCATACAGAGCTACAAAGGATTCCAGACTGATCACCTATCTTGCTCCCACAAACCATCATATCCTGCAGTCTACATAAATTTAGTTTAAAACTGACTAGATTTCTTGCACTGACTACATAATTTAGAAGGCTGCAATGGAACTTAATGTATTCTAATAGTTAGGAACTTGTTCTAGGTTTGTAGCCTAAGTATATTCATGGCCATCTGCACCTTCATGATCCTGTAATGATAATGTTCTCCAGGTCAAGCAGTTTGTTTTTCTACTCCTCCACTTGACTGTCTACACCTTGATATAGCATGAAAGAGCAGCTGTAATTTCTCTAAGCCTTTATGTGCTACACTAGACAGGGCAAAATCTGTAGAGCAAAATCTCAAAAGAATTTGTATCCAAATCATTTTTCTGTACCATCACCTTACAAGCCTGAATTTGTCACACTGAAAAGTGGATTGTTGCAAAACTGGTCTTATTTGTCTTCAGAACTACAGTGTGCGGTGTCAAACAGGGAAGACTTAGGAGTTGCTGTTTTGATGACTCCATTTTGTCACTGATTAGGACATTTATCTGTGTTTCTTGCCATGATTTCTAACAGTAGAGACTCTTGGATAATGTTCTAAGCCTGCTTGGTTTATACTTAGATGTCTGGTTGAGGAGGTCTAGTGATTGCTAGACAAACATTTCTATCTGTAGCTCACAGATCTTGCTGGAGTGCTAGGCTTTGTTTCCTTGAGTTCCAGGGGGAGAAAGGAGACCTGTATTCAGAAGGTAGTGATGAAGTGCAGCAAGAGCCAGAAAGGTCTACCTTATGTTATATTGGTGCTACTAACGGCCAAAATACTTTTTAACATTTGAGAAAGAATACCAACTGGTTATGGCATGGGTACATATTCTCAGAAAGCTATTATTTTGGGGTTTTTTTGAAAGCGAGTTTTTCTTTCTGTCAGTTAAGACAGCCATTCCTGGAACACAATTACACAATTATTTTTCTTCTGTCTTGTTTAAACACAGATCTATGTATTATGCATGTTATCTAGAAGTATCTTTTTTTGCAATTTACAAAATAGTTTTCAAATGTAGTTAAAACTTGATTGTTTTTGTCCACGCTACTTACACCTGCAGTTTGCGGTTTTCTAAAAAGTGGACACTTGCTGTATGACATTCCTGTGCAAGCTTTCATCCAACTGAAGAACAGTTAGAAAGAGTAAAAGCATGAATGCAAATGAGGCATTGCTGGCATCTGAGCCAGATCACCTGTGGCATCATAAGGCAGTGTTCAGTGGTGCCCCAAACTTGTGAAGTTTTGTGTATTTTAGTACTATGCTATTGTTACCACTAATGTAGTTTAAGTGTTGCAAAGTGTTTCTTTTAGAAGAGCTTTGTGTGGAGAGAATTTGTATTGATTCTACTGAAGGTTGCCATCTGGTTACACTTGATTGCACTGCTGATACAACAAAATATAATTAAACAACATGTTCAATTAAAATGTAACTATTATTAATGTGCCAACTTTTTTCAATAAAATTTATTTTCATTATTCAGATATTGAGGAATTTTAGAGTGTATTTATCTTTTTCCATTATTTTATTATATAGAAGTTTAATACAACAATGCCAACACCAGACAAGAAAGTATCACAGAAGATTGGTTTACGGCTTCGTAACCTGCTGAAACTTCCCAAAGCTCACAAGTGGTGCATATACGAATGGTTCTATTCAAATATAGATAAGTATGTTTGTTTTATATAACTCTATAATTTGTATAATTTTATCTTATTAGTATAGAAACAAGTAATTTTCTGAAACTGAGCTGCTTCTTCATGTAGATGTTGATTTAAGTTATCTGTTCCTCACCATCCTGTTTTTATTGTGATCACTAACAGAGCTGCAGGCTGTGAATATTCATCTGTTGTCCAGATATTAGCATCCTTCTTGAATCTCCTATCTTCTAGACTGTTTCTGCAATTTGTACCTCAGTCTTTGCCACTTTTTCTCTTAACACCACTAGCAAGGTTGGGTGAATTGTTTAAATAACTATTTATATTTAGCTCCTAATAATGAAAACTTAATTTCAAAAAGCAAAAATCATTAGTGATTTTTAAAATTGCTTTTCCTTCGTAACTTATTAATTATTGCTGTGGCTTTTTTCCTTAACAGAAGGCAGACATGGCAACAGAAAAACATTTTAGGATGTGTTCATTACGAACAGAAAAATTACTTGTCCATTTTCCTTAGTTTTAAATTCATCATCTGTAGTATTTCATTCCTTCAAAAGAAGTAATCTTTTACATGGTTTATTTTTCCCCTTACATGAAAAAAAAAAATCCTAAACCCTACTTGCCCCTAGTAGTCAATTTAATATGTGACACTTAAAATTATTATTTTTACAACAGTCCAAGAACTTCTAGCTTATTCGCAAAGAATTGTCTGAGGAACAAGTCTATCAGTCTATCTGTAAGTCTATCAGAAGACTAGAATTTTAGTTTATCAGATAATTCTGAAAATCTCATCAATAGTTATCAATGTATGCCTGTAATGCTAATAAAATATGATCGTGTTAGGATACTAGAGCGTATTTTACTAAGAAGCTACATACCTTTGGAAGAAAAATTTTCATCCATGTTGTTTTGAGTAATAAGATCTAGACTTAATGAGAAGCTTAAAGAGGTTTAAGGCATAGTCAGTTGTCATTGGCTCATTGTATAAGTCAACACATTTTAATCAAATTGTCTTGTCTAAAATTGAAATCGTCAGTTTAAATGTCATGTCTACTATAAATTTTTGAAATATTTTAATCTTTTGAACCATCATTTGTGGTTATTGGATTATCAAAGCTGTGTCAGTTGGATTCTCTCTCTGCTACTGCAGAGGACTGTTTTCTGTAAAATCCAATTGAGTTTTGACACAGAGAGGCTTCTGAAGAGCTGCATACTACCACAGTGATCATGGGCCCTCAGAACCAGATGCAGCTGTAGTGTGCTTACACCATTTCCCAGAGCTTCCAGTCCTGTTGGTACTGTGGATCTACAGTTTTCCTGCTTGGGGACAAGCAAAAGTAAAAACAAGCAAGCAGGGATTCTCTTTCTCCCCCAAAACCCCAAAACACCTCAAAACACATAGACATCTAACATTAGTAGCAGTAAATCTGGATAAAATAAAACTTTGTTTTATAGACTTCCTTGTCTGTTTCCTGAGCCTCATTAATCATCCTTTGTGCTTTTCTTTTTCAACTTCATGTCACAAATCCTTTTACTGCAACAATATTCTCATCCATTATTGCCCAAGTTTCCTCTCTATGCACCTGTCTTCTTTCCTGTTACCGCACATAATTAAAAGCAATGTTGCTTCTAAGATCTCTTTGTTCTGTGCTTGGGGATATTCTTCTCCAAATGCCAGTGTCCTGTAGACAGTGGAGAAAAGTGGCTTTATCTAGGATGCACTTCTTTTGTTCTCATCAGGTGAGATCTATTTTAGTTGCATACAGTTTTTAATGATTAACCTGCCATTAGACCAGCATATCAATTCCTACTCACTTATCCCTTGAGCCCAAGAAGAATATGGCAGTGATAAAACACAAGAGATACAGAGAGGTCATAGAATCAATGAGAAATTCCTAAGTTTTGTAGGTAGGTTCTCTGAACTGTCACTTCATCTTGAGGTCATGGTGTGATATAATAGAAGTCTCACCTTTATGGTTGTAGGAAATGACAAGCTCGGTTAATTTCCTGTGTTTTTTGAACCCTCTGTTGTGAGAATTTGGGTTATAACTGAATGAATTAATGAAAAAGGTACTGTTTATTTCTCAGTGTCACATTGTCTCTTCCTTTATTCTCAATACTTCACCATATCTTTATTGTTTCCTTCACTGTTTTGCAACATCCTGACGACACAGCATTGGCTTTGCTGAAGTTCCATTTGGTCCCTTTATGTACATTGCAAAGCAGGATGTATATATATATTTTGCTGTATTAACAAGAGAGAGTAACATTTTTAAACATTGTTGATGGTAAGGCTCAAGTAGAAAAATAGACCATGTAATCTTTGTTTTCAGTTGAGTTTATTTCAGGTTAAATTTGTCCTTTGGATTAGGACTATCTTGTTATATGACTAAATTATACTTTTTGTTTTCAATGTATTTCTTATAATGGCTGTCTTGTGGAATCTTGGGATTTACTATGTGTAGTTAAAAGAGAACCAATTATGTTTCAACAGACCACTATTTGAAGGAGATAATGACTTCTGTATATGTCTGAAGGAATCTTTTCCAAATCTGAAAACAAGAAAATTGACGAGAGTAGAGTGGGGGAAAATCAGACGATTAATGGGAAAACCACGGAGGTAATTTTGGTGTTGTGTTTTTTTGTTGTTGGTTGGTTGGTTTGGGGGTTTTTTTGTCGTGTTTTTTTTTTTTTCCCCTTTATTTTTCAGTGCTGTCATGCTTTAGCAGTTTGGGCAGATGAAAAACATAGGACAGAATTCCTCTCTATTCTCCCCCCACACAAAGGGAAGATAAAAGGGCAATAAAGACTGGAGACCTTAAGTTGGAAACTGAAAACAATTAAAGATTTTACTAACACAAAGGAAAGGTAAAAACATAAAGGGTAAAGTAACAAAAAATACAAATACATACATATATATATGTACAAGCTGATAGAAAACAGGTGGCTAGCTGGCAGTAACAAACAGCAGCACAGCCAGCAGGAAGCAGGAGGAAAAAGAGGGAGGAGCTGCTGACTTTCTGATCTTTATTATGGAGTATGGCAGGAAATGGGAGGGAATAGATCCCTCCCTTTGTGTTCCACCCCTCTCAGAGTCTGAAAGCCCTCCTGCTTTAGTTTCGCCTGTTCAAACTGTGATATTCCACCCCTTATTCCATTCCATTTTTCTCCATACTCATTCATCTGGCGATGCTCTGTCTTTAAAGAAGATTTTTGTTAATTCCAGGCTGCAGATGCTCATCATGGCAGTTTCTCAAAGCAAGACAGATGGTACAGGATCTGCGGGGTTCATGCCCCCACATGCTGCAAACTCTTCCTGAGACTCTTGGACACCACTGCATTATCCGGGGGAAAAAAACACTTAATACAACTAATTACTTACAAAGTGAAACTAGATGCTCTTGGCTAGAGTTAGGTTTCCCTGTGGTAATACAATGGACTTCCCCGTCCTCCTGCATAAGCCACAAGTGTGCCCTGGACCTTGAGCAGAAACAACCCCACGGACAGGTTTCTCTTTGCCCAAAGCAGGATAGACCCAAACAGTTTTTCCCAACAGGTTCTTCTCACACACAACAGGGACTTTATCCCCATCCACTGTATGTAGATGGTCTGATTGAGCAGGACCAGCTTGATTGATAGATTCCCCCAGTGTTAACTAGCCAGGTGGCTTCTGCCAAATGCATATCTGTTTTTTAAAGTCGCACCACCAGTTGCTTTCAGGGTAGTTTTCAGCAAGCCATTGTAGCATTCATTTTTTCCTGATGCTGGTCCATGGTAGTGAATATGGTATATCCACTGTACACCATGCTCTTTAGCCCAATTGTCTATGAGATGGTTTTTGCAATGAGTCCCATTGTCTGACTCAGTCCTTTCTGGGGTACCATGCCACCACAACACTTGCCTTTCAAGCCCCAGGGCAGTGTTAGGGGCAGTGCCATGAGGCACAGGAACGTTTCCAACCACCCAGTGCTTGCTTCAACCATTGTGAGCACAGAGGGTCTGAGGGAGTCTGATGGCATCAATCTGCCAGGCCTCTCCAGACTTGTATTTTCACCAATGTCCCCTCTACCACAAAGGTTTTAACTGTTTAGCAGGAGGAGCATTGCCTCAGTACCAATCACTTCTGAAGTGGCTCGAACTCCTTCATAAGCAGCCAATATTTCTTTTTCAGTTGGAGTGTAATTGGCCTCTGAACCTTTATACTGCTGACTCCGAAACCCTAGGGGTCAGCCTCAAGTCTCATTATGTGCTTTCTGCCAGAGGCTCCAGATGGGACCATTATCACCAGCTGCAGTGTAGAGCACATTTTTAATCTCCTGTCCTGTTCAGACAGGTCCCAGGGCCAGAGCATGGACTGTCTCTCATTTTATCTGCTCGAAGGCCTGTTACTGTTCAGGGCCCCATGTAAAACCCTTTTTCTTTCAGGTGATGTCATAAAAGGGTTTTACAATCTGAGTGTCCCCAGGAATGTGCATCCTCCAAAATCCCACTGTACCCAAGAAGGTCGGTGTCTCTTTCTTATTAGTGGTACACAACATGGTTGCAGTTTTGCTGACCACACCCATAGGGATGTGCTGGCACCCATCTTGCCATCTAACTTCCAGGAACTGGGTCTCTGGCAGGTCCCTTGACCTTGCTTGTTTTTATAGCAAAACCAGCTTCTAGTAGTATGCAGATTACTTTCCTGCCTTTTTCAAAGACTTCTTCAGCTGCATTACCCCATACAACAATATCATCAATGTATTGCAGATGATTTGGAGCTCCACCCTTCTCCAGCGCATTGTGGATCAGTCCATGGCAGATGGTGGCACTATGCTTCCACCCCTGAGGCAGTCATTTCCAGGTGTACTGGAAGCCCCTCCAGGGGAAAGCAAATTGGGGCCTGCACTCTGCTGCTATAGGAATGAAGAAAAACATGTTATCCATGTCAATAGTTGCATACCATTTGGCTGCCTTAGACTCCAGTTCATATTGAAGCTCCAACGTATCTGCGCCAGCAGTACTCATTGATGGTGTGACTTCATTTACACCACAGTCGTCCACACTTAATCTCCATCCTTCATCAGGCTTCCACACTGGCCATATAGGACTTTTGAAAGGTGAGCGAGTCTTGCTGATCACTCTTTGGATCTCCAATTATCAAAGAAGATTTTGTATGGGGAGCAGGGAGTCTGTTGGTATGGTGCTGCCAATGATGTAGTGTGATAGATGCAGTTGGTACCTGCTGTTCCTCTACCTGCTGTTCCTCTACCTTCATCAGGCCCTCCATCAGTCATTCAACACTTGGCAGACAGTTGGTCAATGCCCTCAGTTTCCACAGCTGCCACATGAAAGAAAGTCTGTATCAAAGATGCACAGAGCATCTGGGCCGTTCGCTATATGGTTTGTCTCCCAGTCATTTCTGGTTGGGCTCAGTGCAGCCTCCACTGCAGTCAGTTCTTGAGACCCTCCTGTGACTCCAGAGCTGGTAACAGAGTCTGCTTCTTTGTGATTTGATGGTAGCAAAGTGCACTGTGCACCAGTGCCTACCAGGGCTCTGTATCTCTGTGGTTCTGCTGTGCCAGGCTACCGAATCCACACCATCCAGTAAACTCAGTTACCCCTCTCCTCCACCTGGCTGGAGGCAGGGCCCCTCTACTGCTGAGTACAGCACCCACACTGAACAGAAGGATTTGTGTGGCAGACTGGACCCTCACTGTTTCTTCGTTGACTCACAGTTGGGTTGGAGACCATCTGTTGGGGCCAGCAATGGGTATTCCCTGGGAGACTGGAGTGGCCATCCTTCTGGAAACACTACCCCCAGTGGTATTACCTTGCAGCTCCTGTACTCAGGCACACAGGGTAGCAGTGGGTTTGCCATCCCATATACTCATGTTTTCACCAAGGTTACATAGAGTTGACCACAGTGAACTTCGAGTTGAGGTCTGCCTACCATGAGCTGGCCTAGGGAAGCACCTCGTTTTGATAGCTGATTCATGAATCCATTCAGGAGAACAGTGAGTGTTACTCTCTGTCTCCATCTTGGGTAACTTATCATGCAGCTTCTCAAAAGAGGTTTTTAATTCCTCAGCTGTGGTTTTGAACTCCCCAGCCATTTTTCCACAGCTGAGACAAGAGCCTGTAAGGCGTTAGAGACACCGTCTTCTCACTGTCTTAGCTGGCTAATAAATTCACTGACAATCAGTGGTGTTGCATCATCTTCCCCCTAAGACCCTTCCCCCCCAAAATGTGGGACTACAAAGAAGGGGCACTCTCTGTGAGCTTTTTAAGCAGAAGCCTCCTGCATGGAATTTCATCAGAATCCTCAGGTGCTTCCCCATCACCACAGATGACCTCTTAAAATGCCAGCTCCGTCAGATATCTGATGCCTCTTTCCACAATGTTTGGTGTTTCCAAAGACTATAAGTACCTCTGTTCTCCCAGTTACCTTACCAATACCCCCATCTCTGGCTAATGGATCCCAGCTGCCAAGCCTCTCTGCCCTCCAGGTCTGCCATATCTGCTCCCTTGTCCCAGCAGGGCAGCATCCAAGCAGTCAGTGATTGACCTTCATTGGCAGCATAATCCTTTCTTAAATTCGTATCTCTTTCAGAGACATGGATTGGACAATTATCTCAGGTTCCAAATCACTTTCCTGGGTCATTCCTGCCTCAGGCTGACTCTTGCTGCTCAGGGTTTCCTGTTGTCTCTGTTTCTGAGTCATCATCATCATCACCCCTTCCCCGGGCAGTCTGACTTCTTTAGATGCTTCCTGTGGGTTGTGACAGGGGTGACAAGGGCTGGGTCAGAGCCATTGGGGAGGTGTCACTGGCAGGGGGAACCACACTGGTAGGGGTGGCAGTGGCAGCTTTCCTGCACAAATATCGGACATTGAACTACTCCTGGAGCATTTTTAGGCACAATGATAACCAAAACAAGTATCACCAACTATCACCAAGGCCTTGAAACTCACCGGAAACAAGGGCGGATCAAACTCGCCCAAGAAAGGAACAGAATAATTTTGCATAGTGAATGCATTCACCAAAGAGTCCCTAAGCTCCCCAGTCAAATTCCCAGCTGATTTCATTCCCACAGAAGTTGTCGTGTTAACAGCATAGTAAATTATCATGTCTAGGACATGGAACCATATAAAACAATATGCATGAATGAGTAAATTCAAAATGGCAGTATTTAACAAATCTTTCACCCATGCCATTTTGAAACTCATTTTTCTTCTTTCAATTTCCAACTTAAAGCACTTACAGTTAAAAGACAAAATTAAATTCAAGCCCCACGTTGGGCGACAATTACTCTGTCACGGTTTAGCAGTTTGGGCGGGCTACAAACCTAGGACAGAATTCCTCTCTATTCCACACACACACACACAAAAGGAAGATAAAAGGGCAATAGAAGACTGGAGATCTTAAGTTGGAAACTGAAGACAATTGGATACACCATTAGATCACTTGTATTAGACCTAATACTAGGGAAAGGTAATAACATAAAGGGTAAAGTAACAAAAAATACAAATATGTACAACCCAATAGATAGCAGGTGGCTAGCTGGTGGTAACAAACAGCAGCACAGTCAGCAGGAGGAATACGAGGGGGAAGCTGCTGACTTTCTGATCTTTATTATGGAGTATGGCAGGAAATGGGAGGGAATAGATCCCTCCCTTTGCATTCAGCCCCTCTCGGAGTCCGAAAAGCCCTTCTTCTTTAGATCCTCCTGTTCAAACAGTGACAAATGCTTTCTGGAAGAACGCGCCAATTTTTCACTAATTTTTATTCTGGCTATAACTAAGCTTATAATGGGGAAAGGGAGTGCACATTTCCATCTCATTTGTTTTATTTTTTTAAAACCAGTTTATAGATCCTTAACTTTTCCTGGCCTTGTTACCAAAGCAGAGAGAGGAGAAAGTCACCCATAAAGTAGTAGACATTTTAGAGAAGAATCCAAATTTAATAAAGAGTGCAGTTTTTCTCTGATTTAGAATTATTAAATCCACTGATTCAGTTCAGCCTTTTCACGTAACCTATACAATTTAGACTAGAGTAGGGAAAGCTGAGGAACAATCTCATCTCTGTGTACAAATATCTGAAGGGCTAGAGAACACAGCAGCAGACTCTTTTCAGTGTTGTCTGGAGATATGATAAGATGCAATGGGCACAAACTGAAACACAGGAGGTTTAGTCTTAACATAAGGAAACACTTTTCTTCTGTGAGCGTGACTGAACACTGGCACAGGTTGCTCAGAGAGGTGGTAGAATCTCCTTCCTTAGGGATCTCAAAGGTCATCTGGATATGGTACTGGGCAGCCTCCTGTGGGTGACTCTGCTTGGAGTGATTGGAGCAGATGACCTCCAGAGATCCTTCACAAACTCAACCATTCTCAACCATCAATTCTGTGATTCTGTAAGATCAGGAGAAAAATACATAAGTAGTAGTATAGAAATAAAAGACTTGTTTATTTACAAAAGTATAAATACTGAATGTAAATACTAAAGCACTGAATCCAATTCATAGATCCACTGCACTGAGTTATATTATATTTGGTATGATGGAGGCTGTTTCATCTTCCTTACTTATGAAGAACTTTACATAACTAAAAATTGCCAGCCCAAGGAAGCAGCATAGCCTGCTTAAAAGCCACTCCTTTTGGCAAGGTACTCATATCATTTGAGCTTAACAATAAAATAACCTTTAAATAACCTCTGTCACCATGCTTTCCACTGAGAGAGAACTGCTGTGTTTGGAGGTTAAATTATCACTTATTATTTGTTGCTTTTCACTTCTGCCCAAAGTGGGTACTGCTAGCGAAGGTCAGCTTACCTCATTCAAGCAGTTTGTTGGACCATTGTGACAACTTCCTATTTTTGCTGTTTAGTTGATTTTTGGTTTTGTATTGACTTTCCGGGGAGGAGAGTGGGTGGTGGTGTTTTTTTGGGTTTGGTTTTTTTGTTATGTTATGATATAATGAGTTTTTTAAAATGAGAGACTCATGCCTAAGTAACCCCAAGTCTAAGTAGGCAAGAAGTTGTTTTATGTGAATTTATGTGAATTCTGAAGTACAGCTATTTGACTGAATATAACATTTGGTTTTGTTTGTCAACAAAAAGTTTGATATCTTGCTTTTTAACAACATAAAAAGAGTGACCCTTGGGCTTTGTTCTAAAAGTTCTTTAATTACTCTAAGTGATTTGAATATTTTTAAGATAATTCTCATCTAGTTCTAGAACAAAACTTTTCAACATAACTCTTCTGTTAGAAATCTCTTTATCTGTCCCTACTGTGTGCAAGTAAACTAAATACCACATTAGTACCAATATCTCCCCTTGAGGGAGGAGAAAAAATAAGATGTTGCATCCACAGTGTTGATGGCAGAGGGGTAAGAGTGTCTCTGTGTGGTTGTTATCATTTTTTAACTTTGTTTTAGATATATTGTTATATATTCTCATGTCTGCTGCTACTTTAAATGTCCTATCACACCATCAACAGTGTGGTTGACACAACAGTATTCTTCATGGGAACCTGCAGAGCTTGTAAGATTCCAGTAGACTGTGGGGAAAGATATGCTGCAAGAAAAGGAAGAGGTAATAGTTAGTCTTGTGTAATCTGTATAAACTTCATTGGGTTTGTGGAATAGCAATGGATATGAATTAAGTCCAGATATGCTTGTCTGTTAGTTCTCATGACTGAGGTAGAAACTGAGAAGAAGGTTTGGCCTCTAAAAAGCCTCTATAGAAAAGTAGTTTTCAGTGTGATCTGTACCATAGTTTTTCTCTAATTTTTTCATAGGAATGGCATGAAGGTGGGATAACCATTATTAAATACACTTGGGGGGGGGGGATGGGGTTAGAGATTTCCAGTAACAGAAGCCAGAAATACATTGCAAATACGTTTTACCTCCATGACCTAGAGCATTTGGAAGAGACTTTTTTGGGGGACATAGGAGCTTATTTATTTATTTATTTTATTCTCATACTCAATGAAATTGAAAAGTTCTGACCTCCATTTTGCTATTTCATATTTGCAGCCCACTGCAAGCATCATTATTTCACACTTTTCCCTGCAAGTAGTCAATATAAGGCAAATGGGAACATCCAAATGAGACTACCTAAATAAGCTTTGCATAGGTCTCCCAACCACCATCTCTCTTCCATTGGCGTATTCCTTTCCAGATATTTTGAATTCCTAATCATTAGGCAGTACTCAGTTCCACATAAACACATTCTACTTTTCACAGCTACAGTTCTTTAATCTACAGTGTATTTTCTGGACTATAGAAAGAGTAGTGACAAGTTCTGTGGTGATAGTGACTGGAAAGCCAAGTAAAGGAAGCTTCAGTGCAATGCATCACTACATGAAGCTGGCAGATGTTCATCACAGCTTTATTTCACTCTTGTTCATTATTTTTATTTTTTTAAATACCTTGCTTAGGACTAAGATCTCATTATGTTCACACTATACACTCTGAACAGAACAGAGGGTCTATGCCCCATTTAACATAGAAACCATGTATAAGATGAAAGGAAAATGATGTATGCATATAGACAAGTGAGTGTGAAACTGCTGATAACTATCAAAGAAAGTGGTCTCAGCACACTGGCAGCTTGGTTTCTAATGATCTCAGATATGTTGCAAGGAAGAGAAATTTTGAACAATAGTGAAATGGCTTTCTGGAACTCTGCAAGTGAGGGGTATAAAAAAGAAAACATAAGAATATATCAGCATAAAGTAGGAGAATAGTAAAAGCAGCCCTGGAAGTAGGAGATGGCTGGTTAGTACTGAGTGAGAGATAAATAACTGAGGAAGATTTTGAAGGGATTTAAAACAGACAAGAATTTGCAGTAATAGAACAGGACCCCAATGGTGTTAAGTGTCTTCTAAAATAACCCCATAAAATATGACTTTTTCTTGATCGGTGGTCAATATGTAATTGTCAGAGTTCCACAGGAAATGTATAAATTACATTAGACTATATAAAGCAATTAATAAAGGTAATAAATAATTTGATAAATAAATGCTGGTGCAATTAAGCAGCACACCTACAGTAGCATCTGTACTTTTTAAAGTTACTTCTTCCATTGATGCAAGCATGATAAAACTTTTTTAATCTCCTTTATGCATCATGCCTATTCAGTAGGTTAGAAATGAAAAAAAAATGAATAAAACCAAGTAAGGGCCTTGGGAGTAAGTCTTTTTAATCTTCTAGATTACTTTTTAAGACGCAAACACACACAAAATGGGGAGAGGAGTGCTGGAGGCTATGTGATTTTTACACAGTATTCCCAAGTTCAAACAAATTTGTACTTCTGTTCAGAAAAATTCATCTGCAGAGCAGAGATTTTGTGGTGAGTTTTGCTTGCATGTGTGCAGAGGTCAAGACACAGCAAAATGCAATTTTATGTTCAGAGTCTGGTGCCCTTTAATACTAAGTTAGTTTAATAGAGCTAATGATCACAGGTGAAAGTAGTCAGTATACTGGAGATGGAACCCCCTTTAGCTTTGTTGTGACAGCAAGAGGATCCCTATAAACAGAAAACGTCATAAAAAGTTGTACTTTTATGATACACTGATGCAAACAGCTTGCATTCTTGAGTATTATTTTCAAAGAAACATTTTAAGAGTGATAATTCTGAGGAATAAGACTTTCTACATCGTTCAACAGATTTCCTCTTCAAACACTTTGCCCAAACTTTTACTATGTGTGGTTTATAAACAGTGCCTATTTATTTGATGTGTTTTCACATATATATGTTTTCAGTGCTCAATTTAAGTATGGTTTTACCTAATTGCATTATAGATGTTCCTCTGCATTCTTTGAGGAAGAGAGATCAGCATTAAAACAGAAACGGCAGAAAATAAGACTTCTGCAACAGCGGAAAGTTGCAGATATTTCACAGTTCAAAGATCTTCCAGAAGAAATTCCATTACCTCTTGTAATAGGAACAAAAGTTACAGGTAAATTCTTTAAAACAAATGGCCAGATGGTTTGTAAAGATTTTAGTGAAACTTATGTTTAGCACACATAGTTAAATTTAAAACATGAAAAATTATATGGGTTTTATTTTTAGCCCATTGAGAAGGTACTTGTGAGGATTAACTGATATTTTTAAAAACGGTACAGTTTTGAGGTACAAATTTGCAGCCCAGAAAGCCAACTGGGTCCTGGGCTGCTTCAAAACAAGCATAGACAGCCAGCTGAGGGAAGGGATTCTCCCTCTCTAATGCACTCTTGTGAGACCCCACCTGGAGTAACTGTGTCCAGTTCTGGAGACCCCAACACAAGAAGGACATAAAGCTCCTGGAACATGTCTAGAGGAGAGACACTAAAATGATCAGAGGGCTGGAACACCTCCCCTGTGAAGACAAGCTAAAGAAGTTGGGGTTGTTCAGGCTAGAGGGGGCTCTGAGGTGACCTTATAGCAAGCTTCCAGTATTTGAAGAGAGACAACAAGAAAGCTGGGATAGGGCTTCTTACACAGGTGTATAGTGAGAGGACATGGGAAAATGGTTTAAAACTTGAAGAGGGGCGATTTAGGTTAGATATTAGGAATAAATTCTTACATGTGAGGGTGGTGAGGTGCTGGAAAAGGTTGCCAAAGGAAGTTGTGGCTGCCCTTTCCCTGGAACTGTTCAAGGACAGGTTGGATGGGGCCTTGAGCAACCTGGTCTAGTGGAAGGTGTAGCTGCCCATGCAGGGGGGTTGGAACTAGATGAACTTTAAGGTCCCTTCCAACCCTAACCATTCTATGGCAAATATAGTATAGTTTATTTCTGCTGTTCAAATTGTAGGTTTGTCGTGGGTTTTTTCAGGTATGATGTATCTAATGAATCCTGGAGAACAAGATGCTTAAATGCAAAGAGCTGAATGGTGTCTGAAGGCTTAAAATACAACCTAATATAAAAATTGAGCTTTATTTTTCTATAAATATATCTGGTTTGAAACAGATACACAACTGATACTGCAGTGCAGTTGGACATGTAACCATGGCATTGCCTTACTGAAAAAACTTACACATAACTGAAGGAGTACTGTTAAAAATATTCCACACATTTTGTCTACTCTGTAAAAACTTTAATTCCTCCATCCTGTCTGTCTGTAATCAGATGCTTTTCACTTTAAAATGGGATCTCCCACATAGGCCACTACCATTCGTTGCTTTTTGCATTCTGCAGCAGCACTGCCCTTAAATCTTAACAGCAGAGGAGGCACAACACTGCCTCTCCTCACTGTAGGAGAGCTGTGTCCTTGAAATGCATTCTTCAGTGTCTTTTGCTAAAAATGCAGTCATCACTGAAGTAATCAAAGAGAAATGGTATACAGAAAGTCATCCAGAAACTGACTTTTGCCTGCAAAATGTATCTGTCAGAAAGTATTTGATATTAAGTATTGTTTTCTTTGAACCTAAGTGTAGTGCAAAGGATTAAATTTTAGAAACACTTGACTGGCAAAGATAAATTTGATAAAATTTGGCTAGTATTTCTATGGCACACAGTTCTTTTTCTGGGTTTACTTTTATTTTTATTTAATTGATGGGTTTTAAAACATACATATGAAGAGTTACTTGCAAAACTGGTTTTCCCAACAGCATCTGAATATTACAATGTTTGTTTTGTTGTTCTCTTTTTTTTTTCCTTAAGCACGTTTGCGAGGTGTCCATGACGGGCTGTTTACTGGACAAATAGACGCTGTAGACACTCTTAATGCTACATACAGGGTGACTTTTGACAGGGCAGGTCTTGGAACACACACAGTCCCAGATTATGAAGTTCTTGTAAGTATTAATGACACATTCTTAAAACAGTTGTAACAAAAAAAAAAAAATATTTAAAAAAAATCTACAATTGCATGGCTTAATCAAAAGAAAATTTAAAATATTACATGCAGGTGGTATTGTCATAAAGTAGAAACAAGCATAACAGACACATGGGAAATTCAAAGGGAATAAGCTTCTACTGTTTAAGGTTTTATAGAACAGTATAACCCTCTACGACAAAACCATGATGACTCAGGCTGAAATAATTTACTAGACCTACTATTGTAAATTGTTATAATAGCCTGGGTTTAATATGAAGAAACATAAGAAATAGTGTAATATCACATAGAAAATTCTGCTGTGGGATCCTGGGAGGATTTGTAGAAAATGTTCAAGAAAACGTGACCCTTTGTCATTTGCCAAAGTCTGGAAAGGCCTCTGATAGTCACAAGCAAGTATTACGAGTTCGTTGAACATCATATGAATACTTCTTATAGTAACGAAGCTACCTGTGAGGATGTTGCTTTAATCATATATCATGATACCAGGCTTATTTTCTAGCTCATAAGCTTTTGTAACAACTTACAAGCTCCAGGGATTGTTCCTGCCAAAGACTGACCTAGGCTGCAAGCTTTTTAAAGGACTTCAGGTTCCTCTGAATCTTCTGTAGCTTTGAATCTACTAAGGGCCCATAATTTGTCTAAGAACTAGTATCTGTCATGATGCAAGTTGGGAGCTTCTGCTGAACTCCTCTTCAGTTACAATTTGTCTGCAACTTGCCAACAGAATTTTCAGAAATATCCTTGCAGATTTTATTTGATGCAGTGCTGTAACACTTTGAAAACTCCAGAAATGGAATAAAATTTTGAAGCTTCTGCTACCCCAAAAGCAAACTGTTAATCTTTTAACTCTGTTGGGTTTGGGGTGTGGATTAATATGGCTAGTCCAGATTCCAGAAATAAGTTGTTTTTCAGCAGGTGTGTAAAATTAATGAATCTCACAGCTGAAGCATATCCTTCCTTTTTGTCTTTTACAGAGTAATGAGCCTCATGAAACCATGCCAATTGCTGCCTTTGGACAGAAACAACGCCCTTCGAGGTTCCTTATGACCCCTCCCCGATTACAATATACATCTTCACTCCAGTCTCCACTTACAGTAAGTTACTTTTGCAGTGTAGTATTGAATTGAAAAATTCTCTGATATGTGTTGAAGCTATTGCCTTAAACAGTTTCCAAGATTAATATCTGAGGTTATCAAGCAAGATAAAAATTCTAGCAAGTACCTCTAAAAAGAAGCTATTAAATTAAATATTCTTTCTTCTGTAGGACAGTGATCCTTTATTAGGACAATCTTCCTGGAAAAACAAAATTTCAGGCACAGATAGTGAAACACTAGGAGGCTTTCCCGTAGAATTCCTCATTCAAGTGGTAAGTGTTAACTGCAAGTCTTAATTTTATTGTATGTTGTCCTTTTGTGTTTATTCTTCAAGTTTTTCTGCGCTTAAATGACCTGTTGATTTATGACAGATAGGGTGATATCCAAATTAACTTTTGAAAAAATGTTAATATTTGTTTTTTTCATGCTCCCTGGCCCTCAAAATCCCCCTTCCCCTCATCCTTATTTTCCCACTTTTTCATAAACTTCGAAATATAAGTCCCTTCAAGCCACAGTGTAGGGCCCTATGTCTCCAGAAGCATGTCTTATTTTTCCCACCCCTACCACTTGGTCTAAAAAAAGGTACTATTTCTACCTGCAAACTTTCCACTGTGCTAAGATTTAAAAAAAATAACTTAAAATGTACTTGTGTAACAGTTTACACTGAGCTGGCAATTAAACCCCTTATTCCATATCATTTGTGTCATGCTGAAATCACTGCTATCTCTTGTCCCCACATACACATACACAGATTATTACCATCTTTCAATACCAAAACCCACTGAGTTCATTTAGTCCATGACTGCAGCCATCTATTATAGCAGTCTCTCAGGACAAGGAACAATTGTCACTGTTCATGTCCATGGGTTACAAGTTACTGATGTCAGCTTTGAGGAAGTTACTGGATGCCAGTCGATGAACCTAGGTCTGGTTTCATCACCACATTATCCTGAAAAGCACTTACAAAAATACTTACTAAAATACTAAAAGTACTATTTTATGTAGTATTATGCAACATGTCACATAACAGCAATTAAAGTGGGGCTCGAATCCATGACCCCTAAAATTCCATGCTCCCTGATTCTGCTAGTCAGCCAAATTTAGGTATTCTCACCCAGTGTTAGATTCCCTTGAGGTATACATTGTACTTCTCCATTCTCCATCATCACCCACCAAGTATGTCTTGGCCCTTGGGAATCCCACCATCTCAGTTGGTGCAACATTGTTGTCAATGCACTACTGAAGCAGCAATTGACATCCACTGGTTTTCAACTTTCAGCAGCCCCACTGCAGAAGGGTCACCTGAAAGGCCAGAAAAAGTATGCAGCTGTCCTGTGATCTTGATCTCTGCAACTGCTATCCCAAAGGCCCACCAGTACCCTTTTTGGTCCTTGAAGTCACCTCCCTTGAGGTAGTCTATGCCAGCTGTCCCTTTCCTCCTCCTGACTGGAGGCTGGGCACCCTCTAAGCTTGAGTGTATGCAGTAGTGTCAGCAAGTGGGTTACAGAGGCTTGTATCTCCATTACTCCTACCTGATATACAGAAATCTTGAGTCACCCATACCCTCGGACTGGGTAACCTCACACTGGAGACTTCAGTCATCCTTCTAGAAGGAGAATATATATACTTTCTCTTGTATTTGCTGTACCTAGCAGCTCATGTACTCATGCATGTAGGTCAGCAGTTGGTTTCTTATCACAGCTTTTAATCTCCTCTCCATAATCATGCAGGAGAGACCATAGGATACCTCTTACATTATACTTTTTCTCTTGATTCAGTCTCATAGGAGGGCATCTCTTCCTAATGGCTGCAATGTGGTCCCCTTCTCCTGTTGGGGAAGAACAGGGTTTACACAGTCTCTCAGTCAGTTCCTCTACAGCTGGGATCCAGGCCCAATGGGGAGTAATGACAGCATCTGTACACTCTTGTACTTGTCTAAGCGTATCATTCACAGTTGGTTCAAGGTCTCCAGGAACCCATAACATTACTGACAGCAAATGGATAAATAGGGGTGCTGCAGCATGCACAAACTTTTGCAGCATAGACTTATGTAGGAAACAGGTGCCAGGACTTGCCAGGTAATGAGCCAGGCCGGTGCTCAGTCTCACCTGTGCCCAGTTAGGGCTAGCCCCACTGAGCATGCCCAAGACCTAGGGCCAATAAAAGGTGAGGCTGGGTGTAGCCAGGCAGCTCATTCCTGAGCAAGATCGGTGCTAGGCTGGTCACAGTTAGTCCTCAGTGCTAACCAAGATCACCAATAGCTCCTGCCTCTAGCTTCGGTTCAGAGCTCGCGCTCTCGACGACGTTCAGTTCCAGCAACAGACTTAGGGCAAGGCATTTGATAAGGATCTACAATCTGATCATCATTAAAAAAATCATTAAATCCCATTTCGTACACCCAGTTCTTTCAGATACTTGATAGCTTTGTCAAGCATGGCTGCCCTGATTTTGTGAGCAATCTTTACATGGGTACTTCTTTACAGCTGACAAGAGTTGCCTCCATAGGCTGATAGTTCCTGTATCTTTCACAATCATCTGGTCAATACCTGCATCTTTGGCCAGGGATCCCAACTGCTTGGCTTCTCATCTAGTGGCATGGTATCAGCCCCATCATTCCAGTGCCTGAGTAACCAAGTAAGAAGTGGTTCACCTGCCATACAGCTTAAGTCCTTTCTCAGAGTACAGGAGTCCCTCATTGAATAGGATAAAAAAAAAAACTTCTGGTTCTGAGTCCTCTTCCTCAAATTATTCTGCCTGAGAAGGACCTGCTCCCTGATCATGTACAAATTTTTGAGGTTTTGCATGAGGATAAGGGCTAGGACCTGATTGTTTCTTTGTTTTGCTCCTCGTCACAGGGCCGACAAGTAGTGGTGTGGATTGAGTGGGAGTGGCTGTAGTGTCTGCAGCTGTAGCAGCTGCAGGGCTCTCTTTTTTAATGGAAATAGCAGCAGCATCTTGAGGGCGGGGGGGGGGTGAAGCAACAGCTGAAGCTGTAGCAGCAATGCTGGCAATTCTTGCCAGCTGTATCAGTCATGGCCTTGCATGGATGGCAGAGGCATTTGCTGCAGAGGCAAAAGCAGCAGTGCTTTCTTTATGAGGGGCAGCTCTCAGTCTCTGAACAGATGTGCTCATTCACACTGGGGATAGTTGTCCCCAAGAAACAAGAAACATTAATAATACCCAGCAGGAAATTCAGAAACATAATGTTCTTTTCACCAAAATCTGGTGGACTCAGCCCAACACAAAATTGAGTGGTATAATTTCCCAAGTTAAAACTGAAAGCATAATTACCAACAAAGTTTTCTACATCTCTATGAAGCACAATGTACCACAGTGAATATCAGTATTAAAGACCAAATCACAAGTACAGTTCTTAAGCAGTGCTTGCCAGAGATAAACCACATATCGATGCTAATCCCTGCTGCAAAGCAATGTATTACATACCCTAAATACCACAGGTATTGCATGATAAATTCAATTTCCACCCTGTGGAATTTTCAGAGGTAAAAATCTGATTCCCTCTCAGTGGAGCCATCTGGGTATCCTCCCACTGAAGTTGGAATTCAAACTATTCAGGCAAATTAGTCTGAATTTGAACCTGGGCTTGAGCTAATGAGTTTAAGACATATTTGGCACCTTAAATCTGTCACAGTATAACACTGGGCCAGCAATTAGATGAATGACAGATATTCTCTATTAATACCCCTTCCTGACAGAGAAAGGAGAGACAACAGGGGAGAGAAACTTACAGATTGGAAACTAAACTACACAGCTCTAATAATGATGAAAAATTATTAAGAATATACAGATGCATATATAAAAGTGATATCCTGTTCCTGCCCCCTTCCCCCTAAGAACACATGAATTCAGGAGGACACGGATCAGGATCATAGGCAGATGAACAGAGAGAATCCTTCCAGGATGCTGCCCATGGACAAAGAATAAGTTGACCCTTGTAATCCTTCAAATTTACACTGAGTATGATGCATATGGGATGGACTACTCCATTTTGTCAATTTTGGTCACCTCTGTGTTCTGTTTTTCTAAAGGTGGGTTGCAGGCGTGACCCCTTTACTCCCTTTCCTTTTCCAGAGCACAAGATGTTTCTCAGAACCAAGCAGTGGCCTTGGTTCTGCATACCATTCTCTAGCCATAACTATAAACATCAAGTGTTATCAGTCCTAGAAGCAGACTTGCTGTTAGCTTCAGCAAATGCAGCTGCTTAGAAGAGACTTAGCTGAAAGTAAAATTACAAGACAGAAAATTGGTTTTATTCTGGCCCAAACCAGGACAGCTTGCATTATGCAACATTTGCCCATGTGCATTATCATTTATTGGATAATGCTGTATTTTACATTATGTAAAGTCCCACCCTCTTGGAGAAGAAGCCCCCTTTTCCATGAAAGCAAATATACATGCTACAGATAAGAAGGTTGGTTTTTGTCTTCACCTTTATGAAATAATTCCTCAGAAAATATTTATTGTACACCAGTTTAGAAGAGCACAGATGTCCAAATGTTAATTAGGCAGCTGGGATTCTTTGAATGTCAAAACTCATTGAAGCAAGTTGCTCTTGAGGATGATGGAAGAATATAAGCTTATGTTGGCTTACCTTAAGATACACAATTGAGTTCTTGAACAATGAAAGCTGTTACAAACATGGTAAAGGAGGTTGGAATGATCTGTGTTTAAACTACTAAGAACAGAGAAATAATATTGTTAAATGCATCTCATATTTTAGAGTGCATGAAATTGGTCAAATGAATCAAGTTTTTTATCTGTAGCTCACATGAGATGAATATTTTCACCATTTAACAGTGTTTTTAGGGGAAACATTGTATGAAGACAATCTTGAAAAAGATGGGTTGGCAACTGGTTTAGCTAAGAAAACTTTAAGAATTTAAAAATACAATTTTTTTAAAATTAATTACCTCATTAATGATAAAAACTGAAAGCCACAGAAGCTAGTCTTTGTTTATGCTGCTAAACTGTATGTTCACCAGTCCCTCCTATTTCTCTTACAAAGTATGATCAATGAAACTAAGGTGTTTTGAATTTTACAACTGTTTAGTTTGTTAAATTATCTGTTATTGTTTACATAATTTAAATCTTAAAATGTGTGATTTCTCACCCATTTTTGGTGGTATGTTATTATGTGTGGTAAAAAAAAGTTTTAAAAGTATATACCTCTTGTATTACCAACTGTGGCATTTGACAAAGAGACTGTATATTAATAAGTATTTTTTAATTTAGGATTTTCAGAAGGTTTTGAACACAATAAAGCTACAGATTTTTGGCATTTGTGTATCTGAACAAGCTAATACTCAGGTTTTTTTATAAAGAATCACAAGGCTTAAAAGATAACTTGTTGAGGGACTGTGCGTTATTTTTGCACTTACCATTTCAAACATTTTAAGTATTTTTATTAGAAACTTAGGAATAGCTGAAATTGAAATTCACTGTTGTGAAATATGTGAAACTAGTGAATACAGACTACTGATGCTCTGCTTTCATCAGTCCACAGGTATTTTTATGTTAAAGGTGACTGTTAAATATGTTCTAACTATGCACTGGTAGAGTAAAAAGGTAAAATGTAAAAGCCTTCATTCTGATTTAATAGTGATTCAGACAGTAAATGAACACAAAATTTTTGATGAAAATAAATAAAACTTACTGGACAGCTATCGCTAGACAATTATTTGTTACACCATGAATAAATAATGGGAAAACTTTCTTTTACACAAAATAGAAGTAACGCATCACACCTTGAATTAGGTTTCAACACAGCCACTTAGTTCTTTTTTTACAGGTTCTGAAATACATTTTGAACAGGAAGTACAGCCTAAATCACATGCAGACATGGATAAATAAATGTTAGGGTTATTCTCTTTATGTGCGACTTGCAGTTGTAAGCTGTCACGGCTTAGCAGTTTGGGCAGACCAAAAACCAGAGGACAGAATTCTATTTTCTGTTACCGCCCTCCCCCTTCGCCCTCTCAAGGGAAGAAAAGGGAAAGAAGAATGAGAGACTGTAGGTTGGAAATTAAAACTGAAACAGATCTTCAAAAGCAGAGGAAAGGCAGTAACACACGGGAAAAGAACAAAAATACAAATATATTCAAATATGTATATAACCCGATGTCGATGCTGGCAGGGATAGGTGCCTGAGGGTCCCTTGCGGCAGGGCCGACTCAGGACGGGGGCTCCACGGCTCTTCCCAGCACCCGATGGATGCGGATTCCCAAGAGCACGTGGGGAGCTGGTGCTGAAGGAGTGCAGGGGAACAGCAGCGAAGCGAGGAGCTTCCGATCTGCCTGTTACAGAATTTGGGCAGGAAACGGGAGGGAATAGACCCCTATGTGTTCCGCCCTGCTCAGAGTCTGAAAGCCCTCCTGCTTTAGTTCCTCGTACTCAAAAACTATGACACAAGCAAACACTGGGACTTGGGAGAACTAATTTAATTACAGTTACTGTTTTAATTACACTGTTTAGTCACAGGTTTCACTGATTCCTTGTGGTTTTTACTGTCAGCAAATATATGCGTATCAGGAGAAAAATGGCTTGAAAAATAAAATTATTAAGAATAAAGTCAACAAGAAACAAGTAATAAAAAAACCACCTTACATGTAATATGTATCCTTAAATATTTCATAGGCTGTACTTCTGGTCAAAACTGATATATGTTCCGATATATATATGTAATGTTCTGATATGTATATATATTATATATATATATATATAATTGATTATATTCTTACATTCTAGTCAATATTTGGAGGATGTTTTTTCCAAGCATTCAGCTACAGCTTTTCCCCTAGTCCCCCTTTTTTGTTTGTTTTGAGGAAAAGAAATACAGATTGGAAAGGAAGCAAGGATACAGTGCTTGCAGGGTTGCTGCATGCCCACTAAGGAGAATTTGTTGATGCAGCACGTTCAGAAGAGTGAACTGGTGTTTTCTTGATTGCTGCAGGAAAAGGAGTTACCTTTGCAACTTAATGCAGGAGTAAAAATATAAAAATTATTACTGGATTTTTTACTATTTTCTACATATGAAGAAGAAAATCCTTGACGACGTCTGGCCATCAGTGTAGAAGTTAAGCACTAAATACCTTGGAAGTTTGGGGGATAAAGAATCCATTAGGTTGGAGACTTACCAGTATCATCAAGGAGGACAGCTTTGACGAATAACTTTTTGGCAGTGTACAGGGACAGTGTAAAGTGTGTACAGTGCTTCCCTTCCTCCTACATGCTTTTTGCCAATATTAGCATCTGTGTGGTGTGTTAGAAACCAGATCAGAGAGATTATCCAGCTCAGAAGTTACAATTTTTAAACTTCTATGTTCCCCTGCTTTGTCTGATTTTGTTACCATTAGTTCCCTGATTTTTTCACATCACTGCAAAACTTTAAATGCTGGATCGGAATGGGCATTGGAGGACAGCAGAAGGACAGAAATGAGCAGCTAGAATTGGAAGTGTGATAACTAATGCAGTATTTTCTTTGTGTCTGACCATCTGTTGCCATCCAGTTATAAGATAGGTATAGGTGTGTATTTGTGGTAGAGAGTATTGATAATGTTTTACAGGTGTGGTTACAGGTCTGTTAATTAGAACACAGGTATAGGCTTCCTGCTACTCATGTTCAGGAAAGATAACAGTGAATTGAAAAAAGATACAGAAGGATACAAAAGTTTCAGAGATCAAGAGCCTTTTATAAGAGAGGAGACTGGAAAGGCTTCATTGTTTTCATGAAAGAACAGTGGAGAAAACATGATTTTACTGTCTATGAATAAACTGGGATAGAGAGCCTATATTTAGCTGAGAAACGGCTTTAGCAGAACAAATTTCTATGAAGAGAACAAGGATGCATTTAATGTGGAAATTCCAAGAAGATTCATAATTAGCTGGAAGAGGTCCTGGAACAATTTTCCATTAGGTTTTGTCAGGGTAACAAACCTTGCTGCTTTAAGTCTGAACTTGAAAAATCAAAAAAGGATATATAAGAGCAGATGTATGCTGAATTAGGAATCCCTTTTTTCCAAGTTCCGTGTTCCACCAGTAGGATAAATTTAACCCGTTTGCAGTTTATAACACTTGAAATTTTGGCTCTGTTTACATCAGTAATAAAACTGTTGCTGGTTGTAACTGAGCCAGAATTTCTCTTAGGGCCCTAGAGAGAGTGAATAGTTTTAGGAGTGATTTGCACTTCAGCCTGGTAGGTCTTAAGTGCAGCAGAAACAGGGTATTCTTATTATGAAAGACAGAAATGGAAAGTCCAGAGATGTTCTCTATAAAATAGATGCATTCTTCATGAGGTTTTACTACAAGACTGTACACAAAGGGCTGGTGCTGAGTTAAGGGCACAGCTGAGAACAGCTTAAAAAAAAAAAAAAAAAGTTTCTTCTTCAGCTTCCTACTAGCCATAAATTATATATGTTTTCCTATAGGGAATGTGATCTGATGGATTTTATCATTCTCCAATCTAGGGTACTTTGAAATGCTTTTAAAATATCTGAAAAATCCATAATCTAATTTTATTTAGTTTTTATTTCTGCATCATGAGATGATGAACAACTGAGAAATGTATTTTTAAATTATGAAAGAAACACAAATTGTTGAATTTTTGACATTTCAGAACTGCTTACGGACCTGACCTATTAATTCCAAAAATCGTTCCTTTTTTTTAGACCAGGTTATCAAAAATCCTTATGATCAAGAAGGAACACATCAAACAATTGAGAGAGATGAATACAGAAGCAGAAAAGCTGGTGAGAATGTTTTCTTTTCAGTTTTTAAAAAAGGATATGCTTTAACAGCTAGTGCAGGTAGGTACAATTAAATCCAGAGTCTAGGATAAAATCTATATATTATCTCTTTCTATAATGTGAAATTTAAAAAAAATTTTAAATACAATTCAGAGAGGTCAGTTGTTTCAAATATTCCCTTTTTGAAAGCTTTGGATGCTTTTTTTTTTGAAAGCTTTTTGAATGCTTTGGATACTGATTAATGTTAATTGGGGTGGGTTAGCAAATGTCAGTTGACATAAAGTAAGGAAATAAATAATATGTACTTTCAGAATGTTGGGTACAAGCTTATGTGATACGATATTAATTATTTCTTTTGCAGTTAGTAGGCACTTATTTATTTAGCTTTCTGGCTAAAACAATAACTTGGTTCAGAGCTCTGATTGGCCTTGTTCTGCATTTAAAATTACAATACCAGAGCAGCTATAGCATAATTAGCAGCAGCAGAATTGTTTTTTCTTGACAGGTTTTATGTAAACATCTATCAGTAAATCAAAATCCAAAGAATGCCTCTTCTACTACCCATGGCTATCAGTCAACTTGAAAGTTGAAAGCTGTCAGTCTCAACTTTCTCCTAGCATCCATTCAGACATTTGTTTCTACAACATACAGACAGAAGGCTAAAGGTTTATGGAAAGGAAGAGGATTCTTTTGATTTCTTGAAATCAAATTTCTTGAAATCAAAAACACTGATTTTTTTCAAGTAAAATATTTGAATGTTGAAGGATTTTATTATTGTGGGAATTTAGCTCAGTAGTAGCCTAGATAAGGACTTTAACATACTTCTGAAATTATTCCCTTGTGCTGTTGCCTTTGTAAACCAGCAGCTTCCATTACTATTCAAGGCTTTCCTGATAAAAGTAGAGGATGTATTACCTTCCTATTGGGTCACATTCTTAGTCTGCCTTCTAATCTTTTTTGTCCCCTGATAATACCATCTATGTTTGTACCACTGAATAGCTGCTGTTTGGCCTTTAAAATATATTTGAAGAATCTTTTTCCAGCACCCCTCTACTCAAATATCCATAACATACCTTAACGCAAATAAAATAGAATCCTTTGCATTCATTTAGGTATAGTTCAAACGTCAAACTTTGGTAGTAATTCATACAATTGTGATTTGATCATTGTTAGACTAACACTACTCTTTGATTTAAAAGCAGTCCTTGTATGACTGGTGAATCCAGAAATAAACAGAACTGACCAAAATCAGAACTGGTACTGAATACGGTCCATTATTATCTGGCAATAATAATTTTTAAAAAATACATGAAGCAAGAGAACAGAGGAGCTATTGGTACATACAAATGCACATCTTATTAATAATTAATCATGATATCAGTATTGTAAACCACAGGCCATAGACAAGTTACCATGCAAATAGAACTGTAAAAACTTTGCTGATAGCCATTTGAATAAACAAATTAAAAATTATGGTAAGTTAATTTTTTCACTTAACCTGCAATAAAGACAAGGTAAAGGTGATGCTCATCATTCCAGAGAAGAACATGGATCCTTAGTAAAAGGGATGTTATCTGCTTCCATCTACTGCAAGCCATCCATCTTTTGTCTGCTACTTCAGCTGTTTGTCAGTTTCCACATCTTGGATTGCTCCCATATCAGAAATTGTGCTGGTGATGAGAAATATTTCTTTCATCGTCACCTTTAGCCTTTCCTCTCTGGGGGGGAATTCTGTGGCTTCCAATGCTAACCTGGACTAGGCTGGTCAGTGAAGAAGGTCTGAAAGTAATAAATTTTTCTTGATGTTCCAGAGATGCAGAAAATATGTCAAATTTATTTTTGTTTGCAGTTTGCTCTTAAGTGAATTCTAAAGTTACAGTGTTAGTTTAAAGCCCTATTCATTTGATATTTAAACTTGTAAATCCTTGGAGTTCATTTCAGTGATTAATGAGGAATGTTGAAATGATAACTGAAACCTTGATCTTGAGTTTTTGTCTTGGATCTTCCTGATGAAGGCTCTTGACTTTGCAATTTGCTTTATCTCTCAGTGTAAAATCTAGAGATGCAGGTTTGATTTTATGAGGTACCTGTATCTCAGGCTTGCTTTTGGCTGAGGAGCAGTGCAAATAATCCAGTTCATCTTGCAAGCGGCCATTTGTGGTGGAAGTCTTACAACACACTGTATGTTTTGTTTCAGTTTCATAAATATCACCCAATGTCAAAACACAATCTTAAAACAGTATAAGAAAAAAGTATCGTGTTCTGTTGTTAGTTTGTTGGGGTTTTTTTGTGGAAAACTGCTAACCTGAAATACCTATGTTACCAAATATAAGCTCTAGTAACTTTCTTTGGCAGAACTGTTGGTTGTTAACAGATACATAGCACTGAGTCATCCTAGGTGACCACTAACTTACTAGACATCTGTGGGTTCTGCAGCATGGGTGCCTGTGGCCATATTGTCCTGTACTGTTCTACTGACAGGATAGTTTTCTGTTGATGCAGTAGAGAGAAGCTGTACCCAAGTATTGGAGAAATTAGCAGGATGGACCATCGTCACTGTATGTAGTATTTACCACAACAGATTATTGTAGTACTTCATGAAGAGAATAAAAGCATGGTAGCTACTATAGAGTTGTCACTTAAGTTTTAAACAGCAATGCTAGCGTTTAATGTTATGTATTTTGACAATTTTCTACTGAACTGGGATATCAAATATCTTATTTTCAAGTGAAAATTCATTTGGATGAGTTCATAAAATACAAATGTACAGTAATGCATTAGCTTTCATATGCTTTATCTTTTCCACAGAAATCCTATTCTATGCCAATAGGCATTGATTTTCAGAGGAGATATGCAACTATTGTTCTAGATCTGGAACAACTAAACAAAGACTTAAATAAAGTTTTGCATAAAGTTCAACAGTACTGTTATGAGGTAAGATTATGCTGGTATCTGTATGTATTTGTTGGTTTTGTCTAGCCAAAAAAAAAATTACTAGAATTTTCAGGGAATAGGGCATAGGCTGGGGGTCACTGTGAAATGAAACTACTTGCAGCTACATTGGATTCCTTCTCTGTCTCTGCCTTTGTCTGTCTTTCTCTGTTTCTTTCACCAGAATGCAGTCGCTTTTGCTGATGCCAGTAACCAGTTTTGAAATAAGCATGCATGTACATAATTGATGGGGAAGATACTGTGTGCTATATACCTGTGAGCACACTTGGAAATAATTTGTAACTTCACATATACCAAATGCAAAGGAGACTAATTCTTAATTTCTTTTCATTATATCTATGCAGCTTGCTCCTGACCAAGGCCTCCAACCTGCAGACCAACCAACAGATCTGAGGCGCAGGTGTGAAGAGGAGGCTCAAGAGATTGTCAGGCAAGCAAATTCCTCAACAGCAGGACAGCTTTGTGTTGAAAGTGAAAATTTAACTGATCTTATTTCTAGACTTACAGCAATATTACTGCAGATTAAGGTAAAATGTTTGCAAAAAATTGTTTCTGTCATAAAATGCATAGCATTAAAGCTGTCAGTTTCTTTGTGTGAACTACAAAATATATTTTGTTTTCTTCTCCCACAGTGTCTAGCAGAAGGAGGTGACCTGAATTCCTTTGAGTTTAAATCACTAACAGATTCATTAAATGACATTAAGAATTCAATAGACACTTCAAATATCAGGTATTACTTTCTGAATATTTAATTCTTAATTACATGTTTTGTGCCTGCAAGCAATTCTTGCTGTATTTAGAAGTGAACAGTGATTATAGTTAAGGGTTTTGATCTGGTAACTTAGAGGAATGCCCCATGTAAAAGGGGGCTTCTTTAAGGGAGTGTGAAATTAGCATTTTTCTGTTTGAACCTTTCAGTGAAATTACCTGATTTAAAAAAGAAAAAACGTGCTAAATTGATGAAGCAACACCTAGACTTTCTTGCCCTTCATTAATATATAGCAACAAGTAAGTTATTTTAGAACGGTTTCAGACTTCAAAATCCTACTACTAAATGTATTACAAGTTCTTTAAACCACAGAACGGTATAGTTCAGTATTCTTTATGCAGTTAACCCAATCTCTTATCTGTAAATATCAGAAGCTGGCATATGAGACAATTGCTGCTTCCAACCTGCTTCCATGAGTAATATTTTAAACCAAGAAACAGAAAAACAACTAAATTGTGCCAGATCAAAGGCCTATCTAGTCTACATGGGCCATTTATGGGCAGCTGTCACAAGCAGGTGCCTATGGAAACATTACTGGAATAGCAAGAAAGTGGTGATACTTGTCTGTAATACACTGCAGCCTCCAGCAATTTGCAACCAGTTTTTTTTACAATGCTGCTAAATTATATAATTTAGAAAAATATACTTGAATGCTAAGTATTTCTTTATACCTTCCACACTCTTACTGCTACATTATTATGGGAAGCTACACACATAGGCCTGTCTGGGGGGGTCCAGAGAAGGGCCACAAAGATGACCAGAGGGCTAAAGCACCTCTGCTATGAAAGCAGACAGAGAGAGTTGGGGCTACTCAGCATGGAGAAGAAAAAGCTCTGGGGAGACCTTATAGCAGCCTTCCAGTCCATGAAGGGGGCCTACAGGAAAGCTGGGGTGGGCTTTTCACCACAGAGGGTAGTGGCAGGACAAGGGGTATTGGTTTTAAGCTGAAAGAGGGTAGATTTAGGTTAGATATTAGGGAAATTTCTTCACCATGAGGGTAGTAAGATACTGGAATAGGTTGCCTAGGGAGGTTGTTGATGGCCCCTCCCTGGAAGTGTTTAACACCAGGTTGGATGGAGGCTTTGTGCAGCCTGGTCTAGTGGGAGGTATCCCTGCCCATGCAGGTAGTTTGGATCTTGATGATCTGTAAGGTCCTTTCCAACCTTACCCATTCTATGATGATTCTACAAAACTTTCTTTCTTTGCAAAGATAGCAGAATGGCCTTTTGAATTAAAAATAATTATTGAGAAATGCTGCTTTATAGCATTTTTCACTAATAAAAGCAAAAATAAACCCCAAATATTAGTGAAACTTCTCCATGAACAACACTGCAAGTTGCACATGAGAATGGATTCAACTAAATGCGAATAACATGGTGATGTTTCCATTTCACTGTAATTGTTTTGGGTATTTTAGCATCTCTTCATCCTATTTTTGTTATATTAACTCTGACCATGTTAAAGTTTTCACACAAGTCAGTAACTCTTGATTCTATGCAGCTGTAGGTGCAAATGCTATTTTCACATCTGTCTCTCTCAAGTTGCTTTAGTATGTACTCCTGATTCATTTTGTATTGGACATGTTCCTTGACTTTCACTGTAGCAATATCCAGACACAACTATTAACTATGGGGTTAACATTCTTTCTTTTTCTTTTCTTCTTTTAGTTGTTTTCAGAATAATGTTGAGATCCATGTTGCACATATTCAGAGTGGTCTGAGCCAGATGGGAAATTTACATGCTTTTGCAGCTAATAACACCAACAGAGACTGAAATTTTCTTTCAAGTGTGCAGCAAGTTGTTCTGGAAAATCCTCTTCCTTTATATAGGCTTCACCAAATATCCTAACTGCCAGAAGATAAGGCAAAAGAAAACCTCTCGGAAAGGACCCTATTAAATATATCCTATCTGCTTCTTAAGAAAACCAGCATTACTGGCCAGCATTACATTAGATTTCTCCATTTGTTATTCACATATGGTAGTTTTACTAACTGGTAATATCTTAGTAATTGCATTTATTATAATAAAGTTGAAAACTTCCATATAATTTGAACTTAGTTTTTAAAACTTCAGATGAATTCTGTAGACCTCTTGCTGTTGGCTCAGCTCAGTAGCCACATGGCAAGTCTTTGTTACATAAAGCTACTCTTCTTTGTAGGTATTGAGAGTTGCTCTTTTAGCCTTCAGATAGCCTCGTGACAACGTGGGCTGAGTGTTCCTGATTTGAAAGAGCATCAGCAGGATATGAACCGTGGACAGAAGCTGTAGATTTGATGTTGGGCAGGTCTAGTATCAGTCAGTGTCTTGTTGGAACGTGTAATTTATCATAATTTATAGGAGTCCGATGAAGGAAAATTAAAATGTGCTTTCCAGGAAGAGATTGGTTATGACTTTTTGTTCCCTCCCCATGGGACAAAAATGCTTTAGTTGGTGTTTTACATAAACAACTGGTTAAACTTACTGTTTTTCCAAATTTTTTGTTTTGCACAACTTTTAGATTAGATTACTGGTTATCCAATAATACTCAACATATATACATGTGAAGATTTTTATAATTAAAGATGACCAGTGAGCTAAACTGCAAAAATAAAAAGTGACAACCTGCCTATGAGTACCTTTTGGAATGTTAATCTTGTATAAAGCGTGTATTGGTTTGTTTAAATAGTCTTGTAAAGCTTCTGTGTAATGAATTATTTCCAAAAATTAATTTTCAGAGGTAGCTGTAGAGATGTTTTTGAGTCTTTTAGATGCCTCATTAAATGAGGTCTTTTATATGTTAATGTATAAAGAATATGTAAACAGGATTATTTTCAATTTTTAAATTTTGTATAGTTTAAAGAAGCTTCTGTATTCTGTGTTGGTATTGTGCCACTGCAAAACTTTAGTGCAGAGTTTATATTTAGCTAAACTTGTTCTGTTAATTAAGAGAAATGTATAAATCTTTTATTCTTAATGAAATTTGTAACTGAATAAATTGACCTATAAGAGTTGATATATTTCACAAAAATGCAAACTTTTTTGCAGATGGTCTCAGGTCTTTTTTTTAAGAGAAATTACTTGGCTGAAAATTAAACAGAAGGACAAGGTGAGCTGGTGTTTTAAAAGGTATTTAGAAAATTTACAAAATATTGCAAAATAATACTGAACACTAGCTTTGCTGAGTTACCTGTGGAACTTTACCTCTCATAATGCAATAGAACATTGTTAAGGTCCCCGCAATCACTTTTGTAATTACATTACCTGCTATTTTGTGCTGTTACTGTCTGTTTAGGAAAGAAGATGGAAATGTTGCCCTCCACTACCCTTTTAACTTAAACAAAAAAAAGTGGCAAAGCCTGACTTCACAGCATGTAAATTTAGTCTGACAGTAACTAACATGATTTGCTGCTAACTCGGGAAAAAGCAGCACTCACCCCTGTAGCTTTCATGTGCTGCTTATAAACCCTGTGGTAATGCTCATTCAGGGAGATACACTGCTGAAGGTCCCTTTTTGTCCAGTGTCCTGCTGTTTCAGAACACAGAACCAGCTGAGCTGGGTGCTGGTGCCGGCACAAGGAAAAGGCAAGGACTACCATTTCCAGCAGCAGCATTTCCATTCCAAACTCTGAAATCCCTTACTGCCCCGACAGATGCTGCTTGCATACTTAAAAGTCAGGCATATCCATGCTCTTGTGGACTAGCACTTCTGATAAGAGAAACATAAAGAGGCTAACTTTGCCCTGATGATAGCAAGCTGTGGGGGGCAGAAGTTGCAGGCACTTGCAGTTGCCACTACCAAGAATGTTGTTCAGCAAATAGAATTTGGGAACCTGCTTTTCATGGCAAATGCATTTCTTTCAGGATACAGAAAGCTTTATATCAACCACCACAATTAGCTCTGATTCCATTGGTACAATGGGTTTTACATGTGGACTATTAAACGTTCTATTTCCAACATGTTTAATGTTGATGTGGTTTGTTGGTTTTGCTTTGTTGGTTTTTTAATCCTTGCAGCAGAGTAGTATAATAGGAAGATACATCATTTGTGATAAGCATATCCATGCACTTTAATGTGACATTTGACCAACTCACATAGCCAATGTAAACACCTGTACCTCTTGTTTGAGAGGCTGCATTTTTCTTCTTGGTTATGTTGGCTCAGAGTTAATGCTGCTGAGTTTTGGTGAAATACAAATATGACTGTTTCAGCTAAATGTGACCTAAGAACAGTAAGAATCTCGAGCTCACTACAAATACTGTAACTTAAGTCTCGAGGAGCAGAACTTAGTAGTTGGGTTTATTACAGTTGAATATTCATTCACCTTGCCTCAGCCTAACAACTGACTGGCTTGTTTTCAGTCCCTTCCTTCAAGTACATCTTTTCTTGAGTCTTTCTGACCGTGAACTTAGCAGCTCCTCAGGCATCCACTCAGGGCACATCTGATTTTGTTTCTTTCTTTTTGTTTTTTCAAGAACAGCTTTTTTGAGCTGTGCTGCTTAGCTTGACAAGTTTGGCTGTCCCAGATCTTGCAGTCACAGGTATGTTAAAGGACAACACTGAAACATTTTGTTCCTTGGTGACCTTATTCTAATGGAGCACAATTCCTGATATAGGGTATTTCTGCCAGCAGGATGCAGGTCATTGTCCTTTTTTGTACTCTCAAAGTAGCAGACCCTGGTGGCATTCAGGCACTCATTCATAATTGGAGTTTTACAATTTGGTCTACAAGGCTTACAAGTGTAGCTTTACAGGCAGGAAGAATTGGCATTGTCTTCTATGCACATACACTATCTTTATTAAATTGGATGAGTTACAAGAGAGGCTTCTATTGCTACTAACTTTGATGTTCCCGGTGCAGTCATTCAGGCCAACAGCCATCACATAAACTGCTTCTGTCTTGTCCCTAGCATAGACTAGTATTGAAATTCAAAGCTTAAAGAGCTCTTAGAGTCTTCACAAAATGTCCTCTGACTTTTCTGTAATAAAACATTAACTTTGGTTTAAGTGGTGGTCCTTTGAGCAGGACAATGATTTGAGGGTGTATTACTTGGACCATAAATTTAGATTTTTTTTTTTTAGGGGTGGCTGCTTAGAGCAGATCTAAAGCAAATACTGACAAAAAGGTTTTACGGCACTTTTTGTAATCTGTCCTTCAGGCCTCTCTCTTGGGTCTCTGTTCACACCTGAACAGCAGCTCTGGCTCTCAGGACCTGGGAAAAGCCTGCAGCTAGACTGTCCACCACCTCTGCTCTCTGTGCCACATAAGGCAAGGTAAGATAACCTGTCTGTGCCCCAGCTATACACACAGGGCAAAAATTTAAACCTTTATTTTTTTCCTCTGTCAAAAACTCACAACAAACCAGCTCCACTCTTCTAAGATCAGTCGCCAATATCCAAAATACAGTTGAATTTGTTGTTAGCTTTTTGGCTAAAGAAGGTTAAATAAGAAAACAAAACATGTTAATAGAAATCTTTAAATACAGTGTAAAAAGATGCTCTCAGATGACAGAGCTGACCCGTATTTTTCTTAAATAAATAGGTAACATCATTTACTACTGGATAAAGTGCAACAGGGTGAGGTAGCTAGCACAGGGACGTGAGTTTACCCCGGGATGGGGTTTGGCACAGAAGGACATCGCATCCAGTCCGAAGACCTGACCTCCCGGGCCGCGTCCCTCCCACGGCGGCACTCAGAGGGTGCGGAAGGCGGCCAGGGCGTTCTCCTCCCACTCCAATCCCGACTCCGAGTAGCAGCTGGTGTCTTCGGCGTCCGAGACAGGAGAGTACTGCCCGCAGAAGGGGCGAGCCGGCGGGTCGGGTCCGGCCACGCTGCTCACCGCCGCCGGTCCCGCGAAGGAGGCGGCCCCGGCTCGTCGGGGCTGGCTGGGCGGGAAGCTCTCGAAGCTGGGAGGGAAAGCGGGGGCCGGCGGCCACTCGTAGGGGGCAGATCCCCCCTCCTCGTTCTGTACGATGTGGGACAGGCCGGAGAGGGCGTAGCGGAGACGCTCCGGGGGACGCAGGGCGGCGAAGCGTGGCTGCCGCGGGTAGTCTAGCGGCGGCTCGGCGGTGGAGCCGGGGCGGGGCGGGCCCCGCTGACGCCGGGACTTGGCTCTCCTGTTCTGGAACCAGACCTGGGGAGAGAGGGCGGCAGTAAGGGAGTGCGGGAGGCCGGGCGCGGCCCTGGGCGGTGCGGTGCGGCCGGCGCTCCTCACCTGGATGCGGGACTCGGGGATCTGAGTGGCGTCGGCGAGCTTCTCCCGAAGGTAGATGTCGGGGTACATGGTGTCCTGGAAGACCAGCTCCAGTGTCTCGAGCTGCGCCGCCGTGAAACTGGTCCGCTTCCGACGCTGGGAGACCGCCGGCGCTCCTTCCAACGACTCCGCCGACCGCTGGCTCTGCTCCAACAAGGGAAGAGCCCTGAGGGTGGGCGAGGCCATTCCGGGCCCGTCGCCCGCCCACTTCTCCGTAAGGAAGGCAGGCGGCTCCGCTGAGGACGCCCCGAAGCGCAGCGCGGACATGGCAGCGGGCTAGGAGGGTGTTTGGGCCGTATCGCCACCCTTTATAGGGAGGGAAGGGGCTCGGCAGGGGTGGGGGTTCGACGGGTGGGGCAAAGCTCCGTGGGGAAGGTGGTCGCGGAGATCTTGGCACCCCGCCGAGCCGCCTGGCCCTCACTCCCGGGTCCTTGGTGGGATGTCTGGTCGGGGCTCCCTTGCCTTGCTCAGCCCACGGGCCTTGGCACCGTGCCCGACGGGGTGGGCGAGGGGTGACTTCACTCAATGAAAGAAACACGGGGAGCAAAAGTGAGACTGGAGCAAGGTTTGTATCTGCCTTCATGGTCAAAATAACGTGGTGCTGTGCCGTTGGCTCCCCGGGTAGGGCATAGTCCTGCTGGTAGGTTATTTCTGATGCAACACTAGAGCTGGTGCAGCTACGGAGTTTGCTTTCTGCAGCTGCTGGCCTGGACATGGGTGTTTGCCAGCAGCCCTTCGATTGGGCGAGTGAGTGATCTCGCATGATGTGAGAGTCAACAATTAGCTACTCTCTTTGCAGCGCCTTGTGATGAGCTGTGCAGCCAGAGGACAGCTTCCTGCTGTGCCTTTTGCGAAAACATTTTTTTCCTTTTAAGATGCAAATTAAATGCACCTGGGGGGCCCCAACAGACAGAGCAAAGACAGATACTGGTGTCATCACCTTTTTCATCCATTTGCTAATGCCTTTGTGCTCCTGCTCGGGCAGACCATGCACATCTGTGATAAATGTTTCCCAGCTGGAGAGGTCTTGCACTGAAACCTTGCCCGCACACTCCAACAGGCAATGCCTGACCCCTCACCAAGGTGCTTTAAGAAGCATTTGTCCATATAGGGCTGTATCATATGAAAAGGTGCTTTGTTGGAAAGGATTGTGTTTTGATTGTTGAAAGCCATTTTTGGAAGTTATATTCCTGAAGTACCTCTGTGCTTTTAGCAGCAGCAATCCAGGTGCTTTTATTAATGAATTTTCCAGGTCATTTGTTCCTGAAATCGTGGACTGTAGTCTGCAGACAGCAGAAAAGTGAGGCTAGTACAGCATTCTCAATTAGCAGTGTAACGAGGGCATGGTGAGTAGTGATCCAAAAAGCAGGGACAGTAGTATTTTAAGTTTCTAATAAAATACATGGGGAGTTTTGAACTACTCTGCAGATTCTGTGCAGATGCCACAGGTGGCACCAAAAGGGAATTACTCCATATTACACTTACATGATTAATATCTTACTGTATCTTACACCAAATAACATTTGCTGAAAAATTTCGGCAGAGATTTGTTTCCTGTGCAATTCAGAATAGAGATGTGACATCCTTCAGGTTTCTAAAGGATTAGATCCTGCTTTGAATTGTGCCTTTATAGGGATATTAATTTAAGTGTCTAGGATTCAGTTAAGGTGGATTAAGTGCACCAGACAGAGAAAGCAGCAGTTACAGGGAACTGTGTTTCTTCACACAGGTATGTGTTCTTCTTTCGGCAGCAGCAGCCTGGGCTTGGGTAACTGCTGGCACTGCAGTCCCCCACTGTCAACCACCATCCTGCTGTTCTCCCTTTATCTGAGTGGGTTGCTAGGATGTATGTGTGTGATTAGGAAATGCCACTGTTTAAGCCTGTCTGGTATGAACCAGGCCTCTGCCCACTCACCCCCCACCATGGGACAGAGAGGAGAAAATCTGCCCAAAGGCTCATCAATTGAGACAAGGATAGGGAGATTTCGCTCCCCAATTACGGCAACAGGCAAAACCAGAGACTCAACTTGGGAAGAGAAAAAAAAATCCCTAATTTAATCTACCTGGAAAAAGAGAAAACATGACTAGATCTTAATACCTTCCCCACACCCCTCCCTTCTTACTGGGTCTGAATTGCTTCACTCCTGCTTCCCCCTTAGCAGCACAGGGGGACAGGGAATGGAGGTTTAGGGTCAGTTCCCCACACATTGTTCCTGCTGCTCCTTCCTTCTCAGAGGGAGAACTCACATTCTTTCCCTGGTCCAAAGTGGGGTCCCTCTCATGGGAGAGAGTCTGCAAAATCCATGTCTGCCTCATTGTGGTCCTTCAGGGACTGCTCCACCACAGTTCTCCATGGGCTGCTGGGGGACAGGCTGCTACCTCAATACAGCCTGCAGGGAAATCGTTGCTCAGGCACCTTCTCCCCCTCCTTCACTGACCGTGGTGTGTTTGCTCTGGCATTGCTCTCATCTCCTCCTTGCCTCTGCTCCGCATGTCTTTTATTTTTTGCAGTTTCTGTTTCCCTTTCTTGAATCTGTTGCTTGCAGGGGTGCATTCAGGTTCCTATGTCTGCTCAGCCTTGGCCAGAGGCAGAGCTGGAGTTGGAATGGGGGGAGCTTCCAGCAGCTTCTCACAGGAGCAACCCCTGTGCCCCCTCCATTTCCAGAACACCACTGCACTAACCCAAAACAGGGAACTAACCCAAGCTAAATTAACTGTGCATAGACATCAGGGATTCCTCACCCATGGGTCACCAGCAGCCCCTGGGACAGCTGTACAAATAAAAGGACACTGCCAGGTGGAGCAGGGGGTAAATGAGGGGATCCCATCTGGGCATGCTCCTAGGGCTGCCACCACATGAATCTGATGCTGAGCTAGAAGAGGACAAAACTGAGACACTGACGCTTTCTGGAGTGGTGGGATTTAGTGCCAGACTGACCATTAAGATGACATCAAGTACATTGAATACATACTTAGGAAGGAGTACTGGGAGCTAACAGATCTATTCCCAGCTCATAAATTTGGAAACAGGCTTAGTCATTGATCTCTGACTGCTGTCATATCCTTCAGGCCAAAAGCCTCCTCAGTTCCCTTTGCACTTTGTGGTACCAGATGTGTGCCAATAACTATTTTGTAAGAGCAGCTAATACGCTGTTACAATTATAAAACTAATTTATAAATACTAAACTTTGTTGCATTAGGTCTTTTATAGCTGTGCATTCTGCCCATTGGTTCTGCAATACGGAATAGGACACCTGTGTTTTGCACCTACAAAAAACCAGATTGGGTGCACCTGGGCTTCCATGATCAAATCATGTGGGCAAAGTGCCCTTAGTACAGCCCAGTATTACACACACAGGCTGCAGGGTATGGGCCTCTCTGCACACTAGTGTATTTCCCAGCAGATGGTCCTACACTTTACCTGTGAGCGGCTGAGGCTGAGGTAGGTCTGTTTGCACTGCCTGTGTTTACTGGCTGTACTTCTTTACTGCTGTTCTTTGTATACTTCCCCACCCTGCCTCAGTTTCCTTCTCTGGGATAACTGGCCAATACCAGCATGGTGAGATATGTTGGTAATGAGTCTTCTTCCATGTACCGGTATTTACTGGATGCAAAAGCCAACTCTGGGGCAAAACCAAAGCACAGGAATTGAATTTTCCCCTTCCCATTGCTCAGAGTGTTACACACTAATTTCCTCTGCAGGATCCTTGTGGCCACCCTTCTGTATTGGCATGGCTTGAAAGGGATCCAAGATTGAAAAAGGAGGACAGTGGTCTATCTGTAAAGGAGTGTGCTGTTAGGGGGAAATCAGAGTAGGCTCCTCCTAGGCAAGCAGGATGGCATAATAAACAGGTCTTTGGTTTCTTCTGCCCTCCCACCATGAGGACACCTCTCTACAGCTCCCACAGAGTCTCATCCCACAGATGTGCTGAAAGCAGTGACAGTGAGGTGCAGGTGCAAAGGTGGATTTCTTCCCTCAAGATCCAGAAGCTATGAGGTAAGTCCAGAAGTGGCTTGACTAAAATAAAGATGGCTAAAACTGAGATAGCTGTTTGGACAGGTAAAGCAGGTTGCCTTGTGTAGATAACAGATTACAGCCTCCTTCAGAGGCTGATTACATTAATCTGGTCAAGAGTGAAACTCCTTATGCTTTTGCCCATGGCGTGAGTATCACTGCACTGAGGTACTTGTGATGAGGGGACTCTCACAATACAAAATAGCCCCATATCTGTAATAAAAACATCTAAGTTTCACATATAGAACATGTTATCATGTCAGTGCTACCAATTCCAAGCATCCAGCGAGGATAAGACAGGCTCTGAAACACTGAGATTTTGGAGAGGGAGGGAGGTATGGGCCACGTGCAGGGTTTGCTGACCTGCTGTCTTTTCAGTCTTTGTACATCAAGCTGGGGAGGTTCTCTCAAGCTATTAAGGGTCACAAAGTCATCTTTTAAATGTGCAGTTTAAGATCCTGCCGTACATGACTTGAGGATCTGGGTCTTGGGAAGCATCCCAGAATACACAGCAAGAGTAGGTGGCAGTGTGACATTCAGTCTTGTCTTTGTTGCCAAAATAAATGCATCCCTTTTGAAAACTAACACACATGAGCAGTGCTGCTGCTCTGTCCTGGACGGGTTGAGACACAATGGGGTTTGCCATGCAGTGATTTGTGAAAAATAGTACAGCCCTGGCTGTGTTCAAACTCCTCACACAAACCTGACTTAATTAACTTAGGGAAAGTTTCAGAAAAAAACACACTTTTGCACTTCTGCTGTTAGGACTTAGTTTAAGTTTAAGCTATACTGAAGAAGAAATGCCTGTATAACTATCTCACAAATTGTAGACCTGACATACATTTATGGTTGCATACATAACCATGTTTGCCCCAGAGCTTCTGCTGTCATGAAAATGCCATATAAATGCCAGCTTCTGTAGCAGGGCCTTGAACTAAAATCATTAATGCATGCCAGGCTTAGGTTTTGAGCATTTTTTTTCATTCTGAATAAGAGGAAATCTTTAGATGAATGCATAATTTCTTTCCAGTTGCTTCTAGTCACTGTGACAAAACTCTTTACAGCTTCTGAAGGCATTTAGAGGTTTATAACATCTTCCCAATGTAAATACACCAAGACCTACATACAAAGGCACATCCAAGCTTTTAGGTAAAGTTCTGAGATCTCACAGTAATGTCAAGGTTTTAATTTAAAGTTGTGATTTTGTAGTTTTTGTGGTTTTAACTCTCATGGCTATAACAAGGAAGAGCTTGAGAAGGTAGACTCTGTATAGTCCTCATTTTGGCATACTTTGCAGATGTTTTGAAGAGTATTCTTGAGAGACCTGAGCTGCTTGTCCATCTTGGAGGTTCAGCTGTGTTCCTGAGAGCTCCTTCTTGCCAGAGCTCCAGCAAGGTGCTGAGGATGTCCTCACTGCCTCACCCCGCACATCATGCTCCCCTAGGGGAGTTCTAGAACAGATCCCAGCCTTCCATTAAGACAAGTACTCTACAGCACTCTACAAAGAGGGGGGCTGCCTTCCTGGTCAGCCCAGGAAGTGTATTAGATGTAGAAGACTCCGACTGCCACTGAACAGGCTGGGAGATGGTACATTCACCCTTTCAGCTGTGCTATTCACATTGCACGTGTGTGGTGGAGGTGCTCAGCAGAGTGACTTTTTTTTGACAATTTGAAAAGCACCACAGGCTTAAGATGCCACTATTGCATTCACAGTCCCCTCTGTGGTTACTTGTGTGGTCCCAGGCAAAATGCTGACTTCTGAGCCTCAGCTTCACATTTGGTAAAACTGAAATTGCTGTATTTGTCTTTGACCCTCAGGCTCACATCCACCTTTGAGACAGTAAGATGGATCCAGTGTCTTACTTGTAGGTCAAATACATGACTTGGTCACACTCCAGCCTGTCCCCAGGATGTCCTGTTTGGCAGCAGGCACTGGGGTACTGGGGATGGGGAGTGAAAAGGGGAGCAGTCCTGTCCCTGTGGTGTGGCTGATAGTTTGATCTCTGTCCGTGTGGCCACAGCATCCTGAATAATGACCTATGACCAAGGGGCTGGGCTGAACCCTTTTGAGGGCTTTTGTTCCTACAGGTGAGAAATATGTGATGGACCCCATCATACTGGAGAACCAGAATGATATCAGAGCCTGGTGACATCAGTTCCCAATGCAGGACACTGCTCGTGTAGCCCAGCCCAGCTGAAGAGCACCAGTTATTTCAGATCACAAAGTAAAGGTCCAGTCTTACCCAACAGTATAGACCTTCCACAAGGTTAAAATAACTGTGGTGTGACAAGTGGGTATGTTGTCTCTGAAATCTAACTGTCCTGCTTGGCTAGGATCTGGTTACATCTATATATGCACGATCTGTTTTCCTTTGAAAATTAAACTGCTTTCTCTCTCTGTTTTTGGCAACAAGGAATTAATATTGTCTTGTTACTTTAGCCCTGTGCTTAGGAGGAGGATGTGACTTGGTGGGGTAAATCATTTTCTGAGAAGTGTCAGACATGACTTCAGTATCTGGTGGTGCCATTCGTGTATTCTCTTCCAAGGAGTTGATAAGAGCTTTAGACATACAGACACAAAGAAATCCCTGAAGGAAGTGGATGTGGAGGAGGTGTAAGAACCTAGCAAATGCATATGAAAAGATCAAGGGGCTGCATTTGCTAAATTTCAACAGGAACAGATTTGGGGTGAGATGCCCAGGTTCAGAGGGGACTGAGAGGAAGCTAAAGGACAAGGGCAGAGTATGTCTAATGGCTGCCATCTGGCTCCCTACCTTCAGAGGGAGAAGAAGATCAAGGATTTGGGAGTGGGAAGAAAATGAGAGCTGATAGTGGGATTGGGAAGAAGGAAAGGAAAAGGGAAGCTACCTTGATGCAGGAGAGGCTGGTTGAAAGGACGGGATATTTAGGGTTGAATTTAGACACTGTTAAACTCCAGCCTGCCTTTGACTTTTGAGTTACCCTAAGAATAGTAGGATGTGTGTATCTGACTCTCACTGTTCCTTCCACACTGAGTGGACAGAGACTGCTATGGCAGCAAGCCCTGGGCTTAAACAATTCCTTGTTGCAATTTAGCTCTGTGCCCTCTCTGATTTTATAGCATGTGGGTACCGTGACAGAAAATAAAGCTGCTATTTAATTGAGCTCATCATATGGCTTTGCTCATCTGCATGCTCCAAACAAGGTCATACCCCATTCTTAGAGGTATTTTCCTTGATGAAGAGTTTCATAATAACTGTTGATGCAGGTGGTTGCATATATAAGTTACTGAGTTAACTCCCAATAATTTTTAACTATTCACTGTACAGGCAAAAGAAAAAACACTTTCTCTGCAGATGTAAAAACCAAACCCAAAAAAACCCAAACAAACAAACCCAACAACCCAAAAACCAACCACAAAGCCCCAGACAAAACACAACAAAAACAACCCACAACAAAGAAAGAAAAAGATAAGAAGAGCTAAGGACAAAGGCAGGACTCTGTTTACCTCCTTTGCATACAGCACCTACTTAGTAGAGGCAGCCTTCCAGGGTGCAGTTAGAATACACAAACATACATCAGGGCTGGCAGGGGAAGGCAGGGTGATACATAGCAGAGAGGTCACATCCTCTTTAATTGCACTGAATAACAGAAAGAAAAACTCCCGAACTCCTTTCTTCCTTTTTCAGGTTCCTTGGGCTTAGCAAGTAGTGCTGAAGCATTGTTTTGAACCCTTTTTAGGCCTTTTTGATAGGCCTATCATCATCCCCTGGTCCTGGTAAGGTCTTCTTTCTACCCTGACTTAGCAAATGGCGGTCACAAGATTCTGGTTATGGTTTGTCTTGCAGTGTTTGATATCTGCCTCAGTGCATGAGCTACTGAAATTAATATATTTTAATGATAAAATGGTTTCATTTGTTTTGTTTTGTCAAAGCTTATGTCTTGTGGTAATTGAGAAAAGGATCCAAATGTAAAACAATTTTTGCTTAGAAAAATAGTTCAGAACTAGAAGGCAATACACAGAACCAGAGCTTTCTTGGTAAGGATGCCTGATAGTATACAAACAAGGATCCACTATCATTCTCTGCCCCTGGCAGATTTTCAGCTTTAACATGTAGATGAAGGCTAAGAAGTTCCACCTAAGTTGGGAACTTACAGTTAATCATTAAATCAGAAGTTCTGGGTAATCAGTTGGAGAGTGCTGCAGTTTCTATGCTACTTGATTAAGTAGTTCTCTTCCATGCATGAATTGACTCATATTTCTTTATTATTTAAAATCACACTGAAGAAAAATAAAATACCTCACAGTGAAACCGGTAGTCATTTTTGCTGTCAGTTATCCAGGTTTTCATAAGCCCATAGCACAATTTTCTGGTGCCTGATTCACAGAGGCTCCACACATTTGCATAGAAAAGTATCTGCATCTTCCTCACCCACTATCCTATCCTCCTGCCTCAACCACCCCAGATAAACCATCAGATACCATCTTGCATGTTCACTGTACTCTGAAACTCACTCTAGGGCACATCTCTGCCCTCCACCCTAGGCCTGCGTGCCCCACCACCCCTAGGCTACTCTGTTCAGATAGCTCTTGCACCAGACCTTCAAAATACCTCTTGTTCTCTCATCCCCATTTCCTAAGACATCCGCTTTTCTTCTTCAATTCTTCAAGTGTAGCTCCTCTGCTTTTATTTCTTGCAGTGTTATTTTTCTGTTTGACTTTGTCCCTGTTTGACAAGGGTGCACCCTTGTCACCTTCTTAGTCCGGTCCCCTTCTTGTTGACTTGTGAAAGGCTTCCTCTCTTTCCCTTTATTGGTACTTTTACTTCTTTTTCCATTATCTTTTAGTCCCCTTGGTTATTTCCACTCTCTTTTGCATTTGACAAAGCCTGTCTTATAGATATTACTTTGGAGTTTTAAGAATTTTCTCCTCAACAGCTTTTCTTCCCCGCTCCTCAGAATTTTCTCCATACCACTGGACATATGTCAAAGAGCAAAGACACTTATTTCTCCAATTAAGACAACTGCAATTGTGAGAGACTGCAATTGTGGAGAGTGACTCCAGGTGGCAGCGATAGCCATCCAAGCCATACCCCATATCCTTGTAAGATCACATTTTTGTCTTTTGCTGTTATATCATCATATCTGGGAGGCTGTCTTAAGGTTTTTGAGGTAAGAGAAGGTATAAAGGACTGACGAGTTTGCTGCAAGGTTGAGCAATCAGAAAAGGGTGCAGCAGCACTGTAGTGTAGGTTTGTATTTGCAGTTCGACTGCTGCTATCCTCTTTGGTCATCCTCCATGTCACTGTCAATGCCTGCAGCATGACTGTAGACCAAGACTGACCAAATTTCAAAAATGGGCACAATGTCACTTAAATCACAGCACCACCTGGATATTTGACATCACCTGTGTCTTGGTCAGTGTCACCATAACAGCATCCCTTGTTTTCTAGCATTACAAAAAGTCTGTGTTTCTCTCAAATCTTGACAGGATCAAAAAAGTTAGGGTCCTCCAAAGAGCAAAAGTGAGAAGATAAGGAGTTTCCTTTGATTAATTTCTCTTGGTTGAACTTATGTCAGTTATTAATTCAAATAAGTAAAATTCTAGGGGAAAAAATAGTATTTGGGAAAAATCACATAAAAGAGAACAAAAACCAGGCAGAATAAAAATAGGGTTCGCCTAACGGTGAAACAATAAGAATTAGACCAAACCAGATTCCAATTAGAGAAAAACACATCCCAAGTAGTCAACAGCCCAGCCTTGAGACAGGGCTGAAAGGCATCTGCAGGACAGATGAAAGGGATGGGAAGGAATACTTCCCACAAATCCCCCCAACTTATCATGGTTACAGCCATGAGCACTGGCTAGAAAAACATTGAGTAGTTGGATTCACTATATTTAGGTACCACTGACATATTAACGAGCTATTAGCATACTAAACTACCCAGCCAAAGGCTAGAGGGATGCATAGTAAAATTTTTGAGCATTGCCACTTTAAATAGAAGGAATTACTTAACCAGTCATGGGTGCAAATGATAGAATAATGTTAGAGATAAAGCTCTTTCTCATGGTTTTGGGTATAAAAGTAGGACTTGCATTTCAAGAAATTGAGCTTGCTGTGTGGAATCCCACCCTGCTCCCCTTTCTGTGCAGAAATGGTATTAAAGCAAATATCTCAAGTCTGTATGTGGACGTGCTTATTGTGTACCTGGTAATGGACCCCACTTTCAGGACAACCCTTCCTCTGTGTTTTGTTTTTCTTATCAGATAAAGTAGCTGGAATACTGTCATGTACAGAGCAATCCAGAAGAAAAAGGGAACCTATTGACTCTGAAAATCCTGACCAACAGAAAACTGATTCTCCCTGTCCACAGAGCTCTCTGTCCCATGGTGGGGGGGTGGGAGGTGAGCAAGTGGTGGCCTGGTTGATACCAGCTGGGCCTAAACTGTTACATGTGGTATAGATATTCAGACATGTGCAAACACAGGGTGGATTTGGAAGTTTTGAGGGCTAGACTTCATACAGTCAGCACTGGTGAAACCTCTGCACTAAACCTTTATTAAGACGCATTTCAACCTCCTCTATTTTCTTGTACCCTCGCTGGCATGTCTTGTATCACATGGGTCCCTGTCTTCCAAATACCCCACATAGAGGAGAACCAGTTTCATGCAGCAGTAAAAGCAGCTGCTCATATTCTTGTAACATCAAAGAGAAAAGGGAGACTGGAAGGAACCAGGGCAAAAATTAGGATACTTGTGGAAAAATACTTGATTAGTATGTGTAAATTCAGACCCCCCTGGCTGGCATCATTGCTAACTAGACAGAAATGCCAGGCAGGCATAGGGAAGAAGCACATAGTGTATCTCACAACATCTCTCCCTGACAGGTGGAGGAAGTGTCTGGCTTTTCACAGGCCAGGTGAGTTTGTGGAACATTGCAGCATGGAAGCCTGGGCCAAACACCCCTTGCGCAAGATTGCAGAGTACAGGCAGGAGGTGCTCTTGAGGTTTGTGGGACTTTTCCCCAGACTGTGTCCCTTCATGCTACTGTAGGAGGTCCTCAGTGCAGGAGTGTGGGAGAATTTAAAGCAGTGCAGCAGTTCTGTTCAGGAAGTCTGTGTTGCAACAGATGTCACCCTTGGGGTCCATTATCTTAGTACTCTCAAGCTCTGGATAAGCTTCCCCCAAACAGCTTTGTTATTTTTTTTAATAGGAAGTATGGTGCAAAGCACTCTCCTGAAAGATCTGAAAGCGTCTGATCCAGCCCAAAAAGGGGCTTGGGTGTGTGATGCTCCTCAGTTTTTAATGTGCAGCTGCTTTTACCCAGTTTCCAGCAGCATCATAGTGGTACAGTTCAAAAGCAGCAACCGTGACGTTAGCTTCTTTTAGTCTGGACAGTCATCTGAGAGCTACCTGCTTGTTAGGTCACTACAGCTGCCAGTCACTGCTGACTGGTGCCAGATTTGAACACTGGGTCCCAAGATGAGATGTTTCACCCTGTCATTCCCCTCCAGAGTCAGCTGCTCTTCCTGAAGAAGTCTTTCAAGAGCATTTGTTCTAATGGATGCAGGAAATAGAAGAAAACACATCCCCAGGATTCTACTTCCATGTTGGTACTGCATTGCTTACTGTGACCCAGTCTCCTCCCACCAACACATGGCTTTAAGGTTGCATAAGCTGGGTAGAATATATTTTAGAGCAAGATTCTATTTAACCATGATGGCAACTGCAGCCAACTGTAAGAAGCTCAGTAATGCTCTTTGAAAATGTAACAGCTGCTTCTTTACACAGTCTCTGGTGTATTACTGATCCACTCTATTTTCTGGGCACAAAACCAAAATCAAATATTAGAGCAATCATTTTATTATGTAGTTTAAGGAATCTGGGACAAAAACTCCTCAGAAACCAAGAAGAATTCAAGGTTAAATGAACTGCAAAGTTTGTTAACAGAAAGGTAATTTTATCCAGCTTTGCATGTAGCCTGACTATACCTGGCACTTGACTATGTGCTAGCAGCATCCCTACATCATGACAACAGAGCAACAAACCTTTCCTTTGGGAGGTTTTGCTGGACAGTGTTCACATACAGTTATAAACTGAGGTCTTTCACTATTTTTGTCCTTCACTGGATGTGGTCACATTTATTTGAAAATGCACTAACCATGCCAAAAATTCCCATGTAAGCAGAAATTTTTGAGAAAGCATGATTCATTAATCTAGAATGAAGGCAGAGAAGTGAATTACTGGAATTGTGCTAAGACTACATACCACGACAGTATTGGAGATGGGGTCTTGACTGGGTCTCTGTTAAGGACAGTCCTGATACCGTGGATGCTGTAATAAAGCTTATTATTCTCTAAAATCTGAACAATGAACATTCAGATGCAATCCCTCCATTTCAATCCACATCTTCCTTCTGTTGAAGACCTGGAAACGTTTTCCAGGGATGTGTCTCTGTTTTACTAAGACATGGGGAGCTGGAGTGACCTGTCAGTAGTGGTGTGAAAGCTGATGAGTGGCCAAGAAGAGCCTGGCTGTTCTGGTTCTGCTTTCCCCCTTCCCTTGAGTGGCTGGGCCTGCTGTCTGGTGAGCTGACATTACCAGCAATCCATCCAATTCAATTTTCTGCAACCAAATGAGACAGCTCAAGTTACAGGAGTCCAGGAAGCAACAGCTACATAAAAAAGGAAACAAGGACAAGGAAAAGCTGCAGCAAAAATCACGAGTGCCCAGTTTGCATTGGGCTGGGGGACTGCCTTGCAGAGCTGTGGGGATCAGCAGAAAATCAAGGTCCCTTCTGCATCTCTGACAAGACTGTGCATTGCAAAGTGGCTGCAGTGGTGCAGGCAGGTTGATTTTGTTTTGTAGTGCAGATCAGGCCTTTGTAGTATGGGTGAGGAGCAACTTGTTCCTAAGTGACTGTAAACTTCTCTGACACAGGTCTGAAGTGGCAGTCAGCTCACCAGTCTGCAAAGAAATGGTCATCTGCCAAACACAGCTCTTACCAAAGGTGACAGCACAGTTAGGCAATGTGAGGAGTGATTTGGCATCAGGCAAAGCCACTGGGATGGAAAGATGCACACCACAGGATGGGTTTGGCCATGTCTTTGAATGCTGGCTGTACCCAGCTCCTAACTAGAGATGTTTTATTTACGAGGACATCTAAGGTGCTCAGAAATGAAAAAAAGTAGCCTCTATTCTCACGGGAAACTAGAGAGGGAGCCAGGGAGCAGCATTGGTGCCTGGGCAAGGTGCTGCGGATGCAGGCCCCTCATTCCCACTGGCTCTCTGCAAACTCCTCAGGCTCCCCCTCTTTTCCAGACGCTTGGCTGCTGACCATGCCTCAGCATGAGCAGTGTTAGCAGGAGGAGAAGCTGGCTGGGGGAGCTGGTCCCTTCTATGTACCTACACACATGCAAATGAACACAGTACAGTTGTACAGTTGTTTAAAAAAAGTGATGTGGAACGAGGGTGACTTGTGCCAGCAGAGATTAACTTACATGCTACAGTGTGTAGCAATATGCTGTCAGGTCAGAGCTGGCACATTTTTTGTGTCCAGCTACGTATCCATAATGGCATCACAGGAGGAGCTGAGTTGCTGCAGAATTTAAGGCTGCGGGTTATTAATGGCACCCGAGAAACAGGATACTGGAAATCCTTGAACATTCAGTAACTTCTCAGCCAGAACCTTTATTTGGCCTCTAATAATCTGCAGATTATTTAAGACTTTATTATATCCCTTGGTAACTGAGAGTGCAGTTCTTAGATATTGAGCAAGCAGCCTCCATTTTAAATACGGACTTTTTGCAAAGTTTTTTGTCTGCCTTTTTCTGAGACTTTGCAATGACTGTGTCCCTTCCACACTTCTAGAAATTAGAGCAGTAAGTCATTGGCCATGAGCCCATTCAAAGAAGAAAAGAAAATAGAGCTGCAAGTCACATGGTGACAAGATGAAGCTCTCTGTCTTGTACAATAGCCATAGAAACCTCAGGCTCATGGTGTTCTCACTCCCTGGCTATGATTTTCCACAGTGGCCAAATAATGTATTTAATCCTTTCACTTCTTCTTTGTAGAGTCTGGAGCTTTAGGGTGTCAGTAGGAATCAGCAAACAAACTCCTGCAAGCTATTAGAAGGCAAGATCTTGCCATGTGTCACTGGAGAAAAAAAACAACCAGCCAACCATCCAAATAAACAACAAACTTCTTTCAGATATTTTTCATCTAACGTATTTTACAAGTTGAGGAAAAATTTTGAGTTATGTCTTTATGAAGTTGAGGAAGATCTTTCAAAAAAGAAAATTAATTGAAAATTTGTATCCTTTTCCAGTGAACTAAACAGGAGCTAAAGATATCTTATTTCTTTCACTTGTGGTTAGAGACATTTTCTTCTTTGGATCTTCAGTTCTGTAGGGTATTTCTGCTGACTCCTAGGTGACTGTTAAAAAGATCAAAATTTTTAGAAATTTTGTAGTGCATTAAAGCACTTGCCTCTAAATATCATTTTCATCAACACCGTTGCATTGGATACTCCTGCTTATTTTTGTGGGCTTTGAGAGTCCTAATCAAAACCAGCCCCTTCTGGGACAAAAAAAGCCTTAGGACTAGATTATTCTGTTAAAGTGCTCAACAGTGAGATTACATTTTGATTGCAAAATGCAGTGAGGGGGCTGGAACAAATACCCTCTGACCTAAATGTGGCACTTTAGACAATGATAAGGTTCAACCAGCAAAGATTGTTAATGCCCTCTTTTGAACAGAAACACCTAGCAAGGATCAGCTTGTCATGGCTAAGAGGTTACTGAGAGGTAGTGATTACACCACGAGTGATTGTGGGGACTCTGTCTGGAAAGGAATTTCCGTCCCCAGGTTCTGATCTGGAAAGAAATGTCTGTTGCTGTTGCAAATATCAGAGCTTGATCTCTAGCTAGGAAATACTGTTTTGCTGTCAGACAATTATTACAATAATAGACACTCTATGGCATCCTGTAATAAAAGCAAAACACAAAAAGATATATTCACATATTTTTGAGCCTAAGGGCTTGTCTGTACTAGAGATTTTTTTAATTTTTTGCTGTGAGTATCTCAGTGAGGTAAGACTCTTCTTATGTCTGTACAGCTACATCTAAAAGAGGGCTTTTATCAGCATAACTGTCAGCAAAAGACCCAGCTCTTAGCTCACATAATTGCACTAGTATGGCTCTTTAAGTGGAGAGCTCTCTAAGATTATACAGATTCTGCAGATGAAAGGAAGCAAGAGAATTGCTCCTTTCATCAGGACAGCATTTCACCTCAGGGGCCTAGTGCTGACATTTTGAGTGTTGTTAACCTTTTCTGTTAGGACTAGTGTATAGGAGGGCATCACCACTGAATCAGGCATTCAGATACTTCTCTCCTGGGAATGTTATTCAAAAATCTGGATGTAAGGCATAATCACCTTGGTTAAGCTTTTCCTTTGAGAACTCTTCCTGTTTTTCTTGATGAAAGTCCCAGCCATCCTGGACCCTGTTTACATGAGATACATGACAAGGTCGCCAGTGGATGACTCCATTATTACTTCAAATTAAATGTTAATATGTTGTTCCCTTCCTCATTCACAGATTTGGCTATCTTGCAGAAAAGCATGTGAAAGGAAGAGGATTCATGTCTCTCTGCATTTAAGAGTAAAAACACATGATCCAGCAGCAATTCCTCTCAAGCATGGGCAAGATATAGATCAGAATGTGTCTAAATAAACTACAGACGTGTGAAGCCAGTCTTGAACTCAAGCGTGATAAAAAAGGAGGGTCTGTTACCTTAAGGAAATCCTGCCTTTCCCCCTTTCTTTGCCATCTCCCTCATTTATGCTCTTCCTCTTGCCCTTCAACCTGACAATTGTAATGACTCAGTCATTTAGGGAGCTTGGCTGTGAACCAGACCTGGGAAGAAAGTCAGCTTAAAAAGAGAGACAGAGGGTGAGCTAGAAGACAGGAGGCTGCATTTCACTACAAGACAGTACTGCCACTAAAACCCTATTGTACCAAATCACAGCCTTCTCTGGTGACAGAGAGGAGCCAGTTTCTCCAAGAGAAACATCTGCAAGACAAGAAAAGGCACTGCTGCGTGCAGCCCATATAAAAGCTTACATTTGTGAGTCTCTCTTGCAACAAAGGATCTTCTATTACTTTTCTAAGAAAGGATGCTAACTGTTTGTCTTTGAGGGCAGTCTACTCACAGACAAAGAGAATAAAAAGTTCTCTCTCAGCAATTTTGTCCTGTGCTGCCCATTAGGAAATCAGAGTGAGGAAGTTTAGCTCAAAGTTTTCATCTTTGTTCACCAGCCTTGCACAGAATAATCTCCTCTGATTTTATTTCATCACCTCTTGACTATTGCCAGTCTGATGGGACAGGTGTGATTCTTAGCAGTTCTGCTGCATAGTAGACTTCAAGTCTCTGGTGCTGCCACTGTGAACAACTTCCAAGGTCCCCAGAAGCCAAAAAGCTATGGAAGTCAATAGACGTAGTCCCATGGTGCAGGGTCTGCTTCTCTATTTGCAATCCACAAATCAGTCCACAAATTGCCTGCTGGAGTGCAATTCTATTCACACAGAATAAGGGAGATAAAAATACTCTTCCCTCACTGAAAGTATGTTCATTAGAGCAGAAGGGGATGGGTAGAGAAGCAAACTTGTGATCTTACTATTCCAATAACAGCCAGGTAGCTGGATTGGTGTAGCTTCTTCTTAGGGTGTAGTTTGGTATTACAGCCAAGATGATGTACAATCTAGTTGCTGTCCATGTGTCCTGTTTGTGTTGCTTTCCTTCAATTGCATTTGGTGGCTCAATGCTCACAGGCCAAATCTGTTTATCTGGCTGATAACAGTGGTAAACTAACCATGCCATAAAAAAAGTCATTTTCAGCCAAATCAGCCAGCTGAATCAACCCACCCTGAAGCCACTCCATTGCTAGATTCTGTGCAAAGGATAGGCCAGGAGAACACAGCTGGGAGCAGTGGTTGAGTGCAATCTCTGCTATTTGGCATTAGGTCATGGCTCTAGCTGCAAGCTGACTGTGAAAGGGCAGCCTGGTCACATCCTCCCTTCTCTGCTCCCAGTAGCAAGTTCCTGCTGCTGACAGTGATTTCTGATGCCTCAGTGAACAAAGCCAGCATTTGAGCTGAGAACTACCCCAGCACCTAGGAAGCAAAACAGTTTTCTGTCTTCTCAATGAAGCAAAGGGGATTCCTGAGACATCTCATAAGTCTAAGAGCTTGCAATAAGGACACTGATGTGAGTCTGTGCTATGTGTCTGGGAGCAGACCCAGGCAGCTACTTCTGGTAACAGCCATTTCAGGCAACCTTTTTCTCAATTTAACCCCAAAGTAGGAAAAAAAAAACCCAAACATCAATATAAAAAAGTGAGCCACAGCTGAACAGATGGGAACCAGCTGCAAGCTCTCTATTAAAATGAGCACATCTGATAAGTGGGTGAAGGAGGATGGGTGTAATGCATGCTTTTAAAAGGTATGTTGTGCTTTTGTTTGCTTAAAGCAAAGAGCAACCTGAATAGCCCTACGTATTGCACAGAAAGCCTTGCTCTTCTCAAGAGACAGGCAGGGGAGCCAGCAAACAGTTTTACAGAAGACTTAACATCTCCTGTGCCACTGGGCTGCTTAGAGACCCAAAGGCAGGTATGAATCATTTGTAAGTAAAGCCAAAAGGAAGGGCCACAGGAGGGAAGAAGTTAGTGTGTAAGGCAGTGCAGAGGATGATATGTCTGGAAGGAACATCAGAGGGCAGGGACAAGGGTGCGTCATTTCTTTCCACTTTGAGGACATCTCAAAATTCCAGTACAAGGAACTAAAGAAGGAGGGTATTAAGACTCTGTGAGGTGTGGAACACAGAGGGGTCAATATTCCCTCCCATTTCCTGCCCATACTCTATAAAGGTCAGGCAGACCAGAAACTCTGGTCTCTTTCACCTGCTCCTTGCTTCACTGCTGTTTCCTTGCACTCTTTTTCTATCAGATCACCACATGCTCTTCAGAAATCGGGTGGTGGGAACGCTCTCTTGAGTTGGCCCTCCCACAAGGAGTCCTCAGGCACCTATCCCTGTGATCACTGAGATCAAGTCATATATATATTTGTATATTTGTTCCTTATTCTATGTCTTAATGCCTTTCCCCTGTTCTAATAAACATGTTTAAGTTTTAATTTCCAACTTTTAAGTCTCGTGTCCTTATTCCCCTTTGGTCTTCCCATGGGAAGGTGGAGGAGGAATAGTAGAAATTCTGTCCTCTGGGTTTTGGTCCTCCCAAACTAAGCCATGAGAGGATGTGCTGGCTGGGATCAAACCCTGAACCAGAGGGACTACTTCCTTCAGGTGTTTTCAAAGAGAAATCCACATGTACTCTGAATTTACATGAATGGAAACCATTCATGTGGCTGTTAATTCACTTTTCTTTTTTTTTCCTGGGTAGATAACCAAAATTGCAATTGCAAATTTCATCAATTTCCATACTCTCTCCTCTGTAAAATCACTTTATTGGTGGAGCTGGTGCACAAATTCCCAGACATATCTTGTTCGGCAATGATTTCTAGATAAAAGTGCTGTACTACTTCTTTAAGCTCACATGCCTGGAAGAGGTGTGATCATTTACGCATTTAACTGCTGCAGATGCAATTGTATCAGCATAAGATATATTAAACCAGTATTGGTTATTTTATTAAGCCAGACTGTTTTTCCATTATCTCCTGTATAGCTGTGTCCATGCTAGAGGATTTTTGCTGTCAAAATAGGAATATTTAGTGAAGATGGACTTAAGCACATGCATGTATCCTCAGGAGTTGCTCTAGCACTCTGTCAATAAACCTGTTTTCAGCAGTGATTAAAACTGTTATTCTAGACATTATTATATCTGTGTGTAATAATTTAGGGAGGTCACTGTGAATGTCACCACAAATTACTACATAAATGAAAGCAGCAGCACAGTGAAGTGTTAGCTTCAAAGCTGAGGCAACTCTTATCCACCCTGCTGTAGAGAGACCCGCTGGGTGAAGGGAACAGATCTGTAATGTACTGTCTTTCTGAGCCATCTAACAGGATATGAAGCACATAGCACTGTTTGCTCCTGGGTGCAAGGCAAGATTAGCCCATGCTTCTGAGGAGAACTTTTGAAGGAAAAAGAAAATTGAATTCTTGTTAATTTCAGGCATCAACTCAAATTGTATACATGTTTCTATTTGGAAATTGTGTATAGATTTCTACTTGCAAAATTACCTTTATATTTTTGTTTTGTTTTGTTTTCTCTCTCTGCTTTTTAGAGGCTTCATTAGTTCTTAGAAAAACTGAAACTATTCCTTCCAGAGGAGGCCATGGTGGAGGTCTTGCAGGCATGGATTCAAAATGGTCTCTTGCTTAACTGAAAAGCAGAAACATAAAATCTTGAGTGGGCTTATTTTTCTCCACAGATATATGACATGTGGATAAACAAGTAATACAGGTTTTCTCAAATATATAAACTACTGAGAATTCTTTCTAACAATCCTTTGGGAAATACATCCTCACTACAAATTAAACTGTACAACTGTTGCCATAGGAAAATATTTATGAAGCACAAACTGCCAGACAAGCAGGAAATGTGTCAGATCAAAACTTTGAAAACAAGCATTTTAACACAAGTGATATTATAAACACACCAAGAAACTGAAGTTGGAACTGATGCTGAAGTGAGAGACCTGTAGAGCAGGGTGCAGGTAAAATAATCTGTTTTGCTGCTAGCCTGGTCCATGAGATAGCACCAAACAATGACGACAGAGCTCTGTGTGCCTGGAGAACTCTAGCCATCAAAAGAGAATGGCACACCCCTGTTCTGCAGTATTCAACAGCAAAAAGCAAACAATATGGTGATTTGATCAGTAAAGTGCTTGATCCTCAATTAAAAAAAAAAAATGCAAGAGGCTACAAAGGATTTCCAATTGGTTATAAAATTCCTTTTGAAACTGATGTGACTCATCATCTGAATTCTGCCTTATATGAAGTAAATAGCGCCCCGAGTGGTATTCACTGTCCCAAAAATACTAACTGGAAACAAAGTACTTTAAATTAAAGCTTTACATTTCTTCTTCCTTTCACCCAAAGGCTCCAAAGCACTTTGTGTGACAGTAAAATCTCTTCAGCATTCCTGAGAGATCAGCAGGTGGCACCAAAACTATCTTGAATGGTTACACCTAGGCAGCAGAACTGACTTCAGAGGACAACCTCAAGAAATGGGCAGCGCGCTTCAACAGAGCCCTGGGGACGGGGAGAAGGGACACTCCCATAGGCATCCCTGGGTTTCAGGAGCTTACAGAGCTGTGTGGTTCTCTTCCTTTGCATCGGCTCTATGAACCACCAGACAGGGATGCCCTGCTTCCCAAAAGTGCAGTCTTGCTTTTTGGCTTGGGTGAGAAACATGACCAACGTGGTACTTATGAATTATTTGCGCTGGAAGGGGCCTTTAAAGGTCATCTAATCCAACCCCCCTGCACTGAGCAGGAGCATCTTCAACTAAAACAGGCTCCTCAGAGCCCCACCCAATCTGACCTTGAATATTTCCAAGGATGGGGCATCTACCACCTCTCTAGACAACCTGTTCCAGTGTTTCATCACCATCATTGTAAAAAATTTCTTCCTTGTATTTAGGTGGAATCTATCCTCTTTTCGTTTAAAACAATTACCCCTTGCCCAGTCTCTACAAGTCCTGTCCCCAACTCTTTTGTATGCCCCCTTTAAGTATTGAAAGGACACAATAAGGTGTCCTCAAAGCCTTCTCCAGGCTGATCAGTCCCAGTGCTGAAGTTCTGTGGGGACCATGACTTGTGCTGCAAACAAACCTCCTTAGCTATGCACAGGAGCAACTCCCTCCTTGCACAGTACGTGGCCACAGTATTATTGCAAACAGTGTTTCATGGTCACAAGGGAGTGAGCTAATTGCAGATACAGCTCTTGGAGAAATAATTGCCTTGTACTCTTACATCTAGCTCATTTCTTTCCTGTGTGAGGCCTGAAACACATTTCCTGAGGAAGGAATGAGGGCAGACCACACAATGGCAGCCAGAGCAGAAGGATTTCAATCTGTGGCATAATCATTAATCATTCATGTTGAAAAATCATTATTCCCTTCTATACAGAACCTAAAAGATTGTCCAAGCTCTAATATAACCTCCTACACCCCGGATCAGCAGCCGAGGCTGCCATACCTGCCCGGGGGATGGGGACGAAACTTATTCCCAGTCCCGAGGGGCACTGGGAATAAAAGCCACGGGACCACTCCGTACGGTTCACGGCCCCGAGAGAGCAGCAAGAGGGGAAGGAGGGATCTGCAACGAGCGGCTGCGAGGAACAGCAGCGAGCTCCAGCGGGCAAGCGCCGTGAGGCAAGGAGGCCCATGCGGACACTGCCGCACGTTCTGGGCTGGGTCGGGGCGCGTCGTCCTCCTTCTCGCTGGGAATGAGCCTGCCCTAGAAACCACGACCCGCCCAAAGCACCCTCTGAGTCCCGGTGATGAAACACCCGGGAGGGAGCAGGGAGAGGGGCGGGGTGTGTTGTGTTGGCGGGGGCGGGCCCGCGAGCGGGGACGGAAGTTCCGGGTCGGAGGGGACGGGAAGTCGGGACGTGGCTGCCGCAGCGAAGCAGGAGGTGGGGGAGGAAGAAGAAAAGGAAGAAGAAAAGGGGGAGGCGGAGGCGGAGGAAGAGGAAGAAGAAGAGGATGGCAGCGGCGGTGCTGCTGAATGCGGACCGGTTCGAGGTCTCGGTCGACGGGCTGACACTGAGCCCCAATGCCGAGGTGCCGCCCTGTGAGCCGGGGGAGCCCGCTGCGGGGCGGAGCCGAGCGGGCCCTGGTTCCCCGGGCCAGAGGGAGGCCGGCGGGGAGGCGGTGTCGGAGGAGGAGGAGGAGGCGTCGGCGGCGTCGGCCCTGAGTCCGGAGCGGCGCTGGGGCTTCGCGCTGGAGGAGCTGTACGGCCTGGCACTCCGCTTTTTCAAAGGTGAGAGCGTCTGGCATCGGCCGCCTCCCCGGCGACCCCGACTTTAGGACGCAGGTGGAGCTGCGGATCCCTTGAGGACCGAGGGGGAGCGGCGCTGTGGCCTGGCTCCCAGGGCTGCTGTTCCAGTCGTGGCAGGGAGCAGGGGCCAGCACCGTGTCATGGCAGTCGGTGGTGGCTGGTGGGGCTACCCTTCTGCTAGTTCCCTCGTGGGGTAAGTCGGGGCGGGGGAGCGGTGAGGAGCCGGGAAGCTGCCCTGGTCCGTGGTGTGTCCCCTTCGTGGGGCCGGGAGATCACTTCCGAGGGTTTGCACCACCCCGCCTACCAATGGAGTAAATACCCAAAACCCCCTTGCAAAGAAAAAGCGTGCAGACGTAGGAGAGTCTTCAATGGTGTCGAATCCGGTGAAAGCCCCTTGCTGGCGTGAGATGCCGTGCCCTCTCCGCGGGGTGGGATCTTCAAGTCTGGCTTTGCCGCTTCCTCTGCCATCGTGACTCGAGCCGTGAAATACCCAGGGTGTAGTCTTGGAGCCAGGTTTGGTCCTGCAGGAAGCCAGAGGTACCTTGGCGCACTCTTTGTTCTCAGGAGGAGGAAGTCTACCATGTGGTTTTGGAGAAAAAGCTGTGCTCTCTGTAGCGTTGTGTTTGTGTACCTTGTAGCAATGTGTGTCTGTGGTGGATTTCAGGTGGCTGCTTTTAGCATCGGGCACAGAGCAGGGACTCCAGCCTGCTCTAGGAAAGCTAGAACTAACTCCCTGCAAAAGTCAGTCTTGTGGCGGTCAGTTGTTATTAGACTCCCCAGGAAAGCTGCCATTTCTGAGGACAAGCATACTGGCAGCTGGAAATTGTGCTGGAAGGGAACACTGTCTGTTTTCTTCGTTTTGGCTGACTTGCACCCTGATAGTTGTTAGGAACTTTAAGTTCTGTTAGGCTGTAAGCAGTTTTCTGGAGCTCTGGTTCTTTGACCCTGTTATGATACCCTTCCACAAAGTTGGGTTTTTTTGTTTTTGTTTTGGTTTGGGCTTTGCTTGTTTTTTTAAGAACCATAAGGGATCACAAGGCCGTTGATTTTAAAATTTTTTTAACTTGTGTCAGAATGTGCTGCAGCTGGGTGTCAGGTTGGAAGCATTGTAACTCCTGTTACAATTTTCTGTTGTTTCATTTTCTATAAACCAAACTGCTTGAAAGGGTTTTGGTATGGTTTAATGAGTGATCTTAAAACATGAAAGAAATGTCTCTGCACTTTGAGATCCTTGTCTCAGTCAGCCATGGTCTCATTTTGTATTTGGTTTAATATTCTACTGGAACACATAGAATATTAACTTTTGTACTGACAGTATAGAAGTTACATGCTATGAATGAGTTTATCTAATTTATTTATAACCTGAGTCTATTATGTCTCAGGCTTTAATGATATTTGTGCTTTCTCTTGGATAGTAATAGTAATGTCAGTGGAGTCTAGGTTCCAGCTTGTGTTGTCTCATCGGTGCATTTGTTGTTGCCTTCCTTTTATTAAAAACTTAATTTGATCATGTTTCATCTTACTGGTCCTCTTTTTTAACCTAGTGCAATTTCTTGCAACACATGGTTTTGCTCATAAAAGGAAAAATTTTCACATTGTGTAGAGTTGTCAGACTTTCCAAATTAAGGGCTTGTTCCTCTATCCTTACAGCTACAATAAAAGTCACATGAAGTCACTGTTCATTTTCATATGTATTTTTTTGCTGAAAGTGACATAACATGAGGCGTTTTATTTATAGATGTGATGGTGATTTACAGGAGCTTGGATTACTGATTCTGCCAGCTTGCTCTGTATCCTTGTTGCTTAAAAATAATTGCTTTTGTTTCCAATTTATTTCTATGTGTCCACTGTCAAAACAGTTGGGGGAGTAGGCATGCTTGTATAGCAACCTTGTAGATGCCAAGGAAAAAAATAGAGATTTCTCCTTTACTTCAAGTATCAATGTACAAGGGATCTGAAGGTCAATGTTGAGATCTTGTTCTTCTAAAAGCTACAGTGATTTGGAGGTAGAGAACGGCCTTTAAGAATAAAGCCAGTTGTTAACCATGCTACAGTGTATATTCGCTACTCACACAGCAACCATAGAAAAAACAAGTGATTCAAGGCAGCGCTTTTTTTTGAAAATTATGGTATTGGGATTAACTGTGGTTATTGGGATGGAAGGAGCTCAACTTGGGATGCTGGAGTGATCCCTGGGTGAGGTCAAAGGGCAAGCAGCTGTTGCCAGTTGAGAAGCTTCCTTTCTGCTTCAATGTGCAAACTTAGTTATCTGGTTGTAATACATGATGTGTGTTCTTCCTAGAAAACTTGAATCTGATAGAAATACTTTGAATGTGCTACTGCTAACACTTGTCTGGTGGCATATTGCTTATAACAGAATTATTTGCTTGAAAACAAAACAGCGGAAGTGCTCCTAAGCAATGTGAAAAATGTGCAACTGAAACTAGGCTATATTAAAGGGATTCAAAAGCTTGTTTAGTCTGTCTCTCATAAAGACAGAAGCAGATCTAAAATGCTTGACCATAGGCCACTTCAACTGTCAGGCCCTGGGCTGTGCAGATGTGTGCTAGTTGTTTTGGGCTTTTTTGGCATCCATAATAGTTTCTGAAGAAAGCTTTTCAGAGTAACAGGCATAGAAAATAGGTGTTTAACAGTGTTCCAGTCCATTTTTCTGTGAAAAACAAGAACCTTCCTCACAATACATAATTTTTCCTTTACTGCTCTTCTGAGCCTCGTTCAGGTCAGCCAGCATTATAGCTGTATTAATAAGCTTCTTTGCTCTACAGTGAAGAGCATAGTCATGTTACTGAAATGGGTATTTTTCTTAATCTCTTGATCTGTCTGTGTTTATGTGCCCTGGGGCAGCTAGCAGAGTAAAAGTTGTCTCTGACAGCTTATTTTGTTTGCTGCGCTGCTCTAAGCAATGCTGGTCAAGGTAACTTGTGTCCTGCAGTAGAAGGGGGTGGCTTGTCTAGCTCTGCCAGCAAATCTCTTTCATTATCAACCTGGCTTTATGGTTTTCCACATCCTGTTACTGAAATACCATTTTACCCAACCTTCAGTATATGACAGTCTCGGATGTGCTCATCCACTGCCTAAAGTGGTTTGCAGTGCTGTACCTCTGAGGAGACAGTATACAAACCATACTGAAATTTTGCTATCTGAAAGCTCTTCTGGTATGTTAAGTACTGTAATTTTGTTTGATTGCTTCAAGTTATTTCCCCTTACCCTAACAAGAATGTCTTCCACCTCAGCAATACATCTATCTATATTAATAGTTTTACTACTTTTTTAGAGGGCTAACTTGATGTCATCATTGTGATTAATAGGTTAAGTAGGCTCTTGTTCTCAAGAATATGGAAACCCTTATATCTGCATTTGGTCATGTTTTGGAAGGGCACACTGGCAGCTCTTCTGTTGATGCAGATCATCTTCAGGAGAGGAGAATTAAAAGTGTAAGAGCATATACTGGGATCTGCAGGCAGCAATTCTGCTTTTCTGTTTTGGTCTTGCTCGTTAAAACTTTGCAAATGAATAGCATTAACATACATGACTTCTGCTTTTAAAAGCTATGAGGTGAAAAATTGCTCTACACAAACTTCTCTAGCTTCTTCTACGTGACTCGACTGAATGCTATTTCATGGGAATTGGGCATTTAGAATGAGTGCAGTAGGTGAAGTTGGAGTGAAAGCTGCAGTATGCTGTGCCATGTTTCTTACAGGAAAATAAATATTCTGAAGTTCATTGGAGTGACAGTATCTTGCATTATGCAATTTTTTCTTAAGGATATTTCTTAAGCTGCCTTGAGTCTGAAATTGCAGTTTTATTGGTATCAGTGGTGCAGTGCTATGTAGTGACAACATAAACCTCTATTTTATCTGCTTTTCATTACTAGTTACAGCTTCATCTTTCTGTTGTGTTTGCATGCCAGCACAGTGATCTTCAAGCATGCGGTTAATTACCTGTAGTGCAAAGGAGGGTCATTAGTGCTCAAAGTATTTGTTTTCTGGAGTATTTAAACCAAGTTGCCTGCAGAACTGGGACCCACTGAAGGTAGGCACTGCCAAGGAGAGGGTTAGTCTGAAGAGCTGATATTTGATGTTCAAGGATTACCTTTCCAGGGGTCACATCATAGTAACAGCGTGTTGGGGTTTTATGGCAGACATCAGTGAGGCCTGAGCTTTCAGTAAGTGGGAGCCAGTCTTTGTGTTCTGGGTAAACTACTTCATGTAGTCAGTGAAGTACATAAACGTGTGTGTATGTATGGGCCCTTACTGGAGAATGCCCAAAGCATTGTAAGTCTGTAGCCTGCCTTATTCGTGGAATCATCCCCTTAAACACTACCTGAGTTTGATCTTTTAGTGGTGCCTGCTGAAGTGTAACATTTAGTTGAGAAATTCCTATTCCAGGTGAGCGATGGTTTGAAGTATGATCACGAAAGAATTCTAATCATCTGTAAGAAAGCTGAGCTCTTCTCTGCCCTGGCTGGGTTATGCATACCAGTGGCATGACGAAGGCTATATAGTTTCTATACTTCTGCTGTGCACATCTCTTTGATTTCTCAGTGTATTTACTGGAGCTCTTTGTTTTTCAACTTCCTGACAGCTTTGTTAGATGTGTGGGTAATACCTACCTAAATGGTATGTTCATGGATGCTTGAATAAATTTGTACTTGTCTGGACTCGCTAATGCTCCTTTTTGGCATGTTTGATTCTATAGATAGCTTCAGGTTTTCTTGTTCAGTGTAATGACAAACATTCCAAATCTTTGGGATAATTATACATTGTAGTTTTTGCTGAAGAATTCACTTGAAAAATAGCTCTTGAATGGCTCCAAATACTTCACTGGGAGTTTGTTTCTAATCTGCACTATCTACAAGTCATTGAAGGCCTGGCATATATTTCTCATCTATAAGTTTTCCTCTCTCATTTAAGCTTGTTTGTTCCTTCGTTGGCTCACCATTTTTCATAAATGCCACTTCTAGCTTCCCTTGATAGTTAGGGCTTGAGGTCAGATTTCTCTGTTCTGTGAAAATGCAGGTGTGCTGCGTACTGCATGGAAAATAACGTTTTGTGCTCCTGTCTGAGCCCTGGGCTGACAGCTTTTCCAGGAGAATGCTGTGGGAGACAGTGTCAAAGGCCTTGCTGAAGTCCAGGTAGACAACATCCACAGCCTTCCCCTCATCCCCCAGGCGGGTCACCTGATCATAAAAGGAGATCAGGTTGGTCAGACAGGACCTGCCCTTCCTAAACCCGTGCTGGCTGGGTTTGATCCCCTGCCCATCCTGTAGGTGCTGTGTGATTGCCCCACAATGATGATCTGCTCCATAACCTTGCCAGGCACTGAGGTCAGGCTGACAGGCTTGGAGTTTCCTGGGTCTCCATCCTGCCTGTTTTGTGGATTGGTGTGACATTCCCCAACTTCCAGTCATCAGGGACCTCCCCTGTGATCCAGGACTGTTGGTAAATGATGGAGAGGAGCTTGGAGAGCTATGCCGTCATCTCCCTCATCACCCTGGGGTGGTTCCCCTCTGGTCCCATAGACTTGTGAGGAACTAAGTGGCTCAGCAGGTTGCTAGCTGTTTGCTCCGGGATTATAGGGGGGCTATTCAGCCTCTTATTTCTCTCTACAAGCTCCAGAAGCCATCTGTCCTCAGGACAACCTGTCTTATTGTTGAAAACTGAGGTAAAGAGTTAAATACCTCAGCCTTTTCCTCATCTTTGGTAACTATGTTTCAACCCATGTCCAACATAGAGTGGAGGTTTTCCTTGCCCCTTCTTTTGCTGTTTATAGATCCCTAGAAAGACTTCTTGTTATCCTTAACAGAAGTGACAAAATTAGGTTCAAATTGTGCCTTCATCTCTCTAATTTTCTTTCTACATGACCTAACTATATTCCTAAACTCTTACTGAGTAGCAAGCCCTTTTTTCTGTAGTCTGTAAGCTCTCTTTTTAACCCAAATTTCCTGTTCATCCATATCAGTTGTCTTCCCCGCTGGCTTTCCTTTTGGCACACAGGGACAGCCTGCTCCTGTGCATTCAGGACTTGCTCCTTGAAGTACACCCATCCCTCCTGGACCCCTTTGTTTTCAGGGGCTGTTTCCCAGGGTAGACCCTGAACTAGTCTTCTGAATAGGAAAAAAAAAAAAAAAAAATAAAAAAAAAAATGCCCTCTTTAAGTCCAGCATAGAGGTTTTATTGAGGGCACTTTTTAAAAGCTTGCACAGCTGTAGGTGCACAGGCTGTGCAAGGTAAGCTGTGCCTTAGGAATGCCTTGAGAAGCATACTTTGCTCAGCAGCTTGACAAAATTTCAGTGTAGTCAACTGACTTGCTTTTAAAAAGTGCCACCCCAGGATATTAAGTATGATTTCGAAGTGTGTGCTGTTCACTGGGGCTAATGGAAGTACTTGCCACCTAGTAAGAAAGTTAAATGTGAAGTATTGAGGAAAAGCCAAAGAAATGCCTGAGAGCAGGAGACCTGAGACCCAGGGAAAGAGCATACTAGGTGTGCTGCTTCGCATCACTTAAGGATCCCAGACTTGTTGGGGGTGAGAAGGGACCTCTGGGGACATCTCTGTTCAGATCTAGTTTCTCAGGACTGTGTACCTTTTGAGGTTTTCTGGGCAACCTGTTGCACTCTCACAGTAAAAAAAAAATACAAACAAAGAAGAAGGAAGATTAAAAAAAAAGAAGAAAACAACCACCCACAAGTCCCACACCTCCTAGGCTTAAGTGGAATTTCCTGTATTTCAGTTTGTGTCTGCTACCTTTTGTCCTTTCCCTGGATACCACTGAGTAGACTCTGGTTCCGACTTTACATCCCCCTTTTCTCCACTCCAGCAGTTATTCTTGGAAATAGGTGGAAGAGATACTTGCTGTAAAGTTGTACGATACTGCAAGAAGAGCAAATATGTGAGATTCTGGAAGAGTGAAGTGGACCTGTAGGCATGGATAATAAATGATTAAATATTTACCTTCCTAATGTTTTGATTCTGTCTTCAAAATTAATGGCATGTATGTACTGGTTCCTTGTTTCTTGTGATGTTCAGTCCAGTAATGTGCTGAACTTAGTCTATAAAAAAATAGGGCTTTATGCTGTGACCGGCAAACACTTGCCCTCTGGGTTTGTCTCTGATTCTTAATTTTCAGAAGCATTTGTTCTGATTTTTCCAGTGAGTTATCCCGCCTCTATAGTTTTGAGATTTGCTTCTTTTCCTGTTAGTAACTGTTCACAAACATTAGCTGAGCAATTTTGCAATATGCAAATAGCTCTAAAATTTAGGTGTGAATTGTACGGTTCAGTTCAGGACTGTAATCAACTTTTTCCAAAGTGACTTTTACTGCTCAAGGAGAGAAACTACCAGCAGACTCTGCCTGTAGTTCCTGGCTACAGGGATAGCTGTTAGTAGTACAGTTATGTGAAATGTCTGCTTACATTCAATAGTGGCTTCCTCATTTCAGCCCATCCATAAGGAGATGGTGTCTACTTACTTGTTTTTGTGCTCAAGAAAAAGATATCTTCTTAATGAACAGTGTTATTACATATAGCAATACCTGTTTCTTTGATTCTGACTGTTTAAATGTGCTGAGGTAATTCCTAGCTGACTAATTCATGTATCATCTTAAATATCTTCTTACTGGTAAATGCATCACAGGATCTAACTGGGACTGTTCCAGAAGGTGTTGTTGTGGAGTCATTGGAATTCTGATTATGTTCAGGCTTGCATTGCCTGCATCACGTGGCCAGGGAGCTCTGTATGCATTGATGTGACAGTCACCTCTAAAACTTTTTTGTGAGGGGTTATTCCAGCTGCCTTGGTTAAGTACAGCAATCAAATTGCCTTAAGGAAAACTTTCCCCTAATTCTGACTTTTGCTCTGTGTATTTTCGTGCCTTAAATTGGCTTGTTCTGGTTTCATCAACATCAAGAGTGTGAAAGGAGAGTAATCTGTAAAGGTAAGATCACATCTTTGTGGAAAATCCTTCCTACCCACACCACAATTGACATATGAGGCACATTAGAAATGAAGTTAAGAATTTTAAATATTTCAGAGATGTAGATCCACATGGGCTGATGTTCACCTAATTAACATAGGTAGTAAGTTATCACAGATATTAAAGATTGACTTGACAGTACAAGGAAAAACACTTCATAATTAAGTTTCAGCAGCTGGAGTTAAATGTGATTCTTCTGGGCAGATCTTTATTTTATTTGAGTAGAACTGAATTTGTGTAACATTTTGTGACTTTACTTTCTTACTCCTTTTTTTTATGGCTAATTCATGATAGTGATTATGCAAAATGCTCTTCGCCATCCTGTGCTTAATCAATTACTCACAACAGTGAAATTTTCTTATGCAGAAAAAGATGGCAAAGCCTTTCATCCAACATATGAAGAAAAACTCAAACTTGTGGCACTGCACAAGCAGGTTCTACTGGGACCTTACAACCCTGACACTTGCCCTGAAGTTGGATTCTTTGATGTGCTGGGTAATGATAGAAGGTAAAGACTGGTACTCTTGTTGGTCTTAACTCTGCTTTTCTTGTCCAAAGAAAATATCATGCAATTTCCATAGTAAGAAGAAAAGTATATGGGGTTGTGTCAATGTATGTGTATGGTAGTGGAAAGTGAGTGACCTCTTGAAATGCATCTTAGAAATCTGAGTCATAGTTAAGTAAAGGAGCTACCAGAAGATTGTTTTGTTTTGTTTTTTTTAAACAACATTAGGAAAAGCTTCTGTGCCTAGAGTGCAGTTTCCCAAAGCAGTTTAAGACTTGTTTAGTGCTGCAATAATGTGCAGGTCTGTGTTGCATCCTAATTCCACACTAGGGTTACAGCAGGGCAAGCTTTTTGCCAGTGGTCACAGCATTCACCATAGCTTCTGTTAATACTGAGGATAACTTCTGAAATTGAATATCTGATGTATGCAAACAATAAATTTTAATAAGAGATGGGCAGTCTCAGACATGTCTCTTGTATTGCTTGCAATTCATGTGCCATTTCTCGTGTCTGTTGTTACTATTTCTAGTTGCAAAGGCAATGTGCAACACAGCACTGGCATCTCAGGGCTGGACACAGTGCTCTGCTTTTGTCCTAAACAGGTGTAGCTTTCCTTTAGGAAGAACCAGGCCATTCCTGGTTCAGCTAACTGAAGCACTATTATCCGTGCTTGTTAACATGTTTGTTCATCTGGGAAAATACGCATTTTTTTCCCAACAAACTAGAGTGAAAGAAGGGTAAAAAAATATTTCGGGTTCATTTGTAGCTGGGAAGTTTCTGGACATAGTTCTGAAGTCAAAGTAGGGTTGATAGTGTGAATGACAATTCACATAGACAAGTAAATCTGTTTAAAAGGGTTGTTCTGGCTCAGGTATAAGAGAGCACTGAAACCTAGAGGTTTAAGGTCTTTTTTGGGGAAAAAAATGTTGGTCCTCTGAAACTGCACAGGATAAATTTGGCCTCTGGTCTCAATTATTTCTTTTTCCTTTTCTGGGTTCTCAGAATTCCCTACTGACTTGAAAACAGTTGAGTATTCTGTTATTTCAGCTGTCTTTTCTCTCTTAGGAAGGAATGGGCTGCCCTTGGAAACATGTCAAAGCAAAAAGCTATGACAGAATTTGTTAAGCTTCTGAGTAGATGCTGCCACTTGTTTTCAACATATGTGACTTCCCACAAGATAGAGAAAGAAGAACAAGAAAAGAAAAGGTAGTGTTTGAGTCCTTTGTTGTTGTAGTGTACAAGTTGACCTGTGGACGGTGTCACAACCAGCTTAGATTGAAGTTGTCTTGGGAAAGAGAAATGCTTCAAGTTTTGGTGGCTGTAGTATCATTTAATCTCCTTAAGCCTTTTTGCTTTGTCTGTAAGGAATGTTTTTTTTGCAAGTGGACACCTGGAATATAAGGATTTTTAAATTTTTTTTGTGATATTGTCATATCTTGAAGAAATACATGCTTCACAAAATGTCTGCTGTGATATGCCTGTGGACTAAATGTGTATAGAACATAAAAATTTCAGATGCTTTAAACTGGTATGCTTTAAACTGGTGTGGGTTAGCAACTTGGGCTGCCTTCTACTATTGTTTACATTAATGTAATTATTAAAATACAGTATTCATGTAATTATTGAACATATGTTAAAGCTTGGAAGATATTTTTAAGATTTCCAGACAATTTTTTTCTGCTGTTGTCTACTGAGGGTAGTGAAGTAACAGGTTAGAATGCATATCAAATTATAATGGTGAATTTACACTTGTCACAGTTAAACTAAACAGTAATAAGTTTTCTTCTTGTATCCAATAAAACACTTCTCCAGTTGAAGTGACCAGACAAAAAGCCTTACTGGGCAGGCGAAAGGCAGGTTGCAGCATGTTGAAAATAACTCACCCTAGGACTGTAGGAATGCTGAAATAGCTTATTGAGTGGCTGTTGCAGAAGACAAGAGGAAGAACGAAGGCAGCGTGAGGAAGAGGAGCGTGAGCGTTTACAGAAAGAAGAAGAAAAACGTCGTCAAGAAGAAGAGGAAAGACTGAGAAGAGAAGAAGAAGAGAGGAGGAGAATAGAGGAGGAACGACTTCGGATGGAGCAACAGAAGTGAGTACCTGACACAAGTACTTCATATGCTAGAACTGAATACCTGAAGTTCAGAGTGCTGGAGTCTGGCAGTGACATTTACATTCTTATTTCAGAGGGACACAGTTTGCAGAGAATAATGTGGTACTGTATGCAGCCCCCTCAGGTGAAAGTGCCAGGGAGGCTTTGTTTAAAGGGAAGGCTGCACCTTATGAAAACTTGTCTCTGCTTCATAAATTATGATTGCTGTGCTTAACTGAGCAGAGTTAAGTGTCCTGGAAGTGTTTTTTTGAACTGCGACTTGAGAATTTTTATCCTTAAACAGAAGGTGGAGCATTGACAAGGGATCACTGCAGTTCAATGGGGTGTTTGGAATGCATGGCTGAAATTTTTCTAACTTGGTAGTCTAGCACTAAAAAGAGAGCGTGTAAAGGTGTTCTTTTTCTAGGAAGTGTAAAGCATCTGCAGATCTTATTTGTACTCTGGCAATCACTGGATTTTAGAAACTTTCTAAAAGCAGTACAAAATTCATGTTCAAATGCACTGATTGTAGTCTGAATCAAATTCTTTAGCTCAAATATACAGCTCTAGTTATATTTCATTGTTCCCATCAAATCCAGATGCAGAAAGCGTGGATCTAGTTTTGTGCCTGTAGTATTTGGGAGTAGTAAATCAGAGCTGTTCCTCATCAGTCAGCAACCATTTTCCATAATAATTTCTTTGCAGGGCCTGTGTGTGAAGTGGAACTTACACTTGCTATGTAGTTGTTTTGAGAGGGAGCAAATGACTAATCCACAAGGATAATTGTTTGTTAACACTGTGAGAGCCAGAAGAGTCTTAACATAGACTTAAATGAACAGAGAATACAATAGAAAGATGTTGCAAAGTAACAAGTGTGCAGGTATGCAATGAAATTTAAGAGATGAGTTTTTAACCAAACAGCAGTTATATGTTAAGTGGTTGTAACTGGTTACAAAGGATTTATACAGAAATATAATGTGGATATATATATATGTATATATAATGTGGATATATATATATATATATATATATATATATATATATATATATATATATATATATATATATATATATACAGCACAAGCATATCTAAAGTCACAGTTTTGCTGAAATAGTAGGTCCTCCACTGTAGGATACAAACCAGTCTAATACTGGAGCTTTAAGAGGGTGATTTTGGAGGAAGGAAGAAGGGCAGGAATCAAAGAATTACTCCTGCTAATGGGTGATATTACTTTCCTCTTCTGAAGCATGGATAGCTGGTCACTAATGGATGTCATGAGACAAAATGAATTGTGGATCTAGTTTGGGTTTTGTTTTTTTTTTTTGCTATATAGCTTCTGTTAGTCCTCTGGAGAGAGAAAGAGAACTGAGCTTGTGCATAAGTTACCTGTGCATTCCTACTGAATTTTCATCAGTTGAGTTTATTGGAGGCACAGGTATCCTATTTGGCAGCATTTTTTCATTCCTGAATCATGCTGCAGTCAGTCATGCTTTTCATATCTTCGCATTCTGTTCTGGGAAATTGAGGTAGTGATGCAGTATGCTCTTAGGTTTACCAGGAAGCACTGCCATGCTGTGCCACAGCAGGTGTGTACTTGGCAATAGTTGTACAAGGGCTGTTAGGAGGATGATTTCTGCTTGTTTCCTGAAGGAAACCAGAACCAGATGTGGGTTTTTTTCCCTTACTTGCTTGAGAAATTCAGTCTTGTTTTTCTTCTAGCACTACATCCTTATCAGGTTACAAATTGAGAACTTCATTAAAGCTCTTGGGGTTTTTACCACTTGATGTTTTTAAACATTGGGAAGAACATGTTGCTGCCTTCTTTATATTCTCAGTATATTTTTAGGCAAAATTCACATTTACGTACCTCTGGGCTCTCCTCTATTACATAGATTTGTTTCAGGTTTTTTTTTTTTTTTCACAGGAATTAACTGTCTTTGAGGCCACTTAAGTCACTAAGTACAGGGATTTCCTTAATACCCTCTTCATGCTCTCTTCCCACCAATCTAGGCAACAGATAATGGCAGCACTGAACTCCCAAACTGCCATTCAGTTCCAGCAGTATGCAGCCCAGCAGTATCCAGGCAACTATGAACAGCAGCAAATCCTAATTCGGCAGCTCCAGGAACAGCATTATCAACAATACATGCAGCAGTTGTATCAAGTCCAACTTGCACAGCAACAGGTATGGCCAGCCAGCTGAGAAACTTAGATGTCATGTCCCAGGCTGTCTTTGGGAGATATTAACATGTCTGCTGTTACCTCCTTGAAAAGACAATTGCTACAAGGAGAGATACGTCCTAGTGACTAATGGAACTTCAGATTCAAATACCCAAACCACTTAATTTAATCTTTTCGAGTAGTTTTCTGAAGCAGCAGAAAATTCTAAGCATCCTTCACTAATTACTTCGTTCAGTGTTGTTCTTGGAAATCATAGGTGAAGCACTCTGCTGCAGCATCTCTTGTGAGTGTAATTTAATGTGCGTACATACCAGTGCATTTGAGCTTGAAAAAATCCTATTCAAGTGACTCTTCATGTAGGTATCACACAGGAGGGTCTGTGCAGGGCAGGAGGCTTTGATGAGCCATATGTTTCCAGATGAACATGCATGCAGCACTGACACATCACTTCTGCATTTGAGATTGCTTCTCTCTGCCAACTTGTGTACCACTCACTTCTCTCTCCTTTTGCATCTATTGTCTGACGTAAGAATCATTAAGTTGCTTGCCTGCAAGAGACTACTTATGATTTCTGTCATAACAGACTTTCGTATTTCTGGTAGCAATGGGTGGCTATAGTAGTACATTACTTAATTGTAAGTGTTTTGTGGCTGGGCTTGAAAGGCTACTTTTCTGTTTAGAGCAATCTTGCTGTGTTCACATCTCAGGCTATTCTGAAGTTCAAGTATGTCCATCTGTAACTGTCTTAAAAAGCTCAAAGCCAAACTTCAGGCTCTAGTACATCTGAGCAGTACCTGAATCATATAGCCTTATAGCTGCTAGCGTGAGGTCTATTGTTCGTGAGCTTAAGACTTAAAGTTCAGTAACTGATTTCCTGTTATTTGTATTTTGACAAAGCTGAACTCCTCAGCAAAGAACTATCTGAAGAAGAAAACCACGTGAACCTCATGAAGTTCAATTAAGGCCAAGTGCAAGGTCCTGCTCCTAGGTGGGGCAGTCTTCAATATCAGTACAGACTGGGGGGAGGGCTGAATGGATTGAGAGAGCCCTTCAGATATGGTCTTGGGGACACTGATGTTTGAAAAACTGGCAATGGACTCTTGCAGCCCAGAAAGCCATCTGTACCTGGGCTGTGTAAAAAGAGGTGTGGCCAGCAGGTTAAGGGATGTGATTCTGCCCCTCTATTCCTCTCTCTCATTAGACCCCACCTGGAGTACTGTATCCTGCTCTGGTATCCCCAGTACAAGAAAGGCATGGACTTGTTACAACATGATTTGGTGAAGTGGTATAGGGAAGTCAGAGGCTTCCTGCCCTCTTACAGTTACTCTTGAAGCTTAGTAACACCTTTGATGTGGTAGTGGTAAACAAAAGCTATAGCCTCATCAGTCTTGTCCTCAATGCCTTCTGTGATTGGTACTACTTCCTTGAGACTGAGGTGTCAAGAGATGCTGCTGCTAATTTTCTTCAATGCTATCAGCACTGCTCCTTCCAATCGTGTCTGCTGCCAGTTTTCTTTAATGCTGTCAGCACTGCTCGTTGCAGTCGTGGCTGTCTGCTTTCTGTGTACAGAAAAGTAATGCCCTCCAGGGCCCAGGGGAAACAGGATGGTTGTTACCTTGTATAATCTCATTTTAGATGTATTTCACTCTTTGCACAGGGACAGAATGATAAATTCTGTGGATTTGATGGAGAGCCCTGTTGAGCAAGTTAAATCATGAACTGGCTAGTGCTTAATAGACCTGAGGTACTTCCACCTCTTATACCTGGATGAACTCAAGCTAGAACACTTTCAGCCCACTAGTAAACACCAACAAAGAAGTCATTACTTTCAATTTTAAAAGAGATGTTACAAAGATTACTGAAATGCAGAACTCCTGTAGTTAAGAGCAAAAGTTGGTGCCTGCCCTAATTAACTTGTAAATTTAATCGTTTTGTTCAGGCTGTATCCACCAGCCTAGAACCAAGTGCCTACATTTCTCCTGTTATGAAGTACATGTAATTCTCACTTGTTAATGTTCACTGCTTCTGGTCTTCTGTGTCAAGCCTCCTTATGGGGTGCAGGGGGGAGAGGATTTTTTTTTTTTCCCTTAAAGCATGTATCTTTTGCTGAAAGAGGGAGATATCTTGGAAGGTTTGGGGTTTACTTGGCTTGATTTCTGTCATTTTAGGCAGCCTTACAAAAACAACAGGAGGTGGCTGTGGCAGCAACAGGGGCACCTCTGACTACTGCATCAAAGGTGAACGTACCTGCCCCAGGGGACACCGTCTCCATTAATGGGCAGGCCAGTGCACATGTAGACAGCCCCGAAAAAGAGCTGGATCCAGAAGCTTTGGAAGAAGCACTGGAGAATGGACCAAAAGGTAGGACTAGCTAGGTTTTCACTGTTTATTTTTAATTAAGGAACCTTTTTTAGGATTCAGCTGTCTTAAATAAGGTTATGCGGCTCTTTCCTTGGATTCACTGAGCTATGCAAGAGCTAGATTTGATTCCTGGGTCCAGTTTCTTTCAAGGGAGTATGATACTGCACAGGCAAAATGCAGCTTTGAGGGGAGGGAGAGAGGAAACAGCAAAAGTGTTTCAGACAAAGTGGATGGAATCCAGAATTACCTTTCATTCTTGACTTAAAGGAAAGGAGCATAAAAGCTCCTGCAGAAAGCTGTTTTGTGTAGAAATATGTCCAATCTTATCTGAATTAAGGTAAAAACTTGCAGCTTAAGATAAAGCCAAATTCTTACTCTCTCTGAATGCTGCCCTATCTGTGGCTTAGTCCTGTCTTATATGCAGTCTGGACTTCCTCAGACAGCTTCTAGGAAGCTGTGGAAGTGGATCAGTAAAAGTAATTTCCCAGCAGCTCTCCTTGCTGGTATTTCTGGCTGTTTCCTCTGTACTTTTATCCACAATCAGTAGTCATCAAAACACTTGCTTGGATCCCAGTATGTAACCACCACTAGTATGGTCCCTGTCTGCATGAGGTGTTCAAAATTTTTGTCAATACTTGACAATTTCTAGACAAATTCAAAACCTCTAGTTCTGTCATGTTACAGATCCTTTCAGTTAAGGATTCTGTGCAATGTAACCCTTTCACCTTTAACAGTATATCTGTCTTCTGAATCTTTTCTGCATAAGCACTGTTGGCCTAAATGTGGCAGAGGATTTAAGTGTGCAGTATCTAAAGTTGCACTGCATTTCAAGCAAGTTTCAACTGTGAAAAGATGTTTTTTCAGTAAAAAAACAAAACAAAACAAAATTACTTAGAAGCAACTGTTTATGGTTCTAAGGTGCCCCTATGGCACACTTAATTATTTAGCATAAAAACTGAAACAGAGCTTAACTGGAGTATTTCCTCCCCTCTTCCCAGACTCTGCTCCAGTGATAGCTGCCCCATCAATGTGGACACGACCCCAGATAAAAGACTTCAAGGAAAAAATCCGGCAGGATGCAGACTCTGTGATCACAGTGGGCCGAGGGGAAGTGGTTACAGTTAGAGTACCAACTCATGAAGAGGGGTCTTACCTCTTTTGGGAATTTGCTACAGACAATTATGACATTGGGTTTGGGGTGTATTTTGAATGGACAGACTCCCCTAATACTGCAGTCAGTGTGCATGTCAGCGAATCCAGTGATGATGAGGATGAAGAAGAAGGTAAGCATGCTTATTTGTATAATCTGCCAGACCCACAGAGCTTGCTCGGGTAAAACTCAATTGATTGTTTTGGAATCTCCTAGTTCTGCCAGCTTTCATATAGCTGGAATCTTGTCTTCAATTTTGAATAGAAAGTGCAGTTCTGCAACTAACTTCAGTCACCTGCTTTGGTCACAGATAAGCAGTTGGGGGTAAGGAAATACTCTTCCCAAGTATTACTCCTTAGTAATACTTAGTGTGCCCTCTTATCCATTTCAACTATTCAGTAAGCTAGATGAAGCCCATGCCATACTAGAGCACAGGGAATCTGCACACTGAAATGCTTAAGAAAAATCCTGTACTGCAGTTCATGAACCCTTTTGTGGGAGGAAGTTTCCTTGAGACTTCAGCAAAACAGCTTGAAAGTGCAGTTCTGGATAGTGGCCAGGACACAAGTCACAGCCTTTTCCTATGGATTAGTCTAGCATGCCATGAGAAAAAATGTTTCAAAAATGAGTGTGAGATTTGCTTAGAATGAACTACTCTGGCACAGAAAACAGTGGCCTTCTGGATACTGAGTAATCAAATATGTCAGATCAGTAGCAATCAATGTGGGGTAATACTTTAATGAAAACTAGAGCTTGGCATCTCTACAAACTGCCCCAGCTATGCTGGGGAGATGACTATTGTGGATTCTAATATCAAACTGTAAATTTCATGATGAGGTGAGCGTGCTTACTGTTCCTCCTGTTTTAAATGCTTTCACTCCTTTGACTTGACTGATTTGTAAACTAACAAAGAGTGCCTTGTCTACAGAACAGTCTGAAATTTTTCTCTCGTAAAGTATCCACCCGTGTTATCTGACACCTTTTCACCTTTTTTTTCCCTTGCAGAAAATACTACCAGTGAAGAAAAAGTCAAAAAGAATGCCAACAAGTCTCAGCTAGATGAAATAGTGCCTGTGTACAGACGAGACTGTCATGAAGAAGTGTATGCTGGCAGCCACCAGTACCCAGGGAGAGGAGTTTATCTTCTTAAATTTGACAACTCCTACTCTCTATGGAGGTCAAAAACAGTTTACTACAGAGTTTATTATACTAGATAAAGGTGTGCCTGTGTCTGGGGCTGGGCTGTGCAGATGATGTAATTTTATTTGGAATTTTCTTCAAGCATAATGGATCCTTCTAAGTCTGTGTTCTATGGTGTCTGTGTCTGTATGGCTTTTGTGAACTTTATCAAGTAGACACTGGGATCTTCCTGCTCCATGACACTAATGCATATTGCATTGGGCTTAAAACAGGATCTCTCTAGCCCTCTTACATATTGGAGTTAACCATTGGAAGTCATTGGCTCCAGTGCTAAGGTCACATCAGCTGTATTTGTTAAAGCTTCATGAAAAACAGAGCTACTGGCTCACAGGCTGGGTGATCTGATGTTTTAAGGTCTGGATGCTTTGAATAACTTGTTGATGGTTAACTTAAAGGTCCCATCGATAAGTGGTAGATTTGGATGCAGTTTGCAGTGTAGCAAGTTTCTCTTAGCTGTAATTGAGACTTTTACGCCATTAAAACTTTAGGTTGATGCAGTTTAGAAACAAGTTGTCTGGCTTCTGTCCTCATCAAAGGATAAACGTTAAGTTCCTTTAACCACTGTAGTGGCTAAGGCAAAGATGAACAGCATCCTAAAAGTACAGCAAATAACCTCTTTGAAGATGTAAACTGATGATGAAAAGTGTACTTACCAAGAACAATGATCTCTGCTCTACTGTTAACCTTAGAATAAAAAAGGTAATTTTTTAAAGCAATTGACTTTGAACTATAAGCTATTTTTATGTCTGGGTTTTTAAGGGGCAGATGTTAAAAAAAAAGGAAAACCAACAATCAGTCAAAACCCAAACTGAAACTAGTTTTCTGCACAACATTTTAGTTTGTTTTTGTAAAACCTGAATAAGCATGTTGTACATCTGAAGAACAGTAAGTCACTTTGATGAAGTACAGGAGTTAGTGTTGCATTAAAGATGGAAATCACTGCCAGTCTGTATTAGTCTGAATTGGTCATACTTTGGTGCAAACTTTCTGCTTTCATCTGTAACTGTCTGCAGAAAGGCAGAGTGCATGTACAGAGACTTAATGTACCTTTGATCTCTGTTCCATATGGCTTAGTTTGGACACTCCATATTTTGTGTAGTGGAAAAATGCAGGTGACTGCTTGACTTGAAACCACATTAAGAATCTGCTGTCCTTGGAGCCCTGCACCCCAGGGGTGATGTGTTGTGATGACAACTTGTGTAAGTGCTCTCTGCGTGGGTAATGCACTTTGTTACTGAAAGAAAATGATTGCTTTGGGTCTGTCAGACCCAGTTCTTGCAGTAAGACTTCCACTGAGTAGCTGCAGCATGTACCATGGCACATGGTGTTGAGTTTGTGAGATTTGTTTGAATAATCCCATTTGTATATACAATATACTTTACTTTTGGCATACCACCCATGGAGGTAACTTCTAGAGTGCTTAACTTGTCATTTTGAATTTGGTTCTGCAACACCATACCAGCTAATAGCCAGTTAGTGCTGCTTTATCCAGAAATACTGTACAATGTACTGCTCTTGTGTACATACAGTGTATAGATCATGACTATAGAAAGAATCTTGCTTTTAAAGAAAACTATTTAATGTAAAAAAAACAAGAAAAAATCCCAACAAAAACAAATAAACAAAAAAACCACCCCAAACTTTCCAAAAGGTAGGTTGTAATATATTTTTTCTGGTCTTCAATTTGATTTTTTTTTTTTTTTGTCCATACAAAAATGTTATAACTCTTTCCTCTAGGAATATCTGTTCTTGGGAGGAGTGTTTGTTGCTTTTAATAGCAGCACTTACTGTCATGTGTTGGATGTTAGAACTTTTACGTTTTCAGGCTTTTTCTTTTTATTGCCTCTCGCTGTTGATTAATACAATACAAGTGTGATTTCAAGATACCTTGGGATAATATTTAATCCTAATTAAAATAGATTTATCTGTAATGATATTGGCTTTTTATTTATTTGGAAGTTTTGGTATTGTTGTGTGTGACTGCTCAACTAAGGTAAGCTTGTCATCTTGCCTCTTACTTTTAAAAGTTCAGTACCAGAGTAATGTTGTAGACCGAGCAGCCAACTTACTTGGACCAAAGACTCTGCATGACAAGTGACACTCACTTGATGGGTGATGCCATCTGTCAATAGTAGGAGAGCCCAGCTTGTGTACCATATTTGCTTTGGCTTTTGAGAGGGTTGGAAAGCTAAAACTTGTAAGCTATTTTCTTCCTGGGAGAAAAATGCCTGCCTTTTCCCCTGAGGCTTAATGACCCCAAGCCCTGAGGGGCAATAGAGGCTGGCTGCATTGTCCTGAGAAAGCCTTTGGCCCAAAGGGCAAGAGATAGGCAGGACTATGCATGGCTTAGACTGAACATGAAGAAAAGCAAGAACCTAGAGGAAAAAGGAAGCACATTACATTAAGGTTTCTCTTGGCCAAAATCACCTTTTGCTGCTTAATTGCTACTAGTAAGTATCATATCCTGGAGCCAGAAATGGGTTTTGCACTTTTGTAGTTTACATGCTCTAGGTCCTATTGGCCCCATCTGATCTTCCTTGACTCAGCTGTCCCAGAGGGTAAGTGATGTGACTTGCTAATTAAGCCACTTGCCTGCTCTGTAAAGTTATCCTTGCTTATCCTCTCTGCTGTCTTTCTCAACCCCTTGGCTTTTAACACTTTTGCCTTGTACTTTGCTTTGTGAGTCGCAGGGTAAACATTTTGTGATTTAGAGCAAATGGATGCAACCTTTGAGGAAACTGTAATGGGAAGGGCCATAAAAATCAGTTGTCTTCTGTCAAAGGAGGACTAAGTGGTAATTTAGCCATTTAACCTACTCCTATTTATGCAGTTGCTTTAAAAATTTTTAACAGTAGGCTTAACAGACCTGTTGAGTGCAAAGTTCTTCACCCAAGTGCTAGCCACTTCTCCAGCCTGAGTAACAGCTCAGGGCAATTGTTAGCCTTGTTACTCTGAAACAGCAATGTGAAGGCTGCTTTCTGACAGCATGATGCTCTCCTCTTTCTAGCACCAGATCCTGCAGTCCCAACCTTTTCACCCTGTGCTACATTTGCAGTGAAAAGACATCAAGGAGAAACTGGAAAAAGACCTTCCAGCCAGTTTGACTGCTATTCTGGCCTCCAGCTTCAGGCCCCGTATCTCCTGTCCTTCCTTGAGCTCCCCTGCCCTCTTTGGCTGCCTCAGGGGACTATGCCACCACCTTCCATGGATGTGGAGCTGCTTCAAGGTGCCAGCTGGAGCAAGAGCCCAGCTAACTGTATGGACATCCAGGATTTGTGGAAATTACATTTTCTCTGGTGCAAGCTGCTACTTTGTAGCTATTTCTGCAGTCATCACCCCCTCATTCCACCTCCTTCAAAAAACAGTTTAAATCAGTAAGCCCAGCTCCAGCAGTCAGTCCATTTGCAGATCAAGTTCAGTAGCAGGGGGTTTCAGATTTCATTGCAGGCCTGTCTGCTTTCACTCATGCTCACTGTATGAGGAGGCAGTATACAAAAGGGAAAACGTTTTGAGATGGGGTCTCTGTTTATCCATGTGCTGGATTTGTCCTAGTCATGTCCAAGTCCTTGTAACACTGGTCCTATGTCCTTGGCCTCAGCTGTGTTTTAGACCAGCAGCATGTTTGATAGGGCAGGTTACAAATCTGAGCTATGTGCTTTTGGGTCTGTTGCTCAAAAAATAAAAATAAAAAGCACCATAACTCTATCTCGCACTACATACTCGAAGATTAGGCAAAGCATAGAATCATGGTCTGAGTTGGAAGGGACCTTGAAGGTTATCTAGTTCCAACCCACCTGCATGAACAGGAACACCTCTCACTAGATCAGGTTGCTCAAAGCCCCATCCAACCTGGCCATGAACACATCCAGGGAAGGGGCAGCCACAGCCTTCTTGAGCAACCGGTGCCAGTGTCTCGCCATCATCATAATGAATTACTTCCTAATGCCTAATCTAAACCTACCCTCTCCCAGTTTAAAGTGATTGTGCCTTGTCCTATCACTATACATCCTTGTAAAATATCTCTCTACAGCTTCCTTGTAGGTCCCTTCCAGGTACTGAAAGATGCTATTAGTTCTCCCTGAGCCTTCTCTTCTCCAGGCTGAACAACCCCAACTCTTAGCTTGGCTTCATAGGAGACAGGCTCCAGCCCTCTGATCATCTTCATGTCCCTCCACTGGACCACAGGTCCCTTTTCCCAAGTACTGCTTATCTGAGACCTGGCAGTTGCATATCAAAGGCCTTTCAAAGGTGTTTAATTGAAACAATGTCAGACCGACTTAAAGAAGTATATTAAACAATTGGGACTAGTATTGATACAGATATTGCAATGCCATACAGATACTGCAGGTGCAAAGTTACTGTTTGCTGCCCTAAAAATGAGAAACTCAGAAGGAATGAGGAAAAGCAAGGTGACACTTGTTGTCTGTAACAAGTTCTCCTCCTGACCTCTACTATTTTCATCTTGTACATCTCCACCAGAAAGCTGGTAAGAAGCCTGCTCCAAATGGATTTTAAAAATCAGAGGGCTCAACACTGACTAGCCTAACGGGTGATCCAATTTGGGGACTTCAGTTTAGTGATTTTGTTGGTGTTGGACTTCAGGTTTTGTACCTTGTTTTAAAGGAATGGCTGATTAGTGCCTGTCACTTCTCACACAAGCTGGCAGCTGGCCTCTGTGCCCAGGAGAAGCTTTGAGGAAAAATACTCCTTGGCTGTGCTTTCCTGATGGAGCACCTGAAATTAACATAAACTAAAATTAAAACCACACCATTTATTGCATGTTGCAGCATTGCACTGAGAAAAGCTCCCACTCCTGCCCCTTCCCATGAGCCTGACCTCAGTACTGGGGGTTGGATACTCTTCAGCTCACTGTGTTTCCTGCCCCAGGCAAGGGCTTGATCCCTGCTGGGCTGATCCCTTTCTGAGACAGAGGCACTTCAGCTTTAGGGGGAAATGGGGAAAACCCCATTCCTCCTCGTCTCCAAGTTTTTGAATCAGATGAAGCAAAACACAGAAAGCTGTGCTGCTGTCCAGTGAGATCTAAATAGGCTGGAGAGCTGTGCAAAGGTGAACCTCATGAAGCTTAATAAGGACAAATGTAGATTTCTGCATCTGAGTATGAATAACACCAGGCACCAGTACAGATTAGTGGTCAGATTAGGTACTCCTCCAGCTCTACTCTGCCCTGGTGAAACAACATCTGGAATACTGTATCCAGTTTTGGACTCACCAGTTTTGGACTCACCAGTTCAAGAAAGACAGGGATCTACTGGAGGGAGTCCAATGGAGAGCTGTGATGATGAGGAAGGGACATGAGCATCTGTTCTATGAAGAATGACTGAGAGAACTGGGGCTGTTTAGCCTTGAGAAAAGAAGGCTGAGAAGGGATCTTATTAATGTCTATAAATAGCTGAGGGGTGGGTGTCCAGAGGAAGGGGTCAATTTCTGTACAAGGAATAATGGGCTTAAGCTAGAATATAGGAAGTTCCACCGCAACATGAGGAGAAACTTTTCTCCTGTGAGGGTAAGGGAGCACTAGAACAGGCTGCCCAAGGAGGTTTTGGATTCTCCTTCTCTGCCAACTTTCAAAGCCCATGTGAGTGTGTTCCTGTGTGGCCTGCCCTAAGTGGTCCTGCTTTGACAGTGGGGTCGGGCTGGATGATTTCTTTCTTTCCAACCCCTAACTTTCTACGATTCTATTAAATCAGTCTGTGTCTTGGCTGGAGCTCTGTGGGGGCTCAGGACCAAAGGGTGACTCCACACCAGAGAAGAAAAAGGGGTCTCCAAGCTGATATAAACCACATAAGGTCTTTCTGCCCTTTGCAGTGTAGCCACAGTTTGCATCAGAGGGCTTTAACAGTCCCTTGCTGATTTGCATCCAATTTCTCAAGCTCTAATCTTCATTATGTGCTGCAGAACAACAGTTATTTACAGCCTGCATTGGGCTTCAGTGCAGGTTTGGTGATAGGGAGAATAAGAAGGGAAATGTTTTAATGAGGCTTTCAGCCATACCCCTTGCCAAGTCCCAGGGCTGGCCTTTGACTCAGCACAACACAACATCTGAACACCTACAGCATGCCAGGACAGCCCTGTCAAAACACCTCCCCCTGTCCCAGCCAGCTGCACGCCACCTATGTTCTCCTCTGGCCCCTTGCATCCCTCAGCAGGGAGTGGAGACCCTCAAGCCTGCACCAACCCCAGGCAAGGCCAGTTGGGTGGCTCAGCAACATCCTTTCACAGGCCTTCCAAGAGAAATCTGCTCAGGTTGCTCACCTTTTCTTGTTTATTTTCCTCACAGATGAGTTTTCCTTGGCAAAGGCTCTCTCCAGGATGCTCGTGCCAAAAATTATTTTTAAAGGTAGTCTTTTGTAGCCAGCCTGCTGGATAAACAGCTCCCAGCGGAAGGGACCCCACAAATAGGTGTGCTTGGTCGCCCTCCCCAGCCTCACTAATTGTGTTTGCAATGACCATGAAGCAAATGAAAACAGTAAGGGGATGAGGGAGCTGACTGCACTCCCAGCCTGGCCTTGCCAGCCTAGCAAGCCACATCTGTGCCAGAGCAGCTGGTCCAGCCCCGGCTGTAGGAAGAGCTCCTTCCCCAATACAAAAGACCAAAAAGCAGTGGGTAAAAAAAAAATAAAATAAAAAAAAAAAAGGAGAGAAATAACAGAAGGCTCAGGCAGTTGGCTTGCCATATTTCTGTGCTTTTGTGGGCTAGTGTGTAACTGGGAGCTGGGGTGGGGGTGCAGGAGAGGTGGGGCTTGGTCCCATTATGGATATGGTCCCATTATGTATGGTATGGATACAAAGTGAAGATGCTCAACAATGTCTGATGATTCCACCTCCCTCCCAGTGGTCATGTGGCCCCAGGGCTCTCTGAAACCCCCAATATCACCATTGTCACTCAGACTCAGCCTGCAGGAGGGTCTCAGGGACCATGTTGCGTGGGACATCAGGGCGCAAACTCATACATGGAGAAAGGGTGAGCAGAAGGTAAAATCCTCCCCCAACTGGAAATGGTGTAGAAAACATCCTCTTGTACAAAAGAACTGCTTAGCTCAGTGTTAGGAGCATTTATCTCAGCTGGGCTTGGGAGAAACCCTGTTCCCGTATATAACCCTGCAGTTCTTTTTTTTGGGGAGGGGATCTGCAGCCCAGTGACTGGGTGCCTGTGAGGCATCCCTCCTTAGTGTTTGCCATCTCCATATCCTTAGCAATCTAAGTCTTTAATGAACTTAAGCAGGTAGGCTGAGTAACACACATGGGTCAGTGGATGCACACTGTGGGCCAGCACACCCCTTGAGACGTGAGGACATGGCTAATGCATCTCCATACCACTGCAGTAGCCAGCAGGGCACCTCCTCTTGTCCAGCCTCTTGTCCCCCTGGGCAGATAAAACGGACCACTCCAGCTTTACAGCCTGCTTTTAGATCATCTCAACACCACAATTTGGCTCTGGATGACAATTTTTGGGGTTCAGCCACCAGTGACATTTTCAAATAGGTGCAAATGTAGCTGCAAAAAAAACCCCAAAAACCAAACTCTACCAAATCTGTAAGTAGCCTGACTGGTGTGAACTTGTCCTCCAAAGGCAGCAGCAACACCTGCCATCGACTCAGGACAGTCCCTATCAGTATCCCCATAACAACATCACCAGAACCTGCAGAAAAGGGGACAGAGATGGATGCTTCATCCAGAAAGGCACAAAGCAGATGCAGGACCCAGAACCAAGTTGTCCTTGCAGAACAAACCCCACCACCCTTTGTTCTCATGATCTTTCACACCTTAATCCTAGATAGAGCTAAAGTTCAGTTAAAATCTCCATTAGGTGAACTATCTGTTACCATTAGGAGATTATGGTGCAGCTCTGCATGGCTAGAGGCACAGAAGCAGGCAAACTGTGTGTGCCCTTGGGCCCATTTTCATTGCTGGAAAGGGCTGGGATGCGGGCAGTTCCCCCATGGCAGCTGGAGCATGTGGTGGGGACAGGATGGTTACATCTCACAGAGCTCCTGCTGATGTGCATGTGTGCTCCAGCGTGAGTGCAGGGGACTCTCCAGCCAAGGAATCACAGGGCTTCCCATTAAATGCTTTCCCTTAGTCCCAGAAGTGCTTACATTACACAGGAGCACCTAACACCCACTATGCCAGGCACCCTTCTCCTTCCCCGTGGCTGTTTGGGAGCACCACCACCATCAGACTGGTTGAACCCTGGGCTCTTCATCAATCAGGTATGGGTGCCCATCATGTGATGCATCAGGTTCCAGCCTGGGCACAGAAGAGGACCTCAGAGGAGCCTTCAAGGACAGCCAGCACAAGGCTCCCACAGCACAAATCCTACTGCTTCCAATAGCCACAGGGATAGCTGCTGTTCCCACCACTTCTGCATCCCCACCTGGAAACATTTGGAGGGCTGAATCTGGCCCAGCAGTGCCGTTGGTGTGGTAAGAAATCCTCAGTCCAGGAGGAGGCTTTGCATTCACTCAAAAACCAGAATTGTACAGGGAGCAGCTGGGATTGTGCTATTAGATGAGGCTGCATTTAAAGAATTAGGATTTGGAAATTATATTTTGGCCTCCAGACAGGACTTGTTTAGGGGCAGCAGGTAAGTACCAGCCATCCCTGTCTATTGTAGGGCATTGGACACTTCTGGGATGCAGAGGCATGTCAGGAGGGACAAGACCATAAACCATAAAACCAAAGTGCTTTGTGCCAGAAGGCTGCCAATTACCCACTTTCCATAAATATTTTATCTCATTCCAAAGCAGGTTTCCGGTGAATTGTAACATTTTGCCCATAAGGAACTGAGAAGGTCAGACACAATGGTATATGCTTAGTGCCATGCTCCTGGCTTCATGGGTTGGGACTGATGTAGCTGCGCACCTTTCCCAACCCAGAGCCACACTTAACAACTCACCTTCAATGCAGGCAATGCCACCAACCTCCTTCCTGCATGGGCACATTCTGCATAGCACAAATTCACTTCCTAGCACTGCAATTACTGCTCAACAAGAGTTGCAGCCCTTTCCACCTTTGAGGACATGAATGCCGAGCAGCAGCTGCTGGCCTTCTGCTCCCACAGATTCTTCTTCCAGACAAAAGGAAAATAAATTCCTTTAATTAAAATTGACAAGGGAAAGACATAGATTTCAGATATAATTGTCCCATCCATCTCATTCTATCCCTGAGCTAGAGCTCTCAGCTGCTATGAAGGATCAGGGAGAGGCCCTCCCCAGCAGTGAGCATCTTCCCCTGATAGGGGTGTGCAGAGAAATGCATGAGTCAGCTGCCTGAGAAGTTCCTGTTGGTCATAAAGGTTACTTTGATAAACTGAGGGATCCCAGTTTTGAAGGCTTTTTATTTTTTTGTCTCATTAACGTATAGTGCTTATTAAATGAGTCAGATCAAGCAGGGCAGGCCACTGCCAAAAAAAGGTCATGATGTCAAAACACTGGCAGCAGCCTTTTCTTAGTGGATGCAGTCTCACCATGTGTACCCAGGCACTTGTGAGGTGCCTCTAGAGTGCCAGCCAGTCCAGAAAGTGATTTTAAGACTTTACCACCATTTTTTTTTTTTTTTTTTTTTTTAAATATAACTGACCATTTAATCCCAAGCAAAGGAAACTAGAGGAAAAGCTACAGCGTTGGCAAGAAGGGCCAGTATTTGGGAAGTGCTCACAGTGTGCCTCCTACCATTATTTGAAGGAATAAAGTTATCCAAGCAGACTGAGAGGAGGATGGAGTCAGTCCTCAGCCTGCAGCCATATCCACCCTGCTGCCACACCACCTGGAGGAGAGGACATTTTACATTTGCACCCTTGTCTCTGGGAAGGAGAGAGCAGCCTAGCCAAAAGCCACTGTGCTTCACTGCACCAGCACCTGAGCATAGCCCAGAGCAAGGGATATGGCCCAGGCTAGCACCAGCTATTACAAGATCAGTCCTTTCCATTTTTTTATAAGGCATAAATGGCCAGGCATAGACCAAAACAAGGAAGTAAGCATAAGGCTGCCAGAGCCTGCAGAGCCTGTGCCCAGCTGAGGGGTGCCAGCAGAAAAAGAAATAGGAAGCAGAGAAAAAGAATTTCCGCAAGATCCCTCATGAGGGGAAACATTTACTGGCAAGGTACCCAGCTTAGGCTGAGCAGGGCCAGGGCCACAGAAAGCCTCTGTGGAAATTGGTGAAAGCACAAGAAAATTAATGGAAACTCAAAGCCTACGTCAATGTTAAAGATCCCACCTGACATGTCAAGGGCCCTGGATTTGGGTATGACAAACACTTATGCACTGCCCCATAGAAAAGAGATGTGCTGAGCTCTCCAGGACTCATATTGACATCCCAGCCCCAGCAGCAAAACCCTTACAGCCTGGTAAAGAGTCAGCCACTAGCAACATCACCCGTCCTCTCTGAGACCAGGATCCTCATTTCAACATCCCACTTTTGCTCCAGGAGGAAAACAGAGAGGAGGTTTACTTATGCACTGAGAAATACCACGCATGGGTACATAGCTAGGTCCCAACCCAAGGGCCTAAAAGGCTGGAGACCCAGGAGATGCTTTTTAATTGCTTGCAGCAAGCCAGGAGGAGCTGGTGGCTGCCCAGTGCACTGGGTGACATTTTGCTTTTCCTAAAATGTCTCCTGACCAATGCACAGTTTTTGGGCAGATTGTACATAGCATTTTTCCTTTTTCCCCAGGAGTGTCTGGATTTACTCATGCTGTGAGCATCCTTTTGAAGGCCTCTGTTTAGTACCTGCAACTGTGACAAATTTTGGCTCTTTTTTCTTATATTAAATTTATGCTAATTTTATTCTTGCATATCTTGCATATCTTCTGTGTGGCTGGTGACCCCCTGCTCAAGATTTCATTTGGGTTTATCAGATTAGCCTCCTCCTATACTCTATAATATTTTTTCTTTCAGTTAATTCCTGATACTGACTGGTTTCCCATTAACTAGTTTTTTTTCACTTGGGGCCCTTACGTTTCACTGGTGACTGAATGCATTGAACTCAGATGTAATGTTGGGAGCATCTCCCACATGTGGGGTAGGGCAAGATGCCATTGTGAAAGATGGCAGGACACACTGCAGAACTTGACATGGGATTATACTTTTTTCTTTCCACACAGCTGTTTAACAATAGATGGTTAATGCCTGCAGATGACTTCATTAGATAGCTCATGTGTTAAGCATGCTCATATATGTGATTTCTCCTGTTCCCATACATGTGACAAGTGAAGCTGATTAATCTAGGGGTATTATTTAAATTATCCATGTTCCACACCTTAAATATCCTGACAGACAAAGAAGCATTAGTACCTACAACTTTTTGGTGCTATGCCAGTGCTGCTACTGTACACCAATATATTAGTAAGCCCTAGGGCAGTAATAGTTAGCATTTAGGTAGTCAAAAAGGTCTTTTCAGAAATACTGATTTTTCAGGAAGATTATAAGATCAAATGCATTGTCAGAGAACTAAAGCCATCGTCATGCAAGTACTTGGCCATGCTTTATTGTAATAGTATAAAAAATGGGCTCCTCTGGAGGGCAACGTACTGCAGCATTGCACAGAAGGGTCACAGCTTATCTGAGAGGGAATGAACACATCGCAAGGGGGTAGGATCTTCTGTAAAAAAATCTAGGCTCAAATGAGAGAGAAGAGATATCAGCTGCTTGGTTTTGTTCAAACTATTGGCCAGGACATGCCACCTGTGAGCTAGAAAGGTTTATTGACTTTTAAATGTTCCCCTCCTCCTTTATGCAGTTAATAGCAAAGATGCTCAGCATGTTTGAGTCTCATTTCTACATGTTAAGATGCAACTGACCCCAGGTGTATAAATCCTCACTATTACATGTGGAGTACCCCCCAAATTACCTCTAAGGCACTCAGACATTCACAGACATGAGACAAGAAGAGGTGAACCATGACACATGTCCCCCCATCCCACAAGGCCTGACCCAGTGACTACCTGAAAGTTTCACCTGTAAGAGTAACCTCTAATAATTTATTTTAAACCTTAATTATTGTAATATGTAAGGCTCTCATGTTGGATTTGCAGACTTCCAGCCAATGATACTGCATTGCAATGATACTCTGCATTCATTTATTTTTGGAGCAGCACATGCTGCATCTCAGGCTCTGAGGCCCTTGGGGAAAAGAAATCTGGAAAAGTGGACTTTCAACCATGAAATTACATTCCCCATGCACTCATGCAAGAAAGAGGGGCAGCCCCAAGTAGCAGCTACATGAATACCCAGCAGGTGCCACAACTTGGATGGCTGTCATGCAGAGAGGTCCTAAAACTGGTCCCAGTGGTGTTTAGTGAGGGTGGAACTAGGTGCAATTGAATGCTTCCCTGCTTGGTTATTTGAGAGGGGAGTCAGGCATTTACTGTTTTTGAATAAAACTTGAAGTCACCCTTTCCACTTCATTCTGAGTTGGAAGAGCCATCCACAGGGTCTCTGGTGCTCTCTACGGACATGCTTAGGCTAGAATAGGAAGGAGGTGGGCTGCTTCAGCTGGGCACTCTTCCTTCTGTCTCTTCCTGAGAGTCACTTTGTGAGGAGGGTACTGGGCAGGCATTCTTTGCTGTTGCTTGATGAAGGCAGCAGAAATGCTCCCCACACACAGAAATGCTGAGTCTCCAAGGCTCAAGTCTCAGTGCTGGGATTCCCATGGGACACTGCAGTGTGGTGACAGTGATCACCCCAGAAGAGCAGCTTTGCATAAACAGGTTTTGTCTGCATGACTGCAGAGCTGAGCCCCACGGAGGCTGTCCTGGACCACATGGTATGAAGCTGGGCCACCCCCACCCACTCTCTGAATTCTCAATTGGGCCAATTGCTGCTGCCCTTCTCTCTGTGCCCAGTGTACCACCATCTCTCAAAGCATCCTCACTCCTCTGTTCAGATCCATGTGCCAAACCGCCCCTGCCCTACACAGAGGATGCCGCTGAGATGCTTGGATGATGGGATTCTGGGATGCTGGGATGCAGGATGCTGAACCACCTGGTTTTGCTGTTAACCGTTCTGTATTTAGGAGGAAAAAATAAGGAGCACTGGAATCCTGGCAAAAAAATATGATGGTGGCAAAATGTTGTTATAACCACAACACCTACTCATTAAGAGAGGCAGGGAGAGGTAACATCTTTTATGAGACCAATTTGTAGTGCTTGGAAAATAGGCTTACAAGCACAGGCACCCTCTCACAGGTGAATGTATGTTCTTCCTCTCAAGAGAAATCCATTTAATGTATGTATTTGTAGGGGATCGTTAAGAGCAGCAGCACAAAATCCTAAAATAGACATGACAATGCTTCTTTCTGTTTGGCTCAGTTCACACAGGAGTTTCTGCTGCTCCTCTTTCAACTTGCCCAAGGAGACTGATTTTCCTCCAGCCCCATACATGTCTCCATTCCAAAGCTGGCCCAGGGCAGGGGGCTCATGCTGCAGAGCTGTTGCCCAGCTCAGTGGTCTCCTGTCATTCTGGAAGCATTATGCAAACAATATTCCTCTTCCATGGCTTCCATACATCTCATTTCCCCTTGCCAGCCTTTGTACTGAGTCAGTTAATTCAAGCCTGTAGCAGGAAATGTCATAGACCAAAGGGTAGGAAAATGCCCAGGGAAAAACCTCATTGCAAGGTAGAGAAATTAGGGGGATGGGAGAGGTAATAGGTGCTAAATTCTGATTTGGGAAGTCAGGAAGAAAGCTGAGTAAGCACAGATGAAAGAAAAGACCATTTTAATCTCTTCTCCAAAAACCTGTCTTTGAATCATTGAGTCATAGAATGTTAGGAGTTGAAAGAGACCTCAAAAGATCATCTAATCCAACCCCCCCTGCCAGAGCAGGGTCACACAGGAATGCAACCAGGGGGTTCTGAATGTCTCCAGGGAAGGAGACTCCACAACCTCCCAGCAGCCTCTTCCAGTGCTGTCACCCTCACAGTGAAAAATTTCTTCCTTGTATTTATACAGAACCACCTATGCTCCAGTTTATAACCATTGCCCCTTGTCCTACTGTTAGTCACCCCTGAGAAAAGCTTGGCTGCATCCTCCTTGCTCTCAACCCTTACATAAACATAATCACTAATGAGGTCACTCCTCATTCTCTTCTCCAGATCCCTCAGCCTTTCCTCATAAGGGAGATGTTCCACTCCTGTAATCATCTTGGTTGCTCTGTGCTGGATGCTTTCAAGACATTCCTGGTTGTTCTGGAACTGAGGGGCCCAGAACTGGACACAATATTCCAGATGTGGCCTCACCAGGGCAGATCAGAGGGGGAGGAGAACCTCTCTCCACCTACTAAGCAACCCCCTTTTAATGCACCACAGGATGCCATTGGCCTTCTTGGCCACAAGGGCACATTGCTGGCTCATGGTCATCCTTCCATCCACCAGCACCCCCAGGGTCCCTCTCCCCTGTGCTTCTCTCCAACAGCTCAGTCCCCAACCTATACTGGTACCTGGGACTGTTCTTTCCCAGATGCAAGACTACACTTGCCCTTGTTGTAATACATTAATTTTCTTCCTGCCCAACTCTCCAGCCTGTCCAGGTCCCTCTGAACGGCAGCACAGCCTTCTGGGGTCTCAGCCACTCCACCCAGTTTTGTGTCATCAGCAAACTTGCTGATAGTACACTCTATTCCCTCATCCAGGTCATCAATAAGTATATTTATTGATGTATTGAATAGCACTGGTCCCGGTACTGACCCTTGAGGCACTCCACTAGAAACAGGCACTTCCAACTGGACTACATCCCATTGACTACAACAGTGTATCCTTCAGCCAGCTCCTGATCCACCTCACTACCTAGTCATACACCCAACTTCTGCTGCATAGGTAAGGGTATTTGGCTTGCCTAAACATGGCAGAGAGTGTGCCAAGTCTTTTGTGTGGTAACATGGCTGGGGTTTTGCTGCACTGGGGTGGCAGGTCCTGATGCACAGGTACTGTTGGCAGCAGCAAGGGACAGAAAAGTCACAGATATTGGATCATAGAATAAAGCATATAGCACAGTCAGACAGGGTTGGGAAAGGAAAACTGGATGTCACCCAAGGGCTCTGCAGTCCTCTTTAGGACTCCAGTTGCACTTTGCTGCTTACTTTCTGCCTTCCCAGCTCCTTCTCCATCCCATCTCTGCCCAGTGAAGCTGAATGGCCTATTTGACTGGATCCAGCGGCACTGTTCTAGGTAGATGTAGGACTAAGGAGAAACCTTAGTATAGGATAAACTTTTTTATATGATGGGAAGTTGAAGCATTTACCCAAAATATCTTGCACCATTGTCATCACAACAGATGCTCTTTGATGTTTTCAGCAACCCAGCAGAGGAAACCAGCCTGGTGACTGACACTCCTGAGGCATCCTGTGAAATGCAGACTATGCCTGGTGCAGCCCTGAGATGGTTTTTACTACAAGTACCCATTGTGGGGACTACTGTGCTGCTGCTAAATGCAAAATTTTCCTTGAGAAGCAAGATGATTAAACCAATTCTGCTCAGTGATGGATTTATTCTGAAACAGCTTGAAAAGGGCTCCACTGCCCTTTCATTTTCTTCCATGAAACTGGGAAAGGACTTTTTAAAAAGGCATGTAGTGACAAGATGAGGGGAGATAGTTTCAAACTGGAGGAGGGTAGATTCAGATTAGACAGGGAATAAATTCTTCACTGGGAGGGTGGTGAGACACTGGAGCAGGTTGTTCAGGGAAGTTGTGGATTAACTAGAACACATTTGCACATTAATTAGCTCTTGCTTAGTGCCTAGAAAAACCTGTGATATTAATAACACTTATGAAGTCTCTCTGTCAGTGTGACATTGTCTCACTGCTGTTGGGGATGCAAAAATGGGACTGAGGGCCAAGATGGTTCAGTTCTTAGGGCTGTATTTCTACCTCAGTGATGCTCTGTAACTTTGGAATACAATAACAGCAACAGATAATCATGAGCATATCAAGGAAATTTTGAAGGATCTGCTTCTGTAAGAAATAAATACATAGGACAGAAGCTCAAAGGGGGGTCATACCAGTCAGGTCTGAAGTCACACAGTCTGACAGCCCCAGGGTTCCAGCATATTTATTCAGCATTTCTTCAGTGACTCTACAGCATTCCTGTAGCCCTTTCCATCACTGCAGCTGGATCCAGCTTCACATACACTCAAATATCCTGGGAAGCAGCATCCCTGCAACCCAACCAGCAGCTCAAGAGCAGCTGTTAACACTGAATTCACAGGCCAGCATCACAAATGCAGAAGGTTTGCAAGGGCATCATCTGCTGTTAGAGAGAGAAAATAATCTTCTCCTTCCTTCTCCTTTCTGCCTACATGAAATGAGGTCTAAGATATCAAAGATTTGCTTAATGTACCTGTCAAGCAGGTACTTGCACTTGTCCTGGCTTATTGCAGAGGCACACTTGCAGAAAGCCTTGTTTTGATGTAGAGCCACATATATGGCTCAGTCTTCCCAGACAGACCTTCAGTGGCAGCAGTAAGAAATATGGGAATGCGGAGTATGGCACAGCATCCATAGAATAATTGAAACCATCCAGTAACTTGTCCTCCAGTGGCATCCAAAGAACCAGGTGACTGCTGCCTGCTCCATCTGTCCTTAGCCTCTGTCTTACAAAAGGAAAGCCTAGCATCACTGAGGTACAGCGAGACTGACTGGTCACAGTAGATACAGTAGCAGACAGCAGTGCTGAGTTTGCTTAGTGATGTGTAGTGAGTGATAAATAGAGATTAAGCAGCCCATTACATGCTAATTTCCCATGAGAATCAATTAATTGCAGTTAAAAAAATGTATTTTTAATGTCATGATCTTCGGCTGTGGGTGGCCGATTGCAGTCACAAAGTGGAGACAAAATCCTCAGCCAGAGATCTTGGTTCTTCATAAGAAAGAAAAAAAAAAAAAAAAAAAAAAAGGCTCCCAACATCTGCACTGTGCAGCCCTGAACCCCACAGAGACACAGGAACCAACACGGGTGACACTGAGGACAGGTCTAATGAAAAAAGAGCTTTATGATGCTTTATTAAATAATGTTAATTTAGCTGCCTTTAAATAAGGTGAGTGTATTTTCCTCTGTTTTTTCAATGATGTAAAAATATAATTGTTAACACCTAGGCTAGCATTTAAACATCAGGGAGCCCAGCTGATGCTGCTGGAAGCAGATTTCCTTTGCCAAGAGCATGCTCCTTTCCCATAGTCCCTCTTGAATTCTTGCTCTCCAACACCAGAGAACATTTTCCAGCTTTCACAGGACCTGTAATAGGAGGAGGGTGTCTTCCAGGGACTAAACCCCTGATCTCCAGGGTATATTTGACAGAGTAGTTTGTAGCTGTTCGGAGCATGTTGCAACAGTAACAGTCCTCCCAACACTCCTGCAAAGGCATGAGAGCAGCAAACTAATTTTTAGGAGAGCAAATGGAAGTCCAGAAGTGATGTAACTTGCCCAGAGCTGTTCAGAAAGTCATTCTCAGGACAAGACCAGGAAGAGAAAGCCTGCTCCCAGGGTGAGTTTGGGTGTCTGTCTCCCCATTGTTGACTGCATCTCAAGGCAGCTCTTCCCTGCCCCTCACATCCTGTGCTTGTGCCCACATCACACTTCTGCTCGCTCTGTGGTTTGTGGTGCTTGCTTCTGGGTTTGATACAGAAACGCTTCCAACAAGCTCCTCCTCAGCACATTACACACTAGTAACAACTGGCATTATAGGGTAGAGGACTGTTTAATTTTGTTCTGACTGCCTACACCCCAAAGCTATACATTTTTATATTACTTAATTTAACTCAGGAACTGAGATTTGGCACTTTGGTCCAGCAGCTCCCGGCACCCATAGGACATAGGAACAGGTACTGTGTGAATCTGTACGTTACTGCTATAAAAGCAGCAGCATCTCAGAACCAACATCACCCAATTAAACCAACTGAAGAAGCAATTTGTGTTTCTCCACTATTTTTTCTTTAAATCTCAGTCCCCACCACATCTTTACTGTTATTCCCAAGAACAGTTTAGGCATGCTCTGCTAGGAGGGAGAAAGAAATAAATAATATATTATATATATATATATATATATATAATTATAGAATGTTTTTGGTCTCCTGCCCAAAAGGAGGAGCTTGCTTTTAAAAGTAATACAGGGAAAGTAAACAGGGAGCAGATAAAGTGCACAGTTACACCACAGAGACCTACCTTTGTTTAGCACCTCACTGCTACTGTCATCCTCAGAATGTGGCCTGGCACAAATTGCTTCTTCAGTTGGTTTAATGGGGTGATGTTTGTTCTGAGATGCTGCTGCTTTTATAGCAAACAGGATTTCAGAGTTCAGGAATCCCAAAGCCCACACCATTGCTTACACACTATTTCCTAGTACCTGTAGGTGATATTTTGATGGGGTGAATTTGCAAGCCACAGGTAGGCTTGCCTTGATCACTTGCAGTTGTTGCAGGCATGAAACCTCCATGGGGTGTTCTCTCTGCCTGCCTGCAGCAGCACCCACCCAGGTGCTCTCAGCAAGGCAGGAAAGGTGGGCAGGACCAGGTTCAGCTGGACCTCACAGCCAGCACATACACCTTACATGGAGGGTGACCTCCAGGTTTCACTGGTACCACCTTAGCCAGGCTGGCTGGGAAGGCAGCTCTTCTGCTGGTCAAGCATTAAGGTTGTTTCATCTTGGTGTTCTATTTTTCTTGAATCCCAGAACTAAAACATCTTTCCTACCAATTTGTACCACTTTTCATGTGACAAAGACCTCTTGCACAGGTTTAACAGTTTAAATTACCGGCACTGCCTTCCCTGCACATGTATTGAACAGGGACATGGAGTCAGAGGGAGAAAAGACAGCTGCTCACACAAACTCCAGCTTGGGGACAGATAGGCACATTCCCCAAGGTGAAAGAGGAAATCACAGGAAGCTCTCCTCATCCCCACCTGCAGCCATCTGTCAGTAAAAACCACAACCACCCAGCAAAATCTTTGCTGGCATGAGGAGAAAAACACATCTTTGTAGGACACCAAATAAGCCCAGCAGCCTGCTGAAACTGAACAGTTGCTCTGTCACCAGCTTTTCTGTACCCCATTCCTCATGTCTCTTGCATATCATCTCTGCAAGGTGGAACCCAAGACTCACACTTGGTTCTGAGGTGCTCTGCAAAGATAGAATCTCAATAAGATGGGAAGTCCCTAGAGATATGAAATGAGTTTTCTGCTCTCAACTTAAAGATACCAAAAAAAAGAGGTCATCATTAGGTGTGTGTTGCATCTGCCTCAGAACTAAAAAGGCAGCTCTGGGAGGAGGTGAGAAGAAGGCAGGAGAGAGCAGGTACAGGCACAGTTCTCTTCCTTGCAGCATGTCACACCCTTAAAGACAGTACCTGGGCTGGCCCCTGGTGGCTGTGGCCCGGGGAATGGTGATGAGCACCATGGTTTTGTTAGTGCAATTTTAATGTCTGTAAAAATGTCTCTTCTTCCTGAAGAATCCACTTAACTTTTGCAGCTTTTTAAAAAATAATACAGAAAATGTGGCAAGGTGGATGTGAGTCTTTTCTCCCAAGTAACAAGCATTAGGACAAGAGGAAATGGTGTCAAGTTGTGCCATGGCAGGTTTAGAGTGGATATTAGGAAAAATTTCTTCACCTATAGGGTTGTCAGGCATTGGAACAGTCTGTCCAGAGAAGTGATGGAGTCACCATCCCTGGAGGTATTTAAAAGACATTTGGATGTGGAGCTCAGGGACAAGTCAGTGTCCTGGGTTAACAGTTGGACATAATGATCTTCAAGGTCTCTTTCAACCAAAAAAATTCTATAAATATATATATATATATTTAAATATATTATTATTAAAATATACTTAAATATGCATTAGTTAAGCATATAAAAAAGCATCAGCCCAACCTCATACTAAAGTCAGAAGGTGAGAGGAATCAATTACTATGAGGAAAGGATGCTGCCAGCCTTAGAGACCATGGCCTTAGCCAGCCAAGTTGCAGCAGCAGTGATACCTGCAGAAATGACTTATCTTCCCTGCTCTAGGAAAGACCAGGGATTTGGCAGATGCAGGGACAGGAGAGGGAGGCAAGGGACTCTGTGCATGGGGAAAGATGTACCTGCTGCTCCTTTCAGCCAGGGTGAGCAGCAGTGTGTCTGTTTTTCAGTGGGCACGGAAGAGAGAGGCTGTGATTGTGGGAGGGTGATGTAGCCGGGACAGCAAGGTTTGTAGCAAGAATGTAATGATGCCTTTCTTATTTGTAGAAAGAGCAGCACAGGGGTCACAGCAAACACAGATCTCCCCATATTCAGGGACATAAGCGTGCTGCTTTCCATGCTAGGAGCTCGTAACCTGCGTGCACAACAGCTGGGCAGGAGGGAGGTGGGCACAGCCCCCACTATCATCATGATATTTTACAGCATGTCCTGTGGGACAGGCAACTAAAACCAGGGAGATGAATTCAGGGCCAGCATCAGCAGCCAATGGAACCAGAGCAGATCCTCAGCAGAATGGCAGGGAATAGATGTGTTTCTATAGAGCTGTTACACCCTGGGTCCACAATGCTCATAACCACTGTCTGCACCCACAACCAGATTTTTTACATTACAGAGAGTGGCTGCTGTGTGGTGTACTCTGCTGGCAATGGCCACAACAGCTTAAAAATAGATTACTGCACTGTCGTGAACATGAATGCTACCCTATTAGTGTTTATTTTATTTATTGAATAAACACTAGCAAGGTGAGATACTGTCTGTGGCTTTGGGTTCTTTTTGCACAGCATTCAAAGCAATTACTTTCATGAAAGAAAATTTGGATGGAAGATGCATAAATGAGATCAGATTCCTGAACAGATGTGCCCTCCTCTGGAGGGATTTGCTGTCTGTGAGACTTCAAGCTGACACTAGGCAAAAAACATCTTTTAACTTCGCTATGTCTGAGCTTAGCAGCAGCCCTGGTGGTTAGATCAAAGAGCCATCTCCACAGCTTCAAAACAAGGGTAAACACCCATCAGTTTAAAGCATTTTGTGTACGAGGGAGTGGAAGGGAGGAGGGACACCTTTGTCATGGGGATGGGGCTGGCACCACTGTCACAGTTTAACACTGGCCTGGCAATTAAACTGAGTAACATATGCTCTCTATTAATCTCTCTCTCCTCCCTGATAAAGAAAGGAGGGAGAATAAGGGAGAGAGACTTATGGGTTGGAAACTAAACTACACAACTTTAATGAAACAGTAATGATAAATAGGAAAAAATTACTAAATATATACAAATATACAGGAAAATGGGTACCATGTTCCTCTCCCCTCTTCCCCCAGTAGCTCTCACGTCACCACCAAGGCTGCAGGGCAGCCCTGGGAAAGTCCAGGCTGGACTCCTGGAGTCAGCAGCAGTCGGGAACTGGAGGCAGGAACACACAGATATGGGCTGGCACGGATCAGGACCACAGGCAGACGAACGGACGGGATCCTTCCAGGATGCCGGGTGAAGGAAGAGAAGCAGGAAAAAGGAGGAAGGGCAGGCAGCCAGAAGCTGGAAGCAGGAAATCTGGCTTGGCCCTCGTGACGCCTCAAATTTATACTGAGGATGACGTATATGGGATGGAATACTCTGTTTGGTCAATTCTGGCATCTATCTTGTCCGTTCCTCCCCAGAGGAGGGATGCAGGTGGGACCTCTTTCTTCCTTCTGGAGGGTAAAAGTTTTCCTCAGAGCTGAGCAGTGTCCTTGGCTCTGCACACCAGTCTCTAGCTGTAACTATAAACATCGAGTGTTATACAAGCAGACACTGACTGAGAAACTTGCTGTTAATTTCAGCAAGTACAACTACCTATAAGAGACTTAGCTAAATGCAAAAGTACAAGACAAAAATCTCCTTTATCCTGGCCCAAACCAGGACATTCCACCCCTTATTCCATACCATTTGTGTCATGCTCCAATCATTACTATCTCTTATCCCAAAACATATCTATACACAAATTATTACTATCTCTGTGTGCTAAAATTCACTAAGTAATTCAGTCTGTGATTGCAGATGCTCATCTATTGTAGCAGATTCTTAAGACAAGGAGCAATTGTCACAGTCCATGTCCATGATCCAGAAGTTGCAGGTTGCAGACGGTAACTTCAAGGAAGTTACTGGATGCCAGACGATGAACCTAGTTCTGGTTTCATCACCACAAAATCATCCTGAAAAACGCTCACAGAACACTGTTAGTTTACGCAATAATTCACATAGCAGTAGTTAATGTGGGATACAAGTTTGTGACTCCCAAAGATCCCATGCATTACTGATTAAGCTAGACAAGCAGAAATTAGGAATTCTCACCTAGTGTTAGATTCCCATGTGGTACACATTGTACTTCTCCATCTTTCATCATCACCCACCAAGTGTGTCCAGGCCCTTGAGCGAAAGCAACCCCACGAATGGGTTTGCCTTTGCCCGAGGCAGGATAAACCCAAACTGTTTTCCCTAGCAGATTCCTTTCATGCACCACAGGCACTTTGTCCCCATCTACTGTGTGTAGAAGATCTGATTGAGCAGGACCAGCTCGATTGATGGAACCCCTGGTATTAACTAACCAGGTAGCTTTTGCCAAGTGCTTGTCCCAGTTTTTAGAAGTTCCACCACCCATTGCCTTAAAGGTAGTTTTTAACAGTCCATTGTACCTTTCAATTTTACCTGAGGCTGGTGAATTATAGGGGATATGATATATCCACTCAATACCATGTTCTTTGGCCCAGTTATTTATAAGACTATTTTTGAAATGAGTTCCATTATCTGACTCAATTCTTTCTGGTGTACCATGTCTCCACAAGACTTGTTTCTCTAGGCCCAGGATGGTGTTCCGGGCTGTGGCATGAGGCACAGGATATGTTTCCAGCCATCCTGTACTTGCCTCCACCATTGTAAGCACATAGCGCTTACCCTGGCGTGTTTGAGGCAGTGTGATGTAATTGACTTGCCAGGCCTCCCCATACCTATTTGACCCCATACCTTTTGACCATCTCCCTTCATGCCACAGAGGTTTCAACCTTTTATCTTGCTTAATTGCAGCACATATGTCACAGTCGTGGATAACCTGCGCAAGAGCGTCCAAAGATAAATCCACCCCTCGGTCAGGAGCCCATCGATATGTTCCATCCCTGCCTTGATGACCTGAAGCATTGTGGGTCCATTTGGCTAAAAACAGTTCACCTTTATGGTCCCAGTCCAGGTCTATTTGGAACACTTGAGCAGCCTCATCTGCTCGTTGGTTGTTTTGATGTTCCTTAGTAGCTTTATATGAAGGTACGTGGGCATCTACGTGACACACTTTTACATCAAGTTTCTCTAACCTTGCAGCAATGTCTTTCCACAGTTCAGCAGCCCAGATAGGTTTATCTCTACGTTGCCAGTTGTTTTGTTTCCATTGCTTTAACCAACCCCATAAGGCACTTGCTACCATCCATGAGTCAGTATAGAGATAAAGTCTTGGCCACTTTTCTTGTTCAGCAATGTCCAAAGCCAATTGGATGGCTTTGACCTCTGCAAATTGACTTGATTCACCATCTCCTTCATCTGTTTTTGCAACTAGTCGTGTAGGATTCCATACAGCAGCTTTCCACCTTCGATGGCCTCCTACCAGACGACAGGATCAATCAGTGAAAAGAGCATATTGCTTTTCATTCTCTGGTAGTTGGTTGTATGGTGGGGCTTCTTCAGCCCCTTTTACCACTTTTCCTGGTTGCATTCCAAAGCGTTTGCCTTCTGGCCAACGTGTTATTGCTTCTACAATTCCTGGATGATCGAGTCTTCCTATCCTAGCTCTCTGTGAGAGTAAAGCAATCCATTTACTCCAGGTAGCATCGGTAGCATGATGGGAAGATTCTCTACCTGTGTACATAAAACCCAGTCCAGGTAATCATGGCACTAGGAGGAGCTGTGCTTCAGTACCAGTCACTTCTGAAGCAGCTCTAACTCCTTCATATGCGGCCAGTATCTCTTTTTCAGTGGCTGTATAGTTGGCTTCGGAGCCTTTGTAGTTTCGACCCCAAAATCCTAGAGGTCGGCCTCGAGTCTCTCCTGGAGCTTTCTGCCAGAGGCTCCATGTAGGACCATCACCTCCATCTCCCTTACAGATGGCAAGACCCGTTTCCATATGGTGATGGTTCCAGCCTTTTCCCCAAATGCCCGATCAATACCTGCATCTTTGGCCAGGGATCCCAGCTGCCTGGCTTCCTTCTGAGTTAATGTTATGGTAGCAGCCCCCTCCTTCCAGCATCGGAGTAACCAAGTGAGAAGTGGTTCACCTGAAAAACGGCTGTAGTCTTTTCTCAGAGTACACAAGTCCCTCATGGAATAGGACTGAGCAGATTCTGAGTCCTCAGCTGACTCTGCTTTAGAGTCTGCTCTAGCTGCTCTACGAGGAGAGGCAGTATCCTCTATTTCCTCTATCACTTGGTCATCTCGTTCAGACGTGGAAGGGTTAAGGCTCATTTCTGATTTCCATTGTTTTCCTTTTCTCCTAGTTACAGGGTCAACAAGTAACTGTGGGCTGAGGGGGAGAGGCTGAGGTGTCTGCAGCAGTAGCAGCAGCAGGGCCTACTTCCTGAGCAGCAGCAGTGTCTGTAGGGGTAGAAACTGCAGCTGCAGCTGTAGCAGATACGCTGGCAATGCTCACCGGCCTTATCTGAGTTGTGCCCTTGTGTGGGGGCACACCAAAAAAACCCATCCTCAATCAGCAAAAGAAAACGAGTCCCTCTTCCTCAACAACTCAAGGCAAAGTAAAATGCTTTTGCTCATTTTTCCCTCATGTAGGCCTGAAGAGGGGGGCTTGCAGGGAGCCAGCAACAACTATCACAGGCCCACACATTATGTAACAATTTGTTGATGCTCTGTGTCTCAGGGAATACCTGAGCACCTCACCCAGCCCAGTCGCAGGTCAAGTCAGCAGCAAGGCATAACTCCCACGGTGTCATTTCAGCAAGTGCTGTAAGAGTGAGCACTGCCAAGCACAGCTCAGATCCTTCTGGGGGAATGGATACCACAAAGCCCTGCTGGCACAACCAGTCTCAATTCTGCCAGTCACCTCCTGGAAGACAGTGCATACATCCATGGCAGTATCCCTCAAACCAACACCCTGGGCTTCCCCTATTGCTCATGTCTGGCTGATGAGGTTCCAGCTTTCACCCTGTCCTCCCACGACCATAGTGAATATGGGTCAGTGTATGGAGCAGGGCTCTTGCCAGGACCAAAGCCCTGCTGTCGAGGTCCTGCCTCACTCCACTCATCCTCTCTGGCCCATGTCTTCAGCAGGGAGCAGGTGCAAGGGGACATAAAGAAAAAAAAATCATTATCCATTCACTTGCGAAGATGGCCCCTCCCAGTAAAGGACATCAGCAAGCCAGCACACCGAAGCTCATGTCATTGCTGCCAACTCCTTACCTGCCCTGCAGCTAAGCCAAACCCTGAGGTCTTAGGGTTGCACACCTCATCAGCCTGCCAGCTCTCCTGTGTTCCAAATTAGCAGGCATGGAGACCATTTGAAGTCACTCCAGCCTTTAGCCCCTCAGTGGTAACCAGTCCCAGGGACATGCCCAGCTGGGAGGCCCATCCTGCCATTCACAATTTGTTAGTGCTCCTTGAGGCCAGAGTCTATGCCCATGTTTTCAACTGGCAGCCATCCCACCCACAGGCTGCTTTAGAGGGTCCCAGCTGCCAGGCAGTTGATGTATTGAGAGGAGGCATGAGCAGGACTGTCAGTACCATTTCTTTAGCCTTCCTCCTCCAGTACCAGGGAAAGGATGGAGCATCTCTCCTGATGCAGTCATCTCAGGGGCTACATTGTCTCAGTCTGACCTTCCTTCAAAGCAGTCCACAAGATAAAGGCAGAAGAGATAATTATACTTGTCACCAACTTTAAGAGACCCTAAGGAAAAAAAAAATTGAAAATGCAAAATATCTTGCAAGCCTAGGTTGACAGAGAGGGGATCAACGTGTCTAATTATTAATGAGCTAAGGGTGGTGGGAGCAAGACCAGGAGTTAACATTTATTTCTGAGGCATATGGAATTATCTCACAGACACTGTGAGATATCTGAGAAATAGGAGTTTTCCATTTTGGTTTTACTTAGGATGCTTCCATAAAATAGCTTATAAAGAAATGCAAACATCATGTGATGAGAAGGTGAGGACAGGTCCCTGTCAAGGCAAGGAAAGAAGAACACGCAGTCCTAACACTGTCAGAAAACACAAATGGTTTACAGAGCCAAAAGGATGATTATTTTATTTATCAGACTTTTTTTTTTTTTTCCTTCTTAAATCTTTCTGACTGCACAGGAACTTCCAGTAACATAAAGCACCCCTGCTGTTAGAGATCCTGCTGTGTTTAATGGCATGGCTACAGGAGATGAGGGAGATTCTGGTGGCTGTGGACAATACAACAGAGAATACGGTTGCACATTTCAAAATGCAACCTACATAAAAGACTAACAATCCAGAGAGATGGACAAAAATCTAGGCTAATCTTCCACTGAAGAGCAACTATGATCCTGACTTGGATAGCACTCATCTTACCTGCCTTTGACCCCAGCCTCATCTTTTGTGGGATTTTCGCAAGTGTCTGGATCTGCAGTGTTACTGCTGCAAAGGGAGAGTGAGCATCAGCAAGTAAAAAAACAGAAAGCTTCTAGCAGTGCTGCAACTGGGAGGATTCCTAAGCCTCCATATTTAGCGGCCATTTTTTGCAATTAGACAATATTCGTAATTTTAAATAATTTATTGCATATTTATTTAGTTGTGATCACATAACAGGCAATATTCTCAGGGATGACAGGCAGGAGTCAACCAAAAAGCCCCTCACACTTACAGCTACAATTGATGCTGTCCTTCTTCATTTCAGAGAATCATAGAATAATTTGGGCTGGAAGGGATCCCTAGAGGTCATCTAGCCCAACCTCCCTGCAGTAAGCAGGGATATTCTCAACTAGATCAGGTTGCTTGAGCCTTGTCAAGCCTCACCTTGAGTATCTCCAGGGATGAAGCCTTAACTACCTCCCTGGGCAACCTGCTCCATTTTTCCACTACCCTCCTGGTAAAGAACTTTTTCCTAACATCCAATCTAAATCTAAATCAAAATCTACTCTTGTTTAAAACTATTGCCCCTAACTATTGCCCCTTGTTTACAAGCCCTTGCAAACATTCCCTCTCCAGCCTCCCTGTAGGCCCCCTTCAGTTACTGGCAGGTTGCTATTCGGTCTCCTGGAGCCTTTTCCAGGCTGAACAACCCCAGCTGCCTCAGACTGTCTTTGTAGAAGAGGTGTGCCAGCCCCCTGATAACTTTAATGGCTCTCTTCTGGATCCACTCAGCCAGGTCCATGTCCTTCCTGTATCGAGGGCTCCAGAGCTGGATCCAGTACTCCAGCTAAGGTCTTACCAGAGCAGAATCAGCTCTCAACCTGGTGGACACACTCCTTGCCATGCAGCCCAGGATGTGATTTGCCTTCTGGGCTGCAAGTGTGCACTGTTGGCTCATGTCCAGCTTTTCATCTATCAGCACCCCCAAGTCCTTTTCTGCAGGGCTGCTTTCTGAAACCTCATCCCCCAGCCTGTACTGGTACTATGGATTGTTCTGGACAGATGCAGGACCCTGCACTTGCTCTTGTTGAATCTCATGAGGGTCACCTATCTCTCCAGTTTGCCCAGGTCCTTCTGGATGATATCCCTCTGGTTTATCGAGAGCACCACACATCTTGGTGTCATCTGCAAATTTGCTGATGGTGCACTCAATCCCACTGTCTATACTGTTGATAAAAATATTAAACAGTACAGGTAATTTTATTTTACATTTATTCAGAACTATTCCATCACTGCCAGGCACATAGAAAATTCTTGGATAAATGTGGCATCTATCTCCCACAAGGAACAGGTTTGCTTTTGCTGGGGCTTTTCTTGTAATTTAAAAAAAATATTGTTTTAAACTTTATTAAAATTACCATCCACAGGGCCAGGAAGATGGGAGGGGATAGTCTAAATCAGAAAACCAAAAAAAACCAAATCAAAATAAAACAAAACAAAACAAAACAAAAAAACCCCAACAGGTATTACAGCTGCCTCTGGGACAATACACAGAAGCCAAGTTTCTATGCAGAAAGTCTTCCAAAATAGGTCAAGACTTCTGTCCTGGGAGAAAAGAGGATGTCAGCTACAAACACAAAAGAAAGAGACATGTCTTTACCTATATGTCCCTCCTTAATCCTACTTCTCCATTTGGAGCCCCCAAAATGTCACCAACTTGTTTCATCTGCTGTAGATTCTTGGCCATACACCAGAACTCTTCTAGCCCCAACTTCCTTTATTCTCATCCCAGTAGCATACATTTTGGATAGGGATACATTTTGAGTAGCAATAGTCCAACAATGAGACCAGGCAATTAGGGGGGGGTCAGTTCCCTGCAACAGGCAATCACTTCTTGAAATATAACCCTCAAAAGAGGGCTTATGTTATGCTGAGGCACTCTTCCAAAACATACATAAAAAACTGTAAATTCCTATAGTTTGTGGGGTGTTTTTTGAAAGATTTCTTGCCTCAATCAACTATGTGACATTAGCTCTCCTCAACAGAAGCCAGAATCCCTTTGCATTCCCTTAAGATGTTTTTGATGCACACACAGTCTTTTACAACAAATCTTCACAGTGCATGTAGCAGAGGCTAAAGATTAATCTTTAAAATTAAAAAAGGAAATACTAACTGGATTAGATACCACCTGATTAAATTAGTAGCTTGCATTAACCACATCAGCCTATACAGTCTTAAAGGTTCCTTTTTAATTCTACTATTGATAGTGCTTTTCACACACTGATCTAGTTTGGTTTGTGGATTTTTGTTTGGTTTTGGTGTGGTTTGGTTTTTTTGTTTTTTTGTTTTTACATTGTATTGTCCAGGTGAGAGGATAACAAAGCCTCCTCAGATTTAAAAAAACACATGAACTGCAAATTTTTGTTCACCAAAACACTTGTCTCTTTGTAGGCAAAACTACCATAAATAAGTCTGCAGCATCTAATTAGTGAGAAAAAAAAAATAATCTCATCAAAATAATCTAATCTAATGAGAATGACTCATTAGACTTTGTGATGGGAATAATACACAAGTTAAAAGTGAGCAAACAGCCTCCCTCCCAACAGGATGATCTGGATCAAGGAAAAAACTTTCTAGAATTCCTCCTCTGAATTAAAGCGTTAGAAGCCAAATTGTATGAAAAGTGCTTTTAACTCCTTAATCATTACAAAGACCAAGAAATGTGTTTGTTTGCTATAGTTGAACACTGCACGTACTTCCGAAACCTTGAAATTAAAATTAAGATCCAGAAAATAAACTGAAGTAACCTGTTGTCACCGTTGGAACAGGAGGAATTAAAGGAGGGCTTTTTGGACTCTGAGAGGGGCAGGACTCAAAGGGAGGGATCTATTCCCTCCTATTTCCTGCCATACTCTATAGAACATCAGAAATCCAGCAGCTCCTCCCCCTTTTTCCTCTCACTTCCTGCTGCCTGTGCTGCTGTATATATACACACACACACACATATATATACATATATGTTTGTATTCTGTTACCTTACCCTTTATGTTATTACCTTTCCCTTGTGTTTGTAAAATCTGTATCCAATTGTTTTCAGGTTCCAAATTAAGGTCTCCAGTCTTTATTCCCCTTTTATCTTCCCTGTTGTGGGGGGGCATAAAGAGAGGAATTCTGTCATTAGGTTTGTGGCCCACCCAAACTGCTAAACCAGGACCCCCTGTCACAGATTTTCAAGAGTGGCAAGAGCTGCATGAAAAGCTGGTATTAGAATGGCAGCAAAGGTTTAAGTTTGGATTATGTGTGGATTACTGTGAAATTGAACCTAAACTGTATACTGCTAGGGAAATGGATAGTCCCACTCTCCTGCCTGGTCTAGGGCTTCAGATCAAGCTGACATGCCAAGCAAGATTATTTGGCTTATTGATGAAAAATGGTGGCACAGGAAGGGCATGTGTGAGACACTGGTTTCAGGCACATCATAAATTTGATTTATATCACTAAGTGGTCACAAAACTCTACAAAAGTCAGAGGGCAAGAATACATGTCCTGGAAGAGTAATCCCAATTACAAAGCGCATCCCAAAAATTCACCAGTGTAAGAGACTGTTAGTGAGCAACTATTTCAACAGAAATACTTGAACTTACTCTCCTTCCTGAACAAGATGCCATTACTAATTCCAAGCAGGTGCTACAACCTGTCACAGAAAATCCATTAATAAATATGGGGCCTGAACAGTGGCATCACCTAACAGCTACTGCCAGACTGGATAAAGGACTAGATGAACCCTGCTCAGTGATGCATCACTTAAACATAGGCACACTAACATGACGTTCTATTCAGCAGATTTTTTTTTCTAAACAAAATATGATATGCTGGGTTTAAAGTCCATGATAGTCAAGAGCAGCAACGGTGCCCTAAGATTCCTCCAGAATGAAAACAAGACAGCACTCTGTATTGCTACAGACATAGGCAGCTAATTGCTAACAGGATTCACATAGCATCTCTACAAACATCATAACCAATACCCTCAAACAGGCAGACATTTATCCTTAAGCTGTTGGTGTAGCACTGTGCACTTGAATGTTGTCAACTGCAGATGCCCAATTCCTTCATCTTCCATTCCAAATTGCCTTGAACAGTTTAACTGCATTGCCATGGGATTTCACCCTAATTTTCTTTTAGGAGAAAGAACATGGTCTGTCATTTGAGAACCAAAATCTCTAGGTTTGGTTTTCTAGCATACCTGAGAAAGAAAATAAAGTCCCTTTCTGTATTCTTCAATGCCAGCTTATTAAAAAAAAATAAAATTTAAAAAAAATAAATAAATAAAAAAAAATCAACCTAACTGCCTTTTCATGTAGGTGGATGTAGCCTTGTTGGCTGATGCATGAAACAGAAATCTTAACTACAGGGCAAACCAAGCAGTTATTATACTGAAACGCATTTATCGCAGGTTACAGGGTTTTTATCAAGCAGGCAGAAGCGGCATCTCCTCAAATCAGCAAAGTCACAGCTGCTCACCTTTTCTATTTCTGATATTCTGGATGCTCCGAGACAAGTCTTCCTTGATTTTTAGTTGATAACTAAAAACTTGGCACCAGAAAGACCTGGTAACATTTTGTCTAGCACTATTTTTCTGTAACAAGACACTTCATTTCAATACTTTACCCTGAACAACCCTGGCAGACAGCATTTTTAGCTCCCTGTTCAAGATACCAAAGCAGATAATACATCTCTACTAACCCTCCTTGGAGATCTTCAAATTCACTCACTTATTAAATCTCACTCTGCCTCTCAAAAGATTCTTGCAGCAAGTAAGCTCTGTAAGGGTCTTAGCATGAAGGTGAAATACATTCACTGCCTATGTATTTTCTTCTCTGTAATTCATTTCATTGCTCATCTGCAAGAGCTATCAAGAAGTACACTACATAACTCATTTGCAGACATGTCCATCAGAATACTTATCCAAGTTTCAGGGGGAAAATCAAAATTAAGTATTTACAGAACATAAGTAAATACCTTCACATGAACTTTCTTTGGTAATTGGGCGTGGAATATAAAAAAGAAGACTCAAATGTATGTGTAGTACTGCTTCTATAAAGTATTTAAGAAACAAAAATGGTACAAAAGTGTCTTCTTGAGTGGAGTATATGAACTGAAACTAATTGCATACAAGCTAACCTCTCAAATATGTTAGAGGGTATGACTGAAAAAAAACGTAGTCGACCAAAAAGTGACCACCTATGAACCAAGAAATCAGATAACAGAGAGCAAAAAGGATTTAAATAAAAATAAAAAAAACACAGAAAAAAACCTCAACCACCAACCACCAAAATACCCACACAAAAATCAAGGCCCAAAATACACCAAACCCTGCCCCACAAACTACTCTACCCCACTACACTATCAAACCATGAAAATCAGAAATAAGAAACCCTTCCAAATTCAGCATCAAGCTCAGTAAGAAAGGAACCTAAAGAGCAACAAAACTGCTTTTTCTTAACACTAACTATAGCTTAGAGAGTCTGGAGCTTGGTACAGCTCCAGACTCTATTGGTAACATACTCAAACTTACTTTCATGTGGAATGGATAGAAGTTTTACAGATTTAAAAATACCAACATATATACAGTACTTCATCATCCTTGGTGTTCCCTACATCTGCTACAAATACTTAGGTCACATAAGGGAAAAAAGGAAGAGAAGGATGATTATTCTTTAATCAAATATAATCCACATGTCAATATTTAAAAATCAAGACTAAGAGCAGGCATCATTTAATGTATTTTAATAGCAAACTTACAGGAACAGCACGGAAGACAGACAACATTAAAAACATGTATTTGTATGTAGGACAACTTAGTTAGAAAAGTATAGTGAATGGATGGAATTTACTGTATGATAAAAATGCTACAAACACCATTTAGTTGCCATTGTTAAGAAATTTACTTGTTTAAAAAAATCCAAATGCTGGCTGGCATTGTCCAGAAAAATTTTACAGGTTTATTTATAATTTCTTTTTTTTTATAAAGTTGGATTGTTGAAATTTGCTCATGGAAACATTTTTTGACCACAACATTGTTTTACATCCCCTCATTTATATTAAAAATCCACACACAAATGAAAATGGAAAGAACTTGCCAATACCCAATTCTGTCCCCTATTTTTGCATCTGAAACCATATACTTAGGTACCTTTTAACCCCATGGAAAAAAATATCTAATGTTCATTACTACCAATAACAGGAATAAGATTTTGCTTCAAGAATGACAAACCCATCATAGCGAAGTTTAGGCACGCTCTCCACGTATGCGGCGTGCTAGTTGAATATCTTTTGGCATGATTGTGACACGTTTGGCATGGATAGCACACAGGTTGGTATCTTCAAACAGGCCAACCAAATAGGCTTCACTTGCCTCCTAGTGAAAAAGAAAAGAGTTAAGAGCACTTTCAGCTTTTGGGCTAGGTAAAAACCAACAATAATTTGAAGTACAATGTAACATTGCGCTAAGTTTAGACTTCTGCCTTTATTACTTGCAAACATTAAGTTTTAGATTCTTTAAAAAACAAAAAAACCCCTCCATTTTCTGATAAACCACCAAATAACATTCTATGTCAAAGTTGTGTATGACTGCCATTTGATGAAGACATCCTCCAGAACACAAGCTAACTAATATCCTGATGGGACTCTCACAAGATAAGGCATTATCTTATTAAAAGGTTTCTTTGTTTAGGAACTTCTTTTTTTAAAGGATAGGTTACACTGTTTGATTTACTTGACTGCTGCCTCTTCCACTGTTCAAACTCTTGAGCATCAAATATAAGAGCAGATGGTTCCTTCATGACATACAGTTTGGGGCACACAGATCCTTGCCATCAGATACTGAGTTGGTGGATTAATTAAGAAGTCAAAAGTTATCAGTAAAAACTGTACTGAAAAATATTAGATGCAAGATGACACCACCTTTGACTCAGAAATTCCTTGAATCACTGAAAATGAGAGAGCAGTCAGAGAATTACCAGCAGACACTTGTCCTATCTCTGTACTTTCTTCTTGCCTCAGCACTCTCTATTTGAGGCACACAGAGACAGCTGCTATCACAGAAGGTTCTCACCTCATACCTGTGAGAATCACAGGGTCAGCACTTAGGAGCACAAAAGAGAAGCCCCATCTTTGGAAAACCATGACTCTGACCACTGCATACAGGACTCTGAGTTAGATGGATGCTTGGTTATTCCAATTATTCTGCTGGCTCATGTGAATTTAGCTTCACATGAAGACTTCACCAAGTAAGCCAGGTTGGCATGAAGAACATGGTACTAAAGGGGTTAAAAGGCTAGGGTTTTTTTCCCTAATATGCAAGCAGGAAGTAAGTTCCATACCAATAACTCCCTAATGCAAAATCAAGAACATTCAAACCAGCCTTCTGAAAATGTTAACTTATTTTCAGTAAGCAGTTCCCAGTAAGAAGACATAGATAAACCTCAGAATTTAAGAACCATTACATTCACAGTAAAAACAGAACAACTAAAAGCAAAAGCAGCAACTTTGCAAATGTAAGCTGCCACCTTTTTAAGCCAAGGGTGTTCAAGTTTATAGAATCCCATGGCATACATCTTATCAAGTGGAAGTCACTAACTAGCACAAGACAATTTTGCCTGGACATCAGATTCTACAATTGCAGATAGGTTCTGGAACATTCTGCTAACAGCTAGGAGAACATTAAAGATCTATCTTTAACCAGGACTGTATTTCTAACAGAAGATGAAAATATTGCTGTGACAAAAACAGTTTTGGAGGGGATCTAACTTAGATGCAGGAATTTGGGGCAAAAAGAGCAATCAGTATTTTAACCGCAGTACACTAAGTTATTTAACAAATATATTTTTTAAATTATGTGTTTAGTATCACATCATACAAAAGCACTTAGTTGTCTAACTGTGTTTAGATGTGGCTTATCAAGCTGTTTTTCTTTTAAAAGCATTTGATGAAATCAAAACCTCCATTTGGACACACTAGAACAAGCTTTATACAACATTTCTCTCTCAGACTGCACAGCTTTCAAAGGTAAAACCTCTGACATAAATCAAGGACAGAGGGAACATACTTATGGTAAGTGCTTTAATAAGATGCACTGTTCTGTCAAGACATATTGAGGGGTGGGGCCTATTAAAAACCAAACCAAAAAAAAACAACCCCCTAACATAAAGCCCAGACTCCACATTTATAGCCCTTGAAAGGTGCTGCTGAGCCATCACTGTGCTATTTTAGCCTGTGGTACCAATAGGGCACCACCAGATCTGCCCTGAGCAACAGAAGGCTGAGGGGGGCATCTGTTCATGTGAGCCCCCTCCCCCCCCCTTCCTCTGCCAAAATGCAGGCAAAGCTGGGGCTAACCATAGAACAGCTAGGTCAGTGGGGGCAGGAGACAGAGCCCTCTGTAACTCTAGTCTCCAGCTTTTGCAGAGACAATTGCAGCACTGGCCTCTGCCCACTGACGGGTACAGCCTTCCTCCAGGACACCACCTTCTCCCCCTTCCCCTAGATGTTGCCCCTAGATGTAGCTGGGTGCTACTCTCCCTCACACTCACCTGCAAAGCACCAATGGCAGCACTCTGGAAGCGCAGATCTGTTTTGAAGTCCTGAGCAATTTCACGCACCAGACGCTGGAAGGGAAGCTTGCGGATCAAAAGCTCAGTGGATTTTTGATAGCGCCTGATTTCACGGAGAGCCACTGTACCCGGCCTTTTAAAATTAAATAATAAGAATTATTATTCAAAATATATTTCTACATCACCCCAAAAATATGGGTTCATCATCTAAACCAAACTAAGCACCATAACATGTGCTGTTTTCACTTGAAGTCCCGGTGCTTACAATAAGAAAAAGTTTCACTATCAACAAGGCACTCTTTTCCTGACATCAACCTGCAACAACTTCCACTGGTCTCAACAGGAATCCCTCAGGTACACATTTCATGTCCTTAAGGCCTGATTTCACTAAGAGGTAGACAGCACCTGTTAACTGCACTAACATGCCTCAGTGCAGATGTAGCAAAACCCAAGACAGCTGTGCGTTAACTATTTCAGCTGTACCACAAGTACCCTTCTAGCAATTTATTCTGAAGAGCAAACTCAATTTCAACAGGCATTTTAATCTTCCTCCATTCTGACATATGACACTATCAACATTCACAGTTAACATTCTGTGTAACGTCTCATGTATTTCCATGTTACTTTTGCAGACACCAAGTCCATCTGTGAAATTAAGAACAAATTTATGGGGAAACTGCATTTTTCAACTCCAGCTTTATAGCCTTTCTCCTGGACTGTTAATAGCCAACTTAGTGTAAAAGCTGGTTGCTGTAGGCATAAGGTGAAATTTCTAGCCCACTTTACCTTCCCAACCCATTTTTTCCCCCAAGGACTACATACACCTAGCCTAAAACCATCCTCCACGCTGAAACACGATTGTTACCGTTCTGCACCGGCCCAGGGCGGGAAAATTTAATTATCAGACAACTGTCAAAAAGCTCTGCCCCCCATTCTAGCCCATAGCCTCCCGTACAAAAAATGCCTGTGCCAGGGGAGGCAGAGAGAAGGAGCGCTCCTCCTGAGCACCAGCGGGCATGCTGCGCCCTCTCCCGGCAGATCGTCTGTCCTGAACAGCCGCCAGAACCCGAACCACGTCGCGTACAGATCGAACCCAAATAAATTAAAATAAGCCGGTAACAATAAAATTCATGGCGGCACGACATTGCCGCATCATTTAAATGACCGGAAGTGGGAAAAAAAAAAAAAAAAAAAATGCAGAGCGTCCTTCGCCGCCCGCGAGGTGTTGATTTTTTTGTTTAGGCGCCAGTATCAAAAAACCCGGAAAGAGTGTGACCATAACTCCCGGCTCGATGTCCACGCTGATTCTTTACGGGGATTTTTTGCTGCGGGAGCGGCCCGCTTCCCGGTGTGCGGCAGCAGGGAGCGGGTGGGTGCGGAGGGATCACGGCAGTGGCGAGAACGCCCTCCCCCTGCCCCCGGTGCCCCGCTGGGGAGGAGAATGGGTACATGAGGGGAGGGAGGGGGGGGGGGAAGGGGAAGGGGAATGGAGGTGGGAGGTGTGCTCCCAGTGCGGGCCCGGTGCGCGGCGCTGCGTTACCGGTAGCGATGCGGCTTCTTGACCCCGCCAGTGGAGGGCGCGCTCTTGCGGGCGGCTTTTGTGGCCAACTGCTTGCGGGGCGCCTTGCCCCCGGTGGACTTGCGGGCGGTCTGCTTGGTACGGGCCATGCTCCTGCCAACGTCGCTGCCTTACACCTGACCGGGGGGGAAAGAGGGGAGAGGATCGGTTCGCTCGGTCAGCGAACTCCCTGCCGGCACTTCTGCCCCCCGCTTCCCCCCCAAAACGGCCGAGTGGCCCCCCCAGGTCCCCATCGCCCCGCGCAAGGAGCCTTCGTGGGACCGCGATCACTGAACAGAGGGTCCAACCCTGGAGCATGCGGCCGCCTAACACCTCCGACCGACAAAAAAAAAAAAAAAAAAAAAAAAAAAAATTAAAAAAAAAACCTCTTAATTAAGCATCTACAGATCGCAGAATATTAAAATCACGGTTTTTAGCGAGGCTGCGGCGGCTGAGGCCGAGCAGACACCCGGCAGTAGGCGCGGAGAGGCGGCTGCCGCCTCCCCCGCCCGAGTGTTTGCAAACAGTGCCCTACAAATCCCGAGATCGGCAGCCGACCCGTCGCTCCCAGCCGCCGAAAACTTCCCGAAACGCAGAGCGGAGGACAGCGGAGCAGCAGCCCCCTCCAATTCTCCCCTGGGCTGCCCGGTCCTCTCCGGTCACCCGCCTGCGCTCCCCGACCCGCGCGCAATCGCGGGTAAATCGGCATGTATCGTGCAAAAAAGAATGGAGACCTGATAAAGTACAAGAAAGCAATAAACAGTTGTTTTGGGGGGGTTTTTTGGGGGGAGGGCGGGTGGGTAGTGAGTGGTTTTGGGGTGCCTTCTTTCTGTGCAACTGCTTCTCCAAAGCCGCCTCGCTCCCAAGCGCCTCTCACAGGCAAACTCATCTTCCAGACCCGTAACAAAATGGAAACAATCACGAAAGGCAGCCCTAGTCCTTTTGCAAAGAAGGAAAAATATTAGTTGCAAAAAATAGCGTCAAATAATTCGCAAGGAACTCCAAACGATGAGAGACCAGATAAAGGGGGAAGCAGCGGCAAACTTTGCACTCGAAAACAAAAAAACGCGCTAGCTTTGGGTCGTTCCTTCGGCGGATTTCTTTCCCTTTTTATTCCTTTTTGTGCAATAGGAAAAAATATGGTCGGTGAACAGAGAAAAGAGACAAGATGGTGAAGCTGAGCAACAACTGTGGGGAACAAGGAATGATAGGCAAGAGAGTTACCCAGGGCTGGCGAGCGACCGCTCTTTTGCGACCACTTCGCAGCCCCGATTCGGGGGGATGTCGGACTGGGGAGACAGCAGAGGGGATGGGGAGGTTATAAGTGGGGGTCTAGATCAGGAGACAGGGAAGAGAGGGACAACGACCGCGCTAAGTGGCGCCGCGGGTGCGGGCGGAGGGAGCAGCACCAGCTGCGACAGGAAGGCGGGACGCGAAAGAGGACGGAGGGCTGCCACCGCCTCCCGAGACCCCCAAAAGTTTGTGGGGAGGGTCGGGGAAGGCGACGAGGCGTCGCCGGGGGCTGTCGGGGCATGGGGGGGGGGGAGGGGGGGCGGCGGGCCCGGCGCCAGACTTACCCGGTTCGCTGAGGTAGCGCGGCTGCCGTGCGGGAGGGAAGGAAGGAAGGAGGGCGGGCAAACGGGAACAAGGAGGAGCCGGAGCTGCTGCTGGTGCTGGCGGCTGCTCAGAGCACAATTGAAAGATGGCTGACAGGGGAGGGCCAGCCGCCACTCGGCCCCGCCCCTACCCCGCCCGCCCGCCAATAGAGCACAATGGATGGAAGGCCCCTCCCTCCCTCCCTCCCTCCCTCCCTCCCTCCCTCCCTCCCTCCCTCCCTCCCTCCCTCCCTCCGCGTCGTGTGTACAAACACAAAAGCGAAGGGGATTCCCTCCTAAGGCCCCCGCCTCCCCCATCAGCAGCCCTGGGGCGTGACAGGCCATGCATGGTAGCGACAACGGCAGCTCATGGCTACCGTCCGCTGGTGGGAAGCAGGGCGAGTCAAGCGGCCTCCCCGGAGCCCGGCACCGGGAGCCCTCAGCCCTCGCCCTCCCTCTTCGCAGTCCCCCGCGGCTGTCACGTCCGGTGCCCGCTGGGCGGAGGGCAAGCGCAACAGGGACCCATATATAAACGAGCCCCACGGGAGCAGGGCACGGGGCTGGCGGCAGCCGGTGGGAGGAGGGATCAGACAGGCGGAGAGCAGGGCCTAGCTCTTGCCCCCACCACAAGGGCACCTCGTTATCCTCAGAATGCATCCTACCAGTTTTGGGTGGGTTTTTTGGTTTTGAGATTTGTCTTTTCTTTTATACTGAAGCAATGCCAAAATTCTCACTGTAATTAGGCCTGTCAGTGCTAACCCAGCAGGGGTCTGTGTGGAAGTGCCATATTCTTCCTTCTGCAAAATAAGAACGGAGTGGCGGGAGAGGATTGCCAGGTTCAGAGGATTGCTGGGGGACAATGTGCAGAGATAATGAGTCAGAGGGGAAGCTGAGATCTGGGGATAAAGAAGAGCCTCTTCCCCTGTATCAGTGCTGCCAAGCTATTTCAATATAGAAATTCAACTATTAGAAAAGTGACTGTAAGTTTAGCACTGTCACCATCACTGATCTCATATAGTTGTGTCAGCTGCCATGTTGTTTAATGGGAAAATTCACTGTCAGAAATGAAATGCCCGACTGGAAAATGAACACTAATATGATTAAACAGACACTTGCAATTTTCTTAAATACATTTCAACTAGAGACAAATTTTGTACTCACACAAACAACTTGTCTGTCACTGAGGTAAACAAAGGACTCGATTTGCAAAATCTTTATTATGGATCATGATGGTGCAGTGCAGTTCTGCACAGAGACATCCAAGCTACCTCCAGCAGCAGAGGTATTTTATCTTAGCCATGTGAGCATAGCTGAGCATTTTGCATGGGGCTAATCAAACCTGACAAGGAAAGGAGTCTTATCATGGGCAGAATGCTCTGCTAAAATTGATACGGGCTGCTTTGGCACTCTTAACAGGCTGCATTACACATACTGGTGTAGACATATACCTCTGACCCTATAGTGAGTTTATGAGAGGAGACTGTCACCAGAAAGAAGCCACAAAGGATTTTAGTTAAAGAAGAACTAGTGGACTGGTGGACTAATTTATCTATTGATACCATTTAATGAGAGAACAGCAGCATTTTACTGGACAGCCAGAAAGAGAAATCGAAGGTGTACAGTGGTATACAGTGCAATATGTGCAATTCTTCTGTAAACTCTATAAGCCGGGTACCAAAATTGGCATCAGTTCCCAACATTACACACGCATCGTATAATGAGCAGCTGAAAAAGTTAAAAGCAGCGCTGTTCCCAGTTGCAAGAAGCTGCCCAGAGATCAATAATTTGCAGATTATCGTTAGCTGTTAACGCCGAGCACCCTCGCAGGTGAAACGGAAGCAGCCGCGCTTTCACTGCTCCCATATCACTCCCCTCCTCCCAAGGAGCATCCCCGCCGCGCTCGCCAACTGCGCCCCTCCCTGGCCTCCCCGCCGGGATCGTGGCCAGACGGGACGAGCCCCGAGCTCACGGGTGCCTATCAGGAGGAGCGCTGCGTTCTGCCCGCACTCCCGCCCCCCCAGCGCCTTCGGGGCTGAAGCCGCCACGCAGGAGCGGCCACCGAGCGTTCCCCGCTGGAGCGCCCAGCGCGCTGCCGCCGCGCCCCGTGCCACCGGCTCGGCTTCCGGCGCCGCCATTGGCATCAGCCCCGTGGAATTCCATGACGCAGGTGGGACGGGACGGGACGCGGGGCGGGGCTCGCGCGGGGGCTGTCCCGGACGCGGTACCTCCGCTGGGCGCCCTCCCCCGCGGGTAGCCCGGCCCGGCCCGCCCCGGCCGCAGGGCCCGCAGCCGTGGAATCTATTTCGTGCGGGACGGAGGGGATCGAGACAGCCTGTGCCTCTCCTCTAGGCCTCTGCTGCTCCTCCCGGCCCTGCCGCTATTAGCGTCCATTTAACGTGCTGAAGAAACACTTCAGGCAGGACTACGGTGTTAACCACCTGCACTGACATGGAAAGGAAAGGAAAAAGTATTCCCATATTACCAGCTTCTGCCTCTCATTTCATCCTTGCTGATTAAAGCCTTTAAAACCCTGCTTTTCCAGGGCCATGGGAGCCGCCCTTTAGGCTTCACCACACACACTATTCATGTGCCAACCGGACACACAGGAAGAGCTGGCCAAGGATAACACCACTCCAGACGTTCATCTTTCAGCACTGATAAGTGTTTGTTTCTCCGTTCTGAAGGCCTTTATCTCTATAGACCACAGGATCTTCACCCTTCAGCATCTGTACGTGGCCACAAATTTAATAAGATTCCACTGGTTTAACTGACAATAACACACCAAGGATGACTACAGCACTTCATCCTCACCCAGCAGAGCCACCACTGCTGCAAACACATCCAGATTGCTATAGGAAATAATATTAGGATGGAAAACAGCTGGTCCAGATTGGAGCCAAAAGAGACTCAAATTGTACCGGATAGAAAAGAGGACTGTTCAAATCAGAAGTTGTTAACAAGATTCATCACCTTTCACAAAAAGCACACAGCCCTCATCCAGCAAAGAGAGTCAAACTTCCACAGCCCACGCTCATTCTGGCTAAGTAGCATACACATTCAAAAATATTCCTCGAATTTCACTGTGTTGAGAAATCCTCTCTTCTCTTTCTCTCTCATCTTGTCCAAAGTAAGGCAGGCTTTTTGACATCAGGATGGATTAGTTGCAATTCAGTGTATCCAAGCTGAAAAGACTGTTTCCAAATTTTTACTGGGGAAAAAAAAAAAAAAAGCTTCAAAAGGTCAAGTGCTCCAAATAGCTCCTATTCAGCTTCAAATGCCCGTGTAAGGCACTAGCCCTGCTGGCCAAGGAGCTAACAGACCAACCCCAGTAACACCACAGACTGCATGAAGATATGCAGACAACTGCAGCAGCTGCTTCCCTTTGCAATAGCCCCAGAACAAAACACAGCAGAGCAGGTAAAGTGTGTCTTTCCTTTTCTTTAGGTTTTCTTTAGGTTTCCTTTTCTTTATTCTTATAGAAGAATAAACTAGCCTAGAGTGGAACTGTTTTAAAGCAACATTGCAGGTATCTTTCAGAAACATTTGAAAAATATTTTCCACTACAACAGATATTCCAAATGTCTCTAATCAAAGAAGAAATAATTCTTTCCTGTCCTCTCCAAAAGTACAAACTAAAACTCAAATTAGTCTGCAACACAACGAATAGAAGAAGATCCCCTGTATTACTCAAGGGAAGTTGGGGTTGTTACGAAAAGCCAGTCAGACATTTTAGTGAGGGAAAGAGGGTAAATTACTAGCTTCATTTACTTACTACTCACTTGACTCCTACTTCAACATATTTTCTCCCGAGAGGCAATTCTCTCTTCCTGTTGAAATCCATCTCCTCTCACTCACTGAATCTCCAACCACCCTTTGCATTCAAGCTTTGCATCCTCACTCCTGCTCCTTATCCCACCTCACATCTTGCCAGCCATTTTATGATTTCATATTCCCCACACAACCTCCTTGATTCTATGTATTCACTCAAGCGGCTTCATTTTTCATCTTTCTCCTTGTACCTAACCCTGTCTTTCAACCTGTTGATTTTCATGCCAGACTGTTCTCACCTTCCCTTAATCAGCCAATCCCAGTTCCATATGAGCTGTATTTCCTTCGGCACCTCCCACACTGGAGAGCCTTTGCTAGTCCATTCCAACCTTCCACCCTCAACAGTCCAGTGTTGCTTCATCCTCACTCCAGTCCTGGCTAGCCTACTATCCAGTCTCTGACTTACAGCTGCTACACAGGTACAGCTACTTCTGGAAAGAAAAGTCTCATTACCAAATGATAGCAAATTTTTAAACTATCTTCCTTTTAAGCCGTACTTCAGCAAAATAAAGACACCTGTAACCTAACTTTGTATTAATGGTACATTTTGGTGCAGATTTAAATGTATTCTTATGTAATCATCTACACAAAAGATAAATGTTTTCCAGTGTTTTTTCTAGGACTTACTAGGAGTCATGGGCAGTTAGGAAGGAAAGGGCAAGTCATTTAGAAGTTAAAAATTATTTACAATTAATTTGTCTCTGTTTAAATAATTTTATTATTTATTGTGAAGTTTTCTATGTCATAAATTTCAATACCACAGAAGTTATAGCATTGTAATAGCAGCCACTGTAATGCTTAATGCTTTGATATACTGGATTGCCTATTACAGCACATTGTGCACAAATCTATAATTTGTCTTATTTACACTCTAATAAAAACATAGGCCAAAAATACACTACCCAAAATTAGCAGTTGTATAGTGCCCTTATCTTTAGAGATTGACACCTACTGGAAACACTGCCTTTTGAAGACTGCAAGTTAAATATAATTTTAGTTGCCCAATACACAGCTAAGAACAGTTCCAAGTATACAGGATGCACTGTAGCTGTAACCATAGCCTCTTTTTCAGCTTGTAAGGGCTTGTACACAACAGTTCATTTTCTTAAGAGTATAAACAGGACTTGAAATATCACACCTAGGATAGGTGTGCAGTGCTCATTATACTGACACTGTAAAGATCCTAAACAGAAACAGAGGTAACAGAACAACAGTACTCTCTTTTATATTATGTTTTCATTTTCTATGACTCACAATGCTTAATACTGGATAGTTATATTCTCATCTGTTTCAATGTATGGGATGATAAAAGACAACTGCAATAAAGACAGCACTGCCTGTTTATAGTCACAGACCTCCCCTTGTCAACAAGGAAAACTCTCATTAGCTTCTTTATGCTTATGCCTTTTCACCATTTCTTAGGACAGCATTATGCTTTTTTTCTTAAGAACATGTGCTGACTGCTTTACTATTTTCTGACAGAGAAAAGGGTACAACAGATAATTGTGCAGTTGCCAAAGCTGATAATTGTGCCTTGCCAAAGACTAGAAATCATATGATACAACAAGGAGTATCTATAATTTTTAGATAAAATATAATCAAATATAACAATGTATTTCAGAGATATACCGTGAAATTTAATTATAAAAACATGCCTGGGTAGAAGGAGTCATGGATGAGTAAAATGAAAAAGGAGTTTATTCTTTGTAGTAATAACACAAGATTGTGACATTTACTGTCCCTGCTTGAGTTACTTTGCACTGACAGACACATTTTCAAGAGGGGTTTTGCAAGATTTTCTGCAGTGTAGGGAAGAGATAGTGTTCTTCCTAAAGTTACAGTACAATAAAATAATCAAATTCTGTTTACCTCCTCTAGTTCTTCACATGACTAAGTTACCATAACACCATTTTCCATCCTTTTGAAGCATTGTGTTGTGCTGTGAAAAGAACTGGATAGCCCATGGGCTTCATCCAAATGGAGATTACTGTAAAATTTATTTCCTAGTACTTCTGTGTTGACAGCTTCATTAAAGCTGCCATGGACGAACAACCAGCACAAACTCTTGGTTCCCAAATAAGATTCCCACTACTACAGTGATTTACTTGGGGTACCTATTGTAGAAGCTTATTTGCCCCCAGACTCATGGACACTGTAAAAATAAACCTCTGCAGGCTTGCATTAGGGGGAAAAAAGGTTCCCTGTTTTACACCACCCGTCAGACTCACATTTGCCTCATTTTGCTATACTGTTCTTGTAAAGGACATCTTTTATGCACTGATGGAAGTATCTAGCCCATGCTGACATTGCCTTGAAAGCCTCTACAGGCTGCTGTATTTGACAGAGCTAAGAGAGTAATATGATTTATATCATTTCTTTGCTCTGTGGGATAATCTCATGAGATATGAATCTCTTCTTCATGAGGACCCTGGAGATAGAAGAGTGAAACTCAGTCATACTATAGTACAATGCAAACAGCACAGAATACAGTACTCGGGCTCCAACAGCAAACAGCAGACCAAAATATGAGGTATGATGCCTGATATTGTAATTAATTTGGAACAATAATCTTTATATTCATTATTTTCAAAATAGATTTGCTTCTTTCTTGTAAAAGCAGTCTTGAAATGGCATTTATCTTCACAAGTCTCATTTGTGATAAGTTAGCTGAGGAAGGGGCTCAGAAATGAAAACATTACTGAGGCATGACCCTAACACAGTTGTGAAGCAGTCTGCCATATCCCATATTTATTAACAAGTATGGTCAAATCTCAAAACCCACTTTCTGACAAACTAGTCTCCTGAGAGACAGTAGAAAATAGGAAGATGTAAGTGAAGAAGATAGTAGTGACAGACAGTATATTTTAAAGTGACAGCATTTAGACTAATTTATTTTCATTAGTTTACTTATTTTCAGTCTTATAAGACTACAAAGTTTCAGAATTTTCTAAAGAGCTGAAAGCATCCTATTTTCCCAACATTCTTCATAAGTCACATATACTCTGTAGACTACACTATACCACATTTTTAGATAATTCTTCTTCATTTCTCCTCCTCAAATCTGCATTTCAGAAGGCAACTCAATATGAAAAATGCAGTTGCTGTTAAGAGTAGAGCTTATTATTAATGCTCCTCATTAGTGTTCTAATACTCAGAAACTTATGTAACACAATCAATGTTCAAGCCTTCAAAGAATAATTTGCCCTGACTACTTATTGTTGAGAATCTACAATCCCCACTGAGAAGTATTCAGAGGTATTTATCACTTTTGAAATTCAGGCCTAGTATGCCTTTGAATATATACCCAAATGTAGACAACCCTATTAGAAGCTGTTTTTTAAAAAATCCTTTAAACAGACCCATATAACTCCTGTCACAAAGGAGAGTCAGAATTTCCTAGCTTCCAAACATGCTCTAGCCACACATCTCTGGTGAGAGACAAGGGAGCCAGAAGCAAGGGTGCAAAGGAGCAGCGTGGCAATAGGTACCTCTTTTTGATGAAACTATGCCAGCCAAGCCTCATTTCCTTTGATGGTACTACAAAGCTTCTTTCATGGGCCTCAGCTGCTTGAAAGGAGTCCAGTGATCCTTGGTATACAAGAATAATTTGTCAGGCAGCACGAGTTCTTAATATATGACTTGTATGTCTTTGCCAGATGCTGGCAAAATTCTCTTTTTTTCGTTGGATTTGGGAAGTGTTAGTGAAAGCCCCAAATCCCTGCAGACATGTGATATCATCAGAATTTAATCTTTTGTTTTTGACTTCTAAAGAAAGTGTCAGGCAGTTGTGCTTGCTGGGACAAGCTTGATCCCTTAGCAGCTCAAAAGCTCACCAAAACAAGCAGTAGAAGGTAAATGAGAATTCACAAACTTAGCAGGTACTAACATTGCATGATTCTGGCAAGTTCTGTGGGGACTCACTACAATTTTTCTATGCTAAGTCCTGGCACTATTACTTAGAGCATTCACCTGATATTTTAAAAATCAAGATGCAATCTAGGCAACAGAAGTGGAGAACATCAGCTGGATTTAATATGGACCACAGATCTCAAGGCAACAACAGAAGCAGCAACACATGAAACCTCAGCTTGACACCTTAAAATAAAGAACTACAGCAGAGGTTGCCAGTCTGTTTCCCCTGGGCTACAAGGTTTTCAAGCACAGCTCCCATGCTGGCACTTTGTCCCACATCCAACCGAGGGGCTGTGCTTACATAGGATAAATCCCCACTGTGAGAGAGACTAATTTATCAGATGCTACTGAAGTTGACACTACACACTTCATTACATATTGAAGTTATGCTCTTTAGCCTACCCCTAACCCACAATGGATTGCCAGCTCCCATTCCTGGGAGCCACTGTCATCTCCCACCTGCAAATAGCACAAAATGCTGGCTGTCTGGCAGTCCTAAATTCTGGTATGTGGCTCAGGGGGCGTGTAAGATTGGCCATACCACATCTCCAATATTTAAGATTCTTGGTTATTAGAAATGCACAATCACCTGTAAAGCTTTTACAGGCAAAGGGCCTCCAAGTGAACACACTTCAGTGCCATGCCAGTCCTGTAGACTTGAGATGTAGTTCAAGTGGTCATCCTGACAAACTGTTCCTGTAACTTCTGGCTACAAGAGAACAACAGGGAGGTGAAAAACAAACAAACAAACCAACCAGCCAACCAAAAAACAAACTAAACATCTACCATCAACAAGATTTTTCCAACTGTGACTTTCACACATGAGCAAAACTGCTTCACAGCCCTGCTTTGAGAAATAAAAAGCAACCTGACATACTCTGACTCCAACATCACTTCCAGGCCAGAGACCAAGTCAGACAGGAACACAAAGTAACAACTAATGCAGACATTATGTTCCTAATATACAAATATAACCATGTGAGGACATGATTTTTCCAGGCCTCACATACATATGACTTTATGAAAGATCTTCAAGGGGCATAATATTCTGTATTACATATTCCTCATAGATTACAAATAATTACCTCTATTTTGGAAAGGCCTAGAAGAAGCACTGGAGAAGAATCAAAAATATAACAGTGACATTCCATAAGCACTATACTAAGGATTCAATTTCAGTTGCACCACAGTGAGCAGAGGTTGTATAAATAAAATGGCAAACTATTCCAATATCAAGCCAATAAGAAGCTACACATGTATGTAATGTTATAATGTCAGTATTCTCCAACTTTAACTTACAGTGTAAGACAAAAAAACCCCCCAACATATTCCTTAAAAATTATTTGTATTATTTATTTTCAAGAGAAACAAACAAAAAACTGCATCCATGAATCATTTGTAGGTCCTCTTTAAGCTAGCAGAATGTTACCTACACAAAAGCATAAGCATTACTATTAAAAGGATTTAATATTTGAGTGTAAGTGCAGCTTATTATGATGCAGTCAAAAGGAACTCATGTGAAACTCTGCACCCAAACAATGAGGCCTCTCTACACAAGAGGCTGGATCCTTAAGATATTTCTCCCTCAAGCCAATGGAGTTTTGCAAATTTACACTATCTGAGGATCTGACTCATTGCATTTTACCAAGGAACAAACAAGTCTATGACATCATCTGCTTTGAAGAGGATTTATTTAAACACCCACAGTGTGCCACAGATTACTAATATTATCTCTCCTGAACATAACTCAAAATGAGGGTTTACCCACTTGAGGCACTTTGCTTTCACATTTCTGTCTCTTTAGAGCTGTCTTCTGTGCTCTACCTTTTGTTGCTCTGCTGTGCTCCACCATTTGTTGCTGGCCTCCTTTTCTCCTTCAGTTTCCTTGTAGAATCTCACCTGGTAAACTAACCAAGCAGACATGGGTGGGGTAACGTAATTTGGGAGCTCCTCCCAACTACTGGAAATGCAACTGCGTCACAGCAGGGAACAATTCCAAATCAACTTTCACATCAGTTAAAAAACAAAGGATACCTAATCCATCTTTTTTTTTTTTCCCTTCAGCTGATCATTTCAATGAGACCAAAACCATTTAAGACCTTCGGATTACAGCAGACAGTGTCACAACTGGATGAAAAGCTCACATTGCAAGGGCATGCAAAGTTCACTCTCTCCTGTTTCTTAAAAACTTTAAGGCATAAGGGTCTGACAAATAATAGACATCTACGACAGATGTAATATGCATCTTGTACCACACACTCACTCTTAGCTTTGGATTTTTGTGAAGCTGCCAAACTGAAACACCAATTAATAAACTAGAATCCAGTCCTTACACAGAGATTAAGTAATTCAGCACAGTGTCTTGGCAAGCTATAATTATAAACTGATAGCTTCATTACAGGCAGAGGATAAGTAAAAAGAACTATTTTGGTATTGTTTTCCTGTAAAATACAATGTAACATTTGTATTTCTTCCCCATCTTCTCCAAATCCAGTATCAGGTGTCCTAACAAACTGTCTCTAGCCATTGCACTGAAGACACAAAAACTGAAGCAGATGACTGTTGACATTTGGCAGGAAACAGTGCTTGCAAATATCAACATAGTTCACTATGGTTAATTATGTTTTTGTCAAACAGTATGATGTCATACCATCTGAAGTAAAAAATGTTCCTTCATGTCCTGCAGCATCTTTATTATTCTAAGAACACACAAAAAAAGTTTCTTCTCACCCTGATCCTCTGTGCAAACTTAATAGGAAAGCATATTAACACAGTTAAGTCTTGCAGATACATTAGCTGTAACGTACATTTTGGGATGCCATTAATATGTAAAAAGAACATATATCCAAATGAGCAAGTCTCCCTATGTACAGTTGCACATGAATCACTGAAATCACACGAAGTTGGAGGTTGGAAGGGACCTCAAAAGATCATCAAGTCCAACCCCCCTGCCAGAGCAGGGTCACCTACAGCAGGTCACATAGGAACACATCCAGGTGGGCTTTTAATGTCTCCAGAGAAGGAGACTCCATAACCTCCCTGGGTGGCCTCTTACAGTGCCCTCACAGTGAGAATGTTTTTCATTATACTTATGTGGAACTTCCTATACTCAAGCTTGTACCCACTCCCCCTTGTCCCATCATTGGAAATAACTGAAAAGAGCCTGGCTCCATCCTCCTGGCACTCATCCTTTACACATTTATAAGTATTAATGATGTCATCCCTCATTCTCCTCCAAGCCGTAGAGACCCAGTTCCCTCATTCTCACTGCATAAGGAAAATTTTCCACTTTATTCATCATCTTGGTTGCTCTGCGCTGGACTCTTTCAAGCAGTTCCCAGTTTTTCTTCAACTGAGGGGCCCAGAACTGGACACAATATACTAGATATGGCCTCACCAGGGCAGAGTTATGATTCTAGCAGATAGAAAACCCACTATTAAATTAGATTTTTTCAAATACTTGAAGTGACTTTGGTGGACAAAATTAACCTTTGTTAATACCTCTACATGCATAGAATATTCTAAAGGGAACATACACATCTGTTTTGTATTTTAAGTGACATGTTTCATCCTTTCTCTCCCCTGTATCTAGGAGCCTTTTTAGAAGTGAGGAACATTGAATTCCCATCAGAGCAACTTTTGACCCATTCTTTGTTAACCTGAGTACTTTGTGAAGAGCTGGTTCTGTGTTCTTCTCGCCCACTGGAATTTTCATGTGCATATTAGAATCCAAGTGCCAACGAGTATCTTACACCTCTCATTACAGCATCTCACATAAAGTGAACTTGGTCTTGACAGACCATTATTAAGCACTGCAAAGCACTGCTACTACTACTGAAATTAAATATACTGGAGGAAACCAGTACAAAACTACCTAAAAGGAGGCTGCAGGGAGGTGGGTGCTGGCCTCTCAAGTAAATAGTGATAGGACTAGAGGGCATGGCCTGAACTTGCAGCAGGGAAGGTTTAAACTGGATCTGAGGAAGAATTTCATTACTGAGAGTAGTTAGGCATTGAAACAGGCTGCCCAGGGAGGTGGTGGAGTCACTGTCCCTGTAGGTATTTAAAAACCACGTAGATCAGACACTTCAGGACACGCTCTAGTGGGTGATACAGGTATTGATACATATTTTTTTATTCAGGGGGAATGTTGACAGTTGGATGTGGTATTCTTAGAGGTCTTTTCCAACTGCAATGATTTTGTGTGAAGTAAGGATGAACGAATGACTGAAGAGATAGGGATTTTATCTATCAGGACCTCTGTAAGGCCTTTGACACCGTTCCCCATAATATCCTTCTCTCCAAATTGGGGAAGATATGAATTTGATGGGTGGACTGTTCAGTGGACAAGCAACTGATTGGATGGTCCCACCAGATGGTAGTGGTCAGTGTTCAGACGGAGATGGGTGACAAATGGTATCCCTCAGGGGTCCATGCCAGACCCAGTACTTTTAAATATTTTTATCAATGACATACACTTGTGGTATCAAGTGCACCCTCAGAAATTTTGCAGACGATATGAATCTGAGTAGTATGGTATAGTTGACATGCCTGAGAGATGGGATGCCATCCAGAGAGACCTGGACAAAGTCAAATGAGAGCCCATGTGAACCTCTTGAGGTTCAACAAGGCAAAATACAAGATCCTGCACGTGGGTCAGGGCAAGCCTCAGTCCAGACGGGGGTCACAAAAATAATCAGAGGACTGGAACACCTCTTCTATGAGGAAAGGCTGAAAGAGCTGGGGCTGTTCAGCCTGGACAAGGCTCCATGGAGACCTTACTGCAGCCTTTCAATACTGAAAGAGGGCCTTTGTGAAAGATAGGAACAAACTTTATCAGGGCCTGCTGTGACAGGACAAGAGGTACTGGTTTTAAAGTAAAAGGGGGTAGATTTAAGCTAGATATAAGGAAGAAATTTTTTACAATAAGAGTGTTGAACCGCTGGAGTAGGTTGTTCAAAGAGGTGGTTGAAGACCATCCCTGGAAACATTCAAGGTCAGATTGGATCGCACTCTGGGCAACCTGACCATCAGGATCTTCAAGTCCAACTCCTGTCCCTGTGTAGGGCACCCCCAGAATCACACCATGTGCCTGAGAGTGTCACCCAAACACTTCTTGAACTCAGGCAGGCTTGGTGCTGTGACCACTTCCCTGGGGAGCTTGTTCCATTGCTCAACTGCCCTCTGGGTGAAAACACTTTTCCTAATATCTAACCTAAATCTCCCTTGATTCAGCTTCCTACCATTTCTCTGACTCCTGCCTTTGGTCACAGGAGTGAAGAAATCAGTACCAGTCCCATCTCTTCCCCTCGTGAGGAAGCCCTATACTGTAATGAGGTCACCCCTCAGCCTCCTCTTCTCCAAACTGAACAGTCCAAGTGACCTCAGACACTCCTCATAATTCATCCCCTCCTGACCCTTCACCATCCTTGTTGCTCTCCTCTGGATGTTCTCCAACAGCTCGATGTCTTTTCTATCCTGTGGTGCCCAAAACTTCACACAGGGCTCAAGGTGAGGCTGTACCAGTGCAGAGCAGAGTGGGACAATCACCTCCCTTGCCCGGCTGCCAATGCTGTGCTTGATGCACCCCAGGACACGGATGGCCCTCCTGGCAGCCTGGGCACACTGCTGGCTCTTACTCAGTTTGCCATTAACCAGGACCCCCAGGTCCCTCTCTGCCATGCTGCTCTCCTGCCACTCATTCCCCAGTCTGTACCTGCCACCAGGGTTGGCCCATCCTAGGTGCAGAATTCAGTACCTGTCCCTTGTTAAACTTCATGTGATTAGTGATTGCCCATCTCTCTAATCTGTTGAGGTTTTCTGCCTGCCCTCAAGGGAGTCAACAGCTCCTCCTATTTTGTCATCCACAAACTTGCATAAAATTCTTTCCAATCCTGCATCCAAGTCATTGATGGAGATGCTAAAGAGGACTGGGCCAGGGATGGAACCCTGCAGGACCCCACCAGTGACCTGTCACCAGCCTGATGTTACCCAATTCACTGTCACTTTCTGTGCTCGACCTGTGAGTCAGTTGCTCACACATCACACAGCACAGTTGTCCAGTTGTATGCTGGACATTTTATCCAGGATGAGACTGTAAGAGTCAGTATCAAAAGCTTTCCTGAAGTCCTGACATATTACATCTAGTGGCTTCCCTTGATTAGCTAGGTGGGTTACCTTGTCATAAAAGGAAATTAAGTTTGACAAGAAGAACTTTCCCCTCATGAAGCCGTGCTGGCTGTGACTAATGACTGTGTTGTCCTCCAGGTGTTTTTCCAATAGCTCTCAGAATAATCTTTTCCATAATTTTACCAGGCACTGAAGTTACTACTGACTGGTCTGTAGTTTCTAGGGTCCTTCTTCTTGCCTTTCCTCAATATTGGAACATTAGCCAGCTTCCAGTCAACTAGGATCTCTCCAGATTGCCAGAATCTCCCATAAATAATGGAGAGGCCTGGTGATGACATCGTCCAGCTCTCTGAGGACCCTTGGATGAATCCCATCAAGTCTCATGGACCTATAGGGATCTAACTGTGGCAGCATACCCTGTAAAAGCTCAGGGTCAGCTAAGGGTTGATCCTTGTTGCAGTTATGGTCCTGCAGTTGATCCATCATCACTGTTAAAGACAAAAGCAAGTAACCCATTAAGTATCTCTGCTTTGCCTGTATCCCTGTTGGTGAGGTGACCATCCTTATCCTGTAAAGTATTGATACTGTTTCTACACTGCCTTTTTATTGTCCCCCACTGTAGTGAGAACCATAAGTCACCAGGTGTCGCTGATAATGAACTGGGAGCTTAGGCCCAGCTGTGCCCAATAATTAGGGCCTGCCCCAGCTGGAAATGGGCGGGGCTGAAGGGCAAAATAAAAGGCATGCTCCCAGAAGTAGAAGACAAGAGATGAAGATGCCTGAGGAGAGGGACGGCAAGAGAGCTCCGGAGAAGAGCCGAGTCCCTGAGAGAAAGAAGGCTCGCTGCAACACCCCACAGTTCTGGCAAGTTTCAGCTCCAGTTAAGCTTTAGCCACTTGAATTTTCTTCCTACAGTAGTTAGCAGCATCTCTGTATTCTTCCCATGTCACCTGACCTAGCTTCCACTGGGCATACACCTTTCCTTTCTGCCTGATTTGTAGGAGCAGACCCCTGTCCAGCCAAGCTGGCCTTCTGCCTTATTTGCTTGACTTCTGACATTTTGGGATTGCCAGTTCCTATGCTCTTATTAGGTGATGTTTAAAGAGCACTCATGAACCCCAGCATCTGCAAAAATATTTTCCCAGGGAAATTGACTCAGAAGCTCCCTGAGCAGCCTGAAGTCTGCTCTCCTCATGTCCAGTGTTGAAGTTTTGCTGGCGGTTTTCCTCTTGTCAACAGATTTTGAACAAAACTGCCTCATGGTCACTGTTGCTGAGACTTCTGATCTCCACTTCATTCACAAGATCCTCACTGTTGATGAGCAGCAGATCAAGGAGGGCTTTCTTCTGAGTTGGCTCCCTTATGACTTGTTCCATAAAGCTGTCATCCAGATGGCTTAGAAATCTTTTGGCCCAGGTTGTGCTTGCTCTATGTTGTTCCCAGTTGATTTTCAGCAAGTTGAAGTCCCCTGTGAGGACAAGGGCAGTTAACTTAGAAGCGTCCCTTATTTCCTCAAAGAACAAGTCATTGGCTTCTTCATTCTAACCAGGAGGTCTATAGTGTATTCCCACAATGACATCCGCAACATTTTTTTTTCCCTTGACTCTTACCCAGAGACTCTGAATTGTGCCAATGCCAACTGTGAGCTCCATACACTCCATCCCTTCCACTACATTCAAAGCCACTCCTCCACCTCTTCTGTGTCTCCTGAAGAGTCTGTACCCATCCAGCAGGGTGCTCCAATCACAGGACTCATCCCACCAGGTTTCACTTATGCCAATAATGTCAAATCTCGGGGACTGAGCTTGTAACAAGGGCTTCAAGCTCAACTTGTTTATTTCTCATGCTGTGTGCATTAGTGTAGAAACACTTCAGCTGTGGTACATTGTGGTCAACACCTTGCAAAGTAGAATGAGGGATCCCATTAGCAGTTGTTTCCTCAAGTTTTGTCACGCCATCCCACTGTTCACCATTGGCAACCCTAGTTTTGTCTCCTACCCACTTCCAAGCTAGTTTAAAGCTCTATCAACAAGCCCCCCTAACTCCTGTGATAGAATTCTTTTTCCCTTCTGAGAAAGGTGCTTACTGTCCTGTATTAGCATCCCAGGTGTTGAGTAGATAATCCCATGATCAAAGAATCCAGAATTTTTCTGCTTACACCATTGTCATAGCCATGCATTGATCAGATAGACTTGTCTAATCTTATTAATATCATCCCTTGTTAATGTGAGGATTGCGGAGATCACAGTCTGAGCTTTCAAACCCTCAACCAAATGTCCCAAGGCCCTAAAATTTCTTTTAACTGCCCTCAGACTTCTCTTGGTTATTTCATCATTGCCAACTTAAACAAGTACCAGGAGTAATCTGAGGGCCTTACTAGAGTAGGGAGTTTACTAGTAATGTCCTTTACTTGAGCCCCTTGGAGACAAGAGACTTCCCTGTGTGTTGGGTCTGGCCTGCATATCGGGCCCTCTGTTACCTTCAGAAGGGAGTCTCCTAATACAATTACCTATCCTTGCCAAGACAAGAGGGCACGGTCTCAACTTGTGCCAGGGGAGGTTTAGGTTGGACATTAGAAAGAATTTCTTTACTGAGAGGGTGATCAGACATTGGAATGGGCTGCCCCAGGAAGCAGTGGATTCTCCATCCCTGGAGATATTTAAAAAGAGACTGGATGTGGCACTCAGTGCCATGGTCTGGTAACTGCAGCGGTAGTGGATCAAGGGTTGGACTTGATGATCTCTGAGGTCCCTTCCAACCCAGCCAATTCTATGATTCTATGATTAGCAGAGGAGGTCACAATGCAGGCTGCAGCCGGTTTAGCACTGGGAGGCGCTTCTATCTCAGAAGGATCTTCTGAGTATATATACTTCTGAGGTAGCATAACCTGAGTGACACTATTTAAGAAGTCAGAGTATTTACCTAACACGCACATGGATACTATTCGGTTTAATTACGTCTGTAAAATCCTTTCCAAATTAGAAGTGGCAAGCATCATTTATTAGTTAATTCTAAAACACCAATGCAGAATCAGACTGATCATTGATTTATTAAGAGAAAAACATTTCCAATAAACTGAATTTCAAATGTGAAACTACAGTAATAGCCTTAGACATTTTTGTGAGGAGCAAGGCAATAGACTTTTGATGAGTTTGAGGAACAGAAGTGTAACAAGTGATACATGTACACTTGTCCGCTGACATTAATGTGGCACCAGCTAAACAGCATTGCATAAATCATGGGAATGGGGACTGCATATATATCCCAGCTGTAGGACCAAGCTGAGAAAAAACTACTCCTCTCCTAATGGAATGTCACTCGCTTGTAGTCTGGCTATGCACAAGTACCCATGCCAGTCATCTACACAGAACCACCCAGAACCAAATTTGCAGCACCTGCAAAGTGGCAACATGTGATAAACAAAAGTCCAGATTTCTTTCAGTATGACTCCACTGCTGTCAGCTCTCGGTGTATCAAAGCTATAGCCAGTATCTGCAGGCAGAATCCACCTGTCAGCTATGAAGGACAGCAGGCCTCTTCTCAGTGTGCAGTGAATCCTCTTTTTGGGTCCTCTTATCCCTATGATGACAGCTGTGTTAGCTAAGGTACTCTTCACTGGAATTTTGTATTTCAGTCAGTGCTCACTGGGGCCAGAATTCATCAGCACAGATGTAGAACTCAAAACATTCAGAAAAGATTTGGATCAAATGCCCTGTGCATTACAATGTTTCAGTATATACACTGGACAGTCCTGTGGCCCAACTCCTCCCTGGACAATTCCGCCTATTTGGCCTGTACTGCCAAGCTCCACAATCTTAGTGCCAATAGGTGGAATTTTAGAGGAGAAAATGAATCATGCCCTTAGAATGCAACTGAAATCCCACAGAATTAAGAAACTATTCATCTGCATATGTATAAGTTCATACCTCATATGTTGCTAATTAAATTTCAATCAGATACTGCATATGCACAAAAATAACCCAAATCAAGTGGAATTCAACATTAGGTGGCATTCGAAAGGTACATATGTGATCATAAATTAAACAAGCTTTACTGAATCTGGGCCTAATCCAGCATAAAATAACCACAGCTTTTCCAGGCTACACAGACTTCAGGTATGAATGGTCATACTATGGCAACATGACACATAATTCAGAAATACCAACATGTTATAGAAAGTAGGGGCAGTTAGGGACTGTCTAAACTGGGTCAAAATGCTTTTCAAAAATATTTTAGCTAAAATTAATACAGCATAAGGAAGACTGGGTAAAGTTTGATTTGAGTTGGCCAAGAAAAGCCCATGGAGAAATCCCATTAAAGTGAGGCAGTTTTAGTGGTGGCCCAACTTAAATGCCTCTACACAAATGCACACAGCATAGTAAATAAATAGGAGTTACAAATGTGTACATGCCTGCAGGGCTATGATGCTACTGGCATCACTGAGATTGGTGGGATTGGACCCTCCTATGCCTGGAGCTTGGGAATGGATTGGTATAAGCTCTTTAGGAAGAGCTTATCAATGACCAGCTGGAGCCCACGGAGCTCTGCCTGGGGATGGCTGATGAACTGATAGATTACCAGCCAGGCTTAAAAGGAAGACAGGGGAGGTGACATCACATTGGGGATCTGCTGTAGGCCACCTGACCGTGATGACAGAGCAGATGAGGCCCTCTACAGGCAGATAGGATCAGCTTCTCCTTCACAGGGTATGATCTTCATGGGGGATTTCAACCACCCCAACACCTGCTGGAGGGACAACACAGCAGGGCACCAGCAATCCAGGAAGTTCCTGGAATGCACTGATGATGACTTCCTTCTCCAAGTGACGGAGGAACCAACTAGAAAAGATGCTATGCTGGACCTTGTTCTCAGCAACAAGGATGGGCTGGTGGACAATGTGAAACTTATGGGCAGCCTTGGCTATAGTGACCACAAAATGTCCACCATTCAGGACCCTTAGGGCAACAAGTAGTGCATGCAGCAAGGTCGCTACCCCGGATTCAGGAGAGCAGACTTTGATCTCTTCAGGGATCTGCTTGTTAGGGCATCATGGGATAAAATCCTGGATGGAAGAGGAGCCCAAGAAGGCTGGTCAATATTCAATTAAGCCTGGCCAGGGACATCAAGGGTAACAAGAATTTCTACAGGTCCAACAGCAAAAAGAGGAAGACTAGGAAAAATGTGGGCCCTCTCCAGAAGGAAACAGGAGACCTGTTCATGTGGGATATGAAGAAAGAAGAGGTGCTCAATGACATTTTAGCCTCAGCCTTCATCAACAGGGCTCAGGCACTACCACTCCCGTTGCAGTGGGCAAAAGCAGGGACTGGGAGAAGGAATATCTGCCCACTGTAGGAGAAGCACAGGTTTTTCAAGAGCATTTCAAGGACCCAAAAGGGTGTAAGTGGGCCTTTGATGTAGCAGCTGTGGAAACTGAGGGTACTGCCCAACTGTCTGCCTTGTCTGGCCTTTCAGATGACCCTTGTGTGGTGGGCCTGATGAGGGTAGAGGAACAGCAGGTACGAACTGCACCTATCACAGTACACTTAAGATTGTAAAATCCTTTTATGACATCACCCAAAAGAAAAAGGGCTTTACATGGGGCCCTGAACAGCAACAGGCCTTTGAGCAGATAAAATGAGAGAGTCCATGCTCTGGCCCTGGGACCTGTCTGAATAGGACAGTTTAAAAATGTGCTCTACACTGCAGCTGGTGATAATGGTCCCATCTGGAGCCTCTGGCAGAAAGCACACAATGAGACTCGAGGTTGACCCCTAGGGTTTTGGAGTCAGCAGTATAAAGGTTCAGAAGCCAATTACACTCCAACTGAAATATTGGCTGCTTATGAAGGGGTCTGAGCCACTTCAGAAGTGATTGGTACTGAGGCAATGCTCCTCCTGGTACCCCATCTGCCAGTTCTGATGTTCAAGGGGAGGATCTCATCTACACACCATGCCACTGATGCCACCTGGAGTAAGTGGATTGCCTTGATAACACAGCAAGGTCAAACAGGGGGACGTGATAGTCCAGGCATTGTGGAGGTGACTACAAACTGGCCAGAGAGTAAAGATTTTGGAATGCCACCAGATGAGACAGTGAACTGTTCCAAGGAAACCCCCCCATATAATGAACTTTCAGATGATGAGAAGTTTGCTCTCTTCACTGATGGATCCTGCTGTCTTGTAGGAAGTCAGCAGAGGTGGAAAGCAGCAGTTTGGAGTCCTACACAAGTCACTCAAGCAGCTGAGGGGGATGGTGAATCCAGTTTGCAAAGGTAAAGGCCATCCAGCTGGACCTGGACATTGCTGAACAGGAAAAGTGGCCATTGCTTTACCTCTACACTGATTCATGGATGGCAGCAAATGCCTTGTGGGGGTGTCTGAAGGGATGGAAACGGGACAACTGGCAGCACAGGGGGAAGCCTATTTGGGCTGCCACTCTGTGGCAAGTTATCACTGCCTGGTTAGAGACACTAATGGTAAGGGTATGTCACATGGATGCCCATGTACCTATGAGTGGGACCAGTGAAGAACACCAGCAAAACCATCAGACAGACCAGGCAGCTAAAGTGTTTCAAACAGATTTAGACTGGGAGCACAAAAGTGAACTGTTCTTAGCTCTCTGTGCCCATGACACTAAGGGCGAGATGCAACGTACCAATGGGCCCGTGACCCAGGGGTAAACTTAACTTTAGACATTATTACACCAGTTATTCATGATTGTGATGTATGTGCAGCAATCAAAGAAGCTAAACAGTTAAAACCTTTGTGGTAGAGGGGACGTCTGTGTAAGTACAAGTCTGGAGAGGCCTGGCAGATTGATGCCATCACACTCTCTCAGACTCGCCAGGGTAAGTGCTCTGTGCTCACAATGGTTGAAGCAAGCACTGGGTGGTTGGAAACGTTCCTGTGCCTCATGGCACTGCCCCTAACACTGTCCTGGGGCTTGAAAGGCAAGCCTGGAATTAACAAAAATCTTCTTTAAAGACAGAGCATCGCTGAGTGAACGAGAACGGAGATAAATGGAATGGGATAAGGGGTGGAATGTTAGCGTTTGAGCAGGTGGAACCAAAGCAGAAGGGCTTTCAGGCTCTGCGAGAATTGGAACACAAAAGGAGGGATCTATTTCCTCCCATTTCCTGCCATACTCCGTAATAAAGAGCAGAAAGCCAGCAGCTCCTCCCTCTTTTTCCTCTCACCTCCTGCTGGCTGTGCTGCTTTTCATTACCACCAGCTCACCACGGTGCTATCAGGCTGTATGTATATATTTGTATTTTTTGTTACCTTATCCTCTATGTTATTACCTTTCCCTTGTGTTAGTAGAATCTGTATTCAATTGTTTTCTGTTTCCAACTTAAGGTCTCCAGTCTTTATTCTCCTTATATCTTCCCTTTGTGGGGGGGAGGAGGGAATAGAGAGGAATTCTGCCATTAGGTTAGTGGCCCACTCAAACTGCTAAACCTTGACATTGGGGCAGCCCAACTACATCTTTGCTAATGTTTGCAAGCTCCCACCAGAGAGAGCTGGTAGTGACCTAACTTCAAATATCCTGTAGCTGGGTGGTTATATTGAAGACATGGAGAAAATCTGAAGCCACCAAAGAACGCAGTAGTTACTTTGGGTGGATGATCACCATACCTCTCCATGCATCCCTTCCCAGAGAGAAAAAGTGATTAGAAGAAAATGCAGCTCTGCCTATCTCCTGCTTATGGGTAGCTACTACATGACACAAAGAGCTGAGTGTACTCTCCTCCAGCTTAACTTTCCTCCCAGTTTAAAAACATCATATGCAGTTATGTAACTAACTCTATCACAAACACCAGAGTTTGGGTCCTCTCTCCATCCACATGCTAAAATGCACATAACAGGACAAAGAAGCCATAGGGACACAGGCCATCGTCCTGCAACATGAAGTTTGTGCCATATTTAATTGAACAGCTAACAGCTACACATTCCCATTACATTTCTTACACGTGCAGTGCTTCGCAATGGCAGCACTGCTTGGGCCCAAGGTGTTGTTGTACTTCCATTCTCATGCTGTTGTTGTCACCACTACTGAAACAACACAGCACCTCTGGAGCCATAGTCCATTTTGCCTGTTGCTACATCCTCACAGAGTGGATGTGGCAGGCTGCGAAAACCTCTAGAATCTGGTAGACTGCACACAGCAGTCCTAATTAGAATGATAGGGCACTCTCATACAGAAAAAGGCACTACTTTCCAGGATGGCTTCGGTATCACATACGTCAGGAGACAGGGACATTTGTCGATGATCTTTAAGGTTTTTTGCAGCCTGAGCAATTCTACGATTCTATGACTCTCCAAGCAGCAGGCTCCAGAGGAACAATGCTCAGGGCCATTTCCCAAAACAAGACTCCAAAACACCGTGTCCAAGACTCTGGAGGAGACAATCAGATCTGTGCCTTAATAGGCAAGAAAGCTATGCTCCCTTTCATTCCCAAAGACCAACTGCTAAAAACACGGGAATTCTCATTTAACCTTACACGCCTAAAAACGATAAACTGAGTCCCTAAAAGGACAGAAACATCAGGTTGACTCCAAAACATCAGAAATGCAGGTTGCCTAAGTCCAGTTTGACCCTCCCGAACTTAAAAAACAAAAACCCAAATATAACCCCAAAACCCCCCGGAAACCGAGCAACGAGAAAAATTTTCAAAAATGCAATTAAGGAAACCAAACCTCGGGGATCCCCAGAGAAGGGGGCGAGAACTGCCCGGCGAGAGCGGGTCTGACAGACACGCAGGCCCAGCGAAGACCCCGGCCCCTTCCGTGCCGGTGCCGGTGCCGGTGCCGGTGCCGGTGCCGGTGCCGGTGCCGGTGCCGGTGCCGGTGCCGGTGCCGGTGCCGGTGCCGGTGCTCTCTCTCCCTCCCGCTCTTCCCTCCCGCCCCTGGGTCACGTGACTCCGCGCCGCAGTCGTCACAGGCGCACGCGCGGCAGGCGTTGTCCCCGCTGCGGAGCGATGGCGCTGCTGGTGCGCGACCCGCTGGATACGCGAGCGCGGCCCTACCCGCTTCCCTTCGGCGGCGGCTCCGTGCGGGGCCTCCTCCGGGACCGTGCCCGGGTGCTGGTGAGTGAAAGGGGGGGAGCAGGGCGCGGGTTGGCGGTTGTAGAGGCGCGGCCTCTTCTTCGACCTGAGGAGCGGGGGCTGCGGGCTCTCCCGGTGTAGGCCGTGGCAAGCAGAACGTGTCTCTGCCCTCGCCTCCTCCTCGCCCTTGCGCCGTCCCCGCTTGCCCGCCGGGCCTGCCTCTTGGGCCTCGCTGCGGTGGGGGGGGCTTGGATCGGTTGTCTCTGTCGTGAGCACACTTGTTGGTGTCGCGTAGCTGAGCGAGAGAGTTTGTTGTAAGATAGCCCTACAATGTCTTACGTATTTTATGTATACAGGTGGGAGATAATCGGTCTTAAAGTGCTTGCAGTCCAGAAAATGTGAGCTTTTAATTGTTTTTTAAAACACAGTGTTTAAACACTGTCAGCTTTGCCGTAGCACAGCTTTTCCCCGCGAAGGTTTACAAGCCGATTCAGATTGTGTTTAATCCATAAGTAAACGGGAATTAATATAAGAACCATCGAGAGTGTTTATGCTTTTAAGACTGAATTTTGCTTCAGCTCTGTTCTTAAAGAAAGGAAATTTTACTTCTTGGTCATTTATTTTCTCAGAATATTTCATTCTCAGTCAATAACATGACTTCACTTTGCTGTTTTTCAGAATATCCCTGAAGAGAGCTTGTATGTGAAATGTAATGGGCGACTGGTTAACGAAGAAGATGTACTCCAGAATGGAGCTGTTTACAGTCTGGAGCCAAGACTTTGTGGTGGAAAAGGAGGTTTGTTGCTTAACTGCCTCTTACTGTTTAGATTCTTAAGTTTAAAAACTTTTGTTTTACAATAGTCTATACTGACAGCAGCAGTCTTAATCGATTAGCATATCTTTTCTACTGCGGATGACTGTGTTACAGTGTCTCTAAGCTGAAACCAGCTATTGCAAAGCTCAGAATTGACCATGGAAGCTGCAGTTCAGCTAACAACTTTGCTAGTATAGTTCCTATATGCACTGCTGGTTGGCTTATCTCTACAAGTAGAAATCTGTAATGTGCATCAAAGTGCTTTCAGAGCTAAAATTGTGTCTAACAGCACCTGGCTTCTTAGGCTTCCAAGTTTCTGTCATGGTCACGTAGGACAAATGTGCCAGGTACTAGTATGTTATATGAGCTAATTTATTTTGTTATCTCTGGAAAAAAAACCCCAACCTATAAATGCTAAGATCTCAGTAGTTTAAGAACTAAAGAACTAGTCTTATGTTGTCAAAGTATTTTAACTGTATTATGGAAAGCTGTATGTTAATCACATAGAACAACGCAGCTACCAACAATATAGGAATTCCTCAAAATGGGACAATATGCATGATGCAGGTTTAGCAGAGTATTTGAGTGTAATTAGATTCAGTATATATTTGCCCTCAGAATTTTTTCTTTTGAATTAAATTGCTGAGTAACTGTGCAACATCACTTAAGACTGCAGCTTAGCTTCATAGTTTTCTCAGCTGGTTCATAGTTTTACACAGGACTTAAATGAATGTTGTTCCTATAGCTCTTGAGCTGTTGTGGGTTTTAAGTGTGCTAAAAGTGGCACATATGGTAGTGAGTTCATAGTGCAACATGCTTCTTGCTCATACGTTGTTCGTTAGCTTCACTTTTTCAGGGATGACACAGAATAAGCATTCTATGTTGCTGATGTGCACTTAGGGTCAGTTTAAAATTGTTATTCAACAACTTAGGCAGTTTTCTGAAGTGTTCCTTTTGTTTCAGCTTTGTAACTTGAAAGTATGATAAAAACAGGAAAGAGGGTGGAACTATTGAGGCTTACTTGGTGACCTCAAGGGAATACAGGTCATACAGGCTTAGAAGAGAACTCAGCATGCTATTATCAGACCTAATTAAGCACCTGTGAACTTAGTGAATACAGTGCTGTTGGTTTTTGAAAGTATGTCTGGCTAGCTGTAGCAGCTAGGTCCTCATTCTTGAGAATGTAAAATTCAATAGTGTATTTCATGTGCTACAGAAATTCTCCTTGAATGGCAGAAATTTGATTTATTAGCTGAACACAGTACTTTTTCTGTCTCATGATACAGTAGCTTGTTTGGATTGCTTACTGTTTGTCACAATCTTCAAAGGTACTCGTGAGGCAACAAAAATAGATTTGTTCAGTTTCTAGGTAAAAATCAGTGTGTGGCACTTTCAGATTGCTTTAAGGATTATAATATTAACCCACATTGTGTGTCTTTGCAGTAGTTAAAAACCTAGGCATTTTTTCTCCATCTGGAGACAATGTAAGGTGGGACCAAGTGAGAGTCTTCCTTTGAGTAATTGGTGGGTGAGAAGTGTATAGGAATCTGTTTTGGAATGCTCTCCAGCAGAGCATTGTACGTTATTATCTTGATGAAACAACTAAGGGTATCTTGTAAAAATGAATTTTTTTTTTCTTAGTTTTTGAAAAGAGTATTTAAGATAGGTGGGGACTAAAGGGACTTCAGGGAGAGAGACATCCCAGCTAAATTAGAAAGGAGAAGCCGCAGTGTTTCCATGAGATGGAACTAACTTCATGGGGGAGTCCAGAAATAGGCTTTCATGTTAGAAGCACTGTGTGCATGTGTGCAGGTTCTAGAAAATCTGGTCTGTCTGGTGTGATATCAGGAGCACAAAACCAATTTGAGTGGTAAATTCTGGATACTATTTTTCACTTGATGTTTCCGCATTTCACTCACTAACAATGCTCCCAACATCTTGCAACTTTCAACTTATTGAGGGAGGGGAAAGTGTTGAATTCACTGTATACTTTTTCCTTAATTATTTTGTTGTGTCTAATTTGTTTCTTAATTTTTAAAGAAATTTTAATTTTAAGAAATTTTAACTTTTTGTTTAGTTAATTATTTGTTATTTTTTTCTCAGGGTTTGGATCTATGCTGCGAGCACTTGGTGCTCAGATTGAAAAGACAACAAACAGAGAGGCTTGCCGAGATCTCAGTGGAAGGAGACTTCGAGATGTCAACCATGAAAAAGCGTGAGGCATTTTCTTAGAAGCTAGAATTAGAAAATAAACTGACCATATAATTAACAAAAGAGTTCCAAGGACAGGCTATTGCAGCAATAAAATTTTATTTTTAAAAGTAAAAAGAGCAGAAGTAGATTCTAAAGCCCAAATAGACTGGAAGCCAAAGAGATTCTTCTGACTCTATTACTGCAAAATAGAGGTGATTAGACTGCAGCATGCTTCTGAGAGGCTGTTTACCTCTTAGATTTCTCATCTGGAATTCTCAGTTTTTCTATGAAGCTACAAGACCATGATACTGGTGACTTTATTACTGTTTGTGACTTCCAAAATAAACTTTACTCTTTTCTCTGTAGCAGAATCTCTCAGTATTTCTTCAGTAATTCCTCTGGGTGTTGTTAGTTGCCTTTATCTGCCTAATAGCTGGTAGAAGAATTAAGTAAGCATTCAAAACAATAACCTGATATGACATGCAGTGTTGGAAATGCCCTCATTTTCATGGTTCTGTCACCTGTAGGATGGCTGAATGGGTGAAGCAGCAGGCAGAACGGGAAGCTGAAAAAGAGCAGAGGCACTTGGAAAGGCTGCAGCGGAAACTTGCAGAGCCAAAACATTTTTTTGCAAGTCCAGAGTACCAGCAGCAGTGTCATGAAATGGCTGAGCAACTAGAAGATTCAGTCCTTAAAGGTACTTCAGCTTAATCTCACTTCTTGTCATCAGAAAATAAAGCAAACTACAAGTTCCGTTATCCTCAATCCACTAAGAAAATTAAATAAATTAAAAAAATAATTTACTAACAGTATGTCTTTCAATTCAGTGGAATCTGTATTCCAGTAAAATTTGTTGAACATAATTTTTGGCTACTGATTCTCAAATGGTATCGGAACAGTGTAACACAGACACATGCAATGCTTCATTTTACTTTGCTATACTGTCATAGCATAATAAAAGCAAAATTCTCCAAGGGTAATTGTGTAGTTTTGTAAGAACTATATAAAAATTATGAGTGAAATCATAAACAGGTCTTACTAGAAATGGAATCCAACTACAAAATACCTTGTTTCACTTGCTCTTCTTTTTAGTTATTTTACATAACCAGGATTGTTCCCTTTCTGTCAGCTCGATAGTGAAACCTGCAGCTGGAAGGAATGTAGAATCTGAGAGAGTTCAGTTCATTAATCCAATTTTAAGAATGACTCTGTGCCTTAATAGAGCAGTGTAAGAAAGCTTTTGCTGCTACTGAGTTTATTTTGAAGCTTCAAGTCTAACATAAATGTGTACCAGTAGTCATTATTTTCAGCTTGTGTTTCACATTCCATCTGAAGTTAAAAAATAGAATTTATAGCATTTTTGAATTCTGTACAGATGAAATATACTTTTTGTTTTTAAGGATTGCAGGCCTCTTCAAGCAAAACAGTGTCACTGGCAAGTGGCAGTAGTCAAAAGCGTCCAGGTGAATTTGGGAAAAATGGAACAAAATCTAAAAAAAGAAAATGCTTTTGGTAAGTATTGACTCTTTATACTTAATACTCAAGTACTAAGCCTTGGAACAGGCTGAGAGGTTAGATACATACCATTAAATAATAACTTACCAAAGATGTAGATTTAAATAGTAAAATTAACTTGAACTGATTAAATTGGAGAGCTGTAATAAATGTTGGTGCATTCATGTAATTCGTACCCAGCTGAGATGACAAACTTTATTTGCAAAAATAGGAATCTTTTTTTTTTTCTCCTATTAATACAATACTATTATATGTCTCAGTTTTTCTTTTTTTCATTAATGAGTTAAATTTACAATGAACTAAAAAGAATATTACTTTTTTTCCTTTAATTTCTCACCTACATGAGATGTATTAATGATTACAGTGGTGTTGAGAATAGTAATAGGTAGCACACTGGGAATGCTGTAAAAAGATACCTCTTCTGGGGGGATGTTGGGACCTGTTCAGTAGGAGCAGCAGCTCTTCCACTTACTAAACTATCCTAAAGAGCCACTAGGGTAGTTCACTGCAGCTCTCTGAAGTTTTGGAAAGAAAATTACAATAGAAACAATTTTTTTTTTAAAGTGAAAATAGGTTAACATTCATTTCTAATGTATGGCTTGTGGCAGGCTGGGATTGGAAGGATTGGATGATGAGAACAGTTCGGATTGTGAGGATGACAGTGAAGATGATTCCCCTCATGCATCTGATGGAAGTTGTCCATTGGGCAGCAGATGTAATGATAATGCTGATAACTCAAATGAATGTTCAGGCAGCTCTGTGGATTCAGTAGAGGATAGTCCGGGTGTCACTGCTACTGATAAACCACTGGAGCAGCCAGAAGGTAGTGGAAGAGATCTGCATGGAGACAAACACACAGGTGGGCAGACTGAAATTCCAGCTGAAGAAAACAGTGAAGTGACAAAGCCCTTGAAGGATGAGGCCCAAGAAAAGAAAAAAATAATCCAAGCTTTGAAAGAAGAGGAGCAAGAAAACATTTCTTCTAAGGCTCAGGGAATGAACCATTTACAGAGCACAGTAAGTATGAAGCAGCTTTTACTCAATCACTTTACCCTTTGTGTGTTGCAGGAAAGGAGAGGGGATTTGTATACTCTTACTTCAATGCATTAGAATATCCAAAGTCTGATTCAGAGCACAAAAAATCCCAAGGCTGTATGAAAAACCAGCTAAACTGAAGATGGATGGTGTGATTTGTGAAAATGGAATGTAACAGGTTAATGAAAACTGCATCCAAAAGTGGCTCTTAGTTGACAGTGTCTCCACGGAGAAAGTTGTTACAGGGTAGCATTGTCTTGAGAGATGCTTGGTAGAATGGATCAAGGAAGGACTTTATGGGGTTAAAATTTTGTATATATAAGACACAGTTAATCTTGGCTGTCTAGTACTCTTTCCTGAGATCCATATTTCTCTTGTGGGGTTTTTTGTTGGTTTTGTTTTGTTTTTCTCCTTCATGAGTAGATACACTTGGATCTAGAATTCTTCACTGAGAGGAGAAAAAAGAAAAATAACACACATCTGTGGCATGAAAGAATCCTACTTTTTGACACATTGCCACACACTAACCAAGTCAATTAATTAAAATTGACCTCTATATTTAAATTAGCAGTTGTTCCAAGTAGATGTCCCTTGAACCAATCAGCGGACCAGTCTTTCTTAGTTGTTATCATAAAAGGCTTTAATCTAGTTCCCTAGTAACTTGGTGCAAACTTCAGTGAGTATCAAAAGTCTGAAAGCAGGAGCTTCATCACTAGGGAGACAAGATGGGTATAAATTGAGATTCATCTGAGCTGCAGAGGATTTTGGAAGAGTGATTTTAAAATTGGTCATCTGGTATATGTATGGTGGAAGCAGGTCTGTGCTGTTTCCATACCTTTATCTCTGCTGGCAGTCTGGGTTGGTGTCACAGCTGTCAGCCAGAGCAGGAGCAGCATTGACCATGAGGTTGCTGAATGGCTGGGACTCTTTTACTGAAGAGGCTCTGGATCAGTCTTCCAGACAAAAGAGAATCTAACATTTTCGACTGAACTGATGGAAGCCCAATTAATATTTGGCAGTAAAAGCTGCCTGTATTTGTGCTTCATTGGTCCTTGCATACTACTCTATTAAAAAATGTTAGGGGTAATGAATCTGGGCTTATTTTAGCACTAAAATGAAATGTGGCTATTTTTTGGGCTAGGGAGTTGCTTAGATTTTCTGCCTTGTTTCAGCTTCAGCAGAAAGCCTACCATCAGTTGCCACTGTCTGAATTCTGATAAGTGAAAGCTTAATACAGTTAAATGGAAGAAAGACCAAGGATGTAATCTGATAAATTAGAATTTTGTCATCTACTGGCTAACTTTAAACAGGATGTTAACCATTCTTCACTCTTCACCTTTTGCTCAGTATTTGTGAGACTGTCTATTCCTAGAACAAGGGACTTCACCCATACCATGGCAGATGGGTCTTTCAGGTGGAATTACTTTTCTAGTAGTCCTTGACAGATTTTTTTGTTTTGTCTTTTTTTGTATGCATAGCAGGACAAAGGTTCTAACTGTTCTAGCAATAATTGGTTTTGCTGAGTTCATAGTGGAGCAGGCTCATTCCCACTGCTGGTATTACTTGCTCTGAAGTCCCTATGATAACTCCAGCATGGTGTGTGTGATAAGACTAATATGTGCTTTTAAGTACTGAATGAAATGGGCTTAAACTTTTGTCTGATATAGTGTCTTAATGTTTACTGTTAGTAAAGTCCAGCATTCAGATTATCCAATCTTTGCCATGTTCTTTTGTGGACAAGACCCTGGGCTTGGACTAAACAATCTGCCTAGATCCCTTTCATCCTTGGTTATTCTCCAGACATACTGATTTCTTCTTAAGGTGAAATTTTAATCCATTTTCATGTGGCAAAATGAGATGAAAACTTCAGAACTTATTATTTTGTTAATTTTAAGAAGCCTGCTTTTACATCTATTTCTGTATTTACAGAAATAGAAATGTAACTGCCTTAAAAATAACTATTCATCCTCCTTCCTGCTACTGCTGGGGGTATATTAATTGTATCTTATACTGAGTTAGAAAAGTGGCTGTGAGGCAAGATTAAGCTACTGAACTTCTGTGTGTGATGCTGGGCTGTTTTGAATGCAGTTTTCTTGGGAGTACTTTACTTCCTTTGGGATGAAAACAGTGTTGACTGTTGTGTCTCCAGAGGAAGAGGATTAAATACTTCTGCTTTTTTATTTTACTACTTTGGCATTCCTCTGTTTCAAGTAGAATGCACTGATTCTAGTGGAATAATTTTTAAAGTTCAGCCATGTTTGTATCATGTAAAATGATTAGTGCTTCTGCCTGGGAGGCTGTGTACATTGCAAGCTTAAGCACACCTATGGCTTATCTGGACATGTTAGAGAGAGCTTTTAACTAGTGAGCAGCAACATTGTGAGTAGACCCGTAGCAGCACACTGAGATACGCTGGGTGTGAAGCACACTTGAGCATTCACCCCTCTCTTGGTTTTATCTCTGCTAAGATGAGCTTGTTTTACAATTAGGCTGATAGTGTGCTTATACATGATACAGTAATACTTTGTCTGGGTAGAGCAAGTTCAGCTAATAATGAGAATATCCAACATATCGCATATGGAAACATTGTTCAACTTTATTAAGTAATGAGTAGTTTGAGATAATCCTAATTGAAGGTCTTCTGTAAAATAAAGCATTCTGTCTATACATGTTCCGTCCCCTCAGTCAGGAATAACATAATAATAGTCTGACTGGATTTTTGTCTCTTTGCAGGAGGCAGAACCAATAGACTTGCTGGCATTCAACTCTGCTGATGAACTGGAAGCCCTGGGTTTGGATAAACTGAAGATGGAACTGATGTCTCTAGGACTGAAATGTGGAGGCACTTTAAAGGAACGAGCAGCAAGGCTTTTTTCTGTGAGAGGTCTGTCTAGAGACCAGATCGATCCTGCATTATTTGCAAAGCCCTCTAAAGGGAGAAAAAAGTGATTTAAACCCAAAATTATTATGTATCCATGTCCTTTTAAATTTTTCTTACTCTGCTGTCATTCCATATTGCCACATAAAATCCTTTGGCATCCCTGGATAGCTTTTGTTTCTCTTCTTAATTAGGTTCAATTAATGTAACAGTAAGTTGTAAGATTGCTATTGTTTATATTATAAGTTATGTGTTCAGTACATTCCATATTAAAGGAGTGAAGTTACTGTCTTTTTATAAGCTTTACAAATGGCTATAATAATATGTCCTAATGCAAGAAGCAGAGTAGTTAATTTTTAGCTTTATCTTGAACCTCCTTTGGTTTGTAATCAAGCTAGCACAGTTAACAATCATCAAATGAGACTGAACCTATGATCCAGGCTTAAAAGCTGATGTTTCTGTAAGTAACATTTTTGTATGAATGAGATTAGTATAAATAAATACGGTGGGTTTTAAGTTCCTGTGGGGTGTTCAGTATCAGTATGATAGGTGTTATTAATGTGTGCAAGTATTTCTTTTAGAAGAAATTTGTTACGGTTTAGCAATTTGGCTGGACCAAAAACTAGAGGACAGAATTATTCTCTTATTACACAATCACAGAATTATCCAGGTAGGAAAGGACCTCTGAGATCATCAAATCCAACCTTTAATCCACTACCATTACCCGCCCACCTCCACCTTCCCAAGGGAAAACAAAAGGATAATAAAGATGAGACTTATATTTGGATATTTAAAAATAGGAAACATATACTAGAACAGGGGAAAGGCAGTAACACATGGGATAACAAGTGAAAATACAAACGTACACAAATATATATATACAACCCGATCTCGATGCTGGCAGGGATAGGTGTCTGAGGGCCCCTTGCGGCAGGGCCAGCGCAGGAGAGGAGTCCACGGCTCTTCCCAGCACCGGATGAGTGTGGATTCTGAAGAGCATGTGGCGAGATGGTGGAAAGGAGTTTAGAGGAACAGCCGCGAAGCAAGAAAAGGGTGAAAGAGAAAGGGGCTGCCGGTCTGACTGACCTTTGAGTTTGGGCAGAAAATGGGAGGGAAGAGATCTGTGTTCTGCTCCTCCCAGAGCCTAAAAGCCTTCCTTTAGTTCCTTCTACTCAAATTGACAAAACTAAATAAAGGTATTTCCTCATTTTGCTCCAGAAAAGTAACATGAGTGAGGAGGGAAAGAGCGAATCCCACATTTAAGGAGGAATCAGAGTGAAGTAGGCTGCTGCTGACTGCTGAAAGTCGGCAGTAAGATAGGGGGATCAAATGCGATTGAATAGGAGATGTAGGATGTGGTGGTTTTTCTTGTCTTTCTAGGGTAAGGCAGTGGAGTAGTATCCCTGGCAGTTAATTACCTGCCGGGCTGTGCTTCCTGCCCCCAGCAGCGTCTCCACATCTTAACGCCAGGGCGATCCTGTCCGTGCCCCGAGGGCTCCGCCGGCAGGGATCGCTGCGGGGCTGCGCTGCCGCTGTGGGAGAAGCTGCGTTCTCCAGAGGGCAATTTTACGGCCCTGGTACGTGTTTGCCCGTGTTCTGAAAGCAAAAATCACAGCATTGTGTGCTGTCCTCGGTTTACCTACATGTGTTGCCAAAGTAATGAACTTGGCATTTGCAGTTTATCATTAGTATAATGTGATTTGTGTAATCATCAGTGATTTATCTGCAGCAAATGATCTGGTGAGTAGTAAAGTACTTGGCATGTCTTCCATTTTAATCTTTAAGGGAGTCTTGGGAAAATTTCAGAAAAAAGGTGGAGAAAGACATTGAGACTCTGCAAATCACATCTCATGGGGGACCGGACAAGTGTGCCCTGGGTAGAAACAAAGTTATTCACCTAGTATGTTTCATTAGGAGACCGAAATGGAGCATACGTGGGATGTCACCTCAAGGTAATGAAGTTTTGCTGGTGTAGGTGTGTTAGTAGGGAATGTTACATAGCAGCAGCAGTTCCACTTGGGTGGCAAGCCTTCAGTGTGCTTGCAGCCAGCTCTCATGCACCTGCCATACAAGAAGTTGAGAAGACTGGGTTTGTTCAGCCTTGAGAATAGAAAAGGCTGAGGGGAGACCTTATTAGTTCCAGTAGTTCAAGGGTAGCTATAAAGAAGAAGGAAACTCCCTATTTGCAAGGAGTCCCATGGGCAAGGCAAGGGGGAATGGGCACAAATTTCTCCTGGCAAGATTCTGTTTGAACACAAGAGGAAAATTTTCCATGATGAGCACAGTCAGACATTGGAATGGCCTGACAGGAGAAGTGGTGGATTCCCTCACTTTGGCAAGTGTTAAGTCTCAGTGTGACAGGGTGCTGAGGCATATCATACAAACAATAATATTAGAAGGGTTAGATCAGATGATCCTTGAGATCCTTTCCAACCTCACATTCTCTGACTCTATAATTTGGGGCAAGAGAGCCTTTAGTTTTAGGAGCACATTGAAGCTCCTCTGTAGCATGGAAAGGATGGCATGGGCCAGAAGTGAGTGGGCCAGTTTAAAGATGTGTTTTGGCAACTACTCTTACCAAAGTTATTTCCCCTCAGTACAATTGCAGTGTTACCTCAGTGGCACTGATGCAGCTGTTTCCAAGACTATCTCATGTACCACCTATTCACTATTTTTGTTGTGGGTTTCTTGTTAAACTAGATGAGTTCCCTGGTGGGGCATATGATGTAGCAAATCTGCCAGCGCAACTGAAGTAGTGTCACAGAGGATAGGGAATAAAACACTGGTGAGTGAAGAGAACTGGAATATCTTAAACCAGTAGTAGCACCAAACACTTTCTTGATCAACTTTGTCTTCAGTAGTGCCAGAATTAAAAGAAATACCCTGAATCTGTACTGGAGGAGGATAGCTTATGTGTTCCTTGAACCAGCTCCACTCTGACACAGTTATTTTGGAATTTTTTAGCTCCTGCTGAGCCAAACAGAAATAGGCACTTGCTGTGGGTTATGCCCACAGAAAGGATTAGCCTAGAGCACTATGTGGAGAGCTCTGTGCGCACTCACTGGCAAGGCTTGACTTTGACATGGGTATAGGATGTCTTTTAGAAAACAGCTGGATAGCCAACAGGAATAATCCTTTAACAGAATAGAAACATGCAGGTGAAGTGCTTGAAGCTTATCTTAAGAATTTGTGCAAGAAAAGTCAATAAATACCAGTTAAAAAAAATAAATAAATGAACTGAAAGCATTCAAATATTGTATGGGCCAGTTCCATAGGACAGAATGGCCTCAGAATAGAGGTGATCCCTCTAGTCCGGGGCTGAGAGGATAATGCAGAGTTTGCAGAAACCTGCCTGTATCTTTCTTTTTCTGAGGATTAATGCAGCTTTGGATTTCAAAGGTGTTTCTGAATGTAAACACTCTAAAACTGTGAATATCTTTCCAGACAAAAGGTTCATGTTTCCATGCAAACACTTCCTCAATAAGTGGTGTGACTTTCAGAATTCTTCCAGTGTCATTCTGAATGTGTTTATTTCAAGCATCTTGATCTAGAGCACTGCCTCATGTTTCTCTTGCATTTCAGATTTAATGACTGAAAAAATTAATTTTTAAAAACACTGGCACAAACCTGAGAGGGTTTTTCCTCACTTCGTACAGATCCTTCTATAACCTGGAAAGAAGTATAAATTACGTAAGGTATACAAAATAAGCAGGGAACATGCAAAATATTCAGATTTTACAAGAAATTTCTATTGGTTGGCAACTTAGAATTGGAGCATACTGTTTCCTTCTGTACTGCTTTCTAACAAGCTTGTGATCTACTGGTTACTCGATATGTCAGTGCCAAAGAGGAGCAATCTGGACCATCTAGCATCACCAAACAGGAGTATTTGTAGCTACACCTGAATAATTCTGTTTTGTTTTTCTGGCTTCATTCTGTGGTACAAAGAAACAGAAGTTATTGCTGGTAAGTGAAAATTGATATTTTCACCCTGTCCCAGAAGAAAAAACTTGAGAAATCAAATATCACAAAACCTCACCTGGCTTAGTTTAACAGTGGTTTGATTTCCACTAACCATTTCCATCTTGGGATCTCCCTGTAGTGTAAGAGGTACTGAAGGCTTCATACTCACAAGCACGCTGCAAGACTAGAATTGCAAGACCTGTTTCTAACATGGGCTACAGAGAAGTAACTTGTGGAAGTTTAGAAAAGTCATCACCAGCAGGCACAGCAACAGCTACCAGCATTCGACCAAGGGGCTCTTCCTTTCCCAGTTCCCTTGCCTATCCAGTCGTCTGCAATGTGGACAAGTAAATGAGCTTCTAAAAGCCACTTCAGTGTTTTGACTTTATCAGAGTTTCTTCCTTTGGTTTTCTGAGACTGACAGCTTCTACGCTTGGTACTGTAGGTGGCACTGAGCTATTGGCAGAGGATGTGTCCAGTTCCAGCAGTGCTGATGAAACTCTGCCCTTAGGACCAGGGACCCCGTAGTGCACAGGCACATGGACATGCTGCATGGTGAGGATATGAGGTTGTAAGGTAATGTTTACTTCAATCTACCTATTCCAGAAACAGAGAAAGTAATTTTGATCCAGTTGACATTCATTCTTAATTAAGATTTTGCTTTCTTGAGATTGCTGACATTGTAAAGATTTGTTTGTAATGATGTCTGTTCTTAGGAAGGTGCTATATCTTACAGATCCCTCCGCAGCATCCAAGTGGAGATGTTAAGGACTGCACCCTGGTTAGTTAACACAGCTGCCTCAAAATCGGCTTTACTTTCATGTATAGCTGAGTAATTAGGGTATCTTTGCAGATTAACATACTTAATGGCATCTGAAGATGGGAAAGTGACAACTGCTTTGACCTCCTCCATCTGTCCAGGAGGGGCTGGGTGGACACCACTGCCTTCCAGCACTGCTGGAGGCTGGCCATGGGCTAGATAGTCCAGGCTAGTTAAGTCTGGATTTAAATTCAGGAGCTGGTCCTGCTTGGGAAGCACCTTGGGTACCCAAATTCATATGTTTTGTGTCCTGCTTCTTGCTTCATTTGTCTGTCTCTAACCAGCCACAGGGAATCAGGAATTTACACAAAACTTAGGCAAGAAGCTCTCAAAAGACCTACCTGGGTTGTATGGAAAAAAGAGCAGTGTTTCTAAGGAGAAATACATGTTGGAAATATTACACAAATGTCTCAGTGAAAACATGATGTCTGGTGATTATAGACAGTTCCTTATGGCCTGTGTAATATTATATCCAGCATACAGTAACTAGCTGAGACTTTTTAAAGGTGACAGTTACCACTGGGCTGGAAGGTGGAAGTCATCTGAGCAGTAACTATTATGAACTGATTTCATTCGTTTCCAGCAAAGAGAATACAAATATTAAAAGGCGATGAAGGACTTGGACTTTCAAAGGGGCAGATTTATTATCACTCAAAAAATTAGAAGATGGAAAAATGTAAATAGAAAAACACAAATAGTAGGTGTACCTTTAAAACAAATGCACTAAATAGGTTTTTGTTTTGTTTTCAGCAATTTTCAGAAATTATACTGACAGCTGTAAACTGTTCACATGACTTTCCATTGCCCAGTATCTCCAGGTAACTTGTTATTTCCTGCCATGGTTAAAAACTTTCTTGGCTGTTCAGTAACTGCTGGTTCAGCTCTGGGAAAATGCAGCACCCACACAGCTCTGGAGCACTTGTGTACCCCTGGAGCCTAGGCCAGAAGGCAGCAGTTGTGAACAGCTTTTTATTCTGTTTTATTCTAAAATGTGCTGATGTGCAGGCTGCTCTCCCGCACCAGGAGTGGATGGAAGAGTTCAGGTCCTGGCTGCAAATCCAGCACCTTCCGTGGGAGCCAATTTCACATGAAATTAATGACAAAAACTAAAAGATGTTGAGACCCTGAAGAGGCTCCTCTGAAAATACCAAGATCCTGCAGGATCTCCACCTCTCTTCTTCCATTTGTCCCGAATTCCCCTTTCCCACACTGCAGCTGTTCCTATACAAAGCCGGAGGAGCTCCCCTGATCATCACCTTTGCTGGGATGTGGATTGTGCATCTGACTTTCCACTTACACTGGCAATTAGAAGGCTGTCCTGAAAGACAAAGTGTCAGACACTCTTGGTAGGAGTTTGTGAAATGCAAAGGGGAAAAAAAAAGAAGAGGGAGTGGAAATAAGGTCTCACCAGCAGGGTAAGGCTGCAGCTTCTCAAAGATTTTGAAAGAAAATGGGAGAAGAGCTTTGGCTCAAATGAAACCGAGGAAAGATCAGACAGGGTGTGTAACTCAGCCAACAGGGGCATTCAGTACTGCTTAAAACTTCAGTTATATCTCCTAAAGTGTAATGAGAAGGGAGAAAATGTTACTGTCCTGCCCAAGCCTCTCTCATGAGAAAAGCTTTCATGAGGGCAATAGATTTCCCCATGTCCATCCTTATTGAGTACTGCTGGACCTCATAGATAGTTTTGTGAGCAGGGTCCCAAGCTCCCACTTGCATTAGGCTTTAACTCAGACATGCTGCTGCTGCAAATGCCTGAACAAGAGCTTAAAGTTGTGTGGGACTACCAGGGCTGATGAAGCCCTTACTTTGAACAGGACACACCTCCTCCCTCCTTGAGCACCACATGGCTGCTCTGCATCTTCAGTCCTGCAGGACAATGCCCTGTGGTTTAACACTGGTTTTGTTGTCTCAAAAGCAGGGTCTGTTAACTGGTGTGCAATAAGCCAATCCACATCAAGATTTGAGATATTTGCTTTAATACCTATTTCTGCACAGAAAGGGTAGCACAGTGGTATTCCACAAAGCAAGCTCAATTTCTCAGAACACTAGTGCTACTTTTATACCCCAAATAGTGAGAAAGAACTGATCTCTAGTGTTACTCTATCATTCACACCCACGGTTCTTCACTTCCATTTGAAGTGGCAATGCTCAAAAATTTCTGTACGCATACTCATAGAGTAAGGGGCTCGTATTTAGTAGGGGTCCTTCTACCCTATGAGTGTCTATTTTAGTATGCTCATTAATATATTGAGATCACGTTAATACAGTAAATCCAATTTTCCAATGTTTTTCTAGCCAATGCTCAAGGCTGTAACCCAGATAAGTTGTGGGGAGTTGTGGGGAGTATTCCTTCCCATCCCTTTCATCTGTCTGGCAGATGCCTTTCAGCCCTGTCTCAAGGCTGCGCTGTTGACTACTTGGGATGTGTTTTTCTCTAACTGGAATCTGTTTTGGTCTAATTCTTAGTGTTTCACTGTTATGTGAGCCCTATTTTTACTCCGCATGTCTCTTTTGTTTGTTTTTATGTGATTTTTCCCCACATGTGATTTTTTCCTAAAATTTTACTTATTTCAATTAATAAGTGACATCAGTTCCCCTGTTTGAGACTTAAATATATATAAACTCTTAATTATTTAATTCTCACTCATGTTTTCCTTTTGGACATATTTGCACAATGATGTCTTATTAGGTTGAAGTTGCATTTTCTCCTTATTAAGACTGGGAATAGTTTTCCTTGAGGACAGAGCTTGGTTATAGCATCTTAAGGTGCATTGATAAGTATATGTGTAGACACACAAATGCTAATATAAAGATTACTACTAATCCTGCAATTTTTCTTAACCAACTGCTAAGCCTGGAAACCAAGAAATAAGCCAGTTCTATGTTTCAATAAATCCAGGAGAGATGACATCCTTTTCAATGTGTCATGGTTTAACACTGGCCCAGCAATTAAACTGAGTAACAGATGCTCTCTATTAATCTCTCTCTCCTCCCTGATAAAGAAAGGAGAGAGAATAAGGGAGAGAGACTTATGGGTTGGAAACTAAACTACACAACTTTAATGAAACAGTAATGATAAATAGGAAAAATTGCTAAATATATACAAATATACTAATATACAGGAAAATTGATACCACGTCCCTTCCCTCCTTTTCCCCCAGTAACTCTCAGGTCACCACCGAGGCTGCAGGGCAGCCCTGGGAAAGTCCAGGCTGGACTCCTGGCGTTGGCAGCAGTTGGGAACTGGAGGCAGGAACACACAGATATGGGCTGGCACGGATCAGGACCACAGGCAGACGAACGGACAGAAGCCTCCCAGGATGCTGAAGGAAACAGGGAACGGGTGAAGAAAGGGAAGCAGGAAAGGCAGGAAGGGTAGGAAGCTGGAAGCTGGAAACTAGCTTGACCTTTGTGATCCCTCAAATCTATAGTGAGTATGGCGTGTATGGGATGGAATACTCTGTTTGGCCAATTCTGGCATCTATCTTATCCGTTCCTCCCCAAAGGAGGGCTGCAGGTGGGTCCTCTTTATTCCTTCCGGAGGGTAAAATGTTCCTCAGACCTGAGCAGTGTCCTTGGCTCTGCACACCAGTCTCCAGCAGTAACTATAAACATCAAGTGTTATCAGTCCCAGAAGCAGACACTGACTGAGAAACTTGCTGTTAATTTCAGCAAGTGCAACTACTTACAAGAGACTTAGCTGAAAGCAAAAGTACAAGACAGAAAATCACCTTTATCCTGGCCCAAACCAGGACAGAATGTCATGTAAAACTCAAGTCTGTCACTAGTTCTAATACTTTACCTATGTTAGAGGTTGCATGTTTATCCAGGGGATGGTCCAGGAGATATTGGAAGGAATAGGAGCACTGATCATAGGTATCCCTAAAGTGAAGAGGTCGATGAAATGTCCTGCAGGTGGCTGGGTAAGGTTTTAGAATCTCCACCCCTTGTTCTTGTGGGAGATTTCAACTTACCAGATGTTTGCTGGAAATAAAATACCGCAGACAGGAAGCAGTCCCAGAGAAGTATGTGGGAGTGGAATGTGTGGAAGATAACTTCCTCACATAGCTGGTGACTGAGCCAACTAGGGAAGGCCCTCTACTAGACCTACTGTTTGTGAACAGAGAGGGACTAGTGGGAGATATGAAGGTGTGGAACAATCGCTAGAATTGTAAGAAATTACCTAGATTGCATTTGTGCTCTGTAAGTAAAGGTACAGTACTTGGAGCCAGTGGAATGTGGCCAGTGTACATGACTACCATAAATGTGGCCCTATCAGGGGTACTCAGTGTGCTAACAACAAGAGAACAACAAGAACAACAAGAGACATTGCATGGAGGGTGGAGCGGAGTGGAGACACCACAGCTACACTCTGTGGCAACAATACCAACTAACTGCACTTTTGATACCCTGGGCCAACCACCTCCCACCCTTTGACGAATGCTGTTCCCACAGTGTACTTTTGTTCGTTATAATCTCATTTTGAGATAAAAAACACACCCCATCCCTAAAGTTGCCCACCTCCAAGGTGTGACCACCCCTCACGGAGGCACGCACCTGATTTTTTGTAGCCTATACCTTTAAACACAAAGTGAGAGAACTTTGCACCAATCACAATAAAGAATATGCTTGACTAGAGTCACTCAAGCTCCACCTGACAGGTAAAACAGTGTAAAAATAGTTAGTGGGGAATGGATGACAGAAAAGACACCATCACAGGGACACCCCTGACCTCTGGAACTAGTCAACAGGCTGAGCCCCTCTTCTCCCCCATTGAGATGCCTTTGGGTAAGATTTGAACACTAGTGTATTCCTTTTCCCTATACCTCTGTAGAGTCTCTTTAATAGTATAAATCTCTACATCCACAGTTTCTGGCCAGGCTCTCCTCCTGTCCCCCAAGATATAGAGTACTCCATAGGCTAGCTATTTTGCATGTGCTTCTGTTGCAGACAGGAATCTATTACTGGAAATCCAAAAGAATTTGTATACTATTGCTTTAATAAATCACACTATTCATTAATCTTGTGGTATGAAACCTCATTCAGTGTGGCCAAATTCCAGCACATGTCTGCAGTAATTTCTTGACTAATATGGTGTTAGTAGTGTATCCAGACCCTTGTTTTCCAGCCTACTAAAGGTGAATTGGCTATCACTCAGAATATAAGCCCAGCCACCCCCAGCTCCTTTAATATCTGAGAGTCAGATGGATTGCTACGGGGTTTATTTTCTACCACATTTCTTTACTCACTTTAACACAACCAAAAGTTGGAGGCCGCCTTGGACAAAGCAACCATGAGATGGCTGAGTTTTCGATTCTTAGGGAAGTAAAGAGGGAGGTCCATAGAACTTCCTTCTTGGACTTCCAGAGGACAGACTTTGACAAGTTTAGGAGATTGGTCGATGGCATCCCTTGGGACATAGTCCTCAAGGACAAAGGAGTTCAGGAAGGCTGGACATTCCTGAAGAGGGAAACCTTCAAGGCACAGGAACAAGTTATACCTGTGAACTGTAAAATGAGCTGACATGGCAGAAGACCAGCCTGGCTAAACAAGGAACTTTGGGTAGAACACACAAAGAAAAGGAAACTCTACTGGCTATGGAAGAAAGGGCAGGCAAATCAGGAAGAGTACAGAGTTGTTGCAAAGGTATGTAGGGAGAAAATTAGAAAGGCCAAAGCTCAGCTAGAATTTAACCTTGCCAGTATAATTAAAGATATTACAAAGTGTTTCTATAAATACATCGACAGTAAAAGAAGGACTAGGGAGAATCTCCACCCTCTACTGGATGCAGGAGGGAAACTTGTGACCAAGGACAAGGACAAGGCTAAGCTGCTGAGTGCCCACTTTGCCTCAGTCTTATTCAGAATTGCCGGTTGCTCCCTGAGGGTCCAGCTCCCTGAACTGGAAGACAGGGATGGGGAGCAAAATGAAGCCCCCATAATCCGAGAGGAAATGATCAGTGACCTACTGTGCCACACAGATGTGCACAAGTCTATGGGACAAGATGGGATCCAACCCAGGGCACTAAAGGAGATGGCAGAAGTGCTCACCAAGCCACTCTCCATTATTTATCAACAGTCCTGGCAAACTGTGGAGGTCCCAGTAGATTGGAAACTGGCAAATGTAACACCCATCTACAAGAAGGGCTGAAAGGATGATCCAGGAAAACTATAGACCTGTCAGTCTGTCCTTGGTGCCAGGGAAGGTTATGGAGAGGTCATCTTGAGTACCATCACACGGTACATGCAAGACAACCAGGTGATCAGGCCCAGTCAGCATGGGTTTACAAAGGCAGCTCCTGTCTGACTATCCTCATCTCCTTCTACAGCAAGATGACTCGCCTAGTGGATGAGGGAAGAGCTGTGGGCATTGTCTATCTGGACTAAAGCTTTTGGCACTGTCTCTCACAGCATTCTTCTTCAGAAACTTATGGCACTTGTCTTGGATAAATATACTCTGCATTAGATGAAAAACTGACTGGATGGTCACGCTGAAAGAGCGGGAGTGACTGGAACTAAATCTGGATGGTGACCGGTCACGAGTGGTGTCCCCAGGGTTCAGTGCTGGGACCTGTTCTCTTTAATATCTTCATTAATGATTTGGGATGAGGGGATTGAGTGTACCCTCAGGAAATTTGCAGATGATACCAAGCTAGGTGGGTGTGTTGATCTGCTGGAGGGTAGGGAAGCCTTACAGTGGGACCTAGACAGGTAAGACCAATGGGCCAAGGTTAATTGTATGAGGTTTAACAAGGCCAAATGCCAGGTCCATAGAGAAATTAATGAGTATATTTCTTATTTCCACTTGTGCACACCACCAATTTCAGGAATGGCTTTAAAACTTTCTTTCAACTTGCCCCAACAAATCAGTACTGTTACTTTCTTTAAAGGGCCCTCACAATTAGTAACTACTGAGTGTGTGGCTCTGCTAATAAAATTTATAGTTTCACACAGCCCTGATTAATTGGAAGCAGATGATCAGCCAAGCGACTATTAATAATTTCCTCCTATCCCCTTCTGCCTGAGTGAGATTTCTCCCCCGCCATCAAATTCACATCAGTTTCCAAATTCTCCTGTTGCCTATCTTTCAGCATCTGTTTGGGCATTCATTCCTCCAGTGCCCCTCCTCCTGGAAATATGCACACTGATTTAACCCTAACAAGGCTTGATTTGGGCAGTTCGCCAAAGACAATGATCTTGCATATCTCCCTCTGCTTTTTTTTTTTTTTTTCCTTATCCACATCTCTGAAGATTACTCTCAGTTATAGCAGTAGCAAGCTGATCCCCATACAAGATTAATTGCTGATATTGCTTAAATCCATTCCAGGTCCCTCCTGGAGTCAGGATCCCAATCTGGGTTCTCCCAGGGCATAACCAGATTAATATAATCTTGTGCACATTTCTGTTCTTTTTTAAACTTTCTCTGAAACTATTCGCTTTTCCTCAGTAGTGAGGGCATCTCTGAAGGTGCCTGGATATCTTGCCCACCGGGGTTATGTGTCATCATGATAATTTTGAGTAGCCTGTATGTCCCTGTCACCCTTTGAACATGAAGAACTAAAGAAGGAGGGCTTTCAGACGGAGAGGGGTGGAACACAAAGGGAGGGAGGTGTCAATTCCCTCCCATTTCCTGCCCATACTCTAAAAGGTCGGGAATGCCAGCAGCTCCTCATGAGTACTTTCTGCTTGCTGCTGGCTGCGCTGCTGTTCCCCTGCACTTCTTTACTACCAGTTTGCTGTGTGCTCGTCAGAGTCCATATCTGTAGGATTGTAATTTTGTAGATATTTGTATTCTTTGTTACTTTATCCCTTATTACCTTTCCCCTGTCCTGGTTTGGGCCAGGATAAAGGTAATTTTCTGTCTTATACTTTTGCTTTCAGCTAAGTCTCTTGTAAGTAGTTGCACTTGCTGAAATTCACAGCAAGTTTCTCAGACAGTGTGTGTTTCTAGGACTGATAACACTTGATGTTTATAGTTACTGCTAGAGACTGGTGTGAAGAGCCAAGGACACTGCTCAGCTCTGAGGAACATCTTATGCTCTGGAAGGAGAGAAGTAAAAAGGTCCCACCTGCAGCCCTCCGCTGGGGAGGAACAGACAAGATAGATGCCAAAATTGACCAAACAGAGTATTCCATCCCATACATGTCATACTCAGTATAAATTTGAGGGATAACGAGGGTCAAACCCCTTCTTCCCTTCCTGCTTCCCCTTCTTTGCCTGTCCCTGTTTGCTTCAGCATCCTGGAAGGATCCCGTCCGTTCGTCTGCCTGTGGTCCTGATCCGTGCCAGCCCATATCTGTGTGTTCCTGCCTCCAGTTCCCGACTGCTGCCGACTCCAGGAGTCCAGCCTGGACTTTCCCAGGGCTGCCCTGCAGCCTCGGTGGTGACATGAGAGTTACTGGGGGAGAACGGGGGCGTGTGGTATTAATTTTCCTGTATATTTTTATATATTTAGCAATTTTTCCTATTTATCATTACTGTTTCATTAAAGTTGTGTAGTTTAGTTTCCAACCCTTTAGTTTCCAACCTTTTCCAACCCTTTCTCTCCCTTATTCTCTCTCCTTCCTTTATCAGCGAAGGGAGGGGGATTAGTAGAGAGCATCTGTTACTCGATTTAATTGCCAGGCCAGTGTTAAACCGTGACACCTGTGTTAGTAAATCTGTATCCAGTTGTTTTCAGTTTTCAGTCTCTGGAGATATCATTTACTCTGGTCTCCGGTCTTTATTCGCCTTTTATCTTTTCTTTGTAAAGAGGGGTGGAATAGAGAGTAATCCTGTCCTTAGGTTTGTGGTCCACCCAAACAGCTAAACTGTGACAATCCCCTCCAGATTAACCTGATAAAACCCCACAGGCTGTTTCCAGTTTAACAAATCTGACACTTTAAAAGGGACATATACATAAATAAGCTGCCCCTCAACCCCAATCACTGGTCTTAACGGGGCTTGAACAGCTGAACACTGTCCCCTCGTGCTCCTGGCCACTGAACTGAAATTCGTATCCTCTGATTGTCTGCTCTCTCCCCTGTCACACCTCTCCTCTACAGAGGTTGTGCATTTTCAGGGTGGGGAGGGGGAGCTCAGGGGACAAACAGCTGCACATCTTTTACATCCTCATCCCCTTTCACCAACTTACAACAATCTTACAAGCTTTCAGTCCTGCATGCAAAATGTAATTCTTGTTAATACCACACTACTTTTGAATCTGTGGCCTTCCATACAAAATCACAAAAGGATCCACATATGGCATGTCATCCCACTTATCCATGCTACAACAAAACATCATTAATTAAGATTTAATAAAGTTACATTTAGTGGCTGACAGTGATTACAATACCTTATAAGTTTCTCTTCTGTCATTAGAACATTCCCAAATATTTTGCAATTTGTAAAGTTGCATCCTGGTACCTCACTGGCAGTAGTTGTACCCGTACCACAACTGTAAAAGAATTACTACTCTTACAAACACTCAGCTCCAGCAGAGTCGAATACCACTGCCTTTGAGTTGTTTACTGCCCAACACTGGAGAAGATCCACTGGAGTTCCCTGATGAACAGATCGATGCATGCTGGAGCCCAGGGTGGTCCAGTATACTGTCAGGAGGCAACACAATACAGGCAAGGCTCTATGGCAGTGCTGCCTGGGTCACCAAAACCGTTGTCCCAAAATTGCAACAAAGAACTGTATCTCTAATGTTACTTTATCACTCATACCCATGACTGGTTTGCTAATTCCTCACTTCCATTTGAAGTGGCAATGCTCAAAAGTTTATGTACGCATATTCATAGAGTATAGGGCTCATTGTTAGTAGGGGTCCCTCTATCCTACCAGTGTGCATTTTAGTATGCTAATAGCTCATTATTATATTAATGTCATGCTAATACAGTGAATCCAATTTCCCGATGTTTTTCTAGCCAATGCTCAAGCCCGTACCAAGATAAGCTGTGGAAGTATCCCTTCCCATCTCTTTAATCTGTCTTGCAGATGCCTTTCAGCCCTGTCTAAGGCTGTGCTGTTGACTACTTGGGATGTGTTTTTCTCTAACTGGTATCTGGTTGTATCTAATTCTTACTGTTTTACTGTTATGTGAACCCTATTCTGCATATCTCTTTTGTTTGCTTTTATGTGATTTTTTTCCCCAAATGTGATTTTTCCCTAAAATTTTACTTATTTCAATTAAAAACTTACATCAGTTTTGCCTTACAACTCCTTTACATTTTTTGAAATAGTTTCTGCTTATATGTGGTTCATTACACTGCTGCTCTGATCTTCCTTTTTATTTATTTTTTTTTTTCAGCACAGCATAAATGTTAATGCTGAACCACACTGCTGACAGGTAAGTAAGACGTTCTGTCTTTCCTCAGAGACTGTGATGTCATTCAGACAGAAGGGATAACATGACAGCTTGACAGCCTTTGTACACCTTACACATTGTAGTGATATAAAAGCAGTGAGGCAGCACGCAGAAGGTATCACAGAAAATGCAGCCTCGTTTGAAGATGACAGACAGGCTGGGAGATACTTTCCCAGCAGCATACGCAGATGTCTGGAGGAGCCCCATGGTAGTATTTCAAACACAGCCTTCTGCATAGGAGTTCACACTGTAGAAATCTGGCCTTCTCCACAGCAGCTTGACCTCCAAGCTTGCTGAATTTTCACTGCAAAGACATCTGGAGTCTGAATAGTGTCCTGTCCCCCACAAAGTGCAAAGCTGAACATGGGTTAAAAACTACCTGCAGCATCCGTTATACACAGCGTGTCATCCAGCCAAATGAGGCTGTAGCAAAATTGGTTAGCTTTAAATTAAGGAGTTTAATTTTTCATCCACTTTAACAGTGATGAAATACTGTTTTCAGTGTTTCAGAAGATGGTGATGCTGTGCACAGCCAGAGTAGGGAAGGCCTGGGCAATGCTGGGAGTCCCTAGGAGGCCCCACATGTGGCTGCTGGGAGGTAAAGGGAGTACAGACCACAGGGACAAAGAGATGGGGACGCAAGATGCCAGGCATGGGTGCTAGTGATGCCCACCCTGGCCTGTAGCCACCCAGGCTACCTATGCTTATAGCTTTCTATCAATCAGCTCTTCCTCACCTCTTCCCCTACTCTGTGCTTAACACTGGCACTGGACCAGACCACACACTGGGTGGGACTGAGTGAGAATTCAGTTCTCCCCACAGTAATATGGGGTGTCTTTGGCCACTGCATCCCTCTCGTCATCTCCAGCTGTCACACACATCCACAGCAACCTGCCACATGCTTTTCTGTACCTTGAGTCCACAAGGACACCAGAGCAAAGGGAGACAGATGCAAAGTGAGAGAAGCTGGACATGGTGCAGGATCCTGGTGGAGGGGAACAGAAGGCTCAAGCCTTTGTCCACCCCACTGTTCTCAACCCTGCATCCCTGCTGTGATGCTCTGCTCCCTGCTTACCACAGCAGCAGCCTGGCCCAAGATCACACTGGGTAAGACTTCTGCCAGGTCTGGGGGATGATGTCTGGAGTCCAAGTGCTGGAGGTTGAGGGGTTAATGCTGTTCATTCTCAGGCAGGAACCAATTCAAACACTTTCTTCCAGGGAGCATTGTGTATAAATCATTGGCTTTGTTCTTCATAGTGATAGCTGAGCTCATGGCCTTCAAGCTATTCTCTGCCTTGATCTGCTGGAAAGGAACTGAGGCTGAATGCAGAAAGATGCTACATAGTCATAGAAGGAAATAGCCAGAGACTGGTATTTCTCGTCCAGTTCAGACTGCAGTAACCCATGGTGCTATAGCCCAGCACTGGTGACTCATGAGTCTGTGCTTCTGCCTTTTTTTTCTCCCCTTAAAGCTCTTCCTTTGCCACAGGCATTTACACAAGTGTAAGGTGCCATGTCAAGATGAGGCAGAGATGTCTGGGTGATCTTAGACCTGAGGTTCTACAGAACAACAGGGACACTTAACAACTCAGCTGTCCTGATGAATAATCTAAAGTCCTTGCAGAGTTCAGCAGGTCCCTCTTTTCATCTGGCCCTTGGCTCATGGCTACCCTATCTGGCCAGACAAACTCATTTCAGAGCCCTTCCACCAGCAGCAGGTTCAGCCAGGGCCTCGGGAGGACCGTGTCCTACAGAGATGGACAGAAGTGACCACTTCATCTCCAGAGCCACTGGTATCTCAGTAGGTTATGAATTGAAAAGTCTGACACAAAGTGTAGAATTCATTATCATAGGTGACACCATGGCCAACAGTTCAGTTCAGAAAGGAATTAACCACATTGTCATTGCATTTCCCCAGGGAAATGTGTTGGTCAGATGTACATAAAGAAGGGTCAGGTTTTTAAAATGCTTCACATGGGAAGGGAGGAAGTGGAAGACAGCTCATCTCTTTCTGTACTACAGCTCCAGCTGATGGCCCACAGGTTCTGGTGCTGCACTGCTGAAGCATCACCTCTTTCCTATCAGATATGTTTCTAGGTGTCCTCTTTAAGGAAGTGTTGGCTTAAATTCTACAGCAGGTCAGGGAGAAGAGCTGGTGCTGTGGGCTCTGCTCCCCCTGCAGACTGAGCCTACTCCCAGTCCCTGCCTAAACAGATAAGCTCTACCAGAAGCAGGTGGGACCACAGAGGTAGCCGAGAACAGCTGTTACTGCGTGTATGTTTATACAAGCTCAGCACTGGAGTGCATTCAGAAATATGATGTTTTTTCCCTTCACTTTTAGACCTAAGAATAAATACAAGCAAACAAATGGCTACTTTAGTAATGGTATTTTATTGTTTCCATGACTTTGAAAGAACACAAAACTTGGAAAATATTCCTAAATTGAAATAACTGTAATACACAACAAGAAAAATAATGATCTGATTCCACAAACTGTTACTCATGCAAGCAAACCTAAGTCCTAATATTCACACTGACTTCAGGACTCTAAATTTTACCCAAAACTGTGCTAATCCCCTGGTGCAGTGTCCAAAAATATAATCCTTTGATTTCCAGATAATCTCATATGTATGTCTATATATGTATATATGCATATGATACATGCACACATATGTATGTTCCTTTTAGGTCTAGGAAGTATGTACATACATGTAGGTATGTATGTAGGCAATATGTATATATCCAAGATGCATGTAGAAAATAATACATATATTCATGTACAATATGTGTGCATATGTGTGCATGTATATAATACATACGTGAAAGTGCTTCTGCTCTCCAGTTCACCAGGAACATGACTTGTACAGACAAGGACCAAAACCAGGAGTCTAAGAATGAAAAGCTGAACCCACACACATATCACCTGGTGATGATCCCCTTTGCCAATAGGCAATACTGTGGGGTGGGGACTGAAATAAATTGGATGCAGCTTTATTTAATCCAATGAAATTTAGCTAGCATCAAGGAAGCCCTGCATTAGACTCCATATGTACACCTCACACAGGTACATGTGGAGATGGATGCTCCTCTGAGCCCATCTATATGGACAGTGCCTTTAAGTACACTCCCTCTGCAGGGTAGCAGGACACATGAGAAAGCTGCAGCCCCTTGCAGGCAGGTATCTGGGGGTCCCCCAGAATCTTTATTGTTGGCCCCAGGGGTGGGGACTGGAGGAGGGGCTGGGAGGACTGAGTGACATCCCTGTCTGGCTGCTTGCACCTCACATGAGTGCCATGCCATCCATGATGCAGCTGCACTTCTCAACAACCATGTTGGGAAACTCAGCTGCCTCTATCTCAGTGTAGTTACCCCTCTTGACCAGGTACATGATGGGGAGTGGGGAGGTCTCTGCCACACTGCAGGTGTGCTCCCCATAGCTAAAGGGCTGCAGGGGGCCGGGGGGATGCAGGCAGCCCCCTGAGCATTGGTAAGCCTGGTACCCTGCTGGCTCAATGATCCAGTACTGCATCCAGGCAAGCTCACGGAAGTTGATGTAGTGTTTCTGTCGGCAGCAAGTGGACTTGCCTGTCACCGTGTCTTCTGTGCAGTCCCCAGGACCCCTGTGTACCATGGGAGAAACAAGAACTGATGCCAGAACTGGACACTGGGAAGGTGGGAGAAATAATCTTTCCTGTTAACAATACAGTCAGGCCCTGAGCTGTGAAACCTGGGCCATGCTTAGGTTTTATTTGAATATTCAGATGACAAATATGGGAAGAAGAGAGTTGTGACTCAGCAGCAACTTTCTATGTCCTCCATTTGCAGCTACTTCTGAAGGCAAGAGCTGCACACCCTGGGTTGGCACAGGGGCACAGTACAATAATTCAGGGGCAAAGTTACACCAGAGACAGTACAGATTTAGGTTTCATACATACCCATAGTCTTCCAAGTTTAGGGTGTAAAGTACAAGTTCAGGTTTGCCTAGGGCTTTATCCTTTGGGTCCTGAGAGATGAAATGCACAGTTTTAGCCATTTCTGAGGCATGGCTGCCTATCCTTTCTCCTTCAATCCAGACCTCCAGGAACATTGGCTCCTGCCTCTTGTTTTGCAGCCAGTAATGCACAGCCTGTGTCACATCAAAGTTCTTCCAGCCTGACTCATGTATAGGAACCAGCCTGCACAATAAGGGCTCAACATTAGAGAAAAGCTATCAGATAAAGCCAGAGCTTACAGCACTGTTACTGCAGCAGGATAATTTTCTTACCATAGGTTGTCGTGTGTCTTGATTACACGATGATTTTTGCTGAGTGCTCTGGGCAAGCACCCACAGCAAGTAACTCACACTTCAAAAAGAAGCAAGCAGATCTAGCAGAGACTGAATGGCTAAATAGAACCCCTTGTGCATGTTTATGTCAAGGTATTCATCCATGCTCAAGCAGAAATATGGCAGTAGAATATTAGAAGCAGCCTCAATATTCATGACCACAGCCAGGTAAACACTACTACTCCCACCTGCTTCTGTCCTAGCTGCGTTAGTGCCATAAGTTTCTACCCACCCAGAAAATTGGTTTATTGTCCAACTCTGCCTTCAAGTGTTGTTAAACTTCTGTAGCTAAAGACTACAGTATCAGATGCTTTTTGCATTATTTACTTATTTAGCACAGCTAATGAACAGGCCAATGGAAAAAATTCCAACAGCCAGAACCCATGTGAGTTAGAGGATGAGAGAAGAGAATCAGGTGGAGGCTTTTAGAGGGGAAGATCTAGCAGTACATGGCATCATTCAATACAGAAATACATTTTATCAATGAATCATAGTATATTGCAATCTTAACCTTAATAATATTGCAATCTTAATCTTAATATGCTCTTACAAATTAATTCTGGGTTTAGAATCTATAGACCCTGATTCTACAGATGTAACCCCATCAGATGGATGAGAGGCATAAACACAAGACACCCAGAGGATCCATACCCCATACCTAGAGTCCTGTCTTCAGAAGAGGTCACTTTTTTACCTGGAGTCTATCAGGGAGGTCCTGTTGGTACCATTCTGTTGCTGGTGGACCCAGTACACACTGACTCTGGCATTGGAAACAGGCCTGTGAGACTGCTTGGCAGGCAGGTTTGCTCTGTCCACAGGTTTTTTGAAAAGTTTCAGTTCAGCCATTGTCACTTCGCTGTTTTTAGGTATTCTGCCGTCCATATCAAAGATCAGGTTCTGGCGTGTGGTGGTGTCAGAGTAGAGGACTTCTCCTGCCATGCCTGTGCATATTGGGGAAAAAAAACCCACACCTTGTCACTGCCATCCTGGTGAGCAATGCCACCACATCTCTTCCACGATTATCATCAAAACACACCCCTTCCACATTCCCTTGTAGCAGGTCCTGCAAATACCCTAATTTCTCTTCTATGTCTGAGTCTCTTCAGCCTGGAGGCAATGGAAAGAAATCTATGTAAGTTGCCCCCAAATTGAACAAATACAGAAAGGTACTCCTCTCCCTGTGCCAGTGCATCAAAGCAGGAAAATACAATGAAAAGACATTTTGTTTGCTGCCCAGGGTTTTATATACATCTTTTGAAACAGAAACAAGTTTTAGGGGTCCTTGTCTTTTTGTCATTTTGTCTGTACAGCTGATCTCCTTGGTATTTTGGTATTTCTCCAGGGAGTTAAAAAAAAAAAAAAAAAAAAAAAAAAAAAAAGTAAAAAAAGAGGGAAAAAAAAAAGCAAAACAGAACAGGGGACAGAGGAGAGTAAAACATCCTCAGAGAAGTATGATTCCTACTAGAGGACTTTCTGGTGTTTTGACCAGAAAACTGCAATGAATGTCTACACTTTCTCCTGACATTTATTTTTTACATAATTTTTCCACCATGGGTACCTTTTACCACCTTGGCTTTTCTCTTCCATCCAGCTCCAGCAGCAGTCTGCCCTTTGCAAGCACTGTAGGACCCCCTCTCCAGGTGCCAGGAGTCACTATAGCATGTTCCTCTTTAAGATGCTGTTACATGCACCTCTTCTATAGACGTTTGGAGGCAGACCCAAACCTCATTCCCCTCGTGGGTTTGCCTCTGCCCATCCCAAGGGAGAGTGGGCTTCCCCTGGCAGCAACACAGTGCTCCGTGAGCTCCCAACAGCAGTGACAGCAGAAAGGTTACCTGCATTGCCAGGGATCCCCCTGAGGATGCCAGCCAGGCTCGGCAAAGCTCGGCGCTTCACCCTCTGGTGCTTCAGCATGGAGAAGTATTTGTTCTTTACATGGTCTGGGATAACCAAATCCATCAAGTCTCTCTTATGGAATTTAGGGACCTCAGAGAGCCCCAGCTGCTTCAGCAACATCTCCTTGAACCCTTCCTGGCTAAATGCTTGGATCATGACAGCCATGCAGAGGACACAGAGCATCCGGGTGAAGCTTGTGTCCATCCTCCTCTGTCAGGGAAGCAAAGATGAAGGGGCAACCTCCCCAGCACAGAGATGCAGTGGCAGGCTGCCTGCATGAGATGGAAGTCCCCTGCAATACGTTTTTATAGGCAGCTTTGTCCCACTGGCACAACAAATTCCACAAGTGGGGATGAAGCAGAGGACTTGAAAGGATCACTTGCCTGTCAGTAGACACATGCCAGTTTAACACCTTTAATTTAAAGTTAATACAAGAAGGCTTAGGGGAGCCTCCAAATTCCTTCACAGATAAGAAGTTTCCCTAATTTTTTAATTCCCTGTAAACTTTTACCCAGAAACCCCCCGAGTGATCAGTGTCTCATGTTCAGACTAGGTCAGCAAGAAAATGCATCTGCAGAGTATATTGCTTTATGTACCACACCATACAATTCTTACAGGAAGCAACAATCTTTATCACAAGGGGACTTGGTACCTAAAACAGCCAATGTCAATCAGGAAAATACTTCTTTTGCTGGAAGTCCATCTTTATGGCAATCATTGAAGAATAATTAAATAATTTCTGGCAGGGATAGGTACCACTTTGAACTCTGTGTATCTGTATCAAGATCATGAATCAAGGCAGTGAATCACAGCAGCTGAATGGTTTATGGCCTTTTACACTGCTTTTGAATCACACAAAGTAGAAGATGTACAGGCCTGGTATTTTAGAAAAAAGCCCCATCACTCTTTATGGATTCCTCTGGATTTAATAATACTTGTGCTTAAAAGAAGGCTTTATATAAAGGCAGATCGCCTTTCTGCCTCTGCTTTTCCACAATGTGGATGAAGAATATTGGTATTTTGAATGCTATTAACAGCCATGATAGAGAGAAGTCTCTGGAGAGTAAAGGCAACCTGGAGGCTGGGGTTGGGGGAGTGTTGGTTGTTTGTCTTGAGGTCAACCTTTGAATTTGACCTTTGCTTCCCTGGCTTTTGTTGGCATAAGATATGGAAGCCTATTTTTTAAATCAGTCTCAGAAGTGAATTGGAAAAATAAATTTTATCAACAAAACTGTGAAGAAGCACAGAACTTGGGGCATGTTTTCACCCTCTCCAGTAGTAACAAGTATAGAAGGGCCTGAGCATACACATAAATGTCTTTAACATCAGAAGTTCTTTGGCTTTTATGTGTCTCCATAAATGATTTAAGATTGGCCCAGTTTCATCTAATGTCCAGGCTGAATGGTGTGCCCTGACAAAATCTGTCCTAAGGACCCAATGAAATGACCTTGTACAAAAGCACCAGCCTGTGCTCCTTAAACCAAGTGCCAGCCAAGGTAACCTTTAATACTCAGAGGGAGGCAACAAAGCCATCTGAAAGAACCTAACTAAGCACTTCTATTACTGCTCGTTTTGTCTGTATAACCTTTTAAGAACCTCATCTCCTTAAGCATGATAAGTTCTTCAGATGCTAGAGGTTGGATTGAGTTTTAAGCCTAAAATGGAAACATGGACTATAAACTAAAAGTTTGTGCATGGCTTGGGGCAGTACATTCTTTAATCTTTCTCTTTAAGTAGCATCTTTCTCTGAACAAATCAATCTTTTGTTATATTTATTTCCAAGACACAAATAGCAGTGAGAAATATCCACATCATTTGACTGCCTGAACTTTAAACTCATGTCTAAAGCTCCTCCTCTTGTGAATAAGAGGAGGGAAGGGGTCTTTTTTGCTGTATTCTTTGTGACCCTCTCAGTCCCTTAAGAAGCTGCTGTAAACCCCACTGCTCTCTCTGTGCTGCCCCCTCAGCTAAATAGTATGTTACTGATTTGCATTGAATGGGACAAATGCAGTCACAGGATGAGCAGCATTGGAGGCTTTGGTCACAAAAGGCACCCAAAGTTTCCTATAGATACAATCTGTAAGTGTTGACTAATACAATTCCAGCAGTGAATTTGTTATATTTATATAATCAGAGTCACCTGGATAAAACTGCTGTTCATGCATTTGTAATGGTCTCTGTTTTAACATGTTAGAAGACCTGGTTCTGTAAACCTTTATCCATCCAATTTGTCTTTGTTCTGGAGAGTGGTCCTGCTATGTTAGCGAGCACTCTTCAGAATAACACGATTGCATGAAAGGAAAATGCCTGTTGCTTCAGCAACACCTGACTTTCCTGGATACAGATGCAACTTCTATGGATGATGTCTAACTTACCAGGACTCTTCACTGTCCAATGTGTATTGGAAGATGATTTATGAGCTTCACACATAAAATAGAATTATTGACCAAACAGTTTAAGCTTAGCTAAGAACAAAACAGAGGATGTGGACTGTAGGCTTTTCACAGGAGAGTGACTGTCTGGTCCAATTGGAGGATTTGCCATTCCCCTCTTTTGTCATGCAAACAAGAAAAAGTCAGGAATTCAAGTAGCTCTTTTTGTGTAATGTGTATTAGAACCAGTGTGGCACCTTCAAAATGTCAGGGGATTTAAAGAGACTTCAAGGGATGAGCAGTTTGCAGTTTTAATAAAAGAGCACTTCATGAAGAGAAAATGTCTATATTTAAACTTTTAATCTAGTTAGAACCAGTTCTCAAAGCAATTTGCTGGCTATATCTATGCAATGATTTTTGGTAAATACATTAAATGGGTTTAAAGAGAAAGTGTGAAAAGCTTAACTAATTATGGAATTATTGTCCTGGGAAACAAGATTATCTCAAATTTGAATTTCCATGGACATATTTTGTATTACGGTTAGGCCATATTAAAAGAGAGGAAGATGTGGTGACTGGAGGCATCTTGGTCTTAGCCACCACAAAATCATTAAGTTCTCGATATTTAGTGAAATAAGGAGAGTGTGGCAAAACTTCCACCATGGACTTCCAGAAGGCAGACTTTGGCCTGTCAGAACATTGAGAGAATGCCTTGGGAGCCAGTCCTGAAGGACAAAGGGATCCAGGAAGGCTGGAAGATCTTAAAGAAAGAAATCTTAAAAGCACAGGAGTGGGCTGTCCCCATGCTCAGTGAGATGAAATGGCAGGGAAGACAACCTGGCTGGCTGAACAGGGAGATTTTGCTGGGACTCAGGAAAAAAAGGAGAGTTTACCTCCTTTGGAAGAAGAAGCAAGCATCTAAGGATGAGTACAGGGATCCAGTTATATCATACAGAGAAAAAATTAGAACGGCAAAAGCAAATTAGAAAGGTTCAATCTGGGCATTGTCATATGGGACAATAAAAAAAGTTTTTACAATTACATTAACAATAAAAAGAGAGCCAGGGAGAATCTCCATTCTTTGCTGGATGCAGTTGGGGGGGAGGGGTGTGAAACATTACAGCCAAGGGTGAGTAAGAGGCTGAGGTACTTAATGGCTTCTTTGACTCTGTCTTCATTAGTCAGACCAGCTACCCTCAGAGTATTAAGCCGCTTGAGCTGGAAGATAAGGACAGAGAGCAGCACAACCCCACCATAACCCAGGTGGAAGCAATTAACGACCTGCTAGGGTACCTGGACACTCTCAAGTCTATGGGGCCAGATGGAATCCACCTAGGAGTATTGAGGGAGCTGCAGAGGAGCTCACCAAGCCTCTCCCCATCATTTATCAACAGTCTTGGTTAACAAGTAGGGTCCCAGTTGACTGGAGGCTTGCCAGTGTGATGCCCACATAGTAGTAGGGCCCAAAGGAGGATCCAGGGAACTACAGGTCTGTCAGCCTGACCACAGTGCCCAGGGAAATTACAGAGGGGTTCATCTTGAGTGTGTTTACATGGCAAATGCAGGACAGGGGATCAGGCCCAGCCAGCATGGGGTCAGGAAAGACAGGTCCTGCTTGATCAACCTCATCTCCTTTTATGACCAGGTGACCCACCCAATGGATGAGGGATAGGCTGTGGACAATGTCTACCTGGATTTTAGTAAAGTTGACACCGTCTCCCACAGCGTTCTCCTAGAGAAACTGGTGGCTCATGGCAAAGGCAGGTGCACTCTTTGATGAGTAAAAAACTGGCAGTATGGCCAGGCCCAGAGAGTTGTAGTCAATGGAGTTAAATCCAACTGGTGGCTGGTCAAAACAGCCACAGTTTGTGGCCAAACACAGTGGGGGTTCCCCTGGGCTCAGTTTTGGTGTCAGTATTTTTCAGTATCTTTATCAATGATCTAGATGACTGGACTGAGTGTTTCCTCAGCAAGTTTGCAGGTTCGATCAAGTTGGCTGGGAGTGCTGATCTGCATGGGGGTAGGGCTGTTGGTCAACACCTGGCTTGATATGAGCCAGCAGTGTGCCCAGGTGGCCAAGAAGGCCAGCAGCATCCTGGGTTTTATCAGGAATAGTGTGGCCAGCAGAAGGGAAGTGATTGCGCCCCTGGTGAGGCTGAGTACTGTATTCACTTCTGGGCCCCTCACTACAAGAAAGACATTGAGATGCTGGAGCAAGTTCAGAGAAGGCCAACCAAGCTGGTGAAGGGTCTGGAGAGGCTGAGGAAGTTGGGATTGTTTAGTTTGGAGGAGGCTGAGGGGAGATCTCATTGCACTCTGCAACTACTTGAGAGGAGCTTGAAGGGAGGTGGGTACTGGACCCTTTCCCCAAGTAAATAATGATAGGAGTAGAGGAAATGGCCTGAAGAACTTCTTTATTGAAAGAGTGGTAAAGTGATGGAACAGGTTGCCCAGGGAAGTGGTAGAGTCACCACCCCTGGAGGTATTTAAAAACCATGTAGATGAGGCACTTCAGGACATGCTGTAGTGGACATAGTAATTTTTTTGTTTATTTGGTCGATTGGTTATTTTATGCTTGTTGAGGTTTGGGTTTTGTTTTGTTTTGGGTTTCTGTTGTTATTTTGGGTTTTTTGGGGGGGTTGGACATGGTGATCTTATAGGTTTTTTTCAACCATGACAATTCTGTGATTCTGAATCCTTGCTTAAGTGATGTGAAAGGCAACAATTTTCATGTGCTACAAGGAATGCCCCTATTTGTACAACAGGGTTACCATATAGAGATGGGAGCACATCTCTATGTTGATTTTGGTACACTCTACCCCAATGTCGGGGTCTTATGAATCTAGGAATGTGGAGATAGAAATAGTAGTTATGAAGATGCAGTTACAAGAGAAAGGAGAATCCAAGCAGAAGTTCTGTTTCTTATTCTTTTTCAGTCTTATGCACACTGAGTTTTACAGAGCTAACAAAAAAGCCCCCACAAAATCAGCTGGTCATGTGAAGTGCTGGGTTAGAGGTTTCAGAAGTGGAACTGCAGGATGAGCATAAAGGCATTGCCTTCTCAAGCTGCCTGACCAACACACCCCAACAGCCACCAGCCAGTGGTTCTTCTGCCTCCAGAAGCAGCTGTGCTGTCAGCAGGGTGTGAATAGCCTGTTCAGTGTACAGAGACAGAGGAACAGCACTGAGGGCTCCCCTGGGACCAGTCCAGCTCATTGGCATTTGCATTTGTGCTCCCCACAGCCTCAGCCTGCTTAGTGAGAATCCAACATGGGGAAGTTTCATAAGATATGGCCTGACAAGACAAGACATCCAGCTTTTACCTGGCTCCTAGGGCCAGACTGAAAGCAGCAGAGCCACTCTGGCTCTGGAGAGTGCTGATCTATACTCCATCTTTTCTCCTGGTTCTGATTTATTCCTGAAATATAAATGTGTTAATTTTTGTGCCAAAAGGCTCTGAGCTCAATCAGGTATGTCCCTGACTTACCCATCCTTACACATGCATTCCTCCACAGTGAGCATAAAATCATAAAACAGACTTTACATCCATATCATGAACTCTAGGAAATACAACCATGTCAGAGCCCAGCCACATTCATTTTGATGTCATAGTGAACAGATCTCATACCAAAACCACCACAACCATAGTCTCAGTCCCCAACATTTACTGTGCCTACCAGCTAGAGAAACAGTTTCAGGAGGAAGTTTTGGGTTGCAAAGAATCACCTGCTTGGGCTGTACAGAAATTATCCGATTAATTTAATTTAGGCAAGGATTGCTAGTCTAGGCCAGATGGAACTCTCCAACAAAACATCTTACAGACCACATGTCCTGTTGAGTTCCTCTCACAACCGCTGGTGGTGAAGCCCGAGACAATAATGTTCCCTTATGCATTTATCCCACAACATATCCAGTATAGTAAAAACTCCATTTTATTTGAAAGAGATACTGCAAACCTGGTTTGATCTTGAGCTCCGTTCATGTCATTTCTGGTGCTGTGTATCTTAGACTGCACCAACTCAAGCACACCTTCCACAAGCAGCCTTCTACTCACTGGCTTCTTTTGGTCAAACAGCCCAGACAAAAGATTTAAAGATTGCCTGTTGGAAGAGGAATGGATAAAATGTCCAAAGTCCCACCATGTGCTAGATAAGCTGATGTCAGCTGGCTTGTTTGCAGGGTTTGTGTTGGCAGCATTTGCAAAATGCCAGTGTTCTGTCAGAAAAAAAGATCTGCAAGGTTTTTTCATTTGTTTGTTGTTGGTTTTGTTGTTTGTTTGTTTTAATGGAGAAGCAATCACAACTGTGTAAATATATCTTTTCCTGTACATTCAGCAGTCTCCTCCCCACTACCCTTGCCTGTGCTTTGTTTGTTGCTGAGGAAGAAGGATGTGTTACTGCTCTGATGGCTACAGAAAAGGCCACTAGCAAAGCTACTGACATCTAGCAAATGCTCTTGAATCAGATAAATAAGCATATGGCCCTAAATTGCTTGCTTCACACCACGGTCCACTTTACTGAGGAAATGTCTCCATGAATTAGAAATAGCTGTATTTGGTAGGGGCATCACTTAATTTTCTAATCAGAGCCCATATGTCTTCCTAGTAAAAATGTTTGGGTTTTTTTTCCCCTCTTTGCAGTTGTATGTTTACACTGTAAAAGTTTATCAACTTTCTTTAAGAGTATGTTTTTTTCTGCCTTAGTGATGCAAGTGAGAGCCCACCTCCAGGCCAGGCAGGGCTTGTGAGGTCCTGAGAGGCTGCACAGGCTCTCCCTGCCCCTGGCAATATTTGGTGCCAAGTTGGGTGTTCCTCAGTGCTCTCCAATAAATGTCATTGTGACGTGGGTCAGGGAGGCACCAGGCATGCCATAGCAAAATTTGGCAGCTGAAGGTTTGAATGCACATGGTGCTATCAACCATCCATGTTGACACAGCTTTTGGGCCAAACAGCTCTATGGACTTCCAGAAGTTTGGTGCATGTCCTCTACTCCTTACAGGTTCTACGCCAAGTTTGTGTAGCTACTGGCCTTCCAATAATTTAGAAATGCTCCTGTTTTCCCATCATGCCAATACACTTGGAATACTACTCATACTGTATCTGTGACTGTGAATAACCTGGCTTAATTACGGATTGTATTTCCTGTAGTTAATTTTCACTCTAATAACTTTTGCTTCACTGAACAGACTTTACTCTTTTGCTAAGAAAAGGAGAAAATTAATCACTTTTTCCAAACTCTGACAGGCAGAGAAAGAATTTCACTATATTCTAGCAGCTGTAACTTATTTCCACTACTGCAATAAGCTGAAAAGGCAGAAAGAGTATAATCTACATGTTAATAAAAGTCAAATATCTTTATTTACTGACTTTGCTGGAAGATACATTTTTTTTTCTGCAGTCTAAAAATAAAGATAAATGAACAAAGGTAAGTAAGATATGAAATGAACTTCTTCTGCTAAGCATTGTGAGAGGTCGTGCAAAACAGTAATTTGTTAGTTTAGTGCAAAAAAACCAAAAGGCTGTTTCTTGCTCTGGAAATTACCCACTAAAGCAGTTTCACCCTAAGCAAATTGCACAGATGCATATAGATGAGTTTTAAATATCTCCAGAGAAGGAGACTCTACAACCTCTCTGAGCAGCCTGTTCCAGCACTCTGTCACTTTCAAAGAAGTTTCTCCTCATCTTCAGATGGAACTCCCTGTGTTATAGATTGTGCCTGTTGCGCCTTGCTCTGTTGCCAGGCATTATTGAAAAAATCTGGACCATACTTTAGACTTCTCTAATTTGGTAGATCTGATAAAACTGCAAAGTAAAGGCTTCCATCAGCCCTGACTAGGGGTATTTAAAATTATCTTGGGCAATACCTTAGCAAACACATTGACTGGAAAAAAGATACCTACAACAGCAGGAAACTGAACTAAACTACTTACATAGCTGTTTTCCATCTGTTACTTCTGCTGCTGATGTGATGTTGGTGCTCTTGCATGTCAGTAGGTTTTACACCATGGAATCTAAATGTATTCAATTTCAAAAAAAATTACTTGCACACAACTTTTTCCTTGGTGGATCAAAAGGATGAAGTACTGGATTTCTGAACAGATCCAGCAACATCAGACCTGCATGAGTACTGTGTTGTGCTAGGCTGATACTGGAGGAGCACGTCTGAGAGACTTCAAGGGGGGACAGGAGATGCAAGAGGTACAAAACAATCTTGGAAATTATGATCTGGATCAATTATAATCCAAATGCTTTATGTTCATTCTTTTTAAAGAAAAAGAATCAGACGTAATTGGCTTTAAATTTTGCATCAAACTTCGTGGGCATCTTTTCTCTGCCTTCAATGTTCTGCTATGTCTTTAGAGAATGGTCTTATAGGGCTACAGGGTATTAGAAATTAATTTTTAAAGATTTTAAATCTGTTAATAAAATTTCAAACAATTACTAATCTTTTAAAGACTTGTGAGCTGTTTCTTATTTATTCTGATTTATTATTTATCCTGTTCATTCTATTCCCCTTCTGTCCGGATTGGTTACCTTACTCTACCTTTGAGAATTGCATAACAACATATATCAAAATAGCCCTCTAATTTTCTTTTGCCTGCAAACAATGCTGCAATGTTCAGAAAGGTGTGTGTGTGTATAGACGGTTTGTACTCAAGAAGCTGCTACAAAAATGTTTTCAGTTATTTATGTCATAATAGTATTGGTTTTGTAGCTTTTACTTTCATTACTTCTTAATGAAAAAGATTTCAGTTGGAAAGAACTGGAAAAAAACTGGTTCCTTGTGTATTGACTCCAGAACACAAAGGGGTATTTTACTTCATGGCAAAGGTTAAATTATGTAATTTCTTGCCATGTACCCATATCTATGTAAATAAGTCTCAGATTTAACATGGTCCTTGTAAAGAGTAAAATAAAGCTGTGTGACCTGACTAGTTTTAATCCTTTTAGCATTCATACTACAGGACCCTGGGAGATGCATCATGGTCATTTGATTTTAAAAGGGAATCATGCCTCACTTGGCAAGGTAACTCGAAGTGCAAAACACAAACTTCAGTTAGTTGTGGTTCTGGTTTTTTTTCTTTTATTTTCTTGCCTAGACATTTGCATATTTGAAAGCATTAATCTAGGAATGGCAACCTAGGAACATTTTCACATAGCAACCAAATACATTTCTGAACCTTAATCTGGGATTCAACCCGAGATTCTGCAGGAAACACCATGCATTTGAAGCTGGTATCTTGTCAGCTTTCCAGGCTGAATAACTATGGTAAAGACATAGTGACTAAAATTTGTTTTATTTATGCAGCATGGCTATTAACTTCAGCAGTTGTCACTAGGGAATCCAGGGTCTTTTGACAAATCATACACATGGAGAAGATTTTCAAAGATATAAAAAGGAATTTGGAGTCCATTTTTCATTGATCTGAGCAAAACTTGGGTGCCTAGTCCCTCTTCTCTGCCTCGATTCTAAAACAGAACAAGGAATATTGACAGCAAAACTAGAAAAAAATTACTACAATCGGAGCAGAGATATAGATGGCCTAGGAATTAATTTGAGATACTTAATTTGACCAGATCTGTTAGAAACCTCAAAGGCAGACTGTAAGAAAACGATGTTTTCAATGAAGTCCAGGTTCTGCAAATCCAGTGGAAGGGATTTAAAAATTATGATGTGGAGCAGGCTTGGAAGACTGGTGCTTAAAGCTCTTTAGAGTCTGCATCACTTGATTTGTTCACAGTCCCTTGTAGTAGGAAAGCTTAACTGTATTTCACTGTTCCCAGGCTGGTAAACTCTTAAACACATGCTTTCCTAAATGATAAAATGCTCAGATACAAATACTATTGCCTGGAATTGCCTTGATACTGATCCAGAAACCACAGCAGGAACAGCAGAACAGCAGAACAGTTTAGTTGTTCTCTAAGGAAAGTGGACAGTAACTGGTATCCTACTACCATTTCATGTCCTCTGAGAAATGCACTCACTGTGATAATTTGAATATTAAGTTCAAGGTCTTACGTTGACCTTTTTAAGACCTTTTAATCATTACAGGAATCACAGAATCATGGCATGGCTTTGGTTGAACAGGACCCTACAGATCACTATGGTGATCAACGTGGCTCCCCCTCCCCCAGCGCAGTTGGCAATTTGTGGTGGTAAACTTCAGGTCTGCTCCTCTCAGGGCTCCAGGACCAACAGTGTCAGCTCACATCTGCTTTTTCACCTGTGTTTATATCATCCCAGAAACTGATCCAGAGACAGTAAAAGAGAAAAATAAAATAATCACAAAAAAAAGGAAATACAAGTAGGGATGAGTGAGAAATAAATTCCTACAGAAAGAGGAATGAAAGTGGATAGGGAGGGATGAGATAGGAAAGTCAGAAAGTATGTTGATATGCCCAATAGTTGATAACATGCTATGGAATGGACAGTATTTAGGTAACTCTTCTGCCCCATGAGGAGCCAGATTCCTACAGTGTGCATTGAGCAGCAGTCAAGAGCTTGAAACTGTCTGGATGCTGATGCATCCCACCATTTACAGTCACGCTCTTGTAAAGCCAGGTCCTAGGTAAAGGATATTCCTTGATGGAGGAAGCCACACTGCCCTTGATCATGGCTGTTTCCCATTGTAACAACTCTTAACAGCTTCCTGCCTAAGCACTTTGCATCCCCTCATCAGTTCATCCCAAACACTTCCAGGATCATCCTGCTGCCATTAGTGGCACTCTGTGCTCACCTGCTGTGTGTGTATCTGCAAAGGACCCAAGTCAGTCCTGTGGTGCAAAATGTAACAGAAACCTCTTCTCGTTTCAAAGTAAAAAATCTGAATTTAACAGATTGGGCCTAATTCTAAGGGCTTAGACACACAAATCTGCAGAGATAATTATTGGTGCGAGTTCCCAGGCAGAACACAGAAGCTAACACAGTGTAACTTCATTTTGCTGCTTCAGGTTTGCTTTAATTTAACCTGACATTAAAATAAAATCAAAACTCTTTGCAGTCCTCACAATCTGTACTCTGAATTTTTTTCACCTGTAAATCCAGTTGTGGGAAGGGTGAACTATTGCCCAAGGGAAAATAAAGATTACTAATTCTAAAAGTCCTTTAAAAATAATTTAATTCAAATGTCTATTAAAATATATTCATATTTTTAAAATATGTCTATTTAAATTATAACCACATCTATTAAGGTTTAAGGTTTTGACGCTTCAAAAATACTGCAAAGAAAAAGTTTAAAACCGGATTTTGGAGGACGGTTAACAAAAACTTATTTTCAGTCCAAAGTTCAAGCAAACCCTACCGACTTGACTCTCCAGTGGTTTAGATTGCAAGATCTCCCATAGCATTTTGTGGCTCCTGCAAAAGCAGTCACACACCCTGGTTCTGCTCCAGGGAAAGCAGAACCTAAGGCAAGGATGCTAATGTCTGTGCAGATCTCACCCCAGTACTTTTGAAACACAAGTTGGGTCAGGTCTGTATGGTCAGGACAGCTGTGGAGCACAAAGGCTCTTGAGGACACTAGAGTTCTTCGCCAGAATTAATGTATTATACTCAAGGAGAGGAAAGCATTGCAAGCTGTAATTAGTTTGATATTTTATACTGGTGACAAATTCACCTGCTCACTGACTCACCTAAATCCAATCGGTCACATGGTCCTTTTCAGTGGGAGAGATCAAATTATGACAGATAGTTTCTCCATGTCCCTCTCTCTCAGGGAGCTTCCTTAATTATAGTCAGTGCTACGCCAATGTAGCATTAACTCCCTCCAGCTTCTATACATACAGGGTTAATGCATGGATGGGCATTATGATAACATAGACATTTAGAAAAAATGAAGACATGCAAGTTTCAGGTCACGTCCTAGTTTTGTACCAAAGTGTGTCACATCAACAGCAGTTGCATTTCAGCAAGCTAATAATAGACCCCAAAGTCCTGTATGTCAGGAAAAGATTCTCCGCAGCTGCAACTATCCACAAAAGAGAGGTTTAACACCCAAAACCTCACACTACTCTCAGATCAGTAATGAGGATATCGATGCGTTGATGCTTGTTAAGGCATAGCCCAGGAAGGCCTACAGCAGGGCTCTGCAGTTGTTATGGCTGGGTTAAGCAGTGTCTGTAGCTGAAGAACCAGTATGGAAGCCTAAGAGCACTTACAGGGATGCCTCTTTAGCTATAACCAGGACAATAAAAACCAACAAACTCAGTGTGCAAGGTAGGGACAATAATTCACCATGTCATAAATCAAGTTGAAATGCAAAATATGTTGTAATAAACATTTTTTCTGCTGTACATCTCTGCATAACCTTTCAGTTTTGCTATTTTAGATTATAGCTATTTCTATCATATACTTGGTTAACTATTTTGTATAATAATACATTCTATCAATTAAGAGAAATACATTCCAATTTTAATGCAAATGCTATTTCTACCCTGAAAATCAACATATTATGTATGAATGAAAAGGGCCACTACAAAAATAAGTATATACAGAAACAAAGAGTGAATTTTTATTTTAAATCAACACTTGCTCCTTGTTTATCTGTATTACATTTAATTTAAATCTATCTGTCTTGATTTTTCTATTTGATTTATTATACACATATTAATGCTCAGGCCTTTCACAGGAAGACTCTATAATGCCCACAGCAAGTCCTTTGGTATACTGAGGCTTGCAAACAGATTGCTAGATGAAGTCAAAGACTAAAAGGTAGCAAAGGGCTGCCAGGCTAGAATCTTGGATTAAATCCTTTAAGATATATTAAAATAGGTACTAAGTAAGGAACAGAAAGCTGGGCTGATGGGTTTCTTCAGAGAGGAGAAAACAGGGCGAGACTTGCCACACATGATAAACCAACCTTCTACTCATGCCCAGAGGCTGTTGGCTGCCCCAGCATCCTGTTGGGAGTTCACCCATCAAGGCGACTCCTGCTGTGATAAATCAAACTCAAATGACAGTGGAGTTCTTCAGCTATAATGCCATTTAGTAAAGTAAGGGTGGAATCTTTACTTACACAGGTAAGTATAAATACCCTGCCACTTGTTCAGCTTGGTGTTAAAGAGCTGTTGAAGTGGATATGGAGCATGAAAAATACAAGATGGAAGACTTCAATTCTGTTGACCTGCTCCCTAGGTCCAAATGCTGAATTTCCATCTGCTCTAGCAACATAATTTAATGCTGGCTAACTAATGACAGTATGTGGCTTTTGTCACCAGAAGAACAGACAGCAGTAAACAAAATCCTATTTACAAGAGGTAGGGAGGAGGGAAATGTGACTTTGCTGTTATAATTAGAGATAAACAAAGTCACACCACTTAGCTAAAGAGCCTGTCTAGACAGAGGAAGAGAGAAAAAAACACAAAAACAAAACCAAATTACTAAAGCTTGGTGTTTCTCTTGTGACTACAAGAGGGGAAAATGATTTTGTTAGCTGAGCAGTAGTCTTCAGAACAAAGAATGTCAAGACTACAATGTCAAGTTCTTTGAATATCACCTATTTTATGCTACAGAGTAAGCCAGAGCAAGGTCTTCTTAATTTTGAAAAGTAAGGCAACAATCAAAATATAAACTGTTTAGAAAATCACTGAAAAAAAATAAATAAAACAGATTTTGGTCCTAGATGGGTAAGAGACACAAGCATTCCACCAGGCTTGAGGTACATGGTATGTCTACTCTGTTGCAGCTGCATCAGTAAAATTTAAGTTCAAAGACAGTGATTAAAAATATTACACTCTGAGTTCCTGGTTTGAAACAAACTGTCCACCATAGGAACAGCTAATCCAGAAAAGGGAGGGTGGAATAGTTACTCTATTACACATGTGAAACAATTTTCCCACCCACATAGCTTGAAGTAAAAGTCAATTCATTTTAAAGCTAAAATAATTAGCATCATTCACTAACAGTGGAATTTCTTTATTCCAGGAATGATTCTGCACAACTCCACTCTAAGCAGAGACCTTTTATGCCAATTCCTAACAACCATAATTGTTATGGCAAATTTAAAATCACTAAACTTCTACAATGTAGCTGCTAGATAAATGATGAAATTCCATTTTGAAATGTCTCTCATTTAATGTAGATGACTGGAACTTTGACAGTGATCTTAGAGGTCTTTTCCAACAGTGATGATTCTGTGACCTTTCCCTTTTTGTGAGATGGAGTGGGGAAAGGCCCATAGCACATGCACACCCCGATGTTGGATTTGACAGTGCAAAGAGATTTTGGCTTAATAAAGTGCCAGGGAGCAGGACAGAGGGTACCAATGCAGGGCCTTAAGTGACACACATAGTTTCAATATACAGGGAAATAAGGACTTGAAGATGGAGAGGCAGGAGCAGGACTGTTAACCAGAGGAGATGCTGGATTCTTGGCAACTTTGAAAAATAAAGGTAATGGGTGATTGAGATTTTGATTAGTGTTAACATCAGATTTAAGCTTGCAGTGCCCAGATGATTTTGAGTGGGTCACTGTTCTGAAACATCCCTGCTGCTTTGGCAATGACAGTGGAGGTAGAGTGCAAATCTTTGAAAGAAAGTGGTCTCCCTGCCTCCCTCTGAACTGCTATATTTTCATTGTTATTATAACCTACTTCTTCCTCAGATGCGTGCTGCCCATTGAGGTGAATCACGTCAATCAGCAACAAAGGATGAAGACACAGGAGGAGGATGGTGGTTGGCAATGCTGGGTATCAAATGAATGTAGAGAGAACACTAAAATAAAGGGTAGGGGCAGAGATGGATGGCAGGGCCTTGCTGTACCAGCTTTCTAGCCTGTTGGCTGGATGCCGTTAACCCATGTAAAGGACAGGACATCACTGCAAGATGGCTGAGAATCAGTCTCATCGACGCATTAAGGTAAACTCCCCAGGTCTCACTTTTTCATTTCTAAGTTTTGAATTCTATTTCTCTCTTTATAGGTGAGTGGAGACAAGGGGCTTTGAGCATTTTATGGAACATCTACATTACTACCGTTACTTATTTCAGTTACTTATCTTAGCATATGGTCTGGTCCACTTTTATCTGCATGCACACCCACTTCATGGTTTGGAAATTGCTAAATTTCTCTTGAAATCTCATCACTGCCCTTTCTTTTCTGCCTTATGAAGCTCTTTTTGGATCCTATTTTTCAGGAGGTAAATGGCTAATGTGAGTCACGGAGGCACAAAAGGGTTTCCTTAGAACAAGATCTCTGTAGTACACACTAACATAACTGATAAATCACCAAGTGTTCAGGAAAGTGGCAGCTGCGTTGCCCAACCACCACTGGAAGCAGAAGAAAAGGAGCAACAGTGCAAGAAGAAATACAGCAACTTTTCCTCTGGTGATTTTACTGCGGGCTCCCTTCCCCCTGAAGGAAACGCGGCCAGAGGGGCGAGGGAGACAACCACATCCCCCCGAAAAGAGACAGAGGAGCCTTCCCCTAGGAGCAGGAAGCGCGGGAACGCATGCGCAGCTTCCCGGGACTTGTTGCTCTCCTCGTAACTTCGGGGCTGGGACGGTGCTTTGGCTGCGCCCCTTGTGGTGAGGAGGCGGGGGGACGAGGGGACGGCGGAGGCTGTAGCCGCTTCGGTGCAGGTAAGAAAGGACAGGAGCGGCGTACGTGGCGGCAGCTCTGGTCGGTGGCGCCGTCTGGGAAGGGGACGGGGCTGCTTGAGGCGGCCGCTAGGCAGGTCTGGCCGCGGGGAGCCCTGAGGAGCGGCCGCCGGGGCGCGGGCTGTGCAACGCTGGCCGCCTGCCGCTCCCCTCCGCCCAGCCCTCCAGAGGCCGTTCCCTCTGGTCTTCCCTCCTGCTCTCCCGTCAGCGGCCGCAGAGAGATCCCAGCCATGGCGGGCTCGGGGAAGGGAGCGGTCGGGCCGGGACCGCCTTTCGGAAGGGCGCTGCGGTGCGGGGACTGATCCCCGCCTATATTCCACGGTTTAGCTCCCTGCACTGGCTTTTCCTGGTGTACTGACCGGATTTCACGCCTCTCCTGGGGCCCGGGACACCACTGGGGGCCCAATCAAAACGAGGGGACCGATTTCTCTGTTTCAGAGCCCGTACTCGGGCTCGGCATCCTTGTAAAGGTCGCGACGTGCCGCTCGTTGCTGCAGCGCAGATCCGCCCCTGGAAGGTCTGCCCCTTCCCTTTTTCTCCATGACAGTTGTGTTGGATAATGATCGCTTTCAGGAACTGGAAGCTGTCTCTGATAAGGTCGTGGTGTTACTTAAAATTTATCAAGATGTCTCTGCAGCCGTTGTGATGCGGGTTTCCAAAGTATGCTCAAAAGCACGTTCTCTGCCATTGCTAAACTTCAGTTCATAGAAAGCAAGGGTACAGTCATGGCACTAATTTTGTGTGGTGTTGGGTGTTTTCTTTTTGTTGTTGTTTGGGGGTTTTTTTTCCCCTGTGATGAAATGTGTCAGTTGGGAAAAAATGTCTTCCCCACCATGTCACACGGTCCAACTTTTAGTAATGCTGTTTTATGAAAAGTATACTCCATACTGGTTTTCTGCCGTTTAAAAGGAGAGCTTGTAGTTACTCATGTGTTTTGTTTCAGCATCCAGAATAGTGCTGTCATCAGAGACACGTGCATTCTTATTACAGAGGCACGATATCCCAAAAGTAGTGTCCCTGGACCTGTGATGAGGATATACAATATTTGTTTTCAAAGGATAGAGGTTTTTGGGATATGCTTTCCTTATTAGTTTATCAGTCAGAAGTGTGTTTTACATGAAGTATGCTTTTGTCTCAAGTATATTGCAACCATCAGGTTAATAAGGTCCAAGAGAGTAAATGTTTGAAGTTAAAAGCCCCAAAATAAGTGAGAAATTGCCTGCATTGACCTTTATACCAATAGCCAAATCTTGTGCATTCTTGTATGTTACTATGTTATCTGAGCAGGTCAGTTGACTAAAATGAGGTAGATGGCTGTTCTCTTAGAAAATTACAAATACTCTTTATTCTTGCTTGTTCACAATACACTGTAATTACTGTCCTATTCTTTCAGTTGAGTTTTCCTATTGAAAAGGGAAAATCACGTGATATTCCAAGAACAGAGAGGAACACGGTTCTTTTCTGTGAAATTAGGGGCAAATTTTTTAATAATCTCAAAGTCTTGACATTTGAATACAAAATTCACAAGCTGATACTTTCAGACACTCTTGTCAGCTTGGAGCAAAATCTTCAAACTGCTTGTGTTGGAATACCTAATACCCTGTGTTACTCCTAGAATCAGAATTCAGGCTGGAATAAGCACTTTAATGTTATTGGTTGTGAGACAGAGAAGTTTGTTTTGTGGGTGTCTTCTGTAGTCTTCCTCAGGTGTCTGTAGAAGACATGATTGGTTAGATGTCTGGAACTCTTTCTTGGGCATTACAAAATGAGCCTGCCTGTTATTGCCAAGTGTTTTACACAGGAAATTGTAAAATCTAACTTTGCTTACAAAGTAGCTTTGTGGTTGAATTTTCCTATAGTTTTTGTACTTCTAGTGTTAGTACATCTCACAAATGCAACATATGCTTTTCACTTGGTTGTTTAACTTTTTTTTTTTTATTTTTTTATTTTAGGGGAAAGAAAAAATGAACCCTTTCTTTTTTCTGGGTTTTGGACGTTCTCATCTAGTCTACTTCTGGAATATAAGTGTACCTTTCAACTCAACAAATGATACATACTGCTACAGCACTGCCCGGGGCAGCACAGTGCTCCAAGGAATAACTTTTGGTGGAATCCCAACTGTCCTCCTGCTTGATGTAGCCTTCTTTTTTGTAAGCCCAGTTTCTATTTCTTGTTTTGAAGATCATTGTGGCCTTCTCAAAAGTTTAGATTGTTCAGAATTCTCTTATTTATCAGGTGGAAATTTTTTTCAGGATCAGAAAAGTGCTAAGGCCATCCTGAGAGCATCAGAATACTTCAAGTATTGATAAAGGTTTGCATACATGTGGAGTGACAGAGTATGTTTGGTGTAGAAAGAGTGAAATATCATAGGGTCTGTATGTGAATTTGTGGTTGGCTTTGCAGTGGTAGCTCACATCTCCATGTTTTATTTTAACTGCAAGAATGTTTTTTTTCCTTACTCTGGGTCTAAGTACTTGGTAACTTTTCAGGAAGAGAGGACCATCACTAACATGATTGTTTTTTCAAAAGGAAATACAATAGGGAAACAGATATTTTTAAAAGAGTCTGGAGAATTTTCCAGCTTGTATGGAGTTTAATGGCCAGATGAAGGAGGAAAATTTAAGTTGATATTCCCTGCTGGAAGGAAGGCTATTATCAGAAGATTTTATTCGTGTGAAAATGTAGATATTAGTGAAATGTAGAAATTAGTGATGTAAACTTAACAAGTATTACGTGTCTTGGCTGGGCAATCAGTATTTGTATAATAGGAAGTAATTTACATCACTAGCACCATTTTGTAGTCAAACAGGTATAGGGTGTAGGGGAGGGGCTAGGAGGTGAGGGTGTATGCTACAAAAGCCTAGAAGAATCAGTCTTGTTTCTTCTAATTCTTTGCTCCATACAGACCAAATAATTTATTTATTTTTAAAGAATTATATCTATGAATTACACAGTGTTTTGGGTTTTGGGTTTTTCTTGTGTTTGTATCCTCTTTCAAAAAGTGGAAATGGAGGGAGGGATAAAAAATATATTGCAGAGATCAAATAGACGTTTTATGAGTTTTACTGAGGATATAAATAATTCTTGTCTTTGAGAATATAGTTGAGCCCTGTATAGCCTGTTTACATCACAGTTTAAAACAAAAAAATATTTCAAGTCTTCCATCATGGTCCTGCTCATTAAGTAATGAATAATAGTCAAGGTGAGTTTATGAAAGTTTTCATTTCCACTGAAGTACTGCTTGCTACTTTTCCTGTCATTAACCTTCATACACTTAAGAATTCAGAAGTATTTTTGCATGCAATTCTATCCCTTTGTAAGCTGGAACAGGAAGGCAGATGTTCTGGTCCTGTGATCTCAAACAGGTTATTAGCATGGCCACTAGGAGCTAGAACAGCATTTTTTGGCAGTTCTTATGCAGCTAGGAATAATTATCATGAAGTGGAAAAATAAAGATAAATAATCAAATATTTTTATTTTCTAGATTTTGATATTACTGTTTTCCATTATAAGAAAGAGATTCTGGGACTACGGTCGTGTTGCTCTGGTATCAGAAGTTGAAAGGTAAAAAAGATACACAGTCAGACTGATTTGTTGAGAATATTTAGACAGTGGAATGGGTTGCCCAGGGAAGTTGTGGCTGCCCCTTCCCTGGAAGTGTTCAAGGCCAGGTTGGATTTGGCTTTGAGCAACCTGGTCTAGTGGAAGGTGTCCCTGCCCATGCAAGGGTGTTTGAACTAGATGATCTTTAAGGTCCCTTCCAACCCTAACCCTTCTGTGATTTAGGGAATGTCAAAGCGGGTACACTAAACAGGGCTTAAACTAAGTCTGTTTGTATCAATTAGATAAGTTTGTAATCACGTGAACGTATTTGTTAAAAATGTCAACTTTGTGTGAAATATGTCCCACTTAGAGGTTTCATTAATAAAGTTGTGGTTTGCCACTGTCAAGAATTTTGTTACAATTCTGGGTTAAGGAAGTAGAGGGAAGAATATGTGCTCCTTGTCTGCTCACATATAACATACCTACACATTGATTTTCTGTGATAGAACGATATTATAATTTTGTTTACCAAGCCCACTGTCTTCCCAAAGCTTTCAGTGCAGCCCAAGCCATAGTATTTCTGAAGGGTTTATAAATAAAATCATTGCAGTTTTTTGAAACTCTTCGCTGATTTTCAGTAATATTGCAAATGAGCTTTTGGGGTTTTTTTTTGTTTTTTAATGTTATTTCTATGGGAAGATATCTTGGGCTGTTTGAACGCTATTTGTCTAGTTATGAAATGAGGCTCTTCCTGATATTAGAGGTGTAATTAAGTTGTAGTAAATTCACAACTAAGCAACAGAAAAGGACTCAAAGTGTGTTTTTAAGTGTTATCCATGTAAAATTGTGAAAAGTGCATGGTAGAAAGAAAAATGGACAACTGAGCGAGGCTAGAATGACAATGCTCTGGTGTAGACTTCTATGTGGGGTGTGGTGGCCTGCATGTGGCAAACAAGTCCTTTAGCAGTCAGACACTAAGGAGCCTATGTTAGTGTCCCTGCTGGACTGTGACCAGAGACAGCTAGGTAAAAATTATCATAGATACACCTATAAATGTATTATCCTGTAATTATGAGCACGTCACCATTGCAACATTTCTTTTTAGCAACACACTTAAAATAGGCACTTTGCTGTATTGAGGGCTAGAGAGTCTCTGAATGGTTCTAGATTTGCTCCAGGACTGAATATGTGTGAGAAGGTGGCCCTGCAGGTAAGGGATTAGATTGTGCAGAGAAATTCTGAGTAGTGGCTGTATGATGAAGGAAGAGAGGTGGAAAAAAGGGGATGCTGTGTTATGAAGAATATCTGAACAGGAAGCTACCTTACAAATCTGATCCTTGCTAGGCTTTCAAATCGGTGTTGCATTCTCTTATTGTGACTGTGGTTTAATACCCTAGTTAAACAATGTTTTCTTTCTAACTCCCTTAAGCAATCTCACTCAGAAGCTCACATACTCTTCCTTTTCAACTTAAAACACATCGAAAGTTACAGTAATTAAGCATATGCTACAAAATGAAAAGCACAGCTTTCATGTGTTTCTATTGCTTCCCTTAGTTCAAAATTGTTGAAGATGAAAATTCTGTGAAATTCCAGGATCTGTTATTGAAGTTACTTAACAATATTGTTTAATGTATTTTAGCGAATCAAGGTACAACCGATTGTCAACATCCTCATCAGTACCTGAAGATCCTGAGTATGATAGGGTAAGTATTCCAGAGTTCTGGTGTGGGTTTTCTGTTTTTAGTGTAAATTATTCAGCTGTTTGTAATGTGCCATTCCAAGTGGTCCAATGAAGCAGTCATTAATCTGGAAGACCATCTATATGCAAAAACTAGCAATGCATTGTGTTCTTATAGAGCCATACATGATTTCCTTCAGTTTCCTGACAAAGTATTGCCATATCACAAACCATTATTTTGTTTTGTTGTTTTTAAGTGGCTTTTTTTTTTTACTTAGGAAGGTATATATTAAGAGTTTCAAAGAAAGATGAGGCAGGAAAGAAATTACTACTAAGCAATTTGTGTGTCAATGACAGTTCAAAAAGTTACATTACAGTGTTCACGTTGCAAATTACACTTGGTCTTTATAGTACATTGTCTTCCTCACAAACATAAAAAAACTGGATGCAAATATGAGGCTAGTGATGATGCCATGTACTCTTAGTATTTAAATTGGTTCAGAGCAGAAGATAATTTTCTGGCCAGGCTTCTAATTGGTTCCATGTATAGTCTCTCTGGAGTCTTTGAATTCGCACATCTAGATCAGTTTATGTTGTGGCTTAAATAAATGAACAACCTGAGAGTTGTCCTGTGGTGGCAGCCAACATTTTAACAGTTTTTGTATATATAAACTTAATATCTAGCCTTACAGCTAAATAATTGTTTAAACATCAAAAAGCATACTGGTGTTTGATCTTGGTTGCTCAGCTGTTTCTGTTGTTTTCTTAATCTTTTTTGAAATCCTAAAGCAACTGTTGAATAAAAGCATGTCTCTTTAGCTTGATACTATTCAGTTGAAAGAAGAGGCCTCTTGATAGACAAGACTTTTTTTGAACCATACTGAAACATTATGATATCTGCTGTACATTTTCATAGGATTTGTAAAACAGTAGAAGAAGCTTTTCTGTTAACCTAATCACATCATTGCTTCTAACTACTCTTTAACTGATTAATTTGTATGGGCTTTCACAGAACTTATCCTTGAAAGTGGAAGTGGATTTAGAAAAAAATAATCACCTTTTGTGCTCTAAAACAAATCTTTAAATAATTCCTTAGCCTCCATCTTCTGTTCTTTGAAGACGAGATCTGGACACAGTTGTATAAATTTAATAAGGCCAAGCAACACACATGCAAATAATAATAACCCCCCCCTTAAGACACCTCTGGAGACAGGCATATGAAGTACCTTGTAAATAATATGTAAAATATGAGGTGTTTTCTGTATGTTTCTAAACTACTTCAGAGTAAAGACCTGCCAACTTTTTAGCTGAGAGATTGGCTTAAAGAAATATTGTAATCTTTACTATAAAGATTAGAGACTTCAGTTATTTATCTGTTGGCTCCTAAAACCTCTCTTCTTTATTTATAGGGGTTTTGCTCTTGGGTGACAGCTGCTTTTCGGATGCAGTAAGTTTGTGAAACAGAAATAATGGTTTGCTTTGCTCTTTTTTAATTAAAAGGGATTTACATTCAATTTTTTTTCCCTCAAATAGAATTTAATACAAACAGTGTTAAAGGTGCATCTTGTGGGGTGGAAAAAGAATATGAAAACAAGTTCAGCTTCTGGGAATAGTATGGATTCTGGGCTACTAACTAGGCCCTAGGCTTTTACTCTTCAAAGAGTACTGTGTGGGTGTTCCCCTGTTTGGAACAGGGTTTTCCTTCAGGGATTTATGTGCAGAACTGGTGGTTTACTTGGCGCTGGAGCTGACTAAATAGGAAAAGCCCATCCCAGTGTTTCCCAGAAACTGATCATTAGACATGAGATGTTCGTTCTTTCTGTCTCTTGGAGCTCAGTAAATAATGTTTTTTTAAAATCAGATTCTACATTGGGTATACTGAAATAAAAATGGATGGAGATTGACCCTGTCTTTCTCGGTTTTTGCTAGTGCAGTTCCTTCCTTTCCAGTGTCATGGTTTAGCAGTTTGGGCAGACCACAAACCTAAGGACAAAATTCCTCTCTATTGCCCCTTCCCCCCCCACATAGGGAAGATAAAAGGGGAATAAAGACAGGACAGACACTTTAAGTTGGAAACTGAAAACTGTTGGATACAGATTTACTAACATAGGGGAAAGGTAATAACATAAGGGATAAAGTAACAAAGAATGCAGATATCTACAAAAATACATATATATGGGCTCTGAGGAGCACGCAGTCAGCTGGTGGTAAAGAAGCACAGGGGAACAGCAGCGAGCAGAATGAAAAGAGGAACTGATGGCATTCCCGACCTCTTAGAGTGTGGGCAGGAAATGGGAGGGAATTGAGCCCTAGCTTTGTGTTCTGCCCCTGAAAAGCCCTCCTTTAGTTCCTCCTGTTCAAACGGTGACATCCAAAAAGTCCTGTTTTAATGATCTGTCCTGCTGATAATGGATAGATGATGAGAGTAAATTTCAATGCCTATTATTTGGGTGTCATCAGAGTAAGGCTATTCTGTTGTTATTTTCCTCTGGGAGAGCCTTTATGGAGATGAATGAAGTATGAAGTTTTAGAGTGAGGTGAGCCTCACCCTTCTGACTGTTATGAAGCAGGAGGTCACAGCAGATGACTTTGTCCTCTTTTAGGCTGATAAAAAAGAACTTGGATTTATATTTGCTTTTCAGATTAATTGTTTCCATCTTAAATTCCCTCATATTAATTTTTGTATGTTGAGACTGCAGAAGAAAAAAATACACTTTTGGAACTTAAATTTATGCATAAAAGAACACAACAATATTAAAAAATGGATGGGCATTGATGGAGATGTCACTGAGTGGATTGAGAAATGAGTGTATGTTCAAAAGTCACTTTCCTAACTCCCAAGGATATTAAGTAGACTGACTGTGTACTTTTCTCTCTCTGACACAGTGATGATGAGATTCATGAGAGATGTGGTGAAGATGCCATACATTACCTTGCCTTCCAGCGTCACATCATCTGTTTGTTGATTGCTATCAGCATTTTGTCTGTGTGTGTCATATTGCCTGTGAACCTATCTGGTGATCTACTTGGTAAGAACTTTTTTATAGTCAGAGAGGAATTTTATGGTTTGTATCACTGCAAAATCTTGCAGTATTTGGGTTTTTTTTAGTTTTGGTAAACTTTGTAAGGTTTACAAAGTTTACTGCTCCTGCTGGTCTGACGTGTGTGCCATTTTGTGTGAAATTTGTAGGGAAGTAGAGGGTAATTCAAGTGTCTGGCAAAAACTGTTGTCAGAAACAATATGGCAGATCACATGCCATAGATGGCTAGACCTAGAAATCTTAAGGCAGGATTAATGTGACCCATGCCTTCTTAACTGGTCTTTACCTAGGCACTTGGTATGATTTTTATTAGTGTTTATTGCCATAGGAAAACTGTGGTCTGAATCTCTTTTGCTGCAATTTAAGATCACTGGGTAGAACAGTTTATTCTTTCACGCTTGTAGTATCCTTTTAGCTGCTTGAGGATTGTCATTCATCTGTGCTTTTTCTTCTTTTTGATAAACCAAACCAGCTAATTCAGTGATTAGTGAGAATGTTTTCCATTTGGCTGATCATAAATTCAAGCCATCCTTTCAGGTTGTTTTTTTTAAATCTAGCTAGGCTCTCCCATTGCTCCCTTCTGTCTCAAAACTGGCTTGAGGCCCAAAACTGGGCAAATCTTCTCACTCAGACTTTGTCAGAGTTGACTAGACAAAGAATTATTTCATCTTTGTTGCAGTCTGGTCCTGATCATGTCTGCCACTGTGATAGCTACCTCTTTCCATTATTAACTCTTGTGCAACAAATACAGTAAGTGCATCCCCTAGTCTGCAGTTCAGGTTGCTAATGAGAAGGCTGGTGGACAGAACTCTTTTAAATCCTGTGTTTAAATAGGATACTGAGCACTTACAAGCCCATTTTATGCCTGGCTTTGTATCAATCTAGTCAAGATTATGTTTAAAAGTTGTTCACTTTTGATCATCTTGAACAGTGATGCAAAAAAAGCAGTAATTTTCCAGGAACTCTCTCTTTGTTGTTTGTTTGGGGTTTTTTGTTGTTGTTGTTCTTATAGCACAGCAGTTGTATCTTATTTTGTGTACTTACCTTCCTGATCTTTGTCCATATAATTTATTCTTTTCTATTTTCCTTAATAACGTGGCATAATTTTTGTCTTCTGTGTACTCCTGCCTGTGTTTTAGAGATTGTTGTGACTTAGCCCTCATCTCCGATGGGATATGTTGTACCTGCACCTTTAGTGTTGTTTCTTTGTGTAACTGCCATCTCTGACTTGGCTTTTATGAGAAGCTTCTAAGCAATTTTCTGTTTATATTAAATATCTGCTTTCTTAAGGACCATTACTGTTCTTTGCATTTCTTTCTTTTTTACCTCTCTCAAAGTATGTTTTATTACTTCACAGTCACTTTCCTTGCTTTCCCTCTGCATTCTCAGACAGCATCCCTGATTTTATAGAATCAAATGAACACAACTAATGTGTTCATTGCCTTAGTTGCTGTTTTTGCCTCTTTCATAATGAGAGTGATTCCAGTTCCTTTAAAGAACTTGTAGAATGTGGTTTCATCTTCTGGTTTAGTTACTGCTTGTATATTTGTAGCAAAATGTTTTTTGTAATATGCATCAACTTGTGTGCACTGTCCTCTAACTACAGTGTGATAAAAGTTGTATATTGATAGATGCTCTTTATTAATTCAAATGGCAGAGTGTGCCTGGCTGGCTGGCTGTTTAAAGCAGGAGAGTACACCTTTGTTTTCCTGCATTATTTTTTGTGATGCTAGGAAATACAGTTGAAAAATAAATGCAAAGTTTTAGTGTCTCTCTCCTTCTTCCTCCCCTTCCACCATACACTAATTTTGCACATTTGTAGTTCTTCCTGTTGTGGTGACTTCACTTGCAGTGTGGTTCAACTGTTTATGCTAGAAGATTGTTTGTCTTTCCAGATAACCAAGCTCTTTTTCCTTTGTGAATGTGTACTCAATTTTCAGTTACTTGCATTATCATTTAGATTAAAAATCTTAAAAAATTAGATCTTGACAGTCTAGAGAAGCAATGTCATATAAAGTCTCTCATTTTTTATCTCAGTGAGCTTACCAGTACTGTTTTGTCAACAATGAATTAATGCAATTTTAAAAAGAGGGGAAAAAAAAAAAAAAGGTAAATTGGTGAGGATAGAAGAAAAATGTGAAAGAATTATGTTCAAATCCCTAAACAACATTGCTAATGGATGTAAAGGGAGATTGGAGGGAGAAAAGGAAGTGCTGCAAAGATCTAGTATTCAAGTTTTTTAAAATAATCTATTATTTCTTATGTTGTGTTGAATGTAGTATAATCCTGGGGTTTTTGAGTTCTTTTTCAACTTTAAAATTAAGTATGATGTTATGTTTCTAAATATTTTTAACAATGAACATGCTCAGCATTTAAAAAGTGTATCAACATTTAAAAAAATATAATAAAAGATGACTTTCTGATAGTTTGCATATGAATATTGCCACTGTTAATTATGCTACTTGGTTTTGTTCTGTTTAGATAAAGATCCCTATAGTTTTGGAAGAACAACTATAGTAAACTTACAAATTGGGTAAGTAAATCTTGCAGAATACTTTTATGCTTATGTCAGTTTCCTGCCATAGTCTCTAAATGCATGAATTGCTACTTGCAGCATGGCTCATGGGGTAGGAATTAAGTATTCATCCTTCATTAATTGAAACTGGGATACATTCTGCTTCAGGCTATGCAGTTAGAATGCTGCTAAGAAATCTGGAGACTGGGTTTCTATTCTGATCTCTTACTTCTTATACAGAATGTTTCTCTTGGCTAATGACTACACATCCAGTGATACTATTTTCAGAAATTTCCACATTAAAAGAAGCAATACTTCAGAATGAAACTTGGAAAGCTGACAGCTTTACTAGAATGTCTAACTTGGATGATTTAAATTCTCTTCCATTATATCTATATGCACGCGAATCTCTCCCATCCATTAGCACAGTTAAAATTACTTCTCTGTTTTCGAAACTGTCTGTGAATAGTGGAGCTACAAAGCTGTAAAATTTCTGTTTTATTACTTATCAGTCCACATCTGTCCATGCTATCATGTCCAACAGAGTTTCTGACAATGCACTTTGTTTTTTTTAACCACATGAATCCTAGTAACTAATGAGAATTCTAATTTTTTTTTTTTATCTGTAAAATAGATTATTTTAGGTTAGTTGTGATTATTAAGGCTCTTCACAAAACAAAAGTAAAGTTCAGAGAACAAACTTCTGTAAGCTTTGAGAAAGGGGCTATTAGAAAAGCAGTTAATTAACTCCTTGTTTTCAGCTGTGCTCAAGGAGAGTTCAGTTATGCACTTGGTACAGAAACCAGTAGAGCCAATAAAAAGCATTTTGGCAAATGGATGACAAATTCAGATTGGTCATCTGAATGAGAAGGCTCAAGCCAATTGTTGGCTAAAGACGTATGTGTTGTGGAATATCTGTTTTCTTTGTAGGTCTGTTAACCATAGAATTTTATGATTAGCAAGTAACACTAATGGCTCTCCAAAGCATCTGCATAGACATAGCTGACTGTCAGTAGCTACCTTGTTTCTTCATGTTCAATTAGAGGTTCTGATTTGCTTACCATTTTTATAGTTCTTTGTATCAGTTGGAAAATTAGTACTTCATGTTTCTCACATTCATAACATTTTGTCCAACAGTAATAATCTCCTTTGGCTGCACACAGTTTTTGCTGTTTTTTACCTGATTCTGACTGTTGTCTTCATGAGACATCACATGAAGTATGTGACATATAAAGAAGAAAACTTGGTAAGATCCTCTGGGGTGAAAAAAGAGAGCATGTGTGCAGGTGACTAATGCTAAAAAAGCAAATTGCTAAGATGCCTCCTTCTTTCTAGAGTGTCATAAGTGTGAAGGAATTCACAGAAAGCAAAGCTCCACTGAGTGAATTGCAAAAATGTATGGAGACGAGAGAACTGGGGGGGGGGTTTATGACATTGTGGTGTAATCTGTTACCAACATAGAAGGTGAACGTGGTGCTATCTTTAATTAGATGCAGCTCCCATCAAAATAAATTCTTCTTACTTTTTCCCCCTCTACAACACAGCTTCTGGTGCTGCATCACTGTCTTCTTTGTGTTCTTGTTTTCTCTTGTGATGTGATTTCTCAAAACTGGAGTTGCATTTTCTCTTGCAGGTTAAGTGCACATTGTTTGTAAGTGGCCTTCCAAAAAATGCAAAAGAGGAGACAATACAAGGCCATTTCAGGCAAGTTCTATCTTTGAGTACTATCTTAGGAACATGAGATTTAAAATTGTCCTAAGAGTTTTGCCTGCCCAAGCAGAAATGTTTTTTTGATTTCTGCACTGTTTATGATTAATTTTGTGGTGTCTGTCTTCTAAAAGCATATCTTATACCTTAGATAGAGTTGAGAAAAGCCTGTATTTCAATAAAGTTCATTAGCTAATTGTAAAATTAGAATCAAAGAAAGTGGCTGTGTATCCCCACTTTCCATTCCTCACATGGATTTTAATTGGGAATAATGCTGCTCATCTTGTATTAAAGTAGCTTTCAGTAACTGCATCTCTGTAAGTCTCCACTCTGTGATACCTCATTCAGAAATTAAATGAGCAATTGAGATGACAGACATCAGTGATGCTCTCTGAAACAGTTTCTTCACTGTATTCTCTGTTATTTCTGTGTATTGTATTCTCTGTTATTTTTGTGTACCGCATCCTTTTCAGTTCTGCCTACCCCACCTGCACTGTACTGGAGGTCCAGCTATGCTACGATGTAGCCAAGCTTATTTATCTCTCAAAAAAAAGGTACTTGTTTTTGTAATCTACCCAAATTTAACATAATTTGTTGAATGTTTTGCCAACAGTTAATCAACTTATATCAGTAGTACTAAGCTAGCACACACAGGAAATAAATAAATAAATAAATTTAAAGTTCTGGTCTGGAATTCAGTTAAATTCAGCTGTGTTTAAGGGTGAGTTGTGAGGTTCAGTCTGTTTCTTGTATGTGCTGTACATTTTGTGTTGTATAATATAGCTTTCACTAGTTGATTGTGTATGTATATATGTATTTAATTATTGAAAGACAGTGGGGCCCTGTTTCTTTGGCTGGAGGTGCTGGTCACAGGAGAAAAATGTCTTTTGGGCTGTGTGTTTTTTCTTCAACCTCACTACAAGTGTAGGCTGTATAATGTTATTACAGACATGAAAATAAATTACACTAAGTAGCCAAAATCAGATATTTTAATATCTTTGGTGACTGAATAATTTGTTACCTGTCCTTGATGTAATTTTTTCTCTTGGGGATTATATTCTTCTTAAGTTTGATGTTGATACTATTTTCTTGCAAAATGTTATGACTGTATTTTTGTCATCCAGAAAACAGGCAGAAAAAAGCCTAACTTATTATGAACACCTGCATCAGAAGTATGGCAAGCGGGTCCAAGTCAACCCTAAGCCATGTGGTCAGTTCTGCTGTTGTGAAATGAGAGGATGTGAAAAGGTAAGACCTCGTGTCCATTTGTAGCTGTGGATAGCTAGATTGTTAGAAAAGTAGAGAGCAGTTCTTATGTGACATCTTGTTGAGCTTTAGAAAATTCTATATCCATTTAGTTGCAGGTATCTTGTCTTTCATGTTGGTGTACTGTACAGAAAAGGAATTCCTCAAAACTTTAAAAAAGTAATCTTCGTGCAAAAATTAAAGCACAAGCAAAACAATATTTGTTTGTATTTGCAGTGTGATGAGATTTGTAATTTGTGGAAGTAGTATGAGGAAGAGAGACTATAGTTGGTGTTAGCTGTATTTTAGTGATGGTATTAGGCATCTAGTACTTGGATGTAACAGTCATCAATTTCCTGACAGGAGGATGCTGTAGATTATTATACCAAAGTTAGAAATGAACTGATGGAAGAATATTCAAAAGAGGAGCAAGCTGTTCATAATAACCCACTGGGAATGGCTTTTGTAACATTTCAAGAGAAATCCATGGCAACCTAGTAAGTTTTGTCTGCTGTTTTGTTTGTTCTCTCTTAACTATAATAGTACAACTAATTTTCTGTTTGTGTGGCTCTTATGCTTATGTTGGTTCTTCTTTCTTTTCTTCACCATGCTGTGGATTTGGTTGGCTTTGCTTCCTGGTAAGTGTACATTTAGCCTCTGTGCTTTGAGCAAAGAAAATATTTGAGGGACTAAATGGCTCTAGACATTTACTGGGATAAGGAGCCTTTGTCTTCATGTGGGATCCACTCGATGAGTGTAAGTTAATGGTGGGCCAGACTAATTTGCTTTTAAATGCAAGTTACTAGTTTCTCAATTTTCTACTGTGCAAATTGTCCAATTACCAAACTATCACAGTGAATGCAAATTACACTGGATGAGTCATCTCAGCAAAGCGGACTCAGTGACTGACTGGGCCATAGGTGATAGATATACATTATGTATCTCTCATACCTGTTATTATAGTATATTATGTATCAAGTAGGTTCAACGTAAGTTTTTCAGCACTTTTTACTCAGTCATTTGTAGGGAAAATTAATGTAGCCTCTTATTTTCCCCTGGCACTTTTTGAGCATCTCTTTCTTACTAACCCCAAGTCAGCAAGGGGCAACAGAATATATTTATGTTACAAAAATAACACAATTTTAAAAATTCTTATTGGCCTCTGCGATTTAAGTTGTCTGCATTCCTTTGAACGTGTGTTAGTGAGCAAGTCTTGAAGCCTTTTTTTCAAGGAAGTCCAGGGCATAGAATTCATTGCAAGAATCTGAGATGGTGGACAATGCTTGCAGCTCTTTAACTGAGTAATGATTATGTGGTGCAATCTGCCCCTCTACTAATTTTGTAATCTTGCACACCATCTTGAGAGAATCTGGAGCTTGAAATAGCATTTTAAGATAAAATTGCAAGAAGAAATAAATTCCTTCTCTAGCTGCCGATTTGTCTTACATAGTTTTGATGGCAACGTTTCTGACTGGATATGTCCTCAGAGTTGCATTGTAGGCATCTCTGAGCTGAATTACCAAGAACTTGAAAAGATTTTAGTTTGTTTAGCTTGGAATTGATGCAATAAAATGTGTTCTCTGAAAAATTAGATCAGATTACACGTGAAGCTGATGTTGGTATCAAATTAGAAGTTATTTGGTACCCTTCGTAGGCTCTGTTCCACAGAGCTCTGAAATAGAATGGGAGAAATAAGAAGCCAGGACTGAGTGAGGTTCATGAGTTGGATGGTTAATGATGGAAGCTTGGTTAATGATGGTTCTCAATAATATGTCTGGTGCTAAAGTTTGCTCTGTTTGTATTTTTAAAAATAAACTGTCAAAGTAGAATTAACTTCCTACTGCCGCACGATCCTGGCAATTCAACATCACTACCTGAATTCTGGTAAGGTAAAGACCTGGGGTTAGGGTGTTATTTTTGTTTGTTTGTTGTTCATGTGTATGTCTTTGTTTTCTTTTGTGTTGGGAGCACACTGAGAAACGAGTGTGTTCAGGAATTTTACTTCACCTGTTCAAATACAATAAAAACTCTTCCCGTGCTAGTGTAATAGAGCTTACATGGAATGGAACTCCTTTTGCATGGTCATACACACATCACTGTACTGTCTGTGTTTATATGCCTAACACATCTATTGCTGTGTTTTGAGAGATCTTTTAAAGCATTTACTCTGGGCACATGTAAATTTTGTTTAAATACATTGATTGCAAATAAAAAGATAAAATTAACCATTGTGATTATTTTGGAAGTGGGTGAAAGAGCATAATATTTTAAGTTCTGAGAGTACCAGCATGGTAAACATTTTTCTGAGACTTGATACTGAAGGCAAAATGGGCTAGTTTTGATACTAATGTAATGAAATGAGTGTGCAGACTGATCCTTGAGTCTGCTTTGATTTGAAACAGCTGTAATTACCTAATGAGGTGTTTGGGGAACTGGCTGTATTTTTATTTTTTCCAGTGCTCTCAGGCTTCGATTTATTTTTTTAATATGAATCACTTCTGTTATTCTGTGCTGCTGCACTGGATGGTTCAAACCAGGACTGCCTTTTGTTTCCAACTTTGTCATATGTCAAAGACTTGTGGTAGTAACTGTTTATGTTATGGTCATTACACTGAAAATATATATATATGTATATATACAATATATATAATATAATGCTACATTGTTGTCTAAGTATTATCTTGATCTCTTGTTATTGAAAGCAAAAAAACCTCTTTTTCATTGAACGTGCAGCACTTTCAGGTGTCAAAATTTGGAAAACTCCTCCCCTTCTTTTTCTTCCTTACAGTATCCTTAAGGATTTCAATGCCTGCAAATGTCAGAGTATTAAATGTAAAGGAGAACCCCAGCCATCATCCTACAGCAGGGAGCTGTGTGTATCAAACTGGGAGGTTACATATGCTCCTTATCCTGAGAATATTTGTTGGTAAGATTCCTGTCTTATATTGATTTATGATAGTGTAGGTTTAGAATGGGTACAGGTAAAGGCTTCATGTGGCATCTGGAAGATACACATCTCTCTTTTCATTACTGGTGTTCTTCACTGACCTTGGAGAGGCCTTGGAGGCTGACTAAAGTTTTGTCACCCCAAAGTACTGGTGCTTGCATTTTCGGTTAGCAAAAAGAAAAAAAAAAGAAAAAGAAAGAAATGCAGCTTATTAATGTCTGTGCCCCAGTGTTTCTGTTTATTGAAGCTAATTCGTATCTTTTGTTGAGGTTTGAGGAAAGCACCTTGATATTAGAGTTAACATCTCTGAGAGGGCAAAGATGGTGGGGTTTTGTTGTTCAGTTTAGTTTTCTTTTTTTGGGGGGTTGTTTTTTGTTTTTTGGGGTTTTTTTTCTCTCACTTGAGGAGGAGGCACAGGGATTGTCAACTTACTTGCTACCTAGGTTTACAAAAAGTTTTCATTATTCAGGATTTTACTGAGCCTATGTATCCCTGTTTTGTCTGTTCTAAATACTTGGCTTTGTCTAGGGTTCAGATCATTCCAGGTCTTGTCATCATTTCATATGATATTTAAGAACTTTACCCAATTAAGACATATGGTTGCTGTTTTAATATGTTAAGAAGGGATTCAGGTTTTTTTAATTATTTTTTTCAAATCAGTTTCTTGGTAGATTCTTGCTAGGGTATCTTCTCTATCTTCTAGGGTATCTAACTCTATCTTCTTCTATCTCTGACTCTTCCTGTGTTAACTTTATTTAGTACTCCTGTGGAAATGTTTTATCCCACACCTTTATTAGACATTATGTTTGTGTTATGAAGGACTAAATGTGTTCTTCAGCAAGGGAAGAAATGTTGCACAGTTTTCTTTATCTCTTATAGCAACTGGAACTTTTCTGGTGCTTTTCTATACAGCTTTAAGACTATGAAAGCTCAATTTAGAAAAAGCCACCACTATTACTTGACAGATAGTAAATGTGTTTTTAACAGTAAATGCTTACTACTTGCTTTTATGTCCTTTTTATTTTTTCAGGAAAAATCTTTCTGTGCGTGGACTGAAATGGTGGTTTAGATGGGCTTGCATTAACTTACTTCTTTTTATTGTGCTGTTTTTTCTTACTACTCCTTCCATAATCATCTCAACCATGGACAAGTTCAATGTCACAAAACCTATTCACTACCTTAATGTGAGTATTATCTTATGCTTGGGTATAGCTGTGTACCAGATCAAACTGTTGATAAACTGCAGGCCAAAATGTTGATAAACTGGTAAGTGTATGGATAATATGCTGAAGTAATTTAATCTGAAACTTAGTATTATTATGAGTCTTACTTGTTTGAAGTAAAAATTTGTTTCAACTTTGCATAATTGTAAATTTTGTAATGAAAAAAAATCCTAGCCAAAAATGGATTTTTAAATCCAACTTATATTTTGATTTGTGTGATGAAATGGGAGGAATTCAGATTTAAGCTCTGAAGTAAAATGCCATGGTTTTATTTTGCTTATTGTATTAGGAACAGGATGACATATATATCTGGTCCTAGTGTGAACGCAGCCAAGTCTCTGGGAAACAGTTTATTGTAAATACTTCTGCATGCTAGTATAAACTATGTAAAAACTACTTTCACTCTCATGGAGTTTAATTCCAAATTCTGCTTTTGATTTTTGTCTTGCTCACCAGTGCTGAGTACTCACTCATTTAAAGACTGTATCTGAATATAATTTCTACAATCCAACCTGCTATAATTATTTAAAAAAAGCAAGATATTGCAGCCTCTATGCTACCACAGTTGCATTACAGTGTTTTTAATGCTTATTCTTACTTTATTTTCTCCCACTAGAATCCCGTCATCAGTCAGTTTTTCCCTACACTCTTACTCTGGTCCTTTTCAGCTTTGCTACCAACAATTGTCTATTACTCAACTTTGCTGGAGTCCCACTGGACAAAGTAAGCAAGTTTTTTTTCTCTGCTTTGGCTTTACCAGGTCAATTACTGAAAAAAATTGAGGGAGTGCATGTAGAGCTCTTAAATCTGCGGACCTCTTGTAGCAGGGAGTATCATCCTCTCAGCATTTTCTGATGGTATAACCAACACTTTGGAGTTTAAGTTATTTGTAATCAACATAGCAAGTGCAATCTGACATGACTGGCTTATGCTTCAACCCCCCATTTCCCCTCTATGCTTTGTGTTAAATCAGAAAAAAAAAAAAAAAAAAAAAAAAAAAGGCATATACATGTTGACTCAGTTCACCCCTGAGCATGGAAGTGTGGTAAATGCCTCTGATCCTGTAACTAGCTTGCCCTCTGGGAAGATTTGTGACTTTGGATCCCTTCCAGGCTGTGAACATCATGCAACCAAGAATATCATTTCAACAGAAAATGTTCCAACTGCTGGCATGTTACTTACAAAAAGATTATCCATCATCTTGTTGTATTTCATTAAAAAATGGTCTGGCTGTAACTATTGGGGCACAAATCAGTTACTCCTGGATATTGTTAGTGGTGATGTGGGAAGGCATATGGGACTAAGGCCCAGCAGACACAAGGTTTTCAGCTATGACTGGTGCACTCTGGAGTTGTGAAGCACAGTGATGTGCTACTGACTTGGAGAACTCTGCACTGCTTGACTTGGCATATCAGATTTCATCCCCTGTTTGCCCACAGTCAGATAAAAGCATGATATGGCTTCACTCAATCTTTTTCCATAATACCTGCTGCCATTTTTTGTTTGTTCTTAGATTCTAAGGTAATTCTTTGGACTTTTTAATTTTTTTGTACTGCTGCCTTGTAAGATATTGTGTCCAGAATCTGTTCTTTATTTATCAGACTTGTATGCTTTTCTTCAACTGCGTTTTTTGGTTTTTGCTTTTTTTTGGTGGTTGCACTAGGCACTTTTAGCCCTTCTCAAAGCAGTTTTCTCAAGTCACTAGAGATCACAGATCTGATTTCAAGCTGCAGTATAGTTGTACTGATATGTTCCACAGTGCCCAAGGGCTATGTGATCCTGTAATAAAACCTCTGTGGTCTTAATGACCTATCAGATACAACCTGTAACAGTCTGAATTGTTTATAGGAATTGCTGCACTTTGCTGGCAGCAGTGTGTCACTACATAGATGTTCCTGCTACTCTAATAGGTGTCATGTTGTTCTCAAAGGCTTGACACTTGGCAAAGACAGTCAAGTAGCTTGCCAAAGTGTCTGGTTTCTTGGCAGTGGTGCCCTGTTACAAACTGCCTCATTCTCCCTGGCATAATACTTGAAGAGCTGTTTGTTTACAAGTTATTGCAAGATAAAAGACCAGGTGTGATTCATTGCAGTGCAGACCTGTAGTGATGATATCTTGAGTCTGGATTAATGCTCAGAAATGTTTTCTTTGCCCAAGAAGGCACTGAGAACTTGTTTGTTTCTAATTAGTGAATATCTCAAAGATGTTTGTTTTGTGAGTAGCTTGTAGCAATGTGATATGGTAAACAAAGCTGTGAGTCTGACAGGTGCTGACAGTCTCTAGGCAAGATCCTTCATGTGTCAGTCTTTTGTATGAATTCTTACCCAGTGACTTTTTATGTTGGTAGGTCTGCAGAGAACAGAATAATGATGCATAAAATCTACATATTTTTGATCTTCATGGTATTGATTCTGCCCTCCCTTGGTCTGACCAGGTAAAGAATCATAGTTCTAATGAAATAATATTTCTGTTTTTTAATTGCTAGCTGAGGTATAGTTGGTGTACCCTCACTCCCTCCAGTGTATATTGTCATGACATATTAGATTTCAATACTACAATATTTCAGTGCTTATCTTTCATTTGAGAACCTCATAGCCCTTAAACTTTCCAAAGTCTGGCTTTTCTTTTAGCAATGGAATTTAAGATCTTGTAAGGTCAGTGACTACCTGAGAGTTGCCCATACGCAAGATCATAGCCAAGAACCCATTTTTCTAACTGTGTTGTACTTTAGTTGTTATTTCTATGCCTTCCTTCCACTTTTATGTTATTTGACTGTTTCCTTTGTTAACAGGGTCATGTGTGTGTCCTCTCTATATACTGACTACTGAAAATGCATCATTAAAATGCATAATTAAGACTTCAGTATGAAGTAGATGTTTCTGTTACGTTCCATTCTGCTTCCTTTTTTCCTACTTCTGACTATCAGTAGCTGTGATGAAGATAAAGTAGTGTTCACAGAGTGGTTTGGGTTGGAAGGGATCTTAAAATCGTCTAGTTCCAATCCCATAGCATGGCTGGGGCACCTCCCACTAGACCAGGTTGCTTCAAGCCCTATCCAACCTGGCCTTGAACCCTTCCAGGGAGAGGGCAGCCACAGCTTCTTTGGGCAAAACCTGTTCCAGTACCTCACCACCCTCACAGTAAAGAATTCCTTCCTAATATCTAATCTAAATCTACCCTCATCCTGTCACTACATACCCTTGTAAAAAGTACCTCTCCAAGTTTTCTTGTGAGCTAACTTCAGGTACTGGAAGGTGTTCATATTATTTCATTAAATTTTCTCTATGCTGATCTGAACTACTTAGAGAAGCTATTTTATACAGTACTAAACTTTTGGAGAATTAATTACATTAACCATCTTTCTTTCAGCCTTGATTTTTTTTTCCGTTGGCTGTTTGACAGAGAATCCTCTGATTCTGCAGTGAGGCTGGAGTAAGTATCAACAACTTTATGCTGTAGACTAACCTTGTTAGTGTTAAAATTTGCTCGGGCATAGTACTCTGTGGAATGATGTCAAGCTTCTGAGTAAGCTGAGAAGAATTCAAGTGATTTTGCTGTGGAGAAATCCATATGTTCTTCCTGTATGCAAACATTCAATAAAGAGACTTATTTTCCAAAACCTTACAAATTTTATAGAAGAAAATAAAGGACAAGATGATGTCGTGCAGGTGAGAGTGGACCACAAAATGGACTGAGGATTGCTGCACATCATGAACAGTGATTCTTCCCAAAGATTACAGTGAGACCAAACAGCTGCAGGAGCTTTCTTTCTGAAATCCAATGGCTCTTGGGATGTTTCTACACCAGCATTGCTAGTTTGCAGATATTGGTTATTATAAGCTCTTGTGACTGTGATTGGAGAGAAAGAATAAAATGCAATTATTAGGACATAGTTAGGTCTCCAAATGCTGTTTCAAAGTCAGTAACAAGATTATGATTAGGAGTCTCCCTAAGTTAGAAGAGGCAATTATACTGTTGCAGCCTTGTCTTGTCTCAGGTTGCTGTTGCAGACATCAAATGCTGCTCTTGCATCACCATCAGCCACCCATCAGGCTGCTGTATCTTTCTGTGAACATTTTATTTGAACTGCAACACAACCAGGCTCTTAGAGTATAGTACAGTTAGGGCATTTATAGCCACATAGTACTACTCTTTTTCAGCAAGATCAGAAGTCTTCTAGCAACTTCTTACGGTGTCTAGTGCTTATCCTTATGGTAAGAAATTTCCAAAGGTGATAGGATCCGCTATCTATATGCTGTATTTGCTTGTTTGCTTTCCAGTCAGTGTCTGATGTCTTTCCTTGCAGATGTGTCTTCTTGCCTGACCAGGGAGCTTTCTTTGTGAACTACGTGATTGCCTCTGCGTTCATTGGCAATGGGATGGAGCTGCTGCGCCTGCCCGGCCTCATCCTTTACACCATACGCATGATAATGGCCAAGTCCACAGCAGAAAGGAAAAATATTAAACAGGTATTAGAACCCATCCTTAGCAAGAGACCATTACAATGTCAGGAAAGCAGGGAGGTCCCCACCCTTTATACTATCATCTCCTGTACCTATTTTTTTTATTTTCTTCCCCCTTTTTCCATGAGAGGTTCATATTCTCTTCATTTGTTGCACAGATAATGGGGAGGTGTATATTCAAGTCAGAGATGGTAAAAAATTAAAATCCAGGTTCTGAACTTCAGGCATTATTTTCTTCATAGCTCCAAGTTAGAGTTCTATGATTCTGGTTTTATTGGATAATTCTGTTTTTGTCTTAAAATCTAAACTTCAGGATTTTCCAAAATCCATTTTAAGCCATGGATTTTTGCATCTAGATGATGTGTTGTCTTGCAGCGTGAAAATTCAGGTGTTTTAGTGAGAACTTCAGCCTATATATAGCTGCCCCTGTTCTTTTTCTTCTTTCTTTTTTATTCTTTTTTTTGTTTTTTTCAAGGTTGGGTGTGTTCCATTTTTAAAAGGTTCTTCTAAACATTCACTGCTGTTAACGGTTGCATAATACCCTTGCTTTGGTTGAAATTATTTACATTCATTTCTTTGTCCCAAAAGGAAAAAGTGGGAATACTGACCACACCTTTGATATCTTGAGCTTTCCCTACTGGGAAAGCCAGCACAAAGAATAGTACAAATTCAGTGGAAGCTGCAGTGAGTTGAGGGTTCTGAGTTTAGCACAATTATTTTCTGCCTTGTGGTTTTAAGTAGTTGCTTCTTGTAGATGAAAACACTTTCCCCAAGAAATTACTTTGAGACTATGAAAGAAACAGCATATTTTCTCTAAGTACAGATGCTTAAAACACATCATAATTAATTTCTCTAATTATGTTATTTATGCTACTTAGGGAAATAAATGATCTCTCCTAGGGAGAGAAGAGGCAAAGGTGATTTGTTACTTTAGTGAATCTATTTTTAGTTCTTGATACACAGATAGATTACATGAGTTTTGTGTTTGTGGTATTTTTATCCTAGCAACAAGCATTTGAATATGAATTTGGAGCAATGTATGCCTGGATGTTGTGTGTGTTCACTGTCATCATGGCCTATAGCATCACGTGTCCCATCATTGTCCCGTTCGGTAAGTTTTCTGCTGAGCTGTGGGCACTGTGTGAGTGAGACAGGGACATGTGGGACGTCTGGAAGGCCCAGTTCTTCATTCCAGTTCAGATGCTGATAATCTGTAGCACTTGGGTCCTGGTTTCTTTCTCTTCTTGTGGAAAAACAGGGCAGAGGATGATGAATTGCTTAGTTCTTGTACTGCCTTAAGTAGTTGAAAGTATAGTTCATGTCCATTAGTGGGCAGCTGTGTGCTCCATGGTCCTGACCCCAGGGATGTGACCTAATGATGTGCTGACTGCTTTGTTGGGACATGGTCTTGGTGAGAAACATAGCTGCCCTTAGATGGGAAAGGAAATGCTGTATATTCTGGTAGATTTTCTGGCTCAGAAAACCAGTTAACTCAGTTCAGAGCATGTGGATGCAGCACAACTGCCATGTGGTACAGATGGAGCTGCAGTCCTTTCCCTGAGGTCTCTAGGTTTCTGAGTCACAGATCTCCTTTTCCAAGGATGTTTCTCATATTCAGTTGGTTTGTCTCTGTCCTGTGAACAAGACTTAGTATTTCTGCCTTAAGTTATCTGTGTATCTGGCTTTCTTCTTCTGGATGGGTGTGCAAGACAGCAATCTGTCTAAAACTCATGGACAGTTGCCCATCTTCAGTAACTGTGACATGATCTGTGTTTTACTTTATTGCATTTTTCATCCATAGAGATTTTGGACTGTTATGAGAATTATGTATAAAGAATCATTTGAGTAGATACAGATATTTTTACTCTGAAAACATGTTAATCAGAGCATAAGAAGTTAATACCTAATAATTTTATATAGTTAGTATTTTCCTTTTCTAATCCAAAATTTAAAAAGCTGGATACAACATAATTAGCTAAATTAGATATTATTCAGAGCTGGTTTTAATAAATAACCTTATTATTTCAGAGAATGTGGCCAATTCTTTTTTGTAACAATGTACTTGATATTTGTTCACATTTTGGTTTATGTGCAGTTGTAAATATTTAAATGTTCTACTGCATGCCAGAGCTGTTGCAATGCATAGCTGTCACTGGCTTTTTTTGAGAGAAGCAGTAGCTGACTTGAGATTCAGTCATGAATTTGTTGAAGGCTTAGAGGGACATGGTAAGCCACCACTAGACTTTTCTTCGTTAGCAGTATGGCAGTGGAGGAGTTGCCAAGCTTTCCCTTCCAGCTTGGCCTCGTGCCAGCACTAGGAAGGATCTCTGGGTTCTCTCTGGGAGCATGACCAGTGCCACTGGGATGTGTGAGGAGATGGGAGGGGCTTTGCCAAGTCTTTAACAACCTCTCCTTGGCTCTCCCTTCTTTCCTTTCAGGTTTAATATACATACTCCTGAAGCACATGGTTGACCGCTATAACCTTTACTATGCCTATCTCCCTGCCAAGCTGGAGAAGAAGATGCACATTGCAGCTGTGAATCAGGCCCTTGCAGCTCCAATTCTTTGCCTTTTCTGGCTCTATTTTTACTCATTTTTGCGGCTAGGTAAGTATTACATTTTTCCACCTAGCAGCTGCTCCTTACCTCTCTTTACAATATGCCTAAATTACATGTACACTTTCGTAGGCTTTGTGGGTTTTTCTCTTAGCTTCCATAAATGGGAAGCCATGATGATTACCTGTGGCACTGAATTACATGTTGGCAGCTTACACAACTTTGCATAAGATCTGATGGCTGATAATGTTCATTTAAAACTGTTAGCGTGGAGCTTCGTATTTCTTCATTTTATGGGAGGTCATGTGTTCCCTAAATATATGTAGAGTTTGAATTGGATAGTTGGGCTGCAGAGTGGCAGATGGTAAAAATCATTAAATTAAAAAAAAAATAAATCTATTCAGAATAGCTCTTCCAATAGGAAGATGGTCTCCAGCTATACCTCTAGTTACTGCCTGCATTTGTGTAGACTGTGAAGAAGTTTAATTTTTCTAGGTGAATTGCCTACTGCCTCCATTGCACAACTGTAATTTAGAAAAAAAACTGTTAAAATGTTGGCTAATGCTATGAAGACCTGTGTTTTTAATCATCTTGCCAAACTTTACTTTAAAAAAACTTTTACTTTACAAAATAAAATACTGCAGTAAGATGGTGACTATCTTCCCCATACTGAAATTTAGAAATTTATATTTTGTGTGTAATTTATTTTAAAATTAGAGATTTTGCAAATACTTGGCATTGGTAGTATTGGCTGTGGTGTACTAACATCTTTGACATCAGAAAAGGTAGGCTAAAGCTTATGGCTTATCCATTCTATAGGAGGAAGCATTTGGCAGGGAACAAGGATGCCAGTTATCCTGGGAGGAGTTGAGCTTCCCTTCTTGGGAAGGAGACCCTTGGTATCTAACTATTTTTTCTAGGACACCAGTAGTAAAAAAGATACTGTTGGCAGACTGTCACCTGACATTAGAGAGAGCTCCCTCTGGGTGTAAGAGGTGCTCAGAAACATGGCTTCAGGCTGTCTTTGGATTTGAGCAGATGTCCCTGCATTACTTATGTTGAGAGCTAATTTTTTTCCCTTGTGTTGAGACCTGTCTTTGCAACCAGAAAACCAAACAAATCTATATCCTCTAAAATCACAGCAGAGTTTCTATAGCATACTTCAGGCAAATTGACTCCAAACCTGCAGTAACTGATGCATGTCTTTTAACTGTTATGAGGAAATTCCTGGTGTAGTTAAAATGAAATCTTTAAAATAATGTTTTCTGGTTCTGCATCTATGGTAAAGACATCATTTGACATGGAACACAGTAATGGAAAATACAGGCCAGATCACCATCTTTGGCTTGGTTAGTATAGAGGCTCCTTTTTACAGGATGTTGTTCAGTGATTTGTCAGTGACCAGGGCAATCTAGGCAAGTGATCTGAGAGGTAAGATCTTGGAATTTTTATTTCATTGCCATTTATTTCATTGCTGCTTCTTATGCCAAAGAGAAAGAAGGAGCAGGAGGAGTGCTCTGATTCCTTATTTGTAAAATAAATCAGTTTATGGTGTGTAAAGCTTGATTGCATAGGTATTGATTTATATAGTTTGCCTGGCATGGATATTTCGGCCTTGTTGCAGAGCACAATGATAATGTTTGCCTTGTGGTTCACACCATACCCTGGCTTTTAGACACCAGCTGGTAAATACTGATGTAGCCTATGCTTATAAAACCAACCTCTTCTAAAGGACATTTCAGAATACTCATAGGGAGTCTTCTTCACCTCCTTTTTTGAACAGTGACATCTTTGTTGGAGGTTTGATTTGGTTTTTGTGTGTTATACTTTGTTGTGTGTTTTTCTTTGTGGGGGGTGTGTGTGGTTTTTCTTTCCTCTTATGGACAGATCTGTACAGGGATTATAGAACCTACTGTGAAGAACTTGTGTGTTCTGTGCAGCTGCATATGCTGGGTTGACTACAAAACTATCTGAGGTTTGATATTGCCTGTTATGACTAAAGAAGCTTGGAAACATTTAAGGATGTGGTTTCTTTTAGTTTTGTTTTCCCCCCTAATATCTTCTTCAAGTCATCTTAGCTATAAAATGAGTTTAATTTCTTGAGTATTTCTTCAGAGTATTTCTCCAGTGGACCTGAAGAATAAGTTACTGTAATTATTACAGCTTTTTCTATATCAGAGAGTGCTGTCGTGTCCTTTCCTGTTTATTTATCTCCATCTCTCCATCTTTGAGGGAGAGCTTACTTTTCAGCCTAATTCATGTTTACTCACTTTCTTCTCTTATTCTTTTTCTTTGGATTGTTCCCAGTTCTGCCTGTATTTTATTGGAGTGTCCTACACAGACAAGGCTGATAAAGTTGAAAGCTGAGTAGTATGAGTAAAACCAAGTTATTTTGTAGAGGTATCAGACTTGCCTTTTTTTTTTTTTTCCTGTTTTGTGATAGCATCACACGTTTGACTGCTTTGTAATAATCAGTTGTATTCTGAAGTGCTACAGACTTGTAGTTCCTCATATCTACATTTCATTTTTCTTTCCAAATTTTAGTTATTCACCATTTTCTACATGCGTTTTCATCTCTACAGTTTTGTTTTGGTTTCGGTTTTTTTGGGGTTTTTTTGTTCCTTGAACAAAAGGAGTGTGGGGTTATCTGATCTTTCAAGGCTGTTTTGATTATTTTTATTTTTCCTTTGGCTCATTTGCAAGTCATCTAGATTGGTGGCATCATCATATTTAAAAATTGTACTGTAGCTATTAAATTTTACAGATCATTAATGAAGGTATTTAGAAGTGGGTCCAGAACAGATAACTGAGGGAGGATGAGAGGAATTGCTCCAAGTATTGTTTGTCATTCAAATATCACAGTGCCTTTCTTGGCACTTAGGGAAGCTGGGAAAACATCTTGCTCAGCAGTTTTTACCACTCAGCAAGCTTTGTGCCTACCGAGGTTCTCTTGTTTATGACTGGAAGTGGCGTGCCCAGTCCTCTGAGGGGAAAAAACCAAAAACTAACAGACAAGAACACCATCACAACAGAAACTTGCTATGTATTTTTATATGGTATTCTCTGGATATTTTTCTAGGCTTTAAAGCACCTACAACCATGTTTACCTTCCTAGTTGTCAACATCACAATTGTTATTTGCTTGGCTTATACTTGTTTCGGCTGTTTCAAGTACCTGAGTCCACTGAATTATAAGGTAAGTGATGGATACCTGACACCTTTTAGCACTTAACCAATTTGCTTGATGTAGCATCAGCTGTTTCTAATGGGTTGTTTGTGCCTTCTTGCTGGCAGTGTCTGTCCATAAATCTTTATTATGGTAAGATGGCTAAAGAGGGCTGGTAGCAGAGGTAGGCTGCTTGGCACAGTGAATAGTCTGTCTATATTGGCAGGAACTGCATTTGAGAGGGAAGAGCAGTATGAAAGAAGTGTGCAAGAAGATTGTAGGAGAAAGTAACAGTGTTTGGTTTTTTTGACTTACCAATTTGATGTTGTCTTTCCTCCTTTCCCCACCTGTGACTGGTTACAGATAGAAGATGCACAAGGTGAAAAAGGAAATGACACAGATGTACCAACCATCCCAACATCTTCTGTAAGAAGTTACTAATATACTCTTATGTTTCCTAGAAAAACTTAATTTTTCACCATGATTACCAAAGAACTTGGTGTAGAACATACTAATCTGAATGGTCTGTGGGACTTCTTGGATGTGTGGGATTAGAGAGTTCTGCAAATGGGCTCCTTGACTGTTCACAGATGGTGTTCCAGAGGTATCTTGGCTGGCATTTTGGGAGCAGTTGAGACATGTTACGTTCAGCAGCTCTGTACCCTGTGTTCTGAGCCTTACACCAGGCAGATCCTCACATCTGGACAGCTGCCAGTTGCCACTGCTTTGGGACTTCAAAAGTTGTGACATGCATTAGGTCTTACCTGCCATATTAAAAAGAAAGATATAGGACTGAGGTAGAAATAGAGGTCTTTGTGCCACAGCTGTACAAAGTACAGGTGAGTGTTGCACTGAGAAGCCTCTGTTAGGGAGTGGAAGCCCTTAGGTGACAGAGGGAAGAATGGGAAATGGATGAAGAGTGGCAAGGGGAAAAACTACCCCGGGTGAATTATCCCAATACTTTGAGAGATGGGTAAAATCCTTAATGCTTGTGATTTCAGATGTACGTCCCCCACGTTTTGCATCCTCATTCTACAGAAAGGACGGTACTTGCTTGCAAGGAGCAGCAATCTTATGGCTCCATGGACAACACTGCTTCACAGGCAGAAGATGTCACCAGCTATTCTGCTCGACCTGCAATTACCGAGCAGTCATCGAGAGGTTTGCTTTGAATGCCATGGACTAACACAAGGTGGAGCACTTGGTCCAGGTTTAGAACAAAATCCCCACCACAACCTGCTAGCTGTTGTTTTATTTACATATCCCCGTCTACAGAAGAGGTACAGAAATAATTAATTGTGTGGTCTGCAGCTGTGCTTAGAGGCTAAAACAGAGATGCCTTGGCACTGATTATTTTCCAGGCTCTCCACATATATTGTGAAACAAACATGTTGAACACAGAGATGCTGATCCTCAGGGACTTCACTTACGCCATCTCATCACTTGAATTATGAAGATAACATACATTGTGTAAAGGTAACTGGTCACCAAGGGAAATGCATCTATTGCTTCCTTTTTAAAAAAACAAAACAAAAGAACTAAAAAAAAAAAAAAACAAAAAACAAAAAAAACCCCACAAAACTTTAGTATTTATAAATATCTTGGGATGTGTTAAATCCTATGGCAATGTCACTTTTGGTTAAAATGCTGTTTTGAATGAGGGCTGAGGATGGTGTGTGGAAGTCTCTTCTCTGTCACCCAAAGTAGACACAGTGTAGACTTGACCATTGCTGTTTTTTGTTTTTTGTTTTTTTTTTTTTAATTTAAAAGAGATGAGGGAGTTACTATGCACTTGAGTACTAGAGGTACCAAAGCAAAAATACTGGTGTAAAGAAGGGAGTGATTTATTTGATACTGTGTTTTGGGTTTTGGGTTTGTTTTTTTTTTTTTTGAGGCTTTTAGGTTGTTTGTTTCTGTTCACTATTCTTTAGGGACTTCCACAATGAAAGTTCACCTGTCAACAATAAAATATGTAAACATTTAATCTGAATCATGGGTCAAAATGATGGATCTCAGGGTTTTCTATATAGTGCCAATTATAGGAGTTGTAAGATACTAAGTTTTTTAATAATGTAATAGGTGCCAATTTATTCCAAAATCCATTGTGTCAAAGTGTAACTAATAATCATGAAGCAATAAAAACACTGACTTCAGGGAAATTTGGGCTGCCTTGATTGATTGATTGATTGATTGATTGATTTCCCCCTTTTTAAAATTTTTTCCCTTCTGTATTGTAACAGGTTTTTTGCTAGCTGTGCTAGATGCTTCACAGAATGATCAATGTCATTAACATTTCGTAAGAGCACTGTCATAAGACTGAAAATAACAGTATGTCCCATGAGAGATTTGAATACTTGTAAATTTCTCTGGGGGAAGTATCTTGGTGACCTTTAGGTAGGAGAAGGTTTTGGCCATCCCAAGTCCTCTGTTTGCATGCTCATTTTTAAATTGTTAGTTCCTGAACTTGACCTTTCCCAGCATATCTGTGAAGCAGCAACATTTTGAAATCTGAGTAGGATTTTTGCCATAAATTATTGTGTGCAGATGTTCAGTGCCTTGCAGGACTGCCTCCAGCCTTGCAGACCAGCACTGTGGACTCATACTGAGCCAGAGACCTGCCCTGCTGCAAAAGGACCATGATGGGCCCTGACAAGCCCATCTTACTAGTTGAAGGTACACGTGGTTCCTGGTTCTTGAAAGGCAAGTGAATAGCTGTGTCTAGTGGGAGGATGGATTTGTGTCAGACTTTTTTATTCTTTTGGTTCAGTCAGGAGGCTGTGTGTGTTCAGGGGGCAGGGTGGGGTGTGTTTTGATTTCAGCAATGGTGGTATTACTTGAGGGTGTGTGGACACTGAACATTGTGTGGGTATTATGGTGATCGTGGTGTTACTAGAGATGGGGGTACCCTGGATACCAGCTGTCACTTAGGACTGGGATTGAAACAAAGAAAAATGAAAACCAACAGACTTCATGTTTTTCGTGTGTTTCTGAATCTCTCGTACAGATGTGAGGACAAAAGGAGGAGACAGAACCTGTTATATTAATTAGATAATAAAATAATTAGTCTGTGATTGTTCTAACCCTTTTGTAGCTGCAGCATCCCATCTCACACAGGTGTCTGCAGAAGCCGTGGATAATTGTGTGTGTACTTACAGAGGAATGAAACGATTCAGCTACCACACTTGACCTGTTTACAGTGTTGGCACTGTGGGCTTCTTATGCTCCATGGTATAACTTACTTTTTCAGGCAAGTGACTTCTAATATTCATTCCAAGGTTCTTTGTGTCATATTAAGGAAAAATTTGTGGTGATTGGATTTCCTTTTTGTGCTTAGAAGGCTGCTGAACTGGTAATGAATGTCCTTGTGGCTGGCACAGATTCAGGACCAGCTCTACTGTGAACTTCAATAAACCTCCCCCCAGTCATGTTAGAGTGCTTCAGATAGAGAATATGGAAAACCTGCTAGGTCATCTAAAGTTACTTCATGATTAACAGACGTTGCTAGCATTTGAGGAGCCAGTTCATGTGTCTGATGGGGAAACCACCTGCATATCTCACCATGTAGAAGCCATTCTTATTTGCTGCTGTGCTCTGTTGCAGTTAAACTCATAGAAATGTCTATGATCTTGGGGCATGCACTAGTTTGTGTAAAGGCAGGGATCACCTATTAATAAATTATCACAAGATCTCCATGCAACACACAAATTAAAGGCTGGTTTATCTGTGTTGTTGTACTTCCTTCCTGTAGTATCTTTTGGGTCTTTCTTTGAGAGCTGAAAGTAATTAGGAAACTACACTGGCTCTAATTCATTCCTTCATGCTGGTGGATATCTCTGAGAAGATAAAGTTACATCAGCAGGAGAAACTCCTTGCATTCCTTGCTCAGCCTTAGAGAAAAGCTGGGGGATGGAAGCTTCAACAAATGTGGATATTAGCTGTGCTGTATTTGAAATGAATATTTAAAGCCATTGCACATTCTTTACTGTTCTTTTTATAAACCTCTTGGCAGGAAGCCTAAGCAAATGGCCCAGCTGGAGTTACTGTAGCTCCTAGAAGCCATATGTGCTGAGATCCAGTGCCTGTTCTTGGCCTTGCATTACTCAATTGGAACAGCTCCTACCCCCACCTTGCTCCTTGCAATATCCTCATTTGCATTGTAGCATCCACCATGAACAGCACTCCAGTGAAACATGGCTCTTGGACAAATCTGACACCCAAACATGAGTAAGCCTTTCATTGTGGTCTGTGGTGGGCTTCTCTGACACAACTGAGGGGACAATCTCTGAAAAGCTGAAGAAAAGAGCCCATTTGATATTTGTAGGTTTTAGTGCACTTCTGCAAAGACTTCATTATAGATGGCTTTCTTCTGTAGTGAAGAATATGCTTTATGGTATGATGAGACTCCAAAAAAAGCTTGGCTTGCTTAGATGTACATAGCTGTGTGCCAGTTAGAGCTGTGTGTATTCTGTGTGTATGCCCAATGTGGTCCACCTCCAGCCCAATTACAACCCATTCTCAATCACACACAAGTGATTACAATTTCTCATTTGCATTAGGTGTACACATTCATGCCTTGCTTTCTGTTGGGCTTTTCCCACATCCTCAGCTAAAAGTAGACCTTTGTCCTGGCTAAGTTTTTAAATGCTTCCATGTAGCACTAGACTTCTTCCCCTATCTTTACAGAAATTCTGCTCTGCTTACCCACAGATCTTAGCAGCACAGCTGAAAGCTATAGTTGATTTATTAGCATTGGCTCTAAGCAGAAGTGAGGTGAGAGGCAGAGGAAGGGTCTCTTCTCACTAATGGAATCAAAAGTCCTTTGAGTACAAAGATACATTTTAATGTCTCTAAACTGCAACAATACAAGGTAAGACACATTTTTAATTCCAAATGATGGCCAGGGTCATAACCTTCGAAGAGGACAGGTGTTTTACCTTCTTAAACTGGCCTTGCAAATTCCTTCTCTGTCTAATATGAAGACTTCTCGAATGATTCTGCTCGTCACCTGTTTGTAACAGCTGCAAATGTTTGTTTTGGGTATTTCAGAGATCTAGAAGGTGTTCTTTCTTGCTGAGGACAGCTGTCTAACAGACCAAAGCAGAAGGGAAATTACCAAAATCAGAGATACAAAAAAAGTAGGTCTTTATAATGGAATATCCTTACCTCTAATTTTTTAGGTCTTGGGTTAATTCCTGTCTGTTGCTGAGTGTTTGACATCTTAGGCTGTCTTAAGTGCCACTTCCCCATTTTTTGGTACTCCCAACACATTGCTCTTGGGTTATCTTCACTTGTTTGTAGTCAGCAGTCTCTAAGCATTTGTTGCTTGGAGAGAATGTGCATCAAGATCATCTGTCTTTCTATTGTATGTGCCCTAATTAGCTTCTAATTATTTTGGTGATACAATGATTGTGGCCCCATTAATGTGGTGTATACAGAGCTGCTTCTCCCTGCTAAATCTGCCTCCATTACTTTAAATATCTCTTCCACCCATATTACTGGGTGACTGGATTCCTGGATTTGTTCCCTTCTCTGCCAGCTTATTTCCTGCCTTTCTCAGTGAGTTCTGGTGTAAGATGTATCTGATCTTCTCATTTTTTAAAGGATGGAAGGTCCCATCTCGAGACCAACTTTTATGGCTTAGTTGCATGTAATATTATGTGGTGTCACATAAGAATTTAAATAACTTATGAGCTAAATATATTTCCAGCTTCAATTCTGGATGGAAATCTCTTTCCACTTAAGTTCTGGCCTGGAAATGTCTAGTGATGCAAAATTTGTGGTTCTCAGCAATCCAGAGCTTCATCCCATCTTATAATTTCCCAAAGATGTGATGGATATGTGGTACATATGATATAATACAGATATGATAGAATCATTTCAGGGCCTTCAAACACTTTTATCTTCCAGAGTGTGAAAAGATGATTATGTTTAGATCTTGGAGTAATATAGCTTTTCCTGAGAAGTCATGAGACTGTGGGTGCAAGGTCTGATATCCTCAAATGCTCTACTAGATCTGTGCATGATACTCATGTGGGAATAAGTGAGACTGTAAAAAGCCAGTAAGAAGAGTGGGAAATTTTCACATCAGTTTCTATACTCAGTGGTTGATTAAGTGCTGGTTAATGATTAACAAAGACAATATTTGCAGAAGTGATGTTTAAAATAGAATTCTTGAAATGTAATCAGTGGTATTTAATAAGGCACTCCTAAATAGGAGCCAGAATTTGTTGCTGTCTCATATCATTACTGCTGTGTGGTTGTGAACCTCCAATTTTTATGTAGTGATGTAAAGGGCTAAATGTTTGTGATGGATGATAACAACTGGTTTTGAAAGGTATCTGTGTGCTTCTCAGAACTTTATTAAAAAAGGCTGCAGTACAGGAGGAAGACTGAGGCCAGAGGGAATGTAAGATGTTGGTTTTGTACACAGCTCACCTTCTGTATGAAAATCTTTCATGCATCTAGTGGTGCTTTAGTCTTAGCTTTTAAGCTTGATTAGCCTTGCCACTTTATCACTCTCCTATAATGTGAAGCCCTAAGTTGCTTTTTTCAAGTGAAGATGTTCCATATCAAAACTTATTTTGAATTCTGAACTATTTTTTCCTAAGGCAAATTATCAGTATTTTTTCCCTACATCTATAGACACAGAGAAATAAAAGCAGCAGCAATCTCCACAGAGAAAAAATGCAAAAGGAAATTATGTAAAGAATTGCTTAGTACTATAAGTTCATTGCAGGCATTGAATTTTTTTTTATGACAGGAATGGAGTAGGCTTTTCTTATTCTTTTGTATTTGATGTCTGTAAATAGGAAGAAATTAATTACGTTTTGAGAACCAGAAATTGGAAATCTGCTGAGCAGGGCAAAAAATGAGAAAGAAATTATGCAGCTTTAAGCGGAATAATTTAAGCAATTATTTTTGTTATTTAGCTTCAAAAGGGGAAAGACATTGGTGAAGTTAGAAAAACTGTGATTACTGTGTTCTGCAGTGAGTTCTACTCATGTGAGGCACTACTTAATCCCTCATGGTCTGAGGTTTCTCTGTAACATTAAAAATTCCTTCTGATAAGTGAAAAAAGATTCATCAGCCACAAGGGATTAGGGGTGATGGAAAAAAAAAAAAACAAACAACATTCCACTGAGATAAAAATGCAGGGGTGGACCTTAGTTTCCTTGAGGCTATACAAGAATTTCTAGAACTCAAAGAGGTACAAACATACATATAGAACCACCCCAGCAATGGAGGCCTGGTTGCAAAAGAGCTTAAGAAGTGCTGGAAAATAAAGCTCTTCTTAGAATTCCTCCATCTGGGGAAGCTGGAATGTTAGTAGTAGTTGCACTCTGAGCAGAGGTGAGACCCTACAAGGCAGTGATGGCCAGAGGCCAGAAGTGAGTGGGGCTACTTAGGCTCAGCAAAGCTGCAACCCAATCTCATGAAATTGCACAGAGCAAGGGATGCCAAACAAACAATGGGAAAAACATCAGCTGGGCTGGGCTTTTCCCTGCTCCAGGGGAAGACATGTACATAACTTTATCTGAATACTTCAAGGTGGGATACATTTACCAGTGGACAATGAGGAATGAAGCAACAGTAGGCGGATCATGTAAAGAAAGAAGGGTAGGGAAGGATGGATACTACCAGGAAGGCAGTATCAGCAGGGCAGGCAAAAGCTAGTTTGGCATTGGATGTGGGTGTGGATACCAGTGGGGAGCAGGGCAGAGGCTGGGAGGAATTAATAGCTGAGGGTGCAGTTTCTATCTTTACCTGCCTCCGAGGCCTGGCACTCCCAGGGCCCTAAGCAGGCTGCAGCTGCTATAAGGGGCAGACAGATGGGTTGTGGCCACAGCCAGAGCCCCTTACTCAATCTCAGTGACAGGAGTCTTTGCAAGAGGGAAACCAGGCCCCTTGCAAACTGATGTTTGGACTACATCTAGCAAGTGGGAAGAGCTGTTACTCAGCGTGGATCTGTTCATAAATACTGCTCTCAGGAAGACAATGGACAATTGTAATGGGCCTAATTCTAGCAGTATTTGCATAACACTATCAGGGCTGTCTGGTACTGCTCAGAATATTTCTTCCATGACAGAAAACTAATCCTAACCAAGATGGTCTTAGTGTGAGTTATGTTCCGTAAAGTGTTATTACAGCAAGTAAAACAAGCAGCATTGTTTCTCAGTGATTTAAAATAAGCTACCATGAAATCGATATGGATTTATTCCTTTTCTCTCTTCCCACAGTATTTAGAAGGATCTTTCCATTCCTCTTTCAGATGAAAATGTATTTTCAATTAATGCACATTATGTATTCCACCAGCTGTAAAACAGAATGTTCATTTGATTGACTGTCTTGAATCGATCACTCCCTGCTCCCAAGCAATTCTAGATGACTCAGTGGTGATGAAGAGTGTGCCTTAGGGTGCAGGACTTCATGGTTTGTAATTTAAAAATCAGAAGTCAAATTTGGTTGTAGTAGGAGTTAGTTTAGCTGGAGCTATATGAGATGATGACCTTTCTTGTGTTTTTCCATACCAGAAACTTTCCAAAGCACTTCAGCTGGGGGGGGCAGAGTGTATCATACAATCATAGAATAGGCTGGGTTGGAAGGGACCTCAGAGATCATGGAGTCCAACCCTTGATCCGCTACCGCTGCAGTTACCAGACCATGGCACTGAGTGCCACATCCAGTCTCTTTTTAAATGTCTCCAGGGACGAAGAGTCCACTACCTCCCTGGGCAGCCCGTTCCAATGTCTGATCACCCTTTCCGTGAAAAAATTCTTTCTAATATCCAATCTGAACTTCCCCCAGCACAACTTGAGACCGTGCCCTCTTGTCTTACTGAGAGCTGCCTGGGAAAAGAGACCAACCCCCACCTGGCTACACCCTCCTTTCAGGGAGTTGTAGAGAGCAATGAGGTCTCCCCTGAGCCTCCTCTTCTCCAGGCTGAACAGCCCCAGCTCCCTCAGCCTCACCTCATAGGATCTGTGTTCGAGTCCCTTCACCAGCCTGGTTGCCCTCCTTTGTTCTGTTTATTTTCAGTGGCATCTCTGTGGTTCTGAACCTCTTATCCAGACCCTTCTTGGGCTGTAATTGGCTAATTAAAAAGCAGGGTTTAGGTCAGCTATTACTGGCTTTGGTATGTGGGATGAATGCAGGTTTTGGAGCAACTTAAGGAGGTATGGCTTTTAGGACACTGCCTTCTTTGAGCAAAGACTTTGGGGCAACTTCAGTCCAGAAATGGCAACAGCACCAAGAAATTACTCTGGAACAAAATGAAGCATCCTTTGAGCATCAGAGTGTCACCAGATTCTGGGTTCTTATGAAGGCCGTAGCTTGTACTTCAAAGAGCCTTATTCTCAAGAAACAGCACAGCCAGTCCAACAGCAGCACATTTTGGCCTTCATAGAGGAAGCTTACTGCCTCAATGGCTGGTACTTGTCTGGCTCGCTAAAATAATGAGAATAAAAGAGCAGGGAGTCTTTTCTTACTGCTTGTTACTATTGAAATTATCTCGTATGCAGTTACTTGCAAACAGAAATGTTTTAACTATTTTTGATAATCTGACTTTTGCACAGCTCACTCTAGTGCTGTACCAAGTAATTGCCCATTAGCCAATACCAGAGCATGTCAGAAATGAGCCTGGATTCACTTGCAGTTAACAAACCTACATCTCAGACTCATAAGAGAGTTGCTCCTAATGCAAGAGATACAAATGCCTTTACTAGACCACAAACACTTCATCAGTATTAAACTATGCACTACAGGCAGTGGGATGGGCTGTGGTTTCTCAAAAAAACAGTTATTTTGAAAAAGGGGAAAGGAATTGATGGCAGGCTGTACAGCTGGCACAGAGCTGAATTTTATACTCTTTCCCACTGCTGTAGTGTTTCACTGTATCTCTGTATCCAGGTGTAGATAAGTAAGTGATGAACAACAGCTGCTGCTGATAGCTGTGGACTTAAGGCTTGAAAAGTATGACAAGAGAAGTCAGAATAACCTTCACTATATAGCAGGTGTTTAATTAATTTTTAAGCTTTTACAGTCAACACCGATGTCCAGATTTTTTCCTGTTTCAGACAGTAGCTTAACAAACCTGTTTTTGTGCAGGATTTGGTGTCTCTGCCTATCTTCTGTACTAAGTAAAACTGGCACTTCTGATAGCTGGTGAAGTAGGCTGAAGTGCACTTAGCCTGGCTTGCAGAGCAGGGCACAGAACATGCTGCTCACTGTCTCTGTTCACTATAATTGTCTCAGATTGCTGAGTGCTGTGAGGCATATCTAAAAATAGAAAGGTTCTATAGGTTGTTTTTTTGTCCAGCTCCTGTTGGTGATGGAGCCTGGATGAACTCCTGTAACGGATCACAGTGCAGAGTCCTGATGTTGCCTGCCTCCTTTCACCAAGGCTGGGCCCCTTCAAGCAGATTTATTCCAGAAGGGAAAAATAAAACACTTCAGGCCTTCTACTGGCATCTGAACATGGGTTTGGCAGGTATTGTACAGCAAAATCCCTTCCACTTGCTTTATCTGCATTGTGCCTGAGCAGCTCCTGGGGAAGTAAGTACTCAGTTATCCTGGTATATGGCAGTGCTTCCTAGCCCCACAGCAGATGTCTGCATGTGCATTAACAATGAGAGTGAAAGGTCTCCAGCTCTGACACGGGGGACAGAAGTAAGGCAACAACAAATAGCCAGAGATCAAGACTCCTGCAAAAGGGAGCATAGGAGTCTCTGTGTACTGTTGATGAAGAGGTGAACTGATTCCTTCTGAGTAAGTAACCTTTTTTCAATATACTGCACCTGAAACAAGTTTGGGGATGGTCTTCTCTGAGAGTTTAATAGACAACGTGAATGATTCTTTTATTTTCTTCCTGTCTATTCAAAACAGATGGGGCTGAAGCACATGCTATTTTGCAAACGAGAACACAGATTTTGACGGATGAAAGCATTTACAAATAAATGTAGAATTAGGGCTGGCTTCAGATCTGGAAGCAGTCGGCTGCTTTAAAAAATTCAAGTACAGCTTGAAGGTCTACACCAGCCCTACAGGCAAATCTTAAAGGGAGACCTGAGAGCAGCTGTGCCTTCCTCTAGTGGCATCCAGGTACAGAAGCACAGAAGGCAGAGGAGAGGCAAGTGAGAAGTCTCATCTCTGTGCAGAAAACTGATCCAAGCTGGTTCACAACCAATCTGACTGAACGATTTGCTTTCATGTCGTATCAGGTGGCTTTGAGCACTGCAATTCAAATGTGCCCAGCAGAAGTGCTGACTTGCCTTCTGAGAGACAAACTATTTGGTATTCCCGAGCCCAAAGCCCTGTGGGGTGAAGCAGGGCTCTCCTGGAGTGACTGTTTCTTAACAGCTCCTACTTCAATTAATATTGTGATCATATTAATATGGGATTATATTTCCACGTGCTTGCAGAAGTAGGGAAGTATATCAGAAGTGGCTAGGGAACAAAAACATACTGAAATCAGTCATCTGGATACAGTTTGAGTGTTTGGAGCAGAACTGCACACACTAGGGACTGTTGCTGGCAAAACCATACAGCCCTTGAATTTTCTTTGAGCAGTTTGCTTTCAGTCTGACCTTTTGTAATAGATGCAGTACAGAACGGGTAAGTTCTGAACTGATACTTCTTTCTCTTTGCTGTCACCAAGCAAAATCCCAGTTAATAAAAACCCTAAAGGAAATATGTATTATTCAAAATTTTAATGCAAGTTTCTTTTAATTTTTATTTAATCAGAATTTCATTCTTTTTATTAAGAGGTATGTATTGATTGATACAATACCCTGCTGAAGCAGTGGAAAGCCACAATGTCTTGAGCCTATCCAGGGCTATGCTTTTAGTTGAGAGTAAAAATTTAGTGTAGAGGTAGCTTGAGCTGTAATTACTCTGATGGAACACCTCATTCTGGTCTGAGCTGTTTCAGCTGCTCCTCCTCAGATGCTGCTCTCCCAGGAGCTTGGCACAGGGGAGTTGAGCTTCCTCACAGCCAGAAAGCTGCTTCACAGCCCAGGCTGGAAGAGAAAGGCAGCCAGCAGTAGCCAGCTGGCTAGTTTAAAGGTACTGTAGATAATTGATGCTGATTAACTGATGCTCGTTAGGTCTTGCTAGGCTATTCCCCATTCTTTAGGTGAGAAACCTCACACCTACGCTGACTACTGCCATGGAAAAAAAAAGCAGTTTCTAACAAACTGTTCTTAGCTATGTTATTAGTTGTAAGGTCTATTTTTCAATTTCAAAGCAACAGTTAGTGATACTACAGAACAGTCTGTGCCTCAGGGAGAAAATAACCAAGTAATCTTCATGCTACCTTCTTAGCCTAGCTGAAAAAAAAATAAAATTAAAAAAAAAAAAAAATCAGCAGCTCCCCATGACAGTATCTCATTGAGATATGCTGTATTTTTCTTGCTGTCCTCTCTTGCATCTGGTAAAGAATATCTAATTACATGGATTATAGTAGGCTTAGTAAGGCCTGTACATGTGCTAAGCTGTAAGCAATTACTTAGCTGTTCATTAGGGGAATTACACTCCTTTCTCTACAGTTGCCCTTTCTCTGCTTTCCCAACAAATTGCAGAATAGCATCAGCAAGAAGTTCAGGTTCCTCCAAAGCTGCAAAGTGGCCACCTCAAGGCATGAAATGGAAGGAGACTATCTTGGTGTACTTCTGGGCCCAAACCTGGGGTGTGTGTGTGTGTGTGTGTGTGTGATTTCATCAGGGAAGGAGGCAATGCTAGTAGGTACTTGTACTATGAGCCTGAGAGAGGGGAGAATAATTTTAATCTTGCAAACATTTCACTCTGTAAGGAATGGAAAGTTCCAAGCAAATGTTGTTCTTAAACAGCTGGGCACACTGTTAGGCAATTAAAATTTGACTTCCAGATCCTTAATTCAAAGCCTAAACAACACTCCATTAAAAACTAAATGAAATTTTTGTATATATTGATATTATGGCAGTTTTGTAAAAGATCCAGGGCACCACATTCAGAAATATGGAAATTGAGAAGAGAGCCCTGAAGGTGGTCTGGTATCAAGATTACAGTGAGGTTTACAACAGAACATGTTGAGCCTGGCAGAACAACTGAAGGTTATGCAGGGAAAGAATTATCTTGAACTGTTGTGAAACAGGAGGAGAGGAATAATAGAGAGTAAATATAGACTAGTTCGGAGGAAATATTTCTGATTATAAGACTTTACCCTGTGATGAAGTTCTTGCTTTTAACTGGCACAAACGTACTCTATGGAACACAGTAGCAAGTGTATGGAAGCAACCAGATTTAAGGGGAAGAGTACTTTACAAAAGTAGAATGATCTATGCTTGTTATAAACAGAATAATATTTTCTAGGTTGCATTATCCCATACATAAAGGTGCATTGTCAGAAGTGAGAAACTTTAAAATTCAAATACTTAAGGGGCACATCACCGCTGGAAACCTGAAAACAAGATGCCTAATTTTATGTAGGCTTGTGAGACTTCTTAAGCAAAAGAGATATTTAAGCAAGCTTTGGGCCAACAAAATCTGGTTCTTACAGGAGGCTTTAACTACCCAGCCATTGGCTGGAATAAAACAACAGTTCACCTGTCATCTGTCAAGCTCCTGGGATATGTAGAGGACTCCTTCCTCTGATGTGCCAACCATGAATGGGGAACTGCTGGACTTTCTGCTCACTAACCAAGAAAACCTACCTTGTAATATCTTGGTTTGTGGCAGCCTTGGATACAGTGATCACAGTATTGTGGCATTTGACATATTGTGGTATATTTTGTGCTGAGCATGCTGAAGGTTAGTTCTGAGACAAAGGTTTTAAATTTTAGAAGAGCAAACGAGCTCACTCAGGGCTCAGTTGGAAGGGATCCTGTGGGAAGCTTCTATGGAGGATAAATGAGCTAGTGAGTGCTGGGAGTTTTTCAAGTACACTCTCCTAGACATGCAGAGCCAACTCATCCCCTCTAAAAGCAAGGGAGGTAGGCAAAGCAAGAGACCCCCTTGGCTGAACCATGAGCTCAGAACCAAAAGGGAAACATACCAGAGATGGAAAAGTGGAACATAACTTGTTGAAAATTTCAAGGGCTTTACCAGAGTATACAGAAATTAAATTAAGAAAGTAAAAGCTCAGCTTAAACTGAAATTGTCCAGATATGTCAAAAACTTCAAGAAAGGCTTCTTCAGATATGTTAACAACAAGCAGAAACAGAAGGAGAATATTGGCCCACTATTAAGCAAAAGAGGTGAACTTGTCATCAACACTGAAAAGGCAGAGATTCTTAACAGCTTCATTTCTGTATTAAACAGTGCTGTTGGGCCCCAGGCCATGGGAACAGAAATCCAGGGTGATTGAGACACAGACCCACAGACAAGAAGGGTTCCAAGGAGGACCCAGTTAATTACAGACCCATTAGCTTCACTTCAGTCCCTGGGGAAGTCCTGGAGTGAATCCTCCTGAGGACTGTCACAAGTCAACAGTACCATGTGACTGGGAGAAGCCAACGTGGATTTATCAGGGCCAAATACTGCTTAACAAACGTGATCACCATCTACAACAGTGTCACTATTTGAACAGTGGTATGAACTAATGGAGGGCTTTTCAGACTCTGAGAGGGGCAGAACACAAAGGAAGGGATCAATTCCCTCCCATTTCCTGCCATCCTCTATAATAAAGATCAGAAATCCAGCAGCTCCTCCCTCTTTTTCCTCTCACCTCCTGCTCCTGTGAGCAGTATCCTGCTCTATGACTTCCTGGGAGCATCATTTCACAGATAAATAAATACCTCAGCAGCGAGCTGTGGTTCTTAACATCACAAGTCATAACAGTACTTTAAATACAGGCATTGCCTTCTTCAGTCACATGAAAGTGAACCCAGATTCCATGCAGTTTTCACAGAGAATCAATATTAAATCAAGTCCATGAAAGTCAGTTTGATAAAAAGCTAGATCTGAAGCAGTCAGCAATATAGCATTAGCAGCATAGTATACATGAAGAGGCAGAGGAGACAACTTTCTCACTTAGGACAGCTTGCACTGGAGCCCTGTATAACCATAAGCCACAGGAACTCTTGTAGCCTCCATTTCTTCCAGTATGTTCCATTTTTCAGTATTATTCTCTCCATGGAACCTGCCACCTGTCATGCTCCTCTCCTCTTTGTTCTCAAAATCACAGGAATGCTTCAGCTCCCAAACTATTCACTTTGCTGCTGGTTCTAAGTTTATGCAGCCACGTTACTGGTAGGGTCAAGAATCAGCCATAAAAACAGAGCAGAAAGGGTATGACTAGGCACCTTTTTAGCTACCAGCTTCCCCATCTTTTCTTAAAGCACAAAAGGAATTAGAGACTTACAATTTTTAGAAGCCAAAGCTCAAGTAAAATTATTTAAAATCCACAGTGTCATCATTTTTTCCTACACATTTTACTTGAAAGTCTGCAAGTGATTCAGAACAATGAGTGAGAACTAAATTTGATTACACTTTTCAGGTATTACGTATTCCTGTAAATGAGGTGCTTTACATGCTGAGACAGCTAAAGGCTTGTAGTCTGTATCGTCTGAATGTGATCCCTGCTCTGTGAAGCAACTACATTTTGCTCTCAGCATCATTGCATTTGAGATAGAATTACAGTCCCCTGCGGTAGCAGCAGTGGAAAAGTATTAAATATACATTATATACATATGCATATATGAAGTATAAAAGAAACTATTTTACTTATGAAAGCTGAAAATGAGGTCAGTGGCACTTAGTCGTGCTCAACTTTGAATTGCAGATTTACCACTTTTGCACACAAGAGTGAGTGTAATGCCATAGCCCCATATGTAACCTTTTCTGACTTTAATACAGTAAAGGAGCCCACCTTTTCAAACCTTTAACCTTCCTATTTCAATTTCCCTGGGGAAAAAAAAAAAATCCTACATATTTTAAGCAGTACATTTTGTCTCTGTGAAAGTACAGCTGAAATTAACAGACTGTATTCTGAGATCAAAAAGGTTTTTTTGCTTGTTTCATTTACCAATAGTATCAGGCTTTGTAGTCTGCATCTGAGCAGAGCCACACTCCAACAAGATTCTGTAAAGCTCCTTGTTCAAGAACGGAAACATCCACTTAACATCTTCATCCTGGAAACCAAAGAGCCCTGGAAGACAGTGGCCCAGCAGAATGGAGAGTGGGTGAATGAATCACAATGGATTAATTCATAACTGAAGCTAGATTTAAATTGAGACCTTTCATATGTCTAAAAATAAAAAGAGAAAAAGCCCTCACAGATTAATAAAAATAAATTGTGTTAAAAAAATTGTTGTTAAAATGTTATCAACAAAAATGTACATACTTGAACTGCAACCTGCTAATTACATCATGACCTTAATTGTACTTTGTAGTGTGTTTTTTCACAAAAAATGACAAGTTAAAGGGGCTACTGTCTCAAAACAGGATACACTCCTGCTCACTAAGCCATAAATCCTCCTTTTGGTGCCAGCATTTACCCCAGGACTTATACCTCAAACTACTGCACAGCTCTTTCAGAAGGCAGGTATATTGTATAAACTAAGGTATGTAACTCTACCTTGTATGTAGAACTTGTTGAATCCCAGTCTGAACATCAATTCATAAAAAACAGAAGACGTACTTACAGAATTAAAGTCTGCATTTAAAAAAAAAAAAAAAAACAAAAAAAACAAAACAAAACAAAAAAAAAACAACACCAAAACACTTGCATTAATTTCAGCTACGCTTCTCACTGTGCAGCATAAAGGCAATGTTCAAATTACCGAAAAGCTACAAGTCTATTTTTCCTTGCCTGTCTGACAGACTATATGGAAAACATTGTCACATCATCCATGCATGGTCTAGAGAGCAAACAGAAACCCTAAGTTCAGCCTTCCTTGCAAACTCGTGCTCCTCTGGCCCCAGCAGCTGCCCACACACTTGCTCAACTGCAGGCTCGCCAGACTCCCTTTAAGCTGTGGTTATACAAGAGCTGAGCCTTGTCAGAGGCACTGACCATTACCTAGGCATGTGTTTCCATTTTGTCTGCTGTGACCATAGTCTCACATTAATGACAGCTAGAAACTTTAAGTATCCACTAGTAATGCACTTCTCAAAAAAAAGTGCTGAGCATATAAATCATAACCAGGGAAGTTAAGTAAAACTAAACTTTCCCACATCACTCACCTGCACACATAATTAAATACTAAAGTCAGTATCAGTTTAAATACTACCTAGCTCTGATTCATTGCAGCTTGTGCTTGTGTAAGTCAAAGCACAAGCTGAATAAGCAGTTATTTAGCTGCAATCGACCACGTGAATACATGAATGGACTTGTTTCAACTGTTCCTTCTCACCTACCTGTATAATGCTGTTGAATATGGATTCAAAACACCCAAAAGTAACAAAGCTCACCCACATACAATTCCTTGACTCAACCACAACTCACGAATTACCACTTAGTTTTTATAGCCCTTCGTAAATTATCTCTACATTTGTTGCTAAAACTGATTAACAATGTCACCTGAAGACACACTCTTGTTTCCCTCTCCCTGTCGGACGCACGGGATCTTTGTTTCTACACCGGGAAAAAATGAAGAGCCAGGAGTTCCTGTTCTGCTAACAGGCACTATCTCACTATGAAACTAAGCTCAGTGTTAGTTTGATTTCTTTTCATACATCACACCTCTTTTGTGGGGTGCTTCTGAGAAACCATAACCACGGATAGATGGACAAATTACTTCAAAAATGTGCTCATCACTGAGGCCATGGCTGACAGGATCTGTCAGGAGAGGGATGATTTTGTAAAGCTCCTAAAATGAGCCAGACCAACCATGAACCATAAACAATGGCTTTGCAGACTACCCTTGAGGCAAATGAAGAGGCTTTACATTAACAAGATGGGTATCAATGCCTGTAAAAATAAAATAATAATTAACATACCCATATTGACCATGACACTGAAAATTATCACAGAACAGCTTATGAATAAATCTCTTCTGAAGTAATTTTTTAGTGAGCATGCAAACATACTGCACTTTTCTGGATCAATTTGTCCGGGTACCTTTAAGTTCTTTACAATGGGCAATTAAGCATAACAGGAGCCTGTCACAGCCAGTAACTATTCATATTTTATATCTTGTTTGTGAGGAAATATTAGCCACTCCGTATATAGGTCCTGCAAATTGCAAACGTAACCAGGTTTCTGGTTTGAACAAATCACAACGGGAAAATGACATCACGTTGACAGGAGTCTTAGGAAGGAGTTAGCAGTGGGAGAGAAACACAAGGGAAACAGGTTTTCAAACATATTAATCACCCTAGGGAAAGGGCTACTAAGAAAAGAGACAATTCGCGTTCTTTTCACCCTCTGAAGAAAATCTCCGCTTGGCTACCGGTGTCCTTCTCGCTGCTCTCGCTGGTGCTTTGCTGATATTCAGGCTTTTGGTGTGCTGCTGATCCGCTTCTGTCCGCTTCCGTTCGCTTCTGATTTTCGCCCTTTTCCTCTGCATTTTTATAGTTAAAAGTTTCTTCTTCTCATCAATTATTGCCAGAGGTTGCAAATCGGTAAATGCAGGTCTTCCCTTTGTATTCCGGTTTCCTGGAATTCCTGTGTTTGCTACCGATTTGCATTAGCTGGCTGGAGGCTCATCAGAAATCATTCTGATTAGCATTTTGATGAGCTTAGTCCTGATACATTTAAAGTTTGTAAACAGGGAAAGGCGGTGCTGGTGTGGAGGGGGTTGTGCTGGTGGAAGTAAGTGTGATACATTTGAAATGTGTAAACAGAAACGGCGGAGCCAGGGTTTTGCTGATTCAAGAGGCAATTTTTCTATTTTGAATGTAGCCCCATTACACAGCCAAATGAGGTTAGCATATTTTTGCTTTATAATAAATTGGCAAATTAAGACATAAAAGGGAAGCAATCTACTAACAGTAACAGTGACTCACACAGCTTGAAGGCAGAAGACACTATTGCATCATTTAGTCAAGGTGGCCTTAAGTTTTACCTGACTCTCCCTATGTGGCACCAGATTGGCTTCAGCACACAGTTTCAACGTGTCAGCATCGGGAAATAAGCAATTCATTATAATAGCATAGCAACTGCTTTTTTGGGGAGTGTTAATCACTTTCCTTGTTTTGTGCTGCCTTTGAACGTGCCTGGCTTCAGTCTTCAGCCGCTGGTCCTAATGCTACAGAAAAAGGAATTTAAAGGGGAAGTATTTTCTGTCTGTGGATGTCTCCTGTTATCAGGAGTCACACATGTTAACTGCTCATAAATAAATCATGCTGAATCAAGAACTTGAAAAAATGCCTTGCTAAAAGGGAGGTAGATTTCAATTTTGTAGTTATTTTGTACCTTTTCTCTAAAGCTTTCAGAATCTCTTTAAGTGAGCAAACCAAAGCGGGAAACAATGTTCTAGTACCAGTCTTCTAGTTATAAAGATAAAAACTGCAGTCCTTTATTCCTCCTGATCCTTACAAGATGTAAGCATTAGGCTTCACATACCACTGCACCAGTTCTTCCAGAGGAACTGCTTTTCCTCAAACCCATTCAGGACTTTGCTTTCCAGGAAACAGTAATTTGCACTTAGCAGCATGCAAATGCCTCACTTTATGTATTTAAGCACATTTTGCTCGTATCAGCTCCAACTCACCAGCAATCCCACCCTTCACTGACTGAGATTTCCCCATCTTTGGCAATTCTGTGGATTTCTGTATTCTCTGAAAAATTCAAGTGATTACAGAAACTAGGAATCTGATATAGGACATGGCTGATCATGTCTTTTCATGGCTCATGTCTGTAATCATTCCTAATATTGAAACTTCTCTTCCTATTGCTACACATAGTGCATTATCCTTAGCTTCTTTTCCCTTTCTTGTCTCAGATCTATGATGCCTCATTTTCTTAAGGAAAGTCTTTTTGCTGATATCTTTTTCAGCACTAACCACGTTGTACATATTTAAATGGAATCTCCACATTGTAACCACTATGTAACAACCATTTAATTGTCCCAAATCCATTGAAAATATTATGAACATCTCCATTTCAAATAATCATAGAATCATAGAATTGGCCGGGTTGGAAGGGACCTCAGAGATCATCAAGTCCAACCCTTGATCCACTACCGCTGCAGTTACCAGCCCATGGCACTGAGTGCCACATCCAGTCTCTTTTTAAATATCTCCAGGGATGGAGAATCCACTACTTCCTGGGGCAGCCCATTCCAATGCCTGATCACCCTCTCTGTAAAGAAATTCTTTCTAATGTCCAACCTAAACCTCCCCTGGCACAACTTGAGACCGTGCCCTCTTATCCTCCTGAGAGCTGCCTGGGAAAAGAGACCAACCCCCACCTGGCTACACCCTCCTTTCAGGGAGTTGTAGAGAGTGATGAGGTCTCCCCTGAGCCTCCTCTTCTCCAGGCTGAACAGCCCCAGCTCCCTCAGCCTCTCCTCACAGGACTTGTGCTCGAGTCCCTTCACCAGCCCAGTTGCCCTCCTTTGGACCCACTCCAGCACCTCAATATCCTTCCTGAACTGAGGGGCCCAGAACTGGACACAGTACTTGAGGTGTGGCCTCACCAGCGCTGAGTACAGGGGCAGAATCACTTCCTTGGACCAGCTGCCCACACTGTTCCTGATCCAGGCCAGGATGCCATTGGCCTTCTTGGCTACCTGGGCACACTGCTGGCTCATGTTCAGCTTCCTGTCAATCCAGACTCCCAGGTCCCTCTCTGTCTGGCTGCTCTCCAACCACTCTGTGCCCAGCCTGGAGCTCCCCATGGGGTTGTTGTGGCCAAAGTGCAGGACCCGGCACTTGGCCGTGTTGAACCTCATCCCGTTGGAATCGGCCCAACTCTCCAGTCTGTCCAGGTCCCTCTGCAGAGCCCTCCTGCCTTCCAGCTGATCCACACTTCCCCCCAGCTTAGTGTCATCTGCAAATTTGCTGATGATGGACTCAATCCCCTCATCTAAATCATCAATAAAGATATTAAACAGAACTGGGCCCAACACTGATCCCTGTGGGACACCACTGGTGAGCAGCCACCAACTGGATGCATCCCCGTTCAGCACCACTCTCTGGGCCCGGCCCTCCAGCCAGTTCCTAACCCAGCACAAAGTGCCCCTGTCCAAGCTGTGGACTGACAGCTTTTTCAGGAGAATGCTGTGGGAGACGGTGTCAAAGGCCTTGCTGAAGTCCAGGTAGACCACGTCCACAGCCTTCCCCTCATCCACCAGGCGGGTCATCTGATCATAAAAGGAGATCAGGTTGGTCAGACAGGACCTGCCCTTCCTAAACCAGTGCTGGCTGGGTCTGATCCCTTGCCCATCCTGCAGGTGCTGTGTGATTACACTGAGGATGATCTGTTCCATAACCCTGCCAGGCACTGAGGTCAGGCTGAGGGGCCTGTAGTTTTCCAGGTCCTCCTTCCGTCCCTTTTTGTGGATTGGCGTGACATTCGCCAACTTCCAATCATCTGGGATGTCCCCAGTGAGCCAGGACTGTTGGTAGATGATAGAGAGAGGCTTGGCGAGCTCTTCTGCCAGCTCCCTCATCACCCTTGGGTGGATCCCATCTGGTCCCATAGACTTGTGGGGATCCAAGCAGTTCAATAGGTCACTGAGTGTTTCCTTCTGGAAATGTACATTTATGGGTGCAAGTAAAAATATAATAGCATAATATCAAGTTTTAATTTTGCCACCATATTAGACAATTGCCTGCTGTGCTCTAAATTGACCCTTGTATGTATATGGCCCAAGCACAACCCTAACTCAAGCATTTAGAATGTCCAGTTTGACCAAGCTGCAGCACCAGCAGAACTTAAATGAACAGCCTTTCTCAAAAGGTGTCTGTGCTCTGAATTAAAAAACAAACTGTTCACTGACCCCTGGCAGCACATAACACCAGGGGAGCAGCATTCTGCATTTCTAGACCTATGGGCACTTGAAATGGTGCAGTGGATTACATCAACCTGAGCAGCCAGCATGCCCAGCTGAGTAGGGCTGCCTCCTGACTGATGGCATCACCCTGACAGCAGCAGCAGGTGAAGTACATGAAGCAAGAAAGAAGAGGCATTTGTGGGTTTTTTGCATTATTATATACAAGTCAGGAAATGTGTACATCTTACGATCTGGTGCTGTTTCCAATTGCCACTGCTTGGTTCCTGTTAACACCAGCTGACAATCCATCCATGCACAAGGGAATTCCGTTTGTCATTCCTTGTCCTAAAGGCTTCAGTTATGATGAAGAAATTTCTCACTGCTTTAGCAGCAGCAGCACCAATGATCTATGCCATGGCAGCAAGGAAGGGAAGTTCCTTGCATTCTTACCATTGAGATCCCTTGTAGACAAGACTACATATTCCTGTTTGTTTATTTTTTAAGGGGAAAAGCCTCACACCCTGAATCTTAGTTTTGAATTGTGGGTACTTGTTGAGGACTTCAACTTGTTTCTTCCAATTGAAACTGTTTTTCCTATAGGAGACAGCCTTCTTGAGATATACCAGATTAGTCCCATAGTGGAAACAACTGTCCTCCATTACATTACAAGATTACAGACATTACAAGCACTTGCATGTGCCATTTTATAGTCTGCTATGTATGTTATTCCCAAGTGAAATGAGAACAATGAATAAAACAACTATAATGACACCTGTGCATTTTGCAGATGCTCCCTCAGCTGTCTCAATTCTTTTTCTCCTCCAGATGGCCTCCTTCCTCTTCTATTTATGTCTGTTTCACAGAGCTAGCTAACCTGTTTGCCAGGCTGATAACTGCAGAAGACAGTACACTATTACCCAGATTACCATTTGAGCCCCACCTCACAATCAATGTATGGGTATGGCCCAAACCTTTTGTTCTGCTTCTTAAAGTAAGATGGATGTCTTCACCAGGAAACACCCTGAAGGATTTCTTACAGCCACAAAGTTAGTGAAATAAGACTCAAGTGAGTTTCCCAATCTAAAATTGCTATTAAGGTGACTTTCCCACTGCACTTTGAGGATATAAGGGATGCTGACAATACTGTAAAAATTAGTCAATAAATCACTCATTAGGGAAGGACCAATGGGAGCCCCTTCCCAATGCAAACAAAACCACAGCACAGTTAAGGGTGAAAGGCAGGTCTGGAGATCTAGTACTGCTCAAATCTCTGCAGTGTTTAAAACCGAACAGCATTTTCAGTGATAGAGGTAGCTGTCATTCTCACTAAGACAAGATATATGTAAGCACTGGCTCATGCCTCACAATAAACAGTCTCGGTCTGGGCAAGATGTAAAGGCACTATTTTTATCATTTAACAAGTGCACAGAAAACATAGATTTTTAAACAATTTTTAAACATATTTTTATATACATGCTTTTCATCCATACTCGACATCTTTTAAAAAAAATCATAGAATCACAAAATGGTTGTGGTTGGAAGGGACTTTAAAGATCATCAAGATCCAACCCGCCTGCATGGGCAGGGACACCTCCCACTAGACCAGGTTGCACAAGGCCTCATCCAGCCTGGCCTTGAACACTTCCAGGGAGAGGGCAGACACAACTTCCCTAGGCAACCTATTTCAGTGTTTTACTACCCTCATGATGAATAATTTTTTCCTAATATCTAACCTATATCTATCCTCTTTCAGATAAAACTGTTACTCCTTGTAGCGCCACTACTCTCTCTTCCCTGTAGGCCCCCTTCATGGACTGGAAGGCTGCTATAAGGTCTCCCCAGACCCTTCTCTTCCCCAGGCTGAGTAGCCCCAACTCTCTCTGCCTGTCTTTGTAGCAGAGCTGCTCCAGCCCTCAGATCATCTCTGTGGCCCTTCTCTGGACCCTCTCCAACAGGTCTGTATCTTTCCTGTGCTGGGAGCTCCAGAGCTGTATTCCAGGTGTGGCACACTGGTACAACTTTTAACTTCTAGTTTGTACAAAAACTTATTTAAAAACAGTTTTCTACAATAGCTGTGATAATACACAACTGCATATATAAAAAAAATCCAACAACTGTATGTTACAAATTATCTAGCTTTGTGTCCATGGTGTAAGGAAAAAGCATATTGGACATCAATGTCCATTGATCTTACTAAGGAGGCCAAACAAAGGATTAAAAAAAACAAGCTTTAGTGAGAAAAAAGGAATCCATTATAAATGAATAATATGAGCAGTCCCATGAGCACTGTTTGAACCACTACTCTACACAGATCTGTGAAATTGTGCAGTCCTTGACTTAAAACACCCACAAGTCAAGATCTTGCTATCTAACAAATTCTGCAATATATTTACTATAATTACCACTGTGGTATTAGTGTTGACCAAAGTAGATCACTAATTACAGAAGAATCAGCAACCAACACAGCTGCAAATATAAAGCAGTCAAGAAAATTACATGTTCATAATTGCTTTTGAATGAAAAATAAATAAAAAATTGTTCTTATTCAGGCCTACCAAATCAAACTGAGGAATATGAGCAAGAAGAGTTGAGTGATCTGCAGTAAGCTTTTTATGTTTATTAGGCTTAGAATCATAGAGTGGCTCGGGGCTGGAAGAGACCTGAAAGAGCATCTAGAGCCAACCCTCATGCCATGAGCAGGGACACGTACCACTAGATCAGGTTGCTCAAAGCCCCATCCAACCTGACCTTGAACACTTCCAGGGAGGAGGCAGCCACAACTTCCCTGAGCAACATGTGCCAGTGTCTTACCACCCTCATACTAAAAAATTTCCTCCTAATATCTAATTTACATCTCCCTTCTTCAAGCTTTAAATGTTGCCCCTTGTCCTCTCACTACAGGCCCATGCAAGAAGTCCTACCTTTCTTGTAGGCTCCCTTCAGGTACTGGAAAGCCACTAATAAGGTCACCTCAGAGCCTCCTTTCCTCCAGGCTGAACAACCCAAACTTCTGTAGCCTGTTTTCATAGGGGAGGTGCTCCAGCCCTCTCATGATTTTTGTGGCTCTCCTCTGGACATGCTCAAAGAGCTCTATGTCTTTCTTATGTTGGGGAATCCAGAACTGGACACAGTCCTCCAGGTAGGATCTCACAAGAGCAGAGTAGGAGGGGAGAATCACCTTCCTTGACCTGCTGTCTATGCTTCTTTTGATGCAGCCCAGGACAGAGCTGGCTTGGCTGCCTGGGCTGCAAGCATGCATAGATGGCTCACATTAAGCTTCTCAACCACCATCACCTTCTCCTCAGGGCTGCTCTCAATCCTTCCTCTTCCCGACCTGAATTCATGCATGGGATTGCCTCAAGCCAGGTGCAGAACCTTGCCTCTAAACACTAACAGAGGTGACTGTGGATATAATTCAAGTTTATGCTCTCTATTCCTCTGAAGCTTTAAGTTTCTCGCAAATTCCAAAGCAGAACAACTCTTCATATCTACTGTTACAGATTTGTAGGGGAAAAACCCCAATACATATATAGAGAATAGAAAGTGAAGAGCATGGGGACAGCCACCTTGTACAGCAAGGTAGCAATCAATCTGGGGGAATAGGGCATGGATATGTTTACATAACCTTTGTATAGTAGTGCAAAGGGTAGAAGGACCTTCCCTTTCTTCCTCTCCCTAAACTGTTTTAAAGAGAAAACAGAAGACCAACCTGAAGTGAAGAACAACCTGAAGTGAAGAACAACCTGATTTCACAGCCTATGCTCATAATGCAACTTCAGGGCTGCTGTACTTTCAAGCAAAACCCCTTAACAAAAAAAAAACAAAAACCCAACATAATTAAAAAGTCTATTTGAATTCTCTTATGCTGCAAGCAGAAAAAATAGTTACTCAGACTCTTTAGTAATTGAGGTATCAAGTATCAATTGTATCAAGTATTCCTTTAAGTATACAAAATGTTTGTAAGGTAGTTTTGGGAACAGTACTGCCATAACTTTAATACATACTTCCAAAGAATGTCACGTTTCAAACACTCATGTGCTGGGGAACTGGTAGATATGAAGTATTTCAAAACTTCTGTGAGGCAAGCATTTGTTATGATACAGAACAATCTTCATTCTCTCCAGAGCTATAGGGTTTAGTTGGTTTTGCTGCAGCAGAGTAATTTCGTGTTCTGAAATTCCTCAGAGACAAGAGAATGGATCAATTTTTTTCCTAGATCAAAACAGGACTGGTAACATAAGTTAAGAGGAGTTCATGTGATTATAACAGGAGTAAAATTTACCTTTCTTGTAAGTGCCTTCATGTGATGGGACACATTTTAGTCAACCTCAAGTTTAATTTTCTAATGCCTTACAATAAATAAACTAACTAACTAAATAAATAAAACGGTCAAAATAAACACCCAGTAAAATATTTGTAGAGAAATCTGGCACTATACAGATAGGACAGCAAGCTACAATTAGTTTGCTTACACCTGCAAGTGCTACAATCTTGAAAAATGACCTGAAATTCCTTAATCCTCAGAGGCTGGAGAAACTAGAATGATAGGTACTGAACAAACTCGATCCTTGTTTCACTGGTCTTTCCATAATTTCTGTGATTTCTGCTAAAGTGCTAATGTTTATTCACATTGTTCTCATGTTCCATTGTCAATGACCTTTTACCATCTCCACCATATTCAGGCCATAACTTAGCCCAGAAGTTTGTCCAATTTCAGCTTGCCTCAATACATATACCAATGCAGTCCAGTCATGCTAAAGCAGCCTCAGTCGTGACACATCTGCACCTGAGTTTCCTCTACTAATCACTACTGAGCTTTGGTGAGATGGAATTTATTATCTGCTTACACTTGGTTCATTGATATAGCAATACAGCACCACAAATGTGGAAGGAGAAACTATTACAGTAAAACTTTCCTATTCTTGGTTTTCGTAACTGTAACAACAAAGTGCTGGTGGTTTTACTCTCTGAAGTCTCTTGATGCTAGCATGTTGCCTTTATAAATGACTGCTTCAAAAGCAGTTCACATTTTGATTTTATTTTTTCCTATTTTTATGTGACAAAGCACAACCTTAGAGGGAAGTATTCCCATTTATTCCAGAGTCAAGTACTCGGGCTCCAAGACTTTGCTGTACCCTTGGGTGCACAGTGTTTGTAGTCAGCAGTTAAATACCTTAGAGAGATAAGAACCCTAGAGTCCGAGGAAGAATATTTTTATTTTGCACACTACTTTAAAAACATGTTTTGAATAAAAAATGTTGAAGTGTGATGGATCCAGTAAATAGCCCAAAAACTAGCTCCACTTGAATAAGGGCAAGTATATCTCTAGAAATACATTGTTTGCAAGAAAACCCCAAAGATTCCTTACAGTGTCTTACTGCTTCTTGTTGAAAACACTCATTTTTCAGTATTTTTTGCATTTTGGTTTGCACTCCCTCTGTGCATTAGCAGCAGAGCAAATAGCTCTTTAAGAACAGAGCAATTATTATCTATATCAAAGCTGTGTCCTGTCTTTTGCCTTGTCTTCATCAGCATCCAGTAACAGATGCCCCAGAGAACAGAGCTATCTATTTTTCAGAGAGGTCATCTAAGAGATAGCTTAAAGGTAAAAGCCCCACCTTGTTCTACTAACCATTCACCTTTGCCTTGCAGCAGTAGGATCCATCTGAAACATGTTATTGGAGAAATAAGCAACTGGAAAGACTTTTCACTTGTGTCTGGAAACCTGTTTGGCCCAAATGATATACCACACAGCTACTATAGCTTAAATGATGCATGATACTCACAACTCCAAGCAATGCAATTACACAGAATCACAGAATCATCCAGGTTGAAAAGGACCTCTGAGATCAAGTCCAACCCTTAATCCACTACCACTGTGGTTATCAGACCATGGCACTGAGTGTTAAACCATATTAAGTGCAAAAAAGCTAGCAAAAGGGTGAAAGCTCTACAAGGTTTTCAGACACATATTAGAGGTGTTTATTGTTTAGTTAAAATTTCCTCTCCCAAGGTTGTTCTACTAGCAGACTTCAACATAGCTCAGAACACTTAGCACACTCTGATGCTGTGAGATACAAGGTTTATTGAATAATTAGTCTGCAGGAGAAAAAACAGCTCAATTTAGAAGCTTTATTTCCATTTATTTTTGTTCTAACTCCCCCACAGGTTTTACTGAAAAAGGCCCTCCACTGCAGTGTCTTTGTTTACAGATCAATTTGCCTGAGGAGCAGCAATTTGAGGTTACTCCTCCCAATAGATCTGAAGAAAAAACGACCCACTGAAGGACAAATTCACAGCGCCTATGACAGGGTCATAACACCAGAAAAAAAAAAACAGAAAACCATAAAGACATTTGTATAAGAAAAGCTTCCTGTTTCTGTTGTTTATGAGGAATTATGACAACCTTCAAAATAGCTTAGCAACACTGAGACTGCTTTGCATACAACCAATAAACATATCCCAGGTGAGCATAAAACTGTACAATAACATTGTAGGCAAGGAACAGAGATAGGCATTGGATGAAATAAAGCATCCTATGCATGGAAGCAAATAAAAGACAGAAAATACAGATCCAACACAGCCACTGGCTTGTCCAGATAAGAAATTTGGCATTTACATTTTTTATTGCCAACGCTATCCCCAAAACAGCAGGAAGAGATTATATCATTCTGTTCCACAATCTTTTTCTAGACTGTTTGAAATGAGGAATTAGCCAGTACAACAGGAACCTAACTAGAAGACTACAACCAAGGAAAGAGGACTCCTTCCTCCACAAAGAAGGGGAAACAGTTGCTCCCCGAGGGGCACAGATGGGTCTCTCCTGGGACAGAGCTCAGAGTTCGTCTCCATCACAGTTGAGGATCATTCCATGCCTGTGGTGTTGGCTATGAAACATTCTTTATTAAATTTAATGTCCTAGGTTACTTTATTGTAGAAAGGTATAGAAGTAAAACTCTGCTCTGTCCTCTTGGATAAATGTCTAACCATGAAACTATCAGCCAGCATCCTGTAGATCGAGACAACAGTAGCCCAGCCCTGCTTGTGTAACTCCTGGAGACTCTTGACATAAAAAAATAGGGCATTGATTTGGGCTCATCTAGGCTGTGTCTGGGCCTTCTAAATGGAAATTGCCTAAGACCAGCTAGACTTGTCACCCAGCATTATGCATGTGTTGCAGAAGAGATTAACAAAAAGACATCACAGGATGACTTCCTGGAAGACCACCGAATAAGAGTACAAATACTAAAATTAGTTTCAGGAAACTGTATAAATATTACCATTAGTTCCAGGAAATCTGATGTTTATTACAATGAGTTTTATACATATGCATATAGCAGTACTACTATAAGTCATGTCTGTTGTCTTATTTTATGCATGACTTTGAGAACTATCTCTTATGGATCCAGCATTGCAATAAAGAATGCCTGCCTTCTAAAACTTAAAGACACGTGTTAGAGGCACTGCTTCCTTGCAACCATTACCTGCTTTGCCCATTGGACAATAAAAATCAACAGAGACACAATATAAGGCTTTGGGGGTACCTGTAGGCATCACCCAGACCTTGAATTTACAGCAGTTAGTCCTTGAGGCGCCTCATTCCAGAGAAGTAGTTGAGTACTTTAAAACAACATGTTCCCCACCACATTTTTGCTTTGATATGACAGTCAAGTGGCATCATCTCTTCAGTGCTACACTGAAATCTGACAGGAACTACAACACAAGCCTAGCTAAGCATAGAAGAAACATAACAGAGGATTAAGTTCAATAAGTTCATTTTTCCTCATAAAGCAGAGATATGTTTACACAAACAGTCAAACCTCATCTCAGAGTAATAATTTTAAACACTGCATGCCACATTTTGAGAGGAAATACTCAATTTACAAAAACACATATTTAAGCAACATTATTTGCTCTTTCAAATCCACACCAAACACATTCTTATGTACTACATAAAACCACCTTATTTATCTCAGTTTTCCTTATTTTGTTTCTCTTGTGCATGAACAAAGCCACATCCTTAAATAGTCTAAAAAAAAGCTGCATCAAAGCAAACTGGAAGAATCTGATCTAGGATCTGCCCCTTACTGTGACCTAGTGCCTATGTGCACAATTCAGGGAAAATTGCACCTGCAATCATTTATGTTTAGGACTCTACAGACAGAAGAGCTGCTAGAAGATTCTTAAATGACAATGTATTCTGTTATGGTAATTAAGGGTGAAAGAACTTCAAACTTGATTGCTACAATGTTAAGGTAAGATGATGCAAAGACTATCCCATTTATCCTATCCAGCCTTTTCCCTATGTAAGGACTCTCAGGCTCCAACAGTTTTTTGTAAGCATTCAGAGAAGCAACAGAAGCCTGACATACAGCTTGGGGGTGAAGATAGCTGGAAGACATAGGTCTCCTAGACAGTGCTCTCCCAGATCACATATTACAGTTAAAGAAGCGAAGGATATCATGCCAGTAAAAAGTTTTTAAACCAATTCCTAGCAACTGTCCAGCCAAGTGACATAGTGCAACAAATTAGACTCCAAAGCCTAATTCCTTGAGCGTAATTTACTTCATGTTTGATTTCTAACATCCAGAAACAGAAATAGCACGCTGTTTTGTTTTACCTTCCAGTAGAGTTTCTAGCAATAACGAGGTCGATCTCCTCATCCTTATGCCAGTATCTGCATTTTACAGAAAGGGGTGGAAAAAAGTACAGACAAACGAAAAGAGTTAGGTATTACAGATAAGGAAATGAGACTGAGGTAGGTGTTCCTTCAAGCCTAAAACCAAAATACAAGAACTATTTTTAGCTTCATTAAATTCTCCAGTTCTAAGAAGTTGCCTTACCCTCCTGTGATGGCATTCTGGCCAATGTTTTGCTCAATCTGATCTCTAGATGTGACTCAGATTCACTCCATACTGATTGGTGGTATGGAACAGCACCTGTCCTTCTTTTTACTGGTGGGATTTTCCATTAGTTTCTTAAGATTCTTCCATTAAAGCAGAAAGAGAAAGATAATCTTTAATTAGTAGCTTTACAAACTTTTTTTATTAGCAGTGTTAGCAAACTGTTACTAAAACCTTTTGTTATTAACATATGCAGAACAGACATGTAGTGGTGCCTTAGACTGGGGGAGGAGGGGGCAGGAGGGGAGAGGAGAGAGACAACAAAGTGCAAACAGTTTGAAGTCTTGAACCCCGAGGCATATAAGAACTAAGTGTTAAAAATACTTACTTGATGTTTAGTAAAACTTTTTATTGGGAACGCGAGAGCTATATAAGTAAAGCAGCGCGCTGAGCAGCCGGGGAGACACAGCTCCAGCAACCGGCTCACACCTTCAATAATGTCAAACCGGCCCTTTTATACTTTTCATCCACCCCTTCCCCTCAGTCTCCCATCAGTTTATCATTGGTTCCCATCCCGCGGGCTCCCCCAGCATTGGTTCCCGTTTCGGGGGCTTCGCTCGGTTGCCGAGGGGAACGGTTTCACGTTTCGCGGGCTTCCTTCTGTTACTGAGGGGAACGGTCACGTGACGTCCCCGTTTCGCGGGCCCCCGCGGTCGGCCCCTCCTCCTGTTCTTCTGACCCCTCTTCCCCACAAGCACGTCCAAACATACACCCCAAACAAACAGCCCAAGCAAACATTGTTAAACTGAAAGATACGCTCAACAAAACAATAAACTACAAGTTTAAACCCCTATTGTTCACAATTCCCCCCTTTCAATTTTTATTGTTTTGTTGCAAGAATGTCAGAAGGCCATACCATAGCCAGCCAGCTATTCACAACCCCAATACGCACAGTAATAATGTCCAGGATAGTTGCAATAAGGCCTACCCGCATAAGCAGCAGGGCACCAATAGGAAACACGGGGTCCAGCAGTGGGGAGAGAGGTAACCACTCGGGACTCCCCCCAAAATATGAGTGTCCATTTGAAGGGTGGATAGTCATTAGCCTCCAGAGCTACCAACAAAGTCAACACCACTATCGGTATTAAAATCCCCATCCTGTGATTCCCCACCATATGCACTCTTCTGCCCCTCCATCGGCCGCTCTTTGGCAAAGAACGCTGGGAAATGTTATCTTCTTGGCAGCAAGAAGTACTCTTCAAGGGATACAGGACAAGAGGAGTTACCAGCTCGTGGGGTGAGACTTTGGTGTTCAATGTTAATCCTCAATTTGTTTCAGGGGAGTGTATATCCTGGACACTATTAGGTGCAGGCTTGGGGCACTGAGTAACTTGTGTAAATCCATGAGCTTCAATAAGGTCAGCCAGAGGGGTTAATTCACTCATGAAAATAAGCTGACCCACATGTTCTCTAGTTTCTAAAACTAAATTTTGTTTAAAACAATTATATAGAGAAGACATAATAACATCCACAAAGTATGTGTTCCAGAGCTGAGTGCCCAAGAAATTACTCCTTGTTACGTGTAAGTCTCAACTTCAGTCCTTCTCCAGGAGATGCTGCCCAGGATTCAGTAGTGACAGATCCCTTGACTCTACTGGCATGCATCCGTCCTCGTTCCGCAGTTCGAATGGCAGTGTCTGTAATAAAAAGAACAAGAAAAGGGCCTTCCCACCTAGGGGTTAAGGAGGTTTCCTTCCAAGTGTTAATCAAAACTTGATCCCCAGGCTTTATAGCGTGGATGGCCATATCCAAGGGTGGTCGCTGGGCCACCAAACCCCTCTTCATTAACTGGGAACGCCTTTTGGACAATTGCAATATATATGTATCTTCTACGTTAGGGTGATCTAGTGGTAAGCCAAAACCATCTATCATTAGTTTAGTTAGATGTTTTTTAATTTCTCCATTCATCCTCTCAACCTTACCGGAACTTTGAGGATGATACGGTATATGGTATTCCCAAGTAACCCCTAAGAGGGACACCGTGCTTTGAATAATTTTGGAAGTGAAATGTGGGCCCCGATCAAAATCAATCACAACCACCATTCCATACTGAGGAATAATATTTTCCAACAATATCTTGGTGACCGTTTTTTCAGTGCATCTGACGGTGGGAAAGGCCTCTACGAAGTGAGTTAAGTGACCCACGATAACTAGAAGGTATTTATACCTTCCTACTTTAGGAAGTTCGGTGAAATCAATCTGGGGCCTCTCAAAGGGTCTCTTAGCGAGCTCTCTCCCACCCGGTACTCAGTCTCTCAAGTGAGACTTATTTACCTTTTTACAGATCAAACAATTTCCCAGTGCATTTTTAATTACCGTATAAAGTCCAATGCAAGCATACCAAAGTTCGAAATGATCCGCCATAGCCTGTATTCCCCAATGAGTATGGACATGTAATTTTTCTAACACCCTCCGTGCTAATGCTTTAGGCAATACTTGACGATCATCTGGGAGATACCACTTACCATCTCATTCAATTGCTCCTACTTGTTGCAGTTTGTCTGCTTCGTTTTCGGTGAAGCTGGTTTTAGACCCTTCATGTTGGGGTTCAGCTGACTCTCTTTCAGAAATTAATAACAAAGCTGCCTGTTTTGCTCCCTCATCTGCCAAGTTATTTCCTCGGACATTATAGGATAAGCCGCATTGATGAGCTTTTAAATGAACCTCGGCAATCTTCTTGGGACCCCAAAGAGCTTTTAATACTGCTCTAATTAATGCCTCATGTGAAAGATTTTTACCGTGTGTATTAATCAAGCCTCTCTCCTCCCAGGTTTTTCCAAATGTATGTATGACTCCAAAGGCATATTTAGAATCTCTGAATATTGTTCCAATTCGGCCTTTCAGGAGCTGCAAGGCTCGTAGAAGGGCATAGAGTTCACAAGCCTGAGCCAGCCAACTAGAACCCAGTGGTCCTGCTTCTGTAATAGTAAAATTGTCTCCTTCTAGTATTGCATATCCTGATTTTCGATGTCCACCCACTACTCGTGAGGAACCGTCTATGTATAGTTTAAGGCCATCCTCCAGTTTGGTATCTTAGGGGATCCCATATCTAAATCCTCCCTGATCTTGGCTTGCAACTCTATAGTCTGTCTGGTTCCCCATACAGGAACTGAGCAGGGTTTTGCAAGCTAGTAACTTCCAATTGTAATTTAGGAGAATCCAATAGCTTCCTCCACTAACAAGGCTGTAGCTACTACAGCCTGTAAACAACTGGGCCACCCGCAGCTCTCAGGATCAACTTAGAAAAGTAGCCTACAGGTTTTCGAGAATCTGCCCACATTTGTGTAAGTACCCCACCATATACTGTCCCATCATTTATATTGACAAATAAATAAAATGGTTTCCTAATATCGGGTAAACTGAGGGCTGGTGCATTAATCAAAGCCTCTTTAATTTTATGTAAATGTTTATCATCATCAGAAGTCCATTTTAACAAATCCTGCACCAATCGGTATGACTCATCAGATTTTTATAACCGGCAGGATAGGCGTATTACGGGGAGACGTACAGGGTTCCAGTAACCCTCGAGTCAACAGCCTCTGAATAATGGGCTGTAATCCTTTCCTCCTTTCCCGTGAAAGGGGGTATTGTTTAACCCTAAGTGGGCAATCCGGGAACGCCCAACCGAATCAGGTGCGTAACAAACCTCAGGGTTAGTTTTTATTTGGGGTTTTTTTTCTGTGACCAGGAGCAGTGCCTGCCGCTTTTTGCTGAGTTTTTAGCAAAGCCTGCCCTAAGGGCGTATCAGGGTCCAGACCCGAATGTAGCTGCAAACTTCTTAAATCTTTCTAGCCATTCGGCAGGGTTGGTTTGGGTTTCTTTTTTTCTTTTGGCACTCGTTTAGGCGCCGGCCGATGCGTGGCGCCGGCCCGGGGAAAGTCCCCAGGGCCACTCCACGGCAGAACCGCGTGCCGACCCCGGCGACATGAGCCCTAATGGGCTATTAGGGGGAATATCAGGAAGATACTCACACCCCCCCTGGGATACCGAAAGGCTTCTCAAGCATGAGCTTACTCTCCTTTTGGCCCATCTTCCAAGGCACCTTCTTTCACACAGTTCAAACACTTCCCTCCGTTCGTGGCTCAGCCCCTCGCGGGCTCTGAGAACCGCACTACAAGGAGGTCCGCACTCACTTCGTCCTACAGGACGTCTCACTCACTCGAATCTCAGTCAGGCGCACCTTGGGAACCGGTCCTCCCCAACCGGAGGAAACAAACCTTCCCCGGCCGGAGGAAAATAATCCTCCCGAACAGAGGGAAAACCGTCCCCGGCCGGAGGAAAATAATCCTCCTGGACCGAGGGAAAACCGTCCCCAACCGGACAGAACCTCTTAATACTTACTCCTCTCGTGCAAGTCTTTGCCCGGGGTCTTCGTGCACGTGAATTACGGGGGAATCCTACAATATTCCTTTACTTATATATCTCTCGTTTCTCGGTATGATCTCTGAGGCCTATGGCACAGAGCTGGACCCCAGGTCCACCCGCAAAAATGCAAATGGGGCGCCTACCCAGGAGAAAAGCCCCGCAGCACAGTCTCAGGATCCGAGTCACGGCACCAATTTGTTAAAAACACTTACTCGATGTTTAGTAAAACTTTTTATTGGGAACGCGAGAGCTATATAAGTAAAGCAGCGCGCTGAGCAGCCGGGGAGACACAGCTCCAGCAACCGGCTCACACCTTCAATAATGTCAAACTGGCCCTTTTATACTTTTCATGCACCCCTTCCCCTCAGTCTCCCATCAGTTTATCATTGGTTCCCATCCCGCGGGCTCCCCCAGCATTGGTTCCCGTTTCGGGGGCTTCGCTCGGTTGCCGAGGGGAACGGTTTCACGTTTCGCGGGCTTCATTCTGTTACTGAGGGGAACGGTCACGTGACGTCCCGTTTCGTGGGCCCCCGCGGTCGGCCCCTCCTCCTGTTCTTCTGACCCCTCTTCCCCACAAGCACGTCCAAACATACACCCCAAACAGCCCAAGCAAACATTGTTAAACTGAAAGATACGCTCAACAAAACAATAAACTACAAGTTTAAACCCCTATTTTTCACACTAAGTACATAGCAATCTTTCAGTCAAAAGAAGGTGTGGAAATGGAAATGGTGACTATAAGCACTGCCAGAGGAAATTTCTAGCAATCTGGAAGTCAGTAAGATAAGGTGCATGTGTAAATTTAAATTAGGGTCATGACTCCAAGTAGTAAGGACAGCATGAACAAAAATATGTATGAGAGTGTAAAAAGAAAAAAATACATATTTTTTAATAGTAAATTGTGACCATGGAAACAGTAAAAGGTAGAAAAAATTCTCTGTGAAGACATCATTCTCAAAAAGAAATGGAACTTTGAATGATGAGAGACCAGGGGAACAGATGCTAGTCATAATTTTCTGTCAAATAACTGCAACACCAAAAGGATGTGCCAGAGCAAACATGTAACAAGAACAATTCTTGCTATTTAGTCTCTCTTAATAACTACCAAATATTTACGTCCTCTTTGAATTTAAAGGCTTCATCTAGAAAAGTGCACCACCTGTACCCACCAGATTAGAGAAATTAACACTCAAGATGAAGCAGCCAAGAAGACTAAATCCTTCAACAGAGCTGAATTTCTGATTCATGATAAATAATTATTTAACCCGAGAGAAAGATTTGTCTTCTATTAGACAGCAAAGCATACAGGGTACAGATGTTATGGGCAGCCAGAGCATACAGAACAAACTGGGAGAGCAATAGTTATGTGTCTTCGTTGCCCAGTTCAAAAGAAGAAAAGGGAAAGAAAAAAACCCATCACCTGCTGGGGGCAATAAATATGAGAATTTCTTAAGGTAAACAAAGAACTACAAAAAAAGTTTGCTGAGCATTTACTTGTCTTGTGGATTATACCTAATCATCTCCAACAGAGATATAAAAAAAAAAAAAGCGGGAGGAATGAAAGCCCACTTTCCAGAGAAGAGACCTGGTTACTGCTCCTGTTCTTTATTCCAGTAGGATCCATAAACATGATCACAGATTATCTCCCCATTCTATCAAATGCATTAGAAGGCAGCATAATACACTACTAGAAAGGCAGCTAATGTGGTTGCTACCGTGACTCCCACAAAAATACTTCCAAGCCCTGCCAATTAGAAAGCATTTAATCAATAGCAATATGCTGAAATATATATCAAAGCTGACAATGCCACTTTGAAAAACAAATAAAAAACAACCAAAAAACCCACAGACAACATAATAATCACCGCAACATAAAACCCATAGTATATTAAAATCACTGTGTTTGGTATCCTGTTATATTCATCATGACCAAGATATTCAAGCAAATGCCACTTTAGAAGTAGGTATTTGTGCTTTACTATTACACAAAAATATCCATTTGCATACAGAATGATGTTTTTACTTAAAAACAATGTGTTCAGAGGACTTTTTCAGTAGTAGTGTTCATAAGGGGAAAAATATTTTCAGCATTAATTACAAGCAGACCATCTCTTCAGAGAGAAGCAAAATGTTCTACTTTCCAAGTGACTTTTCTTTAGGGACTTACACAGTAATTAGAGATCTGTTTGCCAGGTTTGGAACTCTCACATGAAGACTACCCCAATTCTGGGATCGTGCATTGTATGAAGAAAATTGCATGCTCAGTGAAGCAGTGCACTCTGCTACAAAGGTTAAGTCTTTACCTCTGCTCATCTGGCCACAAAATTTGGATGCCGCAACTATAATACAAGAAATGTGCATAGGAATCTGTAAGATAATACATTCATTTTGCCTAGAGCTATAAGCTATACTTCACCTACCACCCCCATCACTGTTTTGCTACTTCTCTGGCAAATTACTTGACAAACTATTCCTGAAGAAACAAGAATTTCTGGGAGTATTCTCATTCCAAGTACTACCCCAAACCTTTTTATTTTCCTATTGTAATTACTTAGAACACATTGGCCATGTATATTCTACTAGGAAGCCTGAACTTGTGTCACAGTGCTTATCATATATAACATTGCACTTACACCAGCCAAGTCTGAAAGCTTTCTCTGCTGAAACCCTAGATAAACACACAGGCTGAAAACATGGCATTAACCTATGGAATGACCAAATACAATTAGTACAGTAGATCGAGGGATAAGAGGCCTTTTAAAACACCAAACCTATTTTGGGCAATGCATATAAAAAAAAATACACATGGATTCCGGCTGCACAGGCTATTACAAACTGTGCTCTATTTTTAATTACTTGCTTCAACACCATGATTGCCCCTATGAAAGAAACAGTGACATCTGGGACAAATAAACAAGCAGAGTTTAAGCAAATCATACACAAGTTTTTATAAATTCATTCAGACTGGAAAAGCCGTAGAATAAAGGGTGATGAACTTGACACTGTGTGAGGACCTTCCCCAAAAGGACTTCAGCTCTGACAAAGATCTAATCCTTGTCCTTGAAAAATGTGTCAACCGTGGACTGATTTTCAAAGCTGCCTAATTGCTCTTGGTGCCTGTCTTCCATTGATTTTCAGGAAGCATTAGCTATTTGTGCACTCAAGACTCAGTTTTATCTAACTTCGGAGGGAAGCAATATCCCTTTCAAAGGACATTCAGTGCATTTCAAAAGAATCAGAACACTTGTGGCTGTAGAAGCCACTGCCTCAAATTTACTTCTGAGACTGATCTCATCTCACCGGTTACCTACAATAATTAGGGAAGTTCTCCTATTTTTTATAAAGCTATGCTATGAAAATAAGGGAAAACAGCCTAATTTGGTAGAATTGGAAAATATAAGTAATTTAGTCGATGACGGTATATTTTAACTACGGCAAAATCCCAAGTCAAAATCCCAACTGAATTCTGACAAATTGTCCCAAACTTGAGGAGTGACTCATTTACTTAATTTTTGCAGATAGTTCATTTATGCAACAAAATACTGCTATTAAACTAAAAGGGTTTTCTTCTCATCCGTAAAATGCTTCTTAAGCAAAGGGAACTATGTATGTGGTATTTAAAAATTTTACAGGTTTGGCAAAGGACCCATAGACACACAAAAAAAGTTCAATTTCATATCCCCAGTTGAGTAAAACAAACACAAACCAGGCTAAACCATTTATATGCCAGTAAAAACCATTTACTCTAAACCAGGAAACCTGTACAGATTCCCAACCATCACTAAATAAAACTCATTTCTGTAAATCAGAAATTAAGGCCAGCTTATCAGGAACCTTAAACCGGGCAAACAAGATAACCACCGGGCACAGAAAGCTGTTGGGGAAGGTCACATCTACGTTCCCCCCAGAAAAGCCGATTACAGACTTCCTGTTCCTGAAAGCAACCCAAAAATCCCCACTCAGCCCAGACTTCAATAATAGCCATCGTTAATAAGATTTTTATATTGATATTATTTTACTGAGGTTTTTCTATTTTAAATACAGCTGGCAAAGAGGCACAAGCTATTTATAAAGCAATGGTATTTAAGGCATACAGGCGCAGAGCCTGCTTTCAACGCTCCCCACTCCCTTTCGGCGTTCAACTTCTGCAGGTTTCGGCAGGAGACCTCGCACATAGAATAATCCGAAGAAAGGCAATTTTATTTTTCGCTGCCTCTCCCCTCAGTTGCATGCGGCCGTAGCTTGGCGGCCTGAGACACCATTTCACACACACAACCCGGTCAGAGAGCTTCACAAGCACCCCTCAGTTTCCCACTCGCAACGCCCGACTTCCCTCAGCTTCGCCCGTCCCTCTAACGCCCACCGCGTAAGAAACGCGCCTCAGACGCTGCGGTTGCTTTGCCCCGGTGGCTGCGGAGCGACTCAGGGGAAGGCTCAGACCCGGGGTCGGCGGGAGGCAGCGGAGCACCTCGCCCCTGAGGCCTGACCCTGCACCCCGCGTAGCAACCGCCCAACCGCCGCCCTCCTACACCCCGCGTCCGCAGCGCGTACCGGGACTGCAGGCGCCTCCCTCGCGCCGGGGCTTTCCGCCGGTACGCCGGGAGAGGGGTGAGGTGCAGGCCGGGCCTCGCTGTTCGCAGCCCGCTGGGAGACGTAACTCGTCCCGAAGGGCGGGGAGCGGCAGCTGAGGCCCTCCGCGTCTCGCAACAAGCTCGGCGGTGCAGCCCGGCCGCCTCCGTGGCCACCACAGCTTGAGACGAGCAAGTAGAGAGGGACGAAGGCTTTATTGCCCTTGAGATGGAGAGTTAGTACGTGCTGCTCCCCATCGCTGACAGAGCCGGTAGGTCCCAGCCCGCTCTGCCCTGGCACGCCGGTGTTCAGCACCGACCGAAAAAATGGGTAGTGAGGACTGAATGAGGAGGTCGCCCGGGCTGCGAAGCACAGATCATCACAGTGTTACAGGCTTCAGCCCAGCAAACACTAACTCACTGTTGTCATGCCAGAAAATTAGGACACGGCCGGGCAGCAACTACTGACTGGAACCACGTGTGAACTCCCTAACTGGCTCCTCGCCCAATCTCAGCAGCACGAGCTGAACTACAGCAGGACTGACTTCAGAGAAACATATTCCCAGTGCTCCACTTCTCCAGCTGCTCTCCTGTACAGCAGAACTACATGCCTTGCAGAAGGAACACCCCGAGAAAGCATGTAACAGGTACTTTTCCCCTGAAGCTGTATCTCCTTGGTCAAAGAGATTAGAGAAAGCCTCACAAGTAGAGATTCTACATGAGAGAAATGGAAAACATGAGCAACTTTTGCTTTAGTCTTGAGTTAAGGTAAAAGAACACTGCATTATATCCACCTTTAAAGCAGCTAGAATTTGTTACAGTAAACAGAAAATAAGGGAGAGGTACGGCCATGGTAGAAACTTACAATACTAATGTGAGGGGAACCACTGAGAGTTCTGACAGCACAGCAAAAATGACAAGATGTGGTTGGAGAAGTTTTTATATTCACAATAGAAGGCATGATTTTTAAAAGGCAGATATTGATAGGTCTTTATGGGAAATTGCTGATATCTAACCATTCCGAGTTGTAGACTGGTAGGCAAGCATTAGCCAAACAAAATAATAGCAAGTAGTATGCAATTTGCATTTCAGGAAAAGGAACGACTTGCTACCACCTAGGTAGATACCCCAGCAGAGTCTAAGCTGAAGAATCTTCTCATTTTCTAAAGCTTAAGGAATCTTTTCGATATCCAGAAAAAATATTGATGCTTCTGTGACAAAAATAGGGTAATAGGGTTAGGACAAGTTTGGACTCTATGGTAGCGGTAGTGGATCAAGGGTTGGACTTGATGATCTCTGAGGTCCCTTCCAACCCAGCCAGTTCTATGATTCTATGATCTTGAAGGTCTTTTCCAGCCTGAACAATTCTATGACACCTACACACATACTCTGCAAGTGTGACAATGCATTATCTTCCTCTACTGAAGCTCGGAACAGAGAATGAAATTATCTGATTCCCATTGTTCTGGGTAGATGTGGCGCCGTTTCTGTAGCAGGGGCAGGAGCCCCAGGGGTGGCTCCTACAGAAGCTGCTGAAGGCTCCCCTGGCTCGGCCTCTGGGTGATGTTCAGGCCATCAGTGCCAATAGATGTATCTCTGCGATTCACATACTCAGGGGGAAACAAGCAGCTTAAAGACTTAAGAGCAGAGGAGAAACAGCAACACCAGAGGAGAGAAATGCTGGACCAGAGACCAAGGTCAGTGTGGAAGGAGAGGAAGAAGGTGCCCTGAACAGAAGTGTCTCTACATCCTGTGGCATGGGGACTCTTGTTGGAAGGGTTAACGAAGGACTCGCTCTCGTGGGAGGGACTCTTTGTTGGAGTGGAGAAAGACTGTGAGGAATGCTTCTCCCTGAGGAAGGAGTGGCAGAAAACAACCTGAGGCGAATGGGCCGTAAACCCCACTCCCTGTCCTTCTATGCAGCTTGGAGGGGAATGAGATAAGAGATACCGGGAACAGAAGGGTCTGGGAAGAAGAGAGGGGATGGTAAAGTATTTAAGCTCTGGTTTGTGTTTTCTCTTTGCCCCATTTTGATTTGATTAATGATAAATTAAAATTATTTTTTCCCCAAGGTGAGTCTGTTTTGCTGGTGACTGTAATTGCTGAGTGGAATCCATCCTTGACCCACGAGGTTTTATGTGGATTTCCTCACCATCTTGAAATGGGGGGGGGGGGCCTGAGCTGCCGCATGGCCATTTGTTATCACCAGGATGACCATAATTAGAATACCCAACTGTGTAGTAATTCTCTTTCCTCAAGCCAACCAAAAAGTCACCCTAATCACTTCCTTAGATGAAAATCACAGGAACACATCTTAAAGATCTACAGAAAAATAATTTTAAAGCTAATAGAGAAGAAAGCAGTAAGAGTTGTGAAATCAAACCAGTCCATTCACCATAAGTGAACTCATACCCAGTAGCTGTTTCAGTGTTTTGAACAGTTTCTAGGGTTGGCCTCCTGGATGTATTCTGGAGGCACCTTAAGAACATTTTGGTTTGGAACTACTGTGCACTGAGCAGTTACTGCAGTCACATATGCATTTCAATATGCTGAAATTAACAGCAAGTTTCTCAGTCAGCGTCTGCTTCTTGGACTGATAATGCTCGATGTTTATAGTTACAGCTAGAAACTGGTGTGCAGAACCAAGGCCACTGCTCAGCTCTGAGGAACATTTTGCCCTCCAGAAGGAGAAAAGGAGTAAAGAGGTCACACCTGAAACCCTCCTTTAGGGAAGGGGCGGACAAGAAAAATGACCAAGAAGTACCAAACAGAGTATTCCATCCCATACATGTCATACTCAGTATAAATTTGAGGGATCGCAAGGGTCAAACCCCTTTTTTCCTTCCTTCCTGCTTCCCCTTCTTCGCCTGTTCCCTGTTTGCTTCAGCATCCTGGGAGGATCCTGTCCGTTCGTCTGCCTGTGGTCCTGATCCATGCCAGCCTCAATCTGTGTTCCTGCCTCCAGCTCCTGATTGCTGCTGACTCCAGGAGTCCAGCCTGGACTTTCCCAGGGCTGCCCTGCAGCCTCGGTGGTGACGTGAGCATTATTGAGGGAAAGGAGGGAGGAATGTGGTATCAATTTTCTCATATATTTGTATATATTTAGTAATTTTTTTCCTTTTATCATTACTGTTTCATTAAAGCTGTGTAGTTTAGTTTCCAACCCATAAGTCTCTCTCCCTTGTTCTCTCCCTTCTTTACCAGGGAGGGGAGGGGGATTAATAGACAGCATCTCTCATTCGGTTTAATTGCCGGGCCAGTGTTAAATTGTGACACTCCCTTTCACCCCCTGTAGCACTCGTGACCTTTTGTGAAGCCATGTCAGCACACTAACCAGGCAGAACACCAAACCAAGAGCTCTCCAGAACATTAAAGGGTATTCTGGTGCACTAGTGTCACGGCTTAACACTTTGGGCAGGGCAGAAACCCAATGACAGAATTCCTCTCTATTCCCCACACATACACAAAGGGAAGACAAAAGGGGAACAAAGACTGGAGACCTTAAGTTGGAAACTGAAAACAACTGAATACAGATTTTACTAACACAAGGGAAAGGTAGTAACATAAAGGGTAAAGTAACAAAGAATACAAATATGTATTTGATGGATAGCAGGTGGGAGCTGGTGGTAACAAACAGCAGCACAGCCAGCAGGAAGTGGGAAGAAAAAACAGAGGAGCTGCTGACTTTCTGGTCTTTATTATAGAGTATGGCAGAAAATGGGAGGGAACAGATCCCTCCCCCTTTGCCTCTCTGAGTCTGAAAAGTCCTCCTTTAGGTCCTCCTGTTCAAAGGATGACAACTAGTAAATTGAAATGGTTCAGCTGAGGCTCTGAGACACACTAGAATGAGTGGAACAGAGTCAAGAGGGATCAGCAGCCAGCTGTTATATTGACCACAGCTGGCATGGAATCCCAGTCTTTTCACATTTATTAAATGACTTGCAGCATATTGCTGCAGTGTTGAAGAAGCTATTTGCAAAGCAGCTATTTGCTCTGTTAAAAACATGGCTGGTTATTTTATAGTCATGTATAATGTGTGCCTGCTGTGTGATTAACACATATGTTTGCATCTGGGCTCAAACCAACAATTCCTTGTGAATCTTGTTTCTTTTGTTACTGCCCTCAGCCACACAGTAGCACTGCCACAGCAAATGTGTTTTGGGAAAAAAAAAAAACCCACCCCAAAAAACCTAGTACCCCCAGCCCCAAGTATCAATCATTCACTGAAGAGGTTGGCTTCCTTCCTGCCCCAAAGCTTAAAAGGTATCTTTTATGGCAATTTAAAATAAGACATTGAGGTTCACACAGACATGTCAAAGGCATTAGTTCATCCCACTGCCTGCTGACTTCTTAGAGGAGCAGGTGCCTTTGGGAGGTAACATCTTTAAACCACACACATTGTTTGTCTGAGTTCATTTGTCAGTGCCCTTAGACAAGCCTTTAATCTTTTAGACATATAATGATAATAGAACTGTATTATAGATGGCTGTATTTACATGCATGAACAACCCAGTTAAAAGAGGTACCTCTGCTAGCCAACACCTAATTCTCATTTGCTTACTACCACCCAGCAAAGCCATTCAGTAAGTGTCCAGAAAACTCAACCCTTTCACCAAGAAACCAGTCTTAGAAATCTTGCTGTAAGAACATGCCTATACTCAGGAATATACTCAGTAGAAGCAGAGCAACACACAGTAGTCATTCATTAACAGATATCATTCCTTCTAGACCAAAAACATGAACCCATGCAAACACCACTTCAAAAAAGATAAAACGGCAAAAATCTCTCCCAGACTTCTCAGTATGGCTGATGTTTTAAGTTCTAACAAAATGACTAGGAGAGAAGAATGTCAGCAAAAAATCAAAACTTGCTATGAAAACAAAGCAAAATATCCTCAGAGCTGGTCTTGGATTTCAATTGAATACACTTTCATAAATGCCAATATTACACTAGAGAAACGCTATACTCTAAGTTCTGTAATACCAACATTCACAATAGATAGGAATAACTGTATGGAGAGTACTGATGGGTTGAGCACACTGATTATTGCTACAAGACTGGGCATTTTCAAATAAGAGAACTCAAATGGCACTAGAGACTTCAGATGTTTTTAGACTGTCAGAAAGTAATTGTGTTTCCACTACAGGACTCCAAGAACACACACACCTATAACTAACTTTGGCACAGTATGTGAAAATAAGCACCTTTTGTACCTTAACAAAAAAAACAAAGACTACATTCTACAATAGAGCCTGTACTTACCTGAAGGCAGTTAACTCTGCTATTGCATTGTGACCATGTTTTCATTGGCTCAGTTTCCACAGACTTCTGTTTTACATGGTCCAGTTTAAGCCCTCTTTCTCCTAAGAGCATTTAGTATGTTGGAACAGTTAGAGACTTACACAAACTTGCATAATGAGCAGGGGTTAGTGAACTATCATGGTTTGTATTCTGCTGAGTAACCAATTGCTTCTAAAATACTGTGGCATTATTCTCATCTCAAAAGTAACATTTCTACAGACCCAAAAGCCCCTATCTGCCCTCAGTGCATAGTAATTAAAATAAAATAATTCAGCCCAGCATAAAGGTGGGGAGGTTTATCTGGAAGTCAGTCTAAAAAGATTATTTATGGTAAAAGTAGTAAGATATGAAAGGCATATTTTTATGTCATCCCCAGCAAGAAAGACAACTCAAATCTTGCCTGTATTTAAATACCAGTCCTTTAACTCTGACAGCCTTTGTAAAAGATAAAATCTTTATGAACAGTGAGTCATGCAGCATCTAACTTTAAAGTGGTATCAAATTTTCAGAATACATGCTCTCATGTCTTGGAAAGCAAATAATTAAAGCAAAAACTAGGCATTACCTCAGCACAGATCTTTGTAAAAAGTATAATACTGTCTTCAGCTAATTTCAGTCTCCCTATGGTCACCCACTAATGCTCACAGACTCTTGAAGGAAACTGGATTTGTGCAGAATCTGCTGTCTAGATGAGAGTAAGTTATACAGAAAAAACCCACAACAGAAAACCACCTATTTGCTACATATTCATTTTTCTACTTTAGATTTAAAACATATATTTAACATATGCAGCATCACTGATGTCTTACAAAGTTATCTTCTTTTAATCCAGGAACAGAAGTGAACCAAGCTTAAGATAAATGAAGTGAGAGGATTTGTTCTGCGTCGAGCAAGAGTGCCAAGACCCACCTTCCAGCTGACATAACCTTGAAGAACAAGCCAGGGCAGTAAGTCATTATCTAAGTCTTCCTGGCCACGTTTAGCAGAAACCAAGTATCTCCAGTTATTACAGCAAAATTATGAACATTACTCACTCTCATACTGCAGGAAGGAAATGCTATGATTTAACGCCAGCCATTAAACAAGTAACAGATGTTCTCTACTAATCCCCCTCCTCTCCTTCAGAGAGAAGATAAAGGAGAAAAGGAGACTTATGAGTTCGAAACTAAACTATGCAGCTTTAATGAAACAGTGATGATAAAAGAAGAAAACTTAAATACATACAAATACACACAAAAGAGAGATCACATTCCTCCATCTGTGCTCCACTCCCCCCTAAAGGAGGGTTGCAGGTGTGAGCCTTTCACTCCCTTTCTGCAGTGTAAGATGTTTCTCAGAACCAAGCAGTGGCCTTGGTTCTGCTCACCATTCTCTAGCTATAACCATGAACATCGAGGGTTACCAGCCCTAGAATCATACACTGACTGAGAAAATTGCTGTAAATCTCAGCAAGTACAGCTACTTGTGAGAGACTTAGATGAAAGTAAAATTACAAGAAAATTAGTTCTACTCTGGTCCAATCCAGGAAAGCAACCTACTGAAAATACAATTATTTTGACAAGTAAAAACATTTTTTAAAGAACCTGGCTGGCTTCAATTCAATTTCCCATTTTCAAATACTTGGGTACTAAAATATGCAATTTTCCAAAATAAATCTGTCACTATTAGAAGGGTATAGGTCAGGATTTTAGTCAAAGACCTCTTTCATAAGGATGTCTAAAACAAAGACCTGTGACCTACATTCTCACTTCTAAAGATAAAGATCTTCCTGTAATCCACCCTTGCAGAATGGATACACATAGAGAAACTCCCCACAAAGGAAAACAAAAGTGCTGTGGAGAGGTAAGAGGCATAAGAGAGTGTAAAGAAGTCAGCTTTTGTGCTGTGCACAAAGAAGAATTGAAATCAAGACACTCAGAGTACTAAGTGTCAATAAGTGAGAACACCAGAAAAAAACAATAAATTCCAGAGGTAAAATAATAATTTTTCTTCATGCAGTAACAAGACATGTATTCTTTATTAAACTAGTTTCACAAAACAACAATTAGTAAAGTAACTAACATGCAGCAACAAAATTAGCTATATCAAGAGAAATTTACTTTTTTTTAAATCATTCCACTCTGCAAGGGTTACCTGTCTCTAATTGCACAGGTTGCCCATCTGCTCCTGAGCTGCTTGTCTGCAGCCTGCTATTGGCACAAACTCCTACTGGTGATCAGAGGCAATGGCAGCCTTGCTGGCAGCAATTCAGCTCTTCACATGCAATGCATTCAGACACTCCTTTGGTGCAGCAGCCATATCAAGCTGATTTTTTCATCACATAACAGTAGACACATTCAAGTAGTTGGCAATATGATGTACTAGCTAATTGAAAGGCACAAACACACACTCTAAACAAGAGTACAAACACAAAAAAAGCACAGCTTTGAGTTCATAGCTTTTCTACTGAAGTTGCTGAAAATTCCAGGACAAAGTCAAGGTTTCTAAAAGCTTTTTTTTTGTAAGAGCAATAGCTTTATCCTTATTGTCTTGTTGCCCTAGCTTCTCAGTGAGTACATGGAGAACAAGCTTAGCAACACATACTCTTAAAAAAGTAGCGTTAACATTTCCTTATGGTTGTATAGAAATAATTTCTGAATCTAGAAAAATAGAAATCCATTTCCCAGCCCCTTTCCCTTCACACCTGCTCCTTTAATATAGATTACTGCAATTAGCCCTCTCCACCAAGCAACAGTGCCCCCTTCTAAAGCCTGCTCAAGTTTATGAATAGCTTAAGCATTCCAACCACTTGGTACAGCAGGTTGGTCTACAGTCTTCTCCCTCCTTTTATCCTCCATGCACAAGGAAATACCGCTCAAGCCTTTTTGTACCTCAGATCATCCACATGCTAAACCAATTTACAAAAGATGTGCAAAAATTACATTAAAATATTTGGAGCCTTTTCATCTGCCAGTTTAATAGCTTCAATCTTCACTTGTATGACCTCTCTGTACCAACCATTGATACAACAGTGCTTTAGACAAAAATGGTTTAAATACTTAACCCTCTCAGTTGCAAACATCAAGAATTTCAAGCATCAAGGAAAATCTTTTGCATTGCGGTATCTTAAAGTTTAACTGAAAGCAAAATTTAGCCTTTTCCCTGGATTTATTTAGATTTCAAAAGCCAATCCAAGAAGAAAAAAATCATTATACATGTAGAATTTGAGTAGCCACTGAGAACTTAGCACTGCAGTTTTACCAACAATAAGCAACATCACATGTTCATCTGAAAGAGTATTCTAATGCAATATTTGTGCCCTTGGCAAATGTGGCAACTCTGCTGCTTCTGAGTAGCTCCATTAGTTTTATGTAGCGACAGCAGGTAGCTATTTAAGTAACTGTTTTGTTATACACAAATGTCACTACAGACAAGACTTTGTATGGCTGCAGTTTACTTCTGTGTAAAGTGCATGCACCCATCTGGGAAAAACCTAGTTATATCAATAGCATAATTACATTTTAAAAATCCACCTGGTTTTAAGTATGCAAGGTTTTAAGTCCAAGCAAGTATCAATTTCAGCTGGGTTTTCAAGCAAAAAGCCTTTGCAACAGACAATTAAGGCTTCCATCACTCTACAAGAGGTAACAATGAGAAACAAATTTAAGCCACAGAAGCACTGGTCTATTTTTGACTGCTATTTAAGTATTTATTAAGCTGGTTTCCATCCATTTATTCAGTTGGCAGACATCCATCTGCCCCATCCATCTGGAAACGCATACTTAGCAAGCTACGATAGTAAGGCATCTGGATAGGGCTTGGTTGCATATTTTCTATTAACATAATAGTCAAGAGCTTCTAGAATTTGTCTTACTGATATACTTCAACTCCGTCTGAGGCAAGGATGGAAAAAGATCCCCCTGCTAGTATAAAACAGTTCAAGTACTGGAAAAAAGCCAGCCTATTTTTTAATAGCAAGATTTGCTGAAAAGAAATTTACAATTCCTCACCGATCTCTAGCAAAATTCAAGCAAAGGTTTAAGTTTTAAAATACACGTTTAATTATTTAGCCAACATAACAGTTGTACAAACAGCATCACACATTATGTTGCACTGCTTATGACCAGGATCAGTTCTAAAAGCTATAATCTTGCTAGTGAGAGTGCTAACATGAACTGGCAATTTAACATTCCAGTTCAGAAAGCATCCATTCTTCTAAACCCCACTGATGTATATAATTTATGTAAATATTTATTAGATCCAGTCAACATGCTACAGTATTACGTTAATAAACCTTCTCACTGGGAGAGTACACCAGTACAAGGTATGAACACAATGAAAACTATATGAAATTTTATAGTAACTTTCCAGAAATATGGTTGTGGCCGATCGAATTCAGACTAAAGTAAAACAGATACCAAATATGTCTTCTTATCATACGTAATATGTAAGAATAGTTTTTGTTCAATTCCCAAAAATAAATACAAGCTTTCAATTGAAAGCATTTACTTTCCTAGTTCCAAAGTGGAGCCTGGGGGGATGAGAATGCTTCAGACTTGTCATCAGTCCACTTCAGTACATAAAAGCATCTCCTGTCCCAGTATTCGTCCAAATCCAAAATCCGTATTTTCTTTGAGTGAAACATGCCCAGAGCACTCATTTTATTTTCAGCAGTTCAGTCTGTTTCCATGGCAGAACTGCGGGATTCCTTTGCCACCATGAGTCGCATTAGCTGACTGTGGAATTTCTCAATCTTCTTTACATCTTGAGCCTGGTCTGTCCTATACAGCAAACACTGTAAAGATAAAGTTGCTTAATAACAGACTTGCCTTGAACTGTGTTTATCTTGTTTAGTTTCAACAAATTTATGCTTGGAACAAATAAAACAAAATAAGTACTCAAAGGTTGATTTGTGGCAGCACCAACACATACCTACCCTCTTTTAAAAATATACACACACAACCGTGTTTATATTTAAGTTCCTCAAAAAGGCTCATGCCTTTGATTTTGAAAATAGGGATGCTTATGATTTATCCTGATATTCTTCTCACACAAAAAGGATGCTAAAGTTTGAGGTTTAAATGTCTTGAAGACACTCTTGTCTGCGTTGTCTAAAGACAGAAGATTTTTAACATGGAATTACTCTGCTATTCTCTATATTCTGTAAATTTATTTTGCCTTTCATATTCCTTAACTGCCAGCAACATAAAAGTTCTGTACTTCCAGCTGAAGAGGACCCCTTCCCTAAAATCTGCTTCTAAGGCAGTCCTAAATAAGGAACACAACATCTGATTAACATAAAAAAGCATTTTCTTATGTGAAAAGCCTGTAAATGCAAAAAGAACTAAAGTAACATGTCAGTGACTTATCAAAGAAAGGCCACTTAGGGGATTTTTTTCAGACTTGAGTAATATCTTTCACCTGCACAGCATAAGTAAGACTACCCAGGCTGATTTAACAATAAAAAAAAAACCAAACCAAATAGAATCCTTAATCCTTAATACATCAGTGCTGTCAACACAGCAACGTTTTCCAGCATCAATTTCCTATTTTAATTCAAAGAAACAACAGAACAGTTCATTTTTTAATGCTACAGGTTTAGAAGCAAAAAAGTTTCTGCCTTTAGAAAAAAACAAAAGGCACCAAAATAAACATTAAAAAATACCCAACATGAAACCAACCCCTCGCTCCCCCACTATAACTCCTTCCTGTGACTGCAAGCTCACATTCATGAATCACCTGACTGCAACCACCCCTATGGAAGATTTCAATTAAACTGCCCTTCACTTCCCCTGGTCATCAGTGCCCCATACTAAGCCCTATTATCCTATGGAGAAGTGTCACATCTCTCCTAGGTTTTGGAAATACCAATGCCAGATTACTGTTCCTGGAAAGCAGAAAGATTTTTTCCAAGCCTAAAGATAACAGAAGGGCAGACAACTGTTACTTACTCTGAACTGCTGAAAAACAACTTGGCTGTAACATCACCAAGAACCTGTTGCTACTATGCATGTCAGTATGCATGAAACAGGATCTCTGAACTGCAAGTGAATCTTGTCACTAAGACTGACAGCATTCCACTGCCTCAGCATCACAAATAAGGTGCTTAACCTATGGTTGAAAGCTACAACTACTCCGATGAAATAAAAAGGAACACTCACATTAGTAAACACATGTGCAAAGGTGCTCCTGAAATACTTCAGCAGAAGCTACCAATGTCATGTCTTGAAGCATTTTCAGATAGACACAAGGTCCAAGATTTTTGTAGTACGTGTATTTAAATAAAATCATAGAATTATTATGTTGAGACACAATAAGAAGGCTGAAGTGTTAGACCTTTTCCTGGATTGTGCAGAGTTGAACTATGGATCAGTGCTAGTCACAGACACATCAAGAGGGGAAGATTGAGCACAAAATCTTAGAAAATTATCAGGCACTCGGAAGGCAGTGACTAACAGCTCCTAAGTTGACTTACATCAAAATGCAAGTCCTTGAGAGATCCAATAAGCCCTAAAAAGGGCATATATATTCTGTACTTACAGCTACATCATCTGTTACTTTGATACAGAGGTTCCCATCACAATGTCGGTATTTGAGAACGACTCGCACCTGAAATTACAAACATTTTATCAATTAGCACCTACAGCTAACAATTCTCAAAACAAATCTGAATGAAATCTGCTCAAACTCAGATGTTTTGCTGGAATTACGTTCTGCTTCACATTTTCACCACCTCTGTGGTGGTCCTAAGCTCTGCTGGAGCACAGGAAGGATGGTTTGGAAGCTAAACCATCACATTTCCCTGCCAAATATATTGACATCAGGGAGCAGCATTGGACATGTTCAAACCCACTAAAAATACAGCAACAACAGTTGCTGAGACTTCAGACACAGGTAAGATAAACTAATAGACACATCAATACAAAACACGTTGTCACCAGAGAAAAATTTGTTTGAATTTCAGTATAGTTAGCACCTGCATATGAAGGTCAGCCATGCTAAAGACTTACGTTAAACACTGCTTCTCTAGGTTCCTCTTTTTGGTGATGAAAACTAGGCCTCTCTTACAGAAATTTCATCACATTTCACATTTTGTGCTACTTTTTCACTGAAATGCAATGCTGATTCTCAACACTGAAATTGTTTTTACTGTTTTCACAAACCATACTCCTGAAAAAAATCACCAGAAACAAAAAGCAGCCGTATACCAAGACGTTCATTCCTACAACAAATAATCTTTAATAAGTTAACACCTTCCAGTTTTCAAACTGACACTTCAGGCCACAATACAATGTAAGACTTACTGAATGCTTTATTTTAGTATTTCACTAAACCAGATTCAAATTATATGGTTGCATATGTTGTAAACCAGCTCTCAAAACACTCTTCATGCAAAAGATCTCTTTTAATCTACGTTTCTAAAACACAGGTAACACTGCAAATGAGCACAACGTCCCTGGATCTGGATCCTTGAGGTTGATACCTGTCGCTGATTAACAACATCTAAACTCCGCAGCCTGTGTAGGTTTTTGGGTGTTAAGTGAGAACTTCCTTCTATTTCGTGAAAACGAACGTCAGATGAGACCAAGGCCAGTAAACGACACCCACACTCGCTGCTTCTTTCCCCGCCTCCCCCTCGAGCAGGCGCCTAGGATACACCTCGATAAGCCCCTCCGACTGGTTACCACAGCCGAGACCGCCTTCAGAAGCCCAATTCCCGGCGAGTTCGGCACCGATACGGTCCCCACGCGGTGCCGACCCGGTTGGGACACGCATCCCCGCCAAGAGGCCGCTCCGCCGCAGGCTCCCCTACCCGGCAGGGCTCAGAGGACCGCCCTCCTCCTGGGGCGGCCAGAGGACGCAGAGAACACCGGAAAAATCGAGTCGCCCCCACAGCGCCCACCGCCTCACTCCACAGCCACACCTCCCTGAGGCCCACCATTCACCCACCTACCATCCATCTGCAAGGCCCCACCCCGCCCCACCCTACCCCACCTTCATGGGGTCAGCAACGTAGAGCTTCTCGGCGGCGCGTGTGAACTCCTCCCAGGTCTGGTAGTGCGGCATGGCGAAGCCGCCCCGACACCGCCGCTCCCCCCTTCCGTTCCGCCGGCAAAATGGCGCTGGCGACAGGGCGCCTGCGCCTCGCTGCCACCCGGCGGCTCCCATCGGTAGGCGGGAAACGGTGCCGCCCAATCGCGGGGCGCGTAACTCAGGGGTTCTGCACCGAGGAAGGAGGCAGAGTGCTAAGCGGTGCCTGTGCCAGAGCGCCCCCACAGGCCCGGCGGGATGCCGGCAGCAGCGACCTTGCGGCGGTGAGGGTCCCATCGGCCGTGGCACCGCTGCGGCGGGGAGGCGGGGGCAGCGGGCTAGGGTCTAGGGTCTGGGGTGTGAGCTCTGAGGGATGCGGGTCCGAGCTCAGGCCCTTCTGGAGGGGTGGCTGACTCCGCGGGCCAGGTGCGGGCCGTCTCCGCGTCAGTCGCCCACTCTGAAACCCGTGGGGCGGTGGGGCCAGCGTGGGGCGAGCTGCTTGGTCCCGGCCTGCAGGGCCCTGGCCCGGCCTGACGGGCCCCGGTTTGGCGTGGCGAGCCCGGCGGGGGATGGGGCCATGAGCACGGGCGGCTTCTGTAGCCGAGTCTGGTTCAGGTTTTCCCACGGTGGAAGGACCTTTGTTAAGCTGGAGGGTGGCTCCGCGTTGAACAAAAAGGATATTTGGGAGCAGCTGGCCGGGTTCCCTGGGCTGCCGAGGCAGCCACAGGTATTTCAGAGGGCTGCTGAGGCTGTGCCTGTCCCGGGACTGCAAAGCTGCTGGTTTCAGAAAGAGACTGAAAGTTAAAAATTATAAAGCAGGGCAGACCCCGCTTTTCAAACCTACGTGTGTGTGTGCTAAGCTTTTACATAAATATGACAAAAATTTGCTTCAAAAGGAAATCCATTAATTCTCCTGTTAACATTGCAAAATCCCATTTCCTTTAGTGTTCTATAATTTTTTTTTTCCTTAATTGCACCAAAGTTGTAGCCAGCCACAGTGCTATGTTCTGACCATCTTGTATAACTAATTCAATTACAATTAAATTTAAAAATTCTACTCCTCTGTTTAAGGGGTTGCACTGAAAATGAAGAAGCTGCTGATAATGACTCAAAACTTCAAGTCACTCAAGTACTTCAAGTTACTGAACTGAGCAAAGCTCAGTGGTGTGGCCAAACAAATAAACTGGAAAGTTTAGGATGAATCTACACGTAAGGGTACAAATTATGCAAGTTGTTCCAGTCTTCATTAGCAACATGGAGAAATACTAGCTGTAGGGCTTTTTTGACCACAAAGGTTGCAATAGGCACAAGGGAGAATGAAGAAACATGGCACTGAAATAAAGGTGGAAGTAAGGGGAGAAAAACTAGAGTGAATTTACCTGAGTCAGTAAAGCAGGAAATAATTGTTACTGTGGGGGTCAACTCTGACAAAGTCTGCAGTGATTAGACTGCCAAACTTTAATAAAGTTGTGACTCATGGGTGTTAAGTAGTCTAAAAAATTCCATACAAGGGCTTTGCACTAATAGTGAAGGCTATGAACAGTGGAAAGACTTAAGACTTCTTTTCTTTCCAGAACTGCTCACACAGTTTAGATGCTGCTGTGCCTGAGAACACAGCTTCAGAAATGTAAAAGCTGTCTTTCAGAGAGGCTGATAACCAACAGCTCTGATTAGAGGTGACAGATTTATTGTCAGAGCCTAAAGCAACTATCCCAGACACAGAACCTAACCTGGAGGGAGTAGTTCTCCAGTATCTTAGGTTTTGGGTAGACATTTCTAACTGCAGAGTAGGAATTGCCTTTGGTAGTGTATTATAGAAACATAGGGGATGTAAATACATAAAAAGGAAAAGTGTGGGGAGGACAAACCCTGTAACACGCATAACATGCCATGGAACCATTGCTCAACAAATTTGGATCCTGGTTTTCAAGTGGGGCATAGATATTTTCCTTCTGAAGCAGAAGTCCCATTTTTGGGCTGTCCATTCAAAAGCTCCCTAGGTTGCTTTTCAGAGGATTTTAGTTTTGACTCAAATATTCAATGTATTTTTATGTTTGGGGTTTTTTTTTTTTTTGTTTGGTTTTGGTTTGGTTTTTTTCGACACAAGAGCTGTCTTAGGAGCTTGCTAATGGCCAGTCATTAACCCTGTGGTTCACTATTTCTGCAGTTGAGCTAATACAAGAGAGCAAAATTAGAAAACAAAACCATTTTAATATTTTTTTTTTCCTTAACCCAGGTGATTTCTGTGATCCATCTTAGGATGCAGCTTCTAAAACTATTTTATATGCACAATTTTTGAAGTTAAAAATGGTAGCGGGCAGAACAAAGAACAGAGAGAGGACTTTTGTAATTATCCTTACCTGTGAAGAAAATGTGACATGTCACTATGACAGTTACCAATAGCTTGATACACAATTCCCCACAGTCTGTTCCTGGTGGTGGATATTAAGGATTTCCTTTTCCCTGCCACCACCACATATGGCTTCACATTTGTGCTGCCACAGCTGTTCATAATTTCACATTGGGGATCAAACCAATATTGGATTAAAAGCAGTGCTGTTTTTAGTAATACATTTTTTTTAACTGAGCTCAGTTAATTTTTTCAGTTTACTGTGTGGCCTTATGTACTCCTGTGGAAATTCCTAGTGCTTATGCTGGCTTGTCACCAAAAATAGGGAAGTGTATGCAAAACTGCTTTCCCAGCTCCCCTGAAAGCAGGGCCAGTTGCTGAAATCTCAGCAATTGAAATGAGACATTATTTGTAAGCCTCAAGGAATGTCTTATACCTGTAGTTAGTGCACTGCTTTGTTCTGTTGTTCTAATCTTGCCTGGAGAACAGAACATTTTCTTGACATGTTTGAAAAGTAACTTAGACCACTCCAGTTATTCAGCTGTAACTTGTATTTGATGTATGTCCAAAACTATTTTCCAGGTGAGTTCCAATGAATACAGAAATAGTAGAACTCTTTCAATGGGCTTTTTGTTAAGTGAAATAAAATGGACGGTTGTTTATCACTGTGTACAGTATTTGGTATCCTGCCAATAATAATTCAGTAGCTGGTAAGAATACTGCTAAAACATACATACTTATCTTTCTTTCCCTGAGATTGTGTGTTCTTCCATGACAGAAATAATTTTGGTGGTCTTGATGGCCATTCCCTCATTTGTAAGTGAAATCTGGAATGCTATAAAAAGTCATTTACCCTTTCCTCAGTCTCTCCTTCTATATCCTTGCTACATTTCTTAGACCACCCTAGGTAATGCCTTTTTAGGCTTGGATTTAAGGCCATAAAAAGCTATGAAGCAATAATGTAACTATTTGTGTGATGAAGACTTTTCATGTGTTTTTTTTCCACAGGTCTTTCCCTCATCCAACTTGTATGTACATGATTAATGATCTCTCTTTGATCAAGCCTCTGCATGCATTGCCCCTGCAAGTTCTGCAGTTTTGTATGGTTGTATTCAAGCATCTGGATTCCACATGGCAATTTCTTTAGTTTTTTATCTAGTGTCTTCCTTTGCATAAATGACAAACTGAAAGAAAACAGTAGAAAAAGACCTTGCATTGTATCTTAAAATATCCACAGAGATTCTGAGTTCATGCAGCTGCTAAAAAGTTAATGGAAGTCGCAGCTGCTCAGCATCATTCGAAGTTATATATTTGCTTTCTCATCTTTCACATTAATGCTTTTATTCAATCTAAAGCAGGTGCCATATTCTTATTTGCAAATATATTTTTATTTTCTGGATAGGGAATTCAGATAAGAATATTAAATTCATTATAATAGTTACCTGTCACCATGACATATTACTGGTTGGTAAAACAATCTGGTCTTCCCAGCTAAAAGGAAATACAGTAACTTCTTTCAAAATAGGTTCAACCGAGCCCCCAGGAAGCTAAGAAAGCATGGGCATGGTGATTATACATTCCATGCTTTGTGTATATGGTCAAAAATAGCTTGGGATTTGTACTGATGCAACCTAGTAATTACACAGGGTTGTTGTTTTGGTTTGGGTTGGGTTTTTTGTTTGGGTTGTTTGTTTGGCGTTTTTGTTTGTTTGTTTTTTGTTTTGTTTTTGTTTTGTATTTGAAAGGGCATCCAAGTGGATAAGGATGCAGATAGATATTGAGTACAGTAAGATATGAGGTCTCTGACATCTTACTGGCTTCTGAATCCCAGCACGTATGAGAACAAAGAAGCAGTTCATGCTCCTGGATAGGTTATAACATGTCAACAGAGACACAGGTTATACCTCCTGAAGGATCACAAAACATACTTCTCCTTTCTATGAGTTTTATGTTTTAAGCACCTTGGCAAAATGGTTTTGCCAGGCTGAGCCATATCTACTTAATTGCATCAGTGCTACTTTTCTATTTCTTCTCCATACAAGCATCTTATCAAACGATCTCTATTCGTTCTGCTCTAAAAGGGCAATTAAATATTGGTGTAACTTAATTGTTAAGATACAGCTCATTATGAATAAGGCTCTTTGTGAACAGCAGGATTTAGGGCCTTGTCCCAGTGCCTGTCCCAGCCAACTCACAACTTCAGTATGAGACCTGGGTTCCTGTTACTCTCCTTCCTCCTTTTCCCCATTGCCTTTGCTCCTGTGAAAGGAAACACACTCCAAACATGCTCCTGATTTGAGCGATTTGGGATCATCTGCTGTGATTCATGCTTCCTATACATTTTAGCCATACCCTTCCCCAAGGCAGTGTTGTTTCTTAGTTTGCTTTAACCATTAGAAAAAAACCCAGTCATTTAATATGATCTAATCTAGGGAGTTTATATATGTGTATGTGAATAAGCATTACACTAGCATGAGAGCTGTCCCTATATATGGTTGCATTACCAGCTTGGCCTTAAAAGAATCTGCCCTTTCGTTTTTGGATGCTGTTCTGACAGTGTTCCTGTTAAGCTGTTTGCTTTTGATAGCTAGAAAGATTCATCCCTTCCTGTTAAGTAACTGGTTTAGTCCCTTCAGCATAATAATATTCAAATTAATGTGCTGTCATGCAAGAAACATAGGTTAAACAGCAGACTCTGTGCTGTCCCAACAGTGACTGTTGAGATTTGAGTACGGAATAGTTCTTGTGATGGCCTTGGGGGAAAAGAAGTGCACATCTGGTAGGCAGCTCATGAACTGGCATTTGAAGCACTTTAGAAGCAAACACTTTGAGCATTAACATACATTTTGTATCACCATTATGTGAAGTTTGTGAGCATGTTTGTGACAGGGTTGGATGATCTGCTGGCACACACTGGAAGCACTGATTTCTTCCATTAATCTTTAAATAGAAAATACCCCATGGCTGATGTAGTTGAAGTACAAAACCACCAGAAGGGGCAAGTGAGATTAGATGCTTGTAGTGCTATCTTCCCAAGTCCTCTGGAGCAGCGTAGCTGAATCTTGGGTGGAAGGGCTATAGGCACTTTTAAGTAAACAGGCTTCCCTTTTAAGTAAACGGGCTACATGTTGTAGGTCAGATTAGATGGAAATTACATCCTCTGTTCAGCCTGCAGAAAGGAAGACATAAGCACCTCTTAGTCTGCTGTAATGCTAAAGCTCGAAGCTTCCTGGCAGGTGAAACCTGCTGAGTTCATGCCAAAGCAAAAGACTAACACACTTCCCCTTCCCCCCTGTGCTGTTGTGAGAGAAGCAACTGGAAGCTGGGGGGAAACAGTAACTTCTGGTGTTTGCAAAGTCTGTGGCTAAATTGCATAGCCTCACTCAATGGACTCTTGATTTAGCTGTGTCATTAAAAGACCATGGCAGTCCCAGCCACTTGTCATTGCCTTTTCCCAAGAATTAATACACCCTCATGATATGTTTGAAGAGATGCTTGTGTGAGTGCCTCTTAACACACTTCCATCAAAATGAGTTAGCAAAAACCTCTTACTTGATCCATTTAGGTGAAGTCTAGTTCAGTTTTGACCAGGTTAGGGGGTGCCCAAATGACCCACTTTGAAGAGAGATCTGATAATTTCCACAAGAAGTAGGACCAGCTGAGCAAGAGGGGCCAATCTGATTCAGCAACTTCTCCCATTCCCTCAGCTGGAGGCAGAAGTAGAGGCCAGCTGCTGCCCCATGCTGCACACACACACACACACACACACACACACACACACGCGCGCGCACGCACGCACACACACACACACACACACACACACACACACACACACACACACACACACACACAGGCTCATTGGGCAGCCAGCTGGCAGGCAGACATGCAGCTAGTCTGTAGTTAAAACTGTAGAAGGATTTTGTACAGAGCAGCTGCTGAAAATGCCCAGCAGACTAAAGCCTCTACAGGATCCTCAAGCTATCGTGTTCAAGCATTTGTCCTTGGTCAAGAGTTACTGCCAGTAGAGGTCCAAGTTATGGTCAAATTGGTGTCAAAGTGGATTCTCAGCATTTGCATTGCCAATTTGTAAAACAACTGCAAGCATACACATTCCTCTGATGTCTACAGTATTGCAGCTTTCTCTGCAAGATGTCTGATGCAGACCTTGTAGAGCTATTTGACTCACAAGCCCACATATCTCATCATACATGAGAGCTGCTATCTGCGCTGGGAAGGGTTTTCTTATTTCCAACATGGTGCTGATATTATGATCGTTGTCACAGGGGTTACGAGTTTTTTCCTGGCCATTTGGTTGGCTTGAGTCTGCTGATGAATTTTAAACTCAAATCTGTAAGTTTAGTATTTTCATAAGATTTGGAGTACATTAAAAATATGAAAGGAGATGGTAGGTAGTGCGTAGGAGTTGGGGCAGGGAGGATACCTATATAAATTACTTGCCAGGGCTGTGACTTTATGTTGAAGAGATAATGACTTACAAGATTTAAAATGTGTCCTAATAATTGTGTTCTTGCTGAGGGGTTTTTCTCTCTCCATTAGCAACTTCTAGTGATCTCATTATTTTTTAAATGAAGTCAGTCAATGGTTGAAATAATATTGCTACTTCAAGAATAAATTACAAAATTTCCCTTTTTTTTCAGATTAAGTGGCAGTTTAGAGGTGGCACAGATGCCACAAACGCAGATGTGAGGGAAGTGAATGAACAGGGAAATAGTCACTACTCTCTTTGGTTTGGGGCCTGGAGAAAGATGAGGCCCCTTCAGGCAATTTACAGCCTGATGTTGACCTTCCTTCTGTGTCCTACCCACTCCTGGCTAGGAGTGAGAGTAACCAGGAATAGTAGCTGCCTGTTTTCTGAGGAATCTCTCCCTGATTTCTATTTATAAGGATTCAGTCAATCTATGTCCCTTTTATACAGCACAAAGTGATGAGGCAGGGCAGTGTGTGTACTCATGTATTTTTTACATTTTTTTTTCTTAGGATTGTTTTCACTTTTATTTTCAAATAGTTAGGGTAAATCTGGCTGCCCTAAAGTTAGCTTGTCTTCAATATAGTTTACTCGTTGATTTAAAAACAAAAATAATGAGAAAGATTTGTCAGTGTAGCATTTGCCATGCAAAATGTACATGCAGCTGCTTTGAACTAAATTCCCAGCAGAAGCAAAAGTATTTTGAGACTTCCCAATCTTAGCAGGCTCTTTTAGCAGACTGTTTTGCAGACAGAGATCTGTATGAGATGTACTTCTCCAGAGGTCCCTTCTAGCTAGCTAGGACTGTACTGCCCATCTACCCCACTGAGACATATAATCAGCTTTCAAGGGGGGATCCTTCTGGACATAGCAAGTTAATTAGCTTTGCTTGTGAATGTCTGCCACTGAAGTGACTGATTACTTTTTGGAGGGAATGGAAATTCTTGTCTCTAGAGTTTAAAGCAGAAAACCCATGCAAATTTATTGAAATCTTGCTGGGCAATACTCTTCTCCATATGTAGGGCATTATTTCCAGCAGTTCAGTTTCATTTTCTGGAGTCGTCAGGTGCTGATAATTTAGAGTAAGATATAGTTTTAACCTGCCTGACTCTGGCCTGACCAGTTTCTCAGAAGCTGAGAATCTGTTGACACTGATAGACTAATCTAAGGCCAGAGTGGTAAACAAGTGGTTTGCTGTTTAGACCTGTTTAGACTAACACAGTTAAGGTGTCCACCGCCCACTTCCAGGTGAGGTGAAGATGTCTCCTGTGTCAACAACACAGGAATGTCCTCACTCCTCAGTGGCCATGCTAACTTCAGTGTGTGGACTCTTTTCTCCTTAGGAGCAGGATCAACTTGATGCCCCATGAATCTTATTAGGTATTTTGTTCATTCTTCAGAGGAGTATCATGAGGGTTAACTATTTCTCTGCTCTGAGCCAAGGCAGTGATTTTGTGCCAGAGGATTCTGGCAGTAACCAGAATCCTAGTGATACTCTGAGAGAGGAAACCATTGTTAATGATGTTGACGAGGAAACATCTAATGGAAGCTGAACCAGAGCCTGATGTAGAAATTGAGAGACCTAAGGCAAACAAAGGGGAGAGGCTGGAAACCTTGCTGTTTGCTGCCTTCCACAGCAGATCTTGAAAAAAAACACCAAACCTCTTTGTCTTATTTTCCTGTTCCTCCCTATCCAAACACAGGCAGCAGAATGGCTCTCCTGAGGCTGAGCTGTGCTAGAGGAGGGGAGGAGATGTGCTTCTGATGTGCTGGTGCTGATCATAATTTCCCTGGGAAGACATGCAAGAAGCATGCTTCAAATAGAGTAAGCAAAACCATGATTCCAGGTGGGGGCTAAGGCCCTAGCTCTGCACAGGCTCCAGGAAGGCATCACTATGGAGTCAGTCAGCACGGCAAATTATAAATACATTGGCCATGTTACTCTTACTTAGGACCAGCACTCTGAAGGAGTTTTTATTCATCTTACTTGAATAAAATATATTTTCCATACTGTTTTTCTCTATCAGTGTTTTAAATCTTCATGATAAGAGACCAGTGATACCTACCTGCTGTGCAGTGGTCCTGTGAGGTGCAAAAGGGCTCACTGTACCAGCACACGAAGCTAAGCACAACTTAGCCCGTTGAAGTTTCGAAGTATTTTCTTCTCTGAATCTCATGTGGTTTCCAAGGCCCAGTTTAGACACATACAATGACAGAGGATAGATATCTATTTTCCATACATGGCACTGGTTGTTCAGCAGGAAGTATTCCTTGCTTTAAGAAGGTGCTGAAAGTGATTCTGTTCTGCACTCCAGAGTAGAAGCAAGCAGGATGATTATCTTTGGTCACATCATTTTTTCTATTAGTGAAATGGCAAAACCAGACATCTGAGTTGTTTCAGACTGTGAACTTACCCTGTGCTTCCTGATCTCACAGCTTTTCAGTTGTCCCTAGTTTATATGCAGGGTTCTTCAGTTCCCCTGGCAATCTGCATTCTTTCTCAAGCTTTTTCCTGGTATCTTGGGCCCTTGAGAAATTACAGCCTTGGCTTGGTTTCTATGTGGCTGAATTACTCCAGCAATTCACTGCCTCATCTGGATCCTGCTGCTGTACAGGCTAAAAGGTATTCATGGCCTTTTCCAATGTTTCTTGGTGCTATGCAGACTACACAGTGTACTTTCAACTTGCATTCTTCCTGAATGCCCCCAGAAGCAGGACAGCAGGCTCCAACATTTCCTGACACTGTGGCCCTTTATAACTACCAGAAGTTTACACATTTGTCATTCAACTCACAATCTGCTTCACTGTTTCTAGCATCCTGTGGTTGCTCTCTAATTTGCTAACATGCTATAGCCTTGTTCAGGTTCAGCAGCTGCTCCAAGAAGGTTCCTAAGGCTGGGAAGCTTTTTGCTGAACACATTTTTCAGATTCTCCCTCATGCTGTCTAGCAATGAATTTTTGTCTACTTCATGATATAATTGAATTTTCCTTGACATATTTCTCATTGCTTCTTTATTTACTTTTTCCATCCATTATCTCCATCAGCATGTGTTATTCCCCATAAAATCTGGACACTGACTTTATTATTTCAAACCTCTTCATGGACCCAGCAGTTGTAGGCCTTCTTGATGCAATTGTATTCAGTAACATTCCCTTGTGATTGTCTTTTGTCTCCCCAGCAATTCTCAGCCTTCTCTGGTTTTCTTCATTCCTTAGGCTTGCATCTCATTGCATTGTGAGGCTTTCTCAGACAGCTCTGTCATGTTGATGTCTCCTCTGGTTTTCTGTATAACCCTGGGACCTTTTTTGATGTATGTATCTTACTCAACTTCCCTTATGTTCCACAACACTACACAGGCTTTTCATACATTATCAGCAACTTTAATGGTACTCTGATGTCCCCTGAATATTATCTGCCTCTCTTTGATCTTTCCCAGCTGAATCACAGCACTCTCCTAATATCCTTCTCTATATCCTCTATGATCTGCACAGGCACCTATGGCTCACTAATGGTTATTTCTATATTTTTTTTTAAGTTTCAGTAAAAACATTTTCACTCATCTACAAACATTCACAATCATGCAGCCAAAAAGGACTTCCTGGTGAAGTTCAAGCATTCACTTTGTTTCTCTGCAATTTTAAAAAGAAAATAGGAAGGTAGCTGTCTTAATGAATTTTGGGAACAGGAGATTGTTACAGCATTTGCAGAAATGCATATGAGCAGTGTGAGGCTCTTCTACTAAGTGACTAAAGTACGATAAGGATTATACCATGGTGAGCTTGCCCCATGTGTAAAGACCCCACAAAGAATAAGACTAGCAATGTTCTCCAAAAATTGATCCATAATAGCAGTGCCTTTTCTTTAATAAGATGCTTTTCTTTAATAAGATCTTTAATAAAGATGCTTATCTTTAATAAGATGCTTCTTTAATAAGATACTGTTCAATGCAAATTCACTAGTAATGTTTGTAAAGTACTTGAAATATTTGGGTGATGGGTACTGTGGAAGTTTAGACTGCTGTTATTCTTACATTAGACATCTTTACACATAACAATTAATAACAAAATCCTGAGATGGATATGGTAAAACAATTTTTACTTGCCTGCTAGCTGGCCTTAAAACCTGTTTGAGGTTCAAAGTTTTTAAACAGAAAAAAGAAACACACTGAAGTTTATGAAGCTGTAAAATTGGCTTCATTCTAATATCATCTCTTTGAAAATGCGTGAGCATGAAATAATAAAATTTACACTTTTTATTAGCTATTCATGTGGTAGCATCATCATCATCATCAGACTCATCTCTGCTGTCATAATATAAGCCAACTGTGTCCATTCTACATGGTTATAATAGAGTGAATATTTCTTCTTCAAAAAAATTTGAACTTTCAAGCCAAACTTTCCAACTTTGACTCTCTCCTTGTCCTCAGTGCTTTGATTGAGTAAGAATCCTAAAATAAGTTTGGTCCTGTAGTTTGTCGTGTACAAACATACACTCCCATTCCTGGTTTCCACTTACAAAGATTACAAAAAAATTCATGTGATATAAATCATACAGTAGTGCATTACAGTTTTCTTTAGTTCCTTAGTCAACCATACTTTTAGTTAGACACAGAAGTAGACACCACATTGAACTATGCAAGGGCTACATGCTTATGTACTTACTTTTATTTCCTTTAATCTCAAGTTCTAATGCAGTCAACACCTTAAATACAGATGTATTATGGCTTATGTACCACTGAACTGCCGGGGAGGGAGGATAAAAATTTTATCAATTGGGGTAAATGTTACAGTGAGGTGAATTTCTTTCTGCATGAAAAGAATTTTCAGCGGAGAAAGGAGAAGCTCAAGCTGATGCCAGCTATTTTTGCCCTAACCAAGTTCTGTCATCCAAGCTGCACAGGGGCTGTGCTAACTTTGCAGAGGGGTAATGTTAGCTGAAGCTCCCAGATATATGCTTCCACTGATTCCTGCTCCTTCTCTCCCCACAGCCCCTTCTAGGATAAGTGCAGGAACCATCTCAGGCAGGTGGACATCATCAGATGGAGTCTGTGATGGTTATGACAGCTTTGGATAACTTAATTCAGCAAGTGATCCTGTATTGGCCTACAGAGGTATAATTTTATTTTTTTTAAACATGAAAGCTGAGCTGGACCTGGCAGCTTTTAAAACCTGGAAGATATGAAGGGAAATGAAAACGAAAAAATACAGAGTCTATATTACTTTTGCATCAGATAGATGTTTCTTTTATTGTTTTTCCTTAGTAGAAGTTTCCCCATTGTGAAGGATTCCTTTGTGCGTGCAGAGTGGGCTCGACTGCCTTCCTTCTAGATATAGGCTGGAGAATAACCATAAAATAATTTAGGCTCAAATGGATCTCTGAGGTAACTTGCTCTCTGATGATCCTTTCCTGACAGGTGGCCCATGGTGAAAATAAAGCCTTTAAGTTTAGATTAGAAAAGCATTTCTTAAACTTCTTGTGAGCATAGCCCTCTCCTAAAACATTTCTCTTCCCAAGATTTTCCTGAGTGCAGCACTTCTGGCCATACTGGGGAAGAGCTAACTACTGCTAACTGATAGCAACAGCTCAAATTCCTCCAAGGTGAGGGAGTGAAAATTTATTTTAATTTACTCACTTGAAGTGTGGAGATCCATTTCTCTGCCCTGGAAGCACTGCACTGCAGTGAGCAGTTTGATGAACTTGCAAAAGTACTTGCAGCCATTTCTCATGCCCATATCCTGCAGGAAATGAGCAGCATTGAGTAAGTAGATTAATCGCTGTTCTCTATCTCATTTTTAACTGTGTTTTTTCTTTCTGTAATTTACTTAAGTTGATGGTTCATACTTCTTAGTTAAGAAGGGATATATTATTTTCATTCTCTTAAATGTTTTAGATTCCTTGTGATTCTGTTGGAATCCTTTTTCACTGCAAAGAGTACTCAGAGCTGGTTTTGACACAGTGCTGGGTTAAGTACCAGAACAGAATAACTGCTGGTTAGCAAGTAAGTTGAACATGGACTTGGCAAAATTAAGCTTTCTTTTGCTTTTGCTTTAGAGTATGCCTCGTGGCTAATGTAGCTTCATTAGCTCTAGCAATGGTCATTCTGTCTTGGGCCTCTGTATTGATATTTCTCCAAATAGGTGGGAAACTTATTTTGCAAGCATCTTGTGACAAGTGGCTCAAGTGACATGGGCCACTGAACATCTAGAGAACAAATCTAGGCTAAATTCAGAATAGCAAATTAAAGGTAGAAGTCTCCACATTCAAATAGCAACAACAGATTAGTCTGGATCAAATTTTTGTCCTTCAGCTTCTGTTTTGTCTGACAACTGTCTACTTAAAATAGCATTAAAATGAAAAAGAAAGGAAGCTGTGGCAGGGCTTTCAGCTCCCCTGCAGAAGATGTTTGAAATACACATCCCATCAGTTCTCAGCATCCACAATGCTATAAAGCAGTTCAGAAAAGAAAGGGAAGAATAACTTCTCTGAATGCAGCCAGAGAAGAGAAGTTTGGGAGAGCCCTGGATATAATTACCTGAGGCGAAGTCCAGACAGGAGAATGTGGAGCTAAGGAACAGTAAAGTCCTGACTCTGCACAAGGGATCCAGACAAATTTAAAAGAAATGGCAATAACAGAAGTGGGGTTTGAGCATCTTGGAAGATGTCTGAGAGGGTGAATGAATACAAACTTAGGCCTCTAGGGAGTCTGATAGCAAACAAATGGAGCAAAATTAAGAATGGAGGAGTATAATATGTGGCATATTATTTTACTAAGTGTTACTTAGTAAAATTGTGTTCTATACATGATCTTAGAGAACTAACTTCTCTAAGTTCATTTAACCCTCTACCCAAGCCAAACTATGTGAACAAGGATGAAAACAAAAGTTCTCTCTGTTTTGTTCTTAAATAGCGATGAATAAGAACTGAGTCAGATGTGATAAATATGGTAGATCTTTAAAGTAAAATTAGGTTAATTAGCCACCATTAAAGGAAAGTTTGTGCAGGAAGAACGGTTTTTCTCTCCCCAGCGAAGTAGTCCTGGTCTCAGCCGGGAGATTCCTTAAAGAGTAGTTATTCTAACACTTGGTCAGCACTGGTACCAAAGAAGCATTTCAGTTTTCCTTCACTCATGCACTTTTACAAAGTCTTCCTAACTTCAGAATCAGCAAACCAATGTACCCAGTTGAAGGATGATAAGGGGTCTGCTAGAGACTACTTTTCATTTTAATGTCCTGTTCTGTTTTAATTTGTGTTTGTTGGGATATATAAGTGTGCTCAGGCAGCTGCCGTTGATCAGACCATGCACAAAGCTTTTTGATGCTTCTGAACTGTTCTCACCCAGGCACTCTAAACAGCTTATAAGGTTTGTCAAAGAGAAGTGGTTTAAAGAAGAATGCAAATTAAAGGGAAAAGTGGACAGCTGATCAGTGAGGGCAGGGTAGGTGGTCCAGAAGGCAATCCTAAAAAAAGAGTGTCTGGAGGCCACAGTGGCATGAGAACATGAGGAAATCCAAGTGGGGTAGTTGGATTTGAAACTCTGCATTCTTCCCAATGGCAGTTTTTTTTCTTCCTTCCCCTTAACTCAATCATTTTTTCACATTCCTTTTCCTCTGCCTCATTTGTTTTATTCCAAGAGACTTATTTGTCTTTCCTGGCTTGTTTGTAGTGCATCTGGATTTAGACATCCTGATAATTCAGTTCTTCTGAAGACTGTGGTCTAAAAATGAATGTTGGGGTAGAGTTTGAGGTAATATGAAATTACATAGATCCAATGAAGTAAAGTTTAGTTTAGCCATGTAAAATTTCACTGCTTGAGCAGATGCATACACAGTGAATATTATTGCATTGCAGCGTGTCAGAAAAAGAAATCTTCTGCTCTTTCCAAGCAGATTATTTTAAGTATGAAACACATACCTATAAATGTCTTTATTTTGCAGTTTTGAAAATCTAAGCATGGAAATGTATTATGTTAACACACAATATACTTCAAGAGACTGCCTTCTACTCAACACATTAATTTTGAGATGCAGGAAATCTCTAATTAGTTTTATTTGCCTGCATGTATTGGTTTAATTGTGTTTTATTTATTTCTATAATATCATGTGTGTTTCTATGATATTGTGTGCTTACCACACACAGAAAACTGTAAGTTGGGGTCAGAGTGCAAGCTCAGACAATGATCTGCAATTTTCAGCATGCTGTGGGATTTGGGGTTTTTTTCAATTTTATTATTAAACACAGAATGAGAAGAGCACAGAACTGGTTTATCTTGGTCACTGTTCTTATATGATTGGCTTGAAATCTAAAAAATATATTTTAGAGACAGCTTTGCTTCTGATCCAAGGGAAAGTACTGATGGGAATTAGTTAGGCACTGCTACTTTAAAAAAAAAGGCAGCTAATTAGAATCCACATTTTAATCGTGGTGCCTTTGAAAGTAAAACAAAATCAGTAACAATCTGAAATCATGTCCCCTGCTGCTTTTCCCTTTCGTCAGCAGATGCCCAATTTCCACTAATGCCAAGAGCATTATTCCATTTTGAGAGATGAGCTTTGGTAAATTTTTCTTCCACAGCTACAGAAGTTGCTGGTCCAAGCTTCTCACCATGCTGCTTTGCTGTAGGTTATCACCACCACAGCAATGTTGGTAGAAGAGAGTACATCACACCTCAGTTTCTTCATTGAAAGCTCAGTTGTCTACTTACATTTGCCTTGACAGGATTTTAAAATGAATTTGCACTGATTCTCCCATAGAGGTGGGAGCACAGGTTTCCTGCTGTACTCTTGGCACACTGTACTCCATTAGGAGGATGGGACATCTGAGAGTGGCAGCTCTTGACACTACCACAGTATTCGTCTGTCAGTGCTGGGGGAGGTGTCAGTTTGCCAGTGTATGACAACTGTGGCAACAGTGAATTAGGCAAGAAAGAGACTGGGGACTTGAAAGGCAAAACCACCCCAAGATACAGATACATAGAAATAAGGGCACTTATCTGGACCTTATACTTTAAGGTCCAAAGAAGAATTCACATGGGAAGTAAAACTATTGGAGAGCTACAGCTCAACCTCTTCCTTTTTTAACAAATATTTTCTTCTCGCTTCAGTCTACAGTCTGTATTCTCCTGCTTTGCTTAATTAAAAAGGAAAAAATAATAATACCAGAGATAGACACCGGATGAGCTGGGGGGTTGGCAGTCAGAAATGGAGCTGCTTGTCAGTAGTTGCAGTGCTATCTGGATGGGTTTGGATTCTGTTACCAGCTAATGCTGTTTAGTGTCTTTCATGAAATGATGCACTGTCAGACCAGGTCCTAATGACAGCTAATGCTGCTTTCCACCAACTGGGCAGAAGAGGATGAGCAACCAATGGACATCAAGTAATAAAATTGCTTTCAAAAAGAGAATTATACTTTGAATGAAAGTGCAAGGACACCGTGGTCTCCATTTGATCTATCACCTGCCATTATATTAGAAGGTACCACCCACTTTAAATGTTTGGTGTTCAAAGATACAGGCATACCAGCCCTAACTTGTCTTTAGGTCCAACCAGAAACTCAATGTTTAGAAAATCCATTTTTAATATTAATTATTTACCTTAACCCTGGCTACAACCTAAGTACTTTTGTCCAGCAGTGCAGTTGCTCTGGGAACTACTGAGCCCATGTCTTTTTGGTGTGATGTTGAAAATCAAATTATATAGTTTTAGCAACAGAATGATAATCAGGGTCAATGGAAATCTTTTGGTAGGATAGTACTGTGGATTCTACAGTTTTTGTCAGAGCAGAGAAGAAAACAAGGCAGACTATTATGTTTCATTACAACCTCTCTATCACTGGATCTCATACTGATACTGCCAGGAGGTTTGTTCATATATTAAAATTATGTTGACATTAAATTTTAATCAGTATTTATTTTCCTGTTTTACATCTCATTAAGAAAATCTCTCCTCTAGGCTACTTCTGCTCCTGCTTTCTTTCCCTCCTCAGATTTTCTTCTGCTTAGCTATCACACCCCTGCACATCTTTCTTTCAGCCATTGCCAAATCTTTCCTCTTGAGGGTCTTCATTTTCTTCCCTCACACCATTCCACCCTCCAAAATAATCAGCTGTGGGCAGGCTGATGACTGTGATGTGCTGTTGCTGGTCCTTTCAGCCAGGAGAATACACCTCTTGAGAGCATTCTTTTAAGATACCGGCAAACTCAAGCAAATGTTAAAAGGCTGATGTCATAGTTGGAAAGCTGCCCAGAATCAGTTTTCATTAAAAAAATAATTAAGACATAACCAGGTTATAACTCTTAAGACTATAGAGGTGTTCTGAAGACTAATACAGGTCCAAATAATTACAAAGGGTGCAAAATCCAGGCTCGTGCTTCATTCTTTGTGAGATAAAAAAGAAGAAGGTAAAAAAAAAAAAAAAAGTAATCATGTGAAAGAAGCACAGAAAATGGAGGTGGATAGGCAAACAAAGATCGAGAAATAAAAGCTGCTTTTGGTTTTGTTGGAAAAGTGTGAAAAAAAACAAAAAAGAAATAAAAGCCTAAGGGGTAAAAAAAAACCCTAAGAATGAATACTAGTTAGATAAGCTGGGGGTTGGTTGAATTCAGTTTATGTGCAGCTATTGAATTACAGTCCAGATTCTTTAGACTTCAAAGTTTTCCATGAAAAGACTGTCTCTCCTCTGTGCATACAGAACACCTGACGACTTAGTGACTGCTGCCACACAAATACTAGTGCTAATAATAACAAGTTGAAGTAATTCTTGTGCACCAGATAACTTAGTAGAACTTCTGCATGAGGTAGCAGAAATAACAACTGTATAAAAACCAAAGTGGTCAAAGGAGATGTGCAGTGGTCCCAAGGTCAACATCAGTTCTCATAATTCCTATTTTCTGAGTGCATTGACATTGCAAGTTCTTTTTAAACTATTTTACGTGTGTAATATGCACTATATATGCACTCTCTCACACACATATAAAAAACAATTTCTTAGTGTTTTGGGGAAGGAAAGTTGATGATATTTCATGTTACCACACTTAGTTCCCTTTGCTTCATTGGGAGGGCTGGAATTCCAGATCCACAGATTGAAGCAGAGGTTCTTGGACATCTCTTACTATGTAGAACTGTGCAGGCTGCAGAGAAGACGAGGCATACACTTTTATTTAGTGGATCTCGGGAGGAAAAATAGATAAATACTACAAGTCAGAAATTCTGGTTTCAATTCCACATTCAAGGAGGAACACAGCTATGTACAGAATCAGCTCTTTGGAATGTTCATTCAGTTCCTCTAGCTTTTCCCTCTTACCATACAGATTTCTCCCCTTACCCTTACATCTTGTCTCTATCCCTGTTTTTTAGTTTCCTTTCTGCTTCACACACCACTGCTGTGTTCTGGCTGCTGGAAACTCCTTCTCCTAGTCCTTGTCCTAGACTCTCCTGCTTCCAGGATCCACAGGTCAGTCCCTGGTACTCCAGGTATCTACCCTTGTATCACACCACAGGGCTGCTCCTCTTACTCTCCCACCCAGCTCCTTGTCACACTACACAAGCTTAAGCTGAGGCTGTCCATTCTTCAGTGAACAGGTACAAAGCAGTTTTCAGAGGTTTGGCCAAAAAAAAAAAAAAAAAAAAAGGAAAAAAGAAAAAGGATAGAGGCTACAGGAAGCCTTAATTTCCATACCTTTACTATCCATAATGTCATGACCTACTTTATAAAATTGCTACATCTACTTTGAAAATTGCAACCAAAGACATCAGTTCACCTTAAACGAATTCACAGCCTTTCAGCCTTCCTGGGAGGGAGAAGTGATTACCACGCAGAAATGGAGGCACAGGGGCATCAGAGGGCAGTTTCAGAGAACCACAGGGGGAACAGGAGGGATGGAGGGACACCCCATTACCCCCAATCCCTGTTGTATACAAAGTATCATAATTCTCTCCCTGCGGTGTCAATTGATTTAGCAAATTAACAGTATCGGAAGCATGTGCATTATAGGTGTGCCAGGAAAGGCAGTCATCAGCCTTTCATCTTCTTGTGCTCTACATAGGACAGGTACAAATGGTTCTTTCCCCAAAGATGTTGACAATCTAGGATGCTGTTTGATGTTGTATCAGTTACACCAACAGTTAAATTATTTGTGACAGAGCCCAACCTACTCGAAGATCCTTATGACTTCCAGGATCATGGCTTAAGAAATTAAGTTAAAAATTAACTCATGACAGTTTTTGCTGACTTCACCTCATCAGCTTATTTATCATTTAGCACATGATCACAGCTGTCACTGGTTTACATATGAAACATAAGAGAGGTTTTATTCTGAGATCTCAATGTCCCAAGGCCATGCTTGTGTATCTAGAACATATGTAAGAGAGACAAACTTTGTTTTCCAAGTGTGAAAAGGAAATTGTTCTAATGTGAGACATACATACTTTCCCTTTGTTCCCAAATATGGTAAAGACCAGTAAACCTTTTTGTGGCCTGTAGTGGGACATCACATAAGAATGCACAGTTCCAACTTTTTTAGGCATATACTTATACAACAATCTCAGTGTGGGCATCCAGAGAATTAGTGGTTATGAAATACTGAACAACTTGCTGTATAAAAACTAAATGAAACATAGCAAAGGAATCTCCCTTCAAATCACATAGCCCATGAAACCATTCTGGTCTGTGGCATTAGATTTTTTCCATGTTTATCCAAGGTATCTTAGTAAGCATATCATGCATGCCATTCACTGAGTCTGTGTACCAAAATGCAAAGTATGATGACCACAAGCAATGTCTGCAGTGCTTGTAAGATTGTCAGAAAGGGGGACTGGCTGATGTTGCTGCTGCTGTAAAGTATCTTTTTTCATTAATTTTTGTGAGAGAAGTGGCAGAAGTAGCTCTCTTTCTACTACAAAAATTCAGCTGTTGTTTTGTTGGATTTATACCTGTGTAACTTCCTTATACAAAGAGGTAGGAGTTGTACACATGTTCTGTGAACTTAATGAGACTTCAGAAAAGGTTGTCAAGAACAGCAAAATGAATATCTATTATTTTCAATTCAGAACCAACCCATTTATCTTTTCTGTTTGCTAGAAAGGGCCATTTCAGGGTTTTTCTGGTGACTGAAAAAAAAATGTAATGCTAGATGCAGGCTTCCTTCTGTCCCATATGTCTTAAGTGTACAAAGCTTTTTTTAGAGAATAGCTTTCTTTCAGGGCAAACCGGTTCTTACTAAAAATAATTCTTATGAGATCAGATAAAATGAAAGGAATGTGTCTGGCAGATCCTAGTGCCTTATTTACAAAAATATGGCTAAATCATCTTAATCCAGCATTATAATACAAGGAGAGAGCTGAAGAACCTTCCCTGTTGCCCAGGGCCATAGCTGAGGGGCCAAGAGTTATTTGGGTGGTTATGGTCAGACGATGCAAATGGTCTGTACATTATGTCTCCTCCCACCAGCCCTGGCCCCTGGGTGGTTAAAAAGGCCTTTTTTGAAAAGGCACAGGGACAATTTGAACACTCATCTGGGCACCTGCAAACACAAAGTACAAAAACCTACTCAGATATGTATCTGTTTCATTTTAAAAATCTAGGTATAGCTATGTCAGACCTAGAAAAAACACCAAGGACTGGCTACATGCATGGAGGTGATTTTCCCCCCAGCAGGTCTTAGGGTTGCACCCAGCATGAAAGTTATACTTAGATGCCTTTTCACTGTTAATGTTCTTGACTTCAAATTTCACAGTTCCGCCTCCTTTCTTCGTATGAATGCCTTCTCTCAAGCTTTTATTATCAAACAATGCCAGACTCTGATCTCTGGTGAGGTGTGCTATTTTCATTTTTTTTAGGCTGCTGTTGAGGTAGGCCTCAAGTCCCCGAGGACATCTATTTTAAAAAATGCTCAGTAAATATTTATAATTTGTTTGTGGGACTTGATGCAACATTTGCATACATTATTTAATAACAGGTATGGACCACAACTGTTAAGCTGACAGAAAGATTCGTATGTAGAGAAAGATTCATACGGTTAGAAAGACTTAGGGTGATTTTGCAGATTGCATTTATCAAATACCTACATCAGTAGACAAATTTACTGCACATGTATGTTCAGATCAAGTGCAAGTATAGATAGACACCTTTCAGTTGCTTAAATATTTGTCCACACAATGCATTGTGAGTTGCTAATCCATGCAGTTGCTTGAACTGCATCAAACTAGCTAGCTTGTGATTTTGTGGTCTGGTTTCAAATCTAGCTTGCTTTGCTCTTTATTGATAGCAAAACTGAAATGTCTGAGATGAGTTGGGGTCTTTTCCCCCCAATAATGCCCTTATAAAGAATTTTCCAAATAATTCCCATATAAAAATTCATTGATTTAGTGCATTTAAAAAACGTCCCACAATCAGGTTAGCTTTATTTTTGAACTAGAAGAAGAATCCCATGATACAGCTGCTCATTTATAATTCAGCACTAAGCTAAAGAATCAAGAGCAGAAAATGCATAGCTGTAAATTATGCTAGTAGCCACAGAACAACATAACACTGAGCAGCCATTTCAGGTCTTTGGTTGCTTTATACCCTTTCTACATAATGGAGCCTGTTAAATGAATACTTATGGGCATCATTCATGAGGTTTGTGTTTTGTACATGAAATTCCAAGTACAAAAAAATAGGCTTGCAAAGTAAATTGTCTGTGTTCTGTACAAATTAGTTCAAGATACTTTTTTTTTAAAGGCTTTTTCCTTTCTAGGTGTAACAGTATTATTATTCTTTTAATAAAATGTAAACCCAGTCTCTCTGAAAAAAAATAGATTTCAGTGGTATTATTTTAGTCAGAAAGAATAAAGGTGGCAAATATGCAGATCCTCTGATCCTTATTCAGAAGGATTCCCAGAATGTCTTTACATGGACCAGATCCTACTACACAAAACTGAAAAAAACCACTGTTGCTGTTTCATTTCAGTGAAGCCCAAACAGTGAATGGAGAAGAGGCTTTACCTAATAAATGTGAGTAGTTCTAGTCCACTTTATTTCCAATGCTTTGTTATTGAAATTAGCACTCGCTTTTGAAAATCTGCTTATGGATAGATGTATTGTTTTTCCCAGTGAGAAATAATCCAGGTGTCCAATCAACTCAAGTTGAGCATTCATTACTTAAGTCCATTAAAATAGTGGATGCCCCTTCTATTTGATTATTTGCTTCCAGAGAAAGATTAGAGAATTAATTTTGGTTCAACTGAATTGAACCAAAATCATAACATTTTGTTTCCAGGAAAGAACTTATGAGTATAGATTAATATAATGTTGTACATTTATGTCTAGCTCTAGAGGTATCATTTTGATCTTCTTAAGCAAAGTTTGATTATGAGGTTAGTTTTCAGACTTTACTGATTTAGTTTCAGAATGTAAGTACAGCTTAAGATTCTCAATACTCAGAGACCTGGGTGGGAGCATAAAGGGGGAAACATGATTTTGATTTCAGTTAATTTTTAGCTTTATTTCTTTTTCTGAGATCAGTTGTCTATTTCTAAAAGTGTTTTCATTTTGGCAGACTCCTCAAATGAAAGGCTTATTTTGAGACATTTCCTGTTGAGTAACTGCTGTTGCTGCTGCTGAGAGGTAAAGGAAGATACAATACTGAAGGGAACTTGTGGCAACATCATGGTAATGGCAGGCATGAAACCACAGACTGCCAAGATCTTTTCTTCCAACACAGAGGAGCTTAGCAGACAGTGCAGGGGGAGAACCCATAAATAGCATTAGCAGATCTAGCCTTCCAACCTCTTAGGTAAGCTCTACTGGACATGTATTTTGAACATGGATTATGATTTATATTTCACTTGATCATAGCTTCTAACACTTCTCTTTTCTTGTATGAAGTTGGCTTTGCAAATGATTTATTTTTGCTGAGCAAAAGAATTCTTCCTCATTTATTCCCATTTTGCTAAAGACACCAGAAACCAGCAAAGCAGAATTCTGCATGGCACTCCCATTTGGACAAAACCATGGTAAAGAGAAATATCAGGAAAAAAATCTGTGAGGAAAATTGGGGAAAAATTGTGAGGCGAATATTCAGAAATCTTGGCATTTTGAGGAATTCTGGAATACCACTGTTGCCAACTAGGTATTGCTTTCAGTATTACCCTACTAATGACCACCATTGTGCAATTACTCTGCAGTTTCTGTACTCATCTAAAACTCTTATCCAATTTCAGTTTTAATAAGAAATTTAACATTAAACAAAGGGCTTCTTTATGTAACAACAGAAGATACAATGAATATGTGATATTGGACAGATAAGAGGAATTTTTTTTTTATTGCCGTGTAGATGTTCTGCTCTTACATTTAAGCCTTTTGAATACGTTTACAGAAGTGTTTCCCTGGTTCTTGCAGTCAGTAAGAACTTAATTTAATTACTGTAAGAATGCAGTAGCTGGATAGAAATCATTAAAAGGGTGAGGTCAGCATCTCAGGAGACCTTAGGTAGAAACTGGGTTATAGAAAGTTCTTAGCTTTTGAGGAAAACGTGTAAAGGATTTAGCAAATACACATAGTATATATATATAGGAACAGAAACAAATTTATGGCTGCTTGAGAGCCCTCACAGAAACCAGACAGATGTGCAAAAGGTGAAAGTTGGGGAATTTCAGGGAGAACTGCTTATGAAGCTGGGTCATTTTGTGAATTGCAGCTAAATTAACAAAATTCTTAGAGGAGGAACAAAGACTGCAAGGCAGTCTCTTGTGTGCTTATTTGATGTAATTAATGCATTTTGAACCACTTTTTTGGTGCACAGGGATCTTAATTATAGCATAACACTCATACATAATTGATGTAAAAGATCTTAATGAAAATGAAAATACAAGGTGCTATCTTTGAAACTAAAGGGAAGAGGAAATGTCCTGTTGTAAGGTGGGTCAGTCTCATCTGATATGCATGGGCTAATAGTCCAACTCACATAAGAAAGCAACACTCTTAGATACTTGTGTAGCATATAAAGCAGCCTTACGTTGTCATTGGTGAGACTGTAATGCAAAGGCAATGAGGATAATTTGCTTATTTTATGAGTTAAAAGATCTATTCCAAAACTCACCTGAATATACTACAAATGAAGGTCTTTGTAGAAGTCAGTTCAGTGACTAAACTGTGCTCAAGCAGAGCTCCTGTGTCTGAGATCTTCCTGCAGCCTATATAAGGCTGATCTTCCTGAAAAAATCAACCCCTTTGGGCTTTCCTCAGTGATCCATATGGAAGTGGAGGCAAGGACACCTCTTTCTTAGTTAACATGTGAATGCAACCAGTATTCAGGTTTGAAGGCACCACTTCTAGTGATGTGCTTTGACCTAATATGATCAGATTGATGTATAAAATCCCACCAGGATTCCTTGGACTCAGCACTGAAAAAGCACTGAAAAAGTTCAGTGCTTTATCTAGGTCCTCTCCCTTCCCAAGCATGGCTTTCCACAGCTTCCAACCTGATCTAACTTACCAGAAGAATAGTCAACCTAGCAACTGTGGAACATGAAACCCCTGCACTTGGTGGGATGGGGTGGCTCATCTCCCCGATCAGCTGCCCTCCAAATACACCATCTATTCCAGACTGTGGAGAAGCATGTGAAGTGAATGATGGTTTTTTGCCAAATGAACCTTGCAATGTGTCTTTTTAAAAATTTCTTTTGAGATTCCGTGATGAAGTAAAGAGATGGAAGGATGATGGATAGCAGATTTATCAGAATAAACACCCTGCCTTCTTTGGCTTAAAACCAAAATTAAAATGATAAATGCACAGCCCACATCTACAAAGGCAGACTGGCTTTGGTATTATATTTTCTCTAGGATCAGATTTAGAATAATGGTCTATGAAACACTATTGTATGGTATTAAAAAACACATTCCCTGCATTTATAGATCCATATATTGTTCTTTTCTTGGGAGAAATTATGATTAATTCCTGCAGGGTTTTGTATTTTTTTAGCATTATAACCTCGCCACATTTTTGCTAAAATAACACTTGTCCTGCTCTTGCTCTTAGCCTTTGCTTTAAAGGAGGACACAAGCATTTTCCTTGCTGCTGGGTTTTAGAAACAGGCTTGCAAATCTTTCCTTGCTTCTCATTCAGTTCTGCATTTTTCACCTTAACAGCCACCTTCTCTGGAAAGACACAAGCTTCTCATCTTTCTAGCATTTTCACTCTCACCATGTTCTCTTACCATCATGTCAGCTTGCATTACTGATGATTTTATGAATACACCCAACCCTGTTAGATGGTAGTGGTTATGTTTGCTACCAGTGGAGTGGTCCTAAACCATGAACAGGTGAGAGATGGAAGGCTTTTTATTTCTTTCCAGATATGCCAATATTCTAGCTGTACTGTTGTTTTAATAATAATAACTTCAAACATTACAAAGCTGGCACTTCCCCTCCACCCACTGGTGTAGTCAAAGCAGAATGAATAGGACATTGTTTTAAGAGCCATGTTTTTAAGATTGCCTGAACAAGCCAATCTCTGGTCACAATTAAAAGGTTAGAAATGTTCTGCCAGTCATGACAATTAAATGAAATGATTGTCTGAGCATCTCTTAGGGTTATAAATCAATCTGTCTTCACACAGTTGTAAATTTTTTTAAGTCCACAGAATGTTTTTGAGTGACAACTCTAGTAGAAATAGTGTCATGAAATGTGATTTCTGTTTGTGTTCAGAAGAAAACAGCAGTCACTGCACCTTGAATAAAGACATTAGAAGAAACTGAGCTACGGGAACACTGAAAAATCTTATTTACTAACATAGATTGGCTGATGTCTTAAGGATAGCTGATGTCTGAAGAAGCCCATGATAAAATGTACAGCCATTCAGAAGAGAAAAATACATTAACAATATAATTTATCTCAGTGTAGCAGGCCTAACAGAAACAAGGAAATTTTTACAAAGAACTTCCTGACAGTGGAGTGTATTCCAGATTGTATAAGGTTGTTTTTTAAACAAAACTGTGGAAACTGTCTAGTGAGGAGCATTTTTTTCATTGGTCTTTTCCTATCTCTAGATCTTTTTGTTCTCAAGAAGCTTTCTTACTAGCCAGTTAGAACCTCCAGCATTCAGCAAGCATTTGAAAAAGGCCATATTCCTATGAAAACCTTTATTTTTGTAATGTACAGTACATTTTGATGAGTGGTATGCATGGCAAGATGTTGGTTGACTGATGTACCTGACTTCCTGACTGCCATGCCAGTCAGTGGCAAACAGTAAGTATGAGTTATTCAGAAAAAAACCTGTAAAATGGGAAATAGGGCATGAGACAGTTCTTTTCTGTCTGAGGCTAGAAGAAGCAGGAGAAAACATGTCACTTTTTTTGTAGTTGTATTTGTGAGACATGGGAGCTCAACTAACATAGGAAGTGGGAAATAAATACTCAGCAGAGAGTGATTATTGTTGAGATTCAGATCCCTCATCCTGGAAGCATGACTTACAGACAGTTGCAGGGAATTCTTTCTCATTGATATTACAAAGCATATCTTAATTTTGATTTTTTTTTCTAATAGGTTATAGTAATAATAATGGCATGTATTAGTGTTACAATCTCTTAGGAGCTCTTTTCTTCACATCTTTTTATAGAAACATTGATTCGCTTGGCAAGCATTTTTGTGATGTTCTTTCTAAAATACTGAAGAGGAAGAATATTTTTGCAACTGCTGCTCTGTGTATTTTGGATCTCATGCATGATATATTGCTTACTAAATTTGAAACCCAATTTATAGAGTTGGCTATAACTTTTGCCAGAAAGCAAAATCTGCAGTGCTGGAGGACTAAAGAGGTTATCATCTCCTTCCTAAGCGTCTTCCTTTATTGGGATGATACTTGTAAGTTATTTACAGCTTTGCAGACCACAGGTGCTCACTCACAATAGCAAAAGTGTTGTCATTCATCTATAATTAGGGCATTATTTTTATTGCAAATTATTCCAACTGGAGTCAGTGGAAAGTAACACTTTCTATAGTAAAAGTGTTGTCTTCCATCTATAACTGGGACAGGACTTTCATCGTGGGTTATTTCAGCTTTGCAGTGAATGCAAACTAACCAGCAATAGTAACCATGTTGTCAGTCATCTAATATAGAAGGTAGGAGAAAGGAAAAAGATGGACAAAAGACAGAATATATTTGTAATGGAGTCAGAGAAGAATATTCCCAGGGTTTCACAATCCATTTTGTAGTTGTTTGGGTTGGGCTATTTTGTACATTAAAGATAAAAATGCCAAGTGCAAGGTAGTTTTAAATTTTGGCATAGGCATAGGTAGCTGAAGGCTAACACCACCTTGTTTGGCATCTACCTTAACTCAGGCAAAATGAAGGGTTATGGTGCCATGAACATTCTCCAGTGAAGTCAAATCTCTGCCAGTGTTGATGCCAAGAAGTGAGATAAGCAGCTGCTTTCAGAACACAATGCAGTTTCAGCTAGAATATACCAGATAATTACTACCAGCTGAGTTAAGTATTTTAAAGCTAGCTCAGCTATGGGAGAATGCAGTGTAGACATGCCCTTAGAGTAATAGCTCTTTTAGGCAATAATCCTGTCCCTTTTTTATGCTACAAGTGCACTGTAGGCACTTAACAATTGTTAATAATAACTAATTAGTTATGGCAATGGCCCAAGTTCTTGGCTGTGGCTGAGGAACTTAAAACATAATTCATATGGAGTTGTAAGAAAAGGTATCTCAAAACAATCTTAACCAAATCGTGGGCCAGCTTTGTGCCTGGCATTTCCTCCGGCATAAGATAAAGCAGCAGAGTACAATTTGTTCTAAAACATTAGTGAGGGAGACCAAATAACATACTGAATACATTGTACTGGTAAAACACAGGAAGAATGCAGAATTGTGGCAAGTAAGAACATGACGAGTATAAAATTAGATGGAAAGTAAGAGGCGAGACTGGTCTATCACAGTGGTCCTAAGTCAACATGGCATCTCAGAAACCACAGAAGTCAGCAACAGAATGAAGGTGAATGAGAGAAGGGTCAAAACAATAATCATAATTTATCTGAGTGTCAGAAAAGCATTTTTACTCATAGTACACAACACATTGATTTTCACTTGAAGGCCAGAACTTACCCAGAATGAGACTTCAGCCTCACTGAATAGCCTGCAGCACAATACAAATTCTTTTCATGGTAATTCCAGGAGGAAAAAATCCTTTTTTACTCAAGGAATTTTCACTTAAATATTTAAATCTACTGAAAACAGACTGAAAGACACATACCATACTCCAGGCTCATGACTACAGAGGCTTGTGATTATATTTGCTGATGCTATTTGACAGTATGAGAGGCATTATTAGGAACCTTGGTGGAAAGATACAGTGGAAAGCTTCAGCTGTTGTTTTCATTCCTCTCTGGAGGTGCTTGATGGAAGATCTATGAATTGTTTACTTCTATAGCACGGGGCAGGGTATGCTGGTTGGAAGACCAAACTTCATCTTCAGGAGTCAAATGACTGTTTGAAAGCAAAGGATTTGCTTCCTTTTCTGGTTATGTTTTTTGCTTTTTTTACAATAAAATAAAAACATTCCATTAAGAGAAGACCTTGCTGGCTATTGTTGTCATTATCTGCTGAGTCATGCCAATAGTTGCTTATTTTAGCATTTTTAAAGCATTTTAGAGATAGTTGACTCCCTCTCACTCAGAAGACAGTTGAGAAATACTGCACAGTGTCATAAATAAAATAAAGCTAAAGAGGTTTTGGTTGAAAGCCTTACCTTTAATGGTCTGCTATGCAACACTTATGCAGTCAGATGACTCATGGCAACCTGAAATTGAACATGACTTGAGGGTGAGGGTGAGAGAAGACAGGAAGAATTATACTAGCCAGAATATTTTAACTATATATATAGCATCTGGATGTTCATCTGCAGCTAGCCATGACCTCATGGAACTGATTCAGACATCAGCTCTGTGTCTGGTCCAGAGCAAAAGATGCATTTAAAAATTAGATTAACATAATCAGTGACGAGAATAACATATTGAATTAGTCAATTCACTTCTCTTTTGATAATTTTAGATGCTAATTTGGAGCTGACATGAGCATGCTGTCAGCCATTTTCTTTTAGTCATTTTTGAAAGCTCCTATCATCAGAGACAAAGCTCATGCTTTGTGCTTGCAATTCTCTCACTTGTATTATATCCTATATTGCCTTTTCTTTCAGTACTACTTCTACAGAAAATAATGCAAACAAGTGAAATAAAAATATCTTTTCCTACATATTTGAAAACCAAACTCTAGATATACATAAAGTAAAAAGAAAAATAAACTTTAAAAAACCAAAAGCACCTGGAAAAAACCACACTTCCCCTCACTCTAGAAACCTCTCTGTGTATCCTACATTGTTATTTACAGATCATCAAAAAAGGCCAAGTTGATCTTGCCTAAGTGCTGCTGTCCTAGGACACTGACTATAGAAAGACATATAGAGATCTTGGCTACTTTTTCCTCTTAAATACAAATAGATTTTACAAAGAAACAAGGACCACAAAGCAGGAGGTTTTTTCAGAGTAGATGGGGAAAATCTTGTTGTGAGAGTAAGGTTTACTCTGCCTTTTGAAGCTTTTTGATTCCTCTAGAGTCTGTAACATTAGTCATGAATCATCCTCATGACCCTGTATTAAGGGTGATCCATGCTGATGAGATGTGGTGCTCTCAGCTGGGGTTGCTCAGGAGCAGCCTGTCAAGCCTCCTGCATCTAGCTGATATTAAACAGAAACACATTTTCTTCTGGTTTGTGCCTGGGTGAGCCATTTCTCTAGCATTCAAAAAGCCTTCATTAGCACACCATACCACTCAACTTGGCCTCGCTTAGTCTTTGGAAACATCTGAAACATCTGAATTCCAGTCCTTCTTTGCAGCTGAGTGGAAGAAAAATGCAAGAGGGAGGGATGAAAAATGGCTTTGGGGTATTTTGAGCTTCTTGAATCTGGAGGAAGGAGAGCATGAGCATAGTCCTCAGACTCAGCTTGGAAGAGCCATTACAGGGTTCTGCCATGTAAACTGTCAGGGGCCTCAGGTTACAGGAGTGACACCACCAGCTAAGAAGGCTTTCTGTCACATTGTTTTTGTCATTGCTGGAAGAAGGGAGGGCAGCGAGAGGTGATAGGAGAGGAAGGCATTAACAGCCATGCTGTGCCACTTAGATGATCTTGTCAGCAAGAAAGATAATGGCCAAATCATGCAAAATGACTTGGACACATTAAACAATTACAGCCTGAGAACACAAGAGCCACTACAAGAGATTACAGATTTCTCAATGCATAATTTGGTATCATAAACATGTACATGACACTAACCCATTCTTTTGCTAGACTACTTTAATTTCCTGACAATAAAGAAAGAATAAATCTTTGACAATAAATAAATCAATAGACCTGCGAAGAAAGGCATTCAGCATTTATAATTGAGTTCTCCCCTATATCATTTTGACTCCTCTCTTTTTCATGTAACTGCTGATATGAGTTACTGCAGATTTAGTATTTTGTTAAGATTAGTTCAATGGGATTTTTGACTAAGCTAGCATTGAGAATGACTTTGCATTTGGTGACATCTGCAATGCCAGCATGCAAAATTATTATTCTGGCATTCTTACAAATTCTGTTGTACCACAAAGCTTGTCTTGATAAATCCATCTATGACCATATCTGATTTGGCTAAGAAAGCCAAGTAATATAACACAAATAGTAACACTTATTTTGCAGGAGTAACAGCTTCTGGTTATTTTCATTGCCTCTCAGGTAGACTTGTAGCCTTTCGGTGTTTTTTATATACCTGTGACAGTCAAACTTCTTTTAGATTTCACTAATAAGATCATTTGTACCAGAACAGTCACATTATGATCCTGACTTTTTCTGGTATAGAGTAACTGGGATCTTGGAATAAAGCCCTTCTGACAATCTCTGCCATTTCTTCTATTGATGTATCTGCTGAAGTCCATTAAATACATATATTACATATATCTATATAGATACATGCATGTATCGGTTAGATATAGATGTTAACATTTCTATTTAACTGCCTTAAAGATACTTTTCACTGTCAGAACGTGAAACCTAGATCATAAATAAAGATATATATGCATTTCTTAAATTATTTGCCTTTTTCTATTTACAGTATAGAATGTAAAAGATACATACACACATTTATTTCTCACATACAATATATTTTTAATAACCAAACCCTAGTAAATACATTTATTAGGAAAAATGAAATCAGAGATGCAAAAGCATTAGGATGCCTAATGTTGCTAGAAATTGCAAAGATACTTGCTTGTTAACGGAGATAAAATGGGTATTTGGTTCTTGACCGAGCTAAACGCGAGCTGGGCTAAAGTTACACCGTGTGCTAGATCCGCTGGGAGTACTGAAAGCAAAACGTAAACTTGTATTTGGCACGAACGAGGGGCTAGAAAAGATGTAAAGATGGAATAACATTTTTGTACTCCTGAAAACGTGTCTTAGGCCACATGCTTCCGAGAGCACAGGAAGGCAATTGGTAGAACCACACAAACACAGCCTGACTTCCCGGTCGAGCTCAGACAGTGGGGCTGCTAGTTTTGTTTTTTCCTACGCACTGACTCCAGAGTCACCAGTACACCCAGTACCGCTTACCGGGGCGGACAGACCCGAGGCTCACCTCCGGCCGGGGCGCGGAGGGGAAAGGCTCTGCCAATGGAGGTGTTCACCGGCTGCTTCGGCAAGCCCCAGACCCCAGGAGGCGACAAGGTCCGCTGGCCAGGACGCGGCTTCAGGGGAGCCCTACCTGGCCCTCGCCCGCCCCGCCGCTCCGAGGGCTGCTGTCGAGGAGCGGGCGGGAAGCAGGGGCTCGCTGCGGTACCCTGCGCCGCCGGTCCCCCGGCCCCGCAGGAAAATGCCGTGGAGACGATGGGGAAGACGCTGCTGTGGACGACCGCTTCTCCTGAGAACGGGCTGAGAACAAGCGTATCCCGGGAAGGCAGCACCTCACCTGAGGGAGGGCGGGCGGTCGGGCGGTCAGACGAGCGAACGGACGGACGGACTGACGGACGATCGATCGATCGCCCCTCCCTCCCCCGCGCGGGGCCGCCGAGCCCCATTCAGCCGCAAGGCGCCGGTTGGCGCGGCCTCCGAGACACGCCCCTTCCTCCGGCCCCCGCGGTCCCGGAGCGCACCCCTCCCGCTGCCGCGCCCCTCGCCGCTCCCTCAATTTCGCCGGTGTCTCCGACCTCCCCTGCAGTCCCGTCACCGCCCATTCTCCTCCTCCCGCTTCCCTCCCCAACCCCCCGCCATTCTCGCGCGTTGGTTCGCTCCTCCCCGCCCCTTTCCTCCATCTCTCTCGTCCCCTCCTACCTTCCGACTCCCAGCGGTGGTCTGGCCCGGCCCGGCGGGAGCGGCGGAGACGGGCGGGGAGGCGCCGGCGCCCGGGGGTCTCGCTGTCCATTAACGCGACCGCGGCCCCAGCGGAGCGGCGAGAGGCGGGGCGGGGGAGCGAGCGGAGCGAGCGAGGAAGTGGGAGCGGCTCCCCGACCCCGGGCAGCACCATGAGGTGAGGGGCAGACCGCGGAGCTGGCAGGCGGGCGGGCGGCTGGCTACTGGGGGGGGGTGTGTGCTCTGTGCCCCCCGCCTCTTAACGGCCTGCAGCCGTGAACGAGACCCGGCAGGCGCCGGACCGGCAGAGGGGGAGGGCGCCAGGCTGAGGGGAGCCCCGCGGTGGGGGAGGGGCCCATTGTTAGTTCTCGGGTGGGGGAAGGGCGGCCCCGCCGTCCCCCTGGTTCCCGTCCCCCCCGGCGGTGAGTTGTGTTGGGGGGAGGACAGCGGGATCTGGGCCCCTGGGAGGAGGCCGCTCGGACCCGTTCATGCGACTTTTCGGGCTGGTGGTGGCGGTGCGCGCCGGCACGCCGTGAGCCCGTCTCCTTTCTTCTCTCCCGGTGCTGTTTTGGGGGGTTTTTGTTTGTTTTTTTCTTTGGTTTTGGTTTTGTTTGCTTGTTCGGTTTTTTTTTGTTTGTTTGCTCTTTGTCGGTTTTTTTGTTTCTGCTTTTCCCCCTGCGCCTTAACCGGTTCGTGTTGCATTGCAGCAGCAGCTGGGCTTCTCCCTGTGTAATCAATAAAGAGGCGTCGCGGGGCGGGAATCTCCCTCTCGATTGTCGGGAGAGTGTCGCGTTTGGAGGTTTCAGATGTAAACACTGAGGTGGACGTCTCTGGGGGCTGGGGGAGGAGGAAGGGAGGTGGGTGCCTGCCTGCCTGCCTTCTCGGAGGGGAATCCCGTTCCCCGCTCGCTCATTCATTTGAAAGCGATTTTCTGCCTCCCTGGCCTGTCCTCCCCTCCCAGCTCTTTTAGTGTCTGCTCTGTTTCCACAACCTTCCTGAATTGGTGCAGGACCCAGTGAGAATGCGACTTGGTAGCCCGGACGCTGCTCTGCATCTGTGTGCTCTCTGTAGTCCTGTCCCACAGTTAAACAAGAGGGGAAGCCGGTTAATTTTTTGTGTTTTTTTTTTTTTTCTTGTCCCCTGGTAGAAGATTTTTCCTGTTTTGCAGTTGGATTTGAACCTTCTTTGTCTTAAGTATGAATGTAAGTTGTGAGGTCCTTTTATAGTATGCTTGGCAGATGAAAATCAGCTGCTGCAAAAAAACTGCATTAGCCGTTAGAATTCTTTGTCAAGGACAATAAGATCCTAATTACATTGTTTTGAACCTAAGGATGTCCCCCAGCCTCCCCCCCATGTGTGTACTTACAGCTTCAATGGAAAGGGTAGCATTTGCCGCGGGAAGCATGGGGAAAATCCCCTTGCTTTTTTTTTTTTTTCTTTTAATCATGTTCTGTGTTCCCCTCAAGTTTTCTTTGCTAACTTTAGGTATTTATGGCTTATGTTATTTTAAGCTTTGTTTTGTCTCCTCATAATGTATTTTCACTTGTTCATGTTACTCCTGTAGAAGTCAGATACCCTGCAAATAAAAAGTTACGACTTACAAAACTTACAGTTCATACACAGATCCTTTAAACAGAGGGCTGTTGTTTTTTGTATCTTATTTTTATCTTGACAGTCTTTAACACAATGGCTGCTGTTAATCTAGCAAAAGTTGGCATAAGTATTCTGAAAAGCCCTGTATACACATTTGGTTTTCATACTGGCAAAAAGTACTTTAATTGTACGAGTGATGCTGTTCAATGAAGTAACCTGTACCAGCAAGACTGTTCTTTCACTGATGTAACTGTATGTGTGCTAGGACTTTGCCAGCTTGGAGGGAGCACAAATATTTGTCTTAATCAGCATAACAGGTAAGTGTCTAGGTTGAACCTACTCTTTAGGTTTCTTATTTAGTTGTTTGAATAGTTGAAGCTGTTAGTAAGTATAGGCCAATGAATATATTAAAGGTCTGAAACTTTTCTGCCTGCTCATGAGTGCAGAGCCCTAAACTAGTAAGGGGCAAATGTAGTTTCAAGTTGGATGGTTGGTCATGGGTTATTTCAAAGAAACCTGACTTAAAGAATGCTCATTTTTAAGCCTTTTAGAAAAAAGAAGAAAAATATACCAATAAAACTACAGAGGCTAAGAAAATTATGTGGTTAAAGAAGTGTTTCCTCTATAAAGGCACTATTAAATTTGACTCAGTTTTGTTTAATGGTCTGACTCCAGCACAGTGGATAGCTTTCACTACTTGCTCTCTCTTTGGACTTGTTGAGACTAGGATTGACAATAGATTTCTGAGACATGTTTAAACAATATCTTCCTGCTGTATTTTGTTCGGGCAATGTCTTTAGTGTATATTGCTGGTCGAGGCAGGTTATGATGGGGTGGAGTGACAAGATGGATTGGACAAATGACCAGCATTTCATATACAGATCCTTTGTATATGCAGGGAGTGTTAAATCTTGGCAGTTAATACTAAAAACATAATTTTGACACATTATCTCCTGGAATGCATAAAACGCAATTACTGTTCTGTAGGTAAGTATGCAGTTGGTGCTCAAAAAAATACAAAAAATAAATAAATACTGGAAGTCATGAGGTAATTTGGCTGGAGAGTGGCCTGGTAGAGATGGGTCTGGGAGCACTGGTTGACACCTCTTTGAACATGAGCCAGCAGTGAGCCCAGGTGGCTGGGAAAGCCAGTGGAATCCTGCCTTGTATCAGGAATAGTGTGGCCAGCAGGGCTAGTGTTGGAATTCTCTCCCTGTGCTCAGCACTGGTGAGGCCTCACCTTGAATACTGTGTGCAGTTCTGGGCCCCTCACTTCAAGAAGGAGATTGAGGTGCTGGGGTGGGTCCAGAGGAGAGCAAGGAGGCTGTGAAGGGAGTAGGGGGAAAGTCTGATAAGGAGAGGCTGAGGGAGCTGGGGGTGTTTAGCCTGGAGAAGAGGAGACTCGGGGGGGACCTTATCACTTTCTACAACTCCCTGAAGGAAAGCTGTAGTCAGGTGGGGGTCGGGCTCTTCTTGTTAACAAGTGACAGGACAAGAGGGCATGGCCTGAAGCTGCATGAAGGGGAGGTTTGGGTTGGATATCAGAAAGCACTTCCTCATGGAGAGAGACATCAGGCATTGGCATGGACTGCCCAGGGAAGTGGTGGAGTCACCATCCCTGGGGGTGTTTAAGGAAAGGCTGGATGCGGCACTTGGTGCCATGGTCTAGCCAGTGTGGTGGTGTGAGGTTATAGGCTGGACTTGATGATCTCAGGGTCTTTTCCAGCCTCAGTAATTCTATGATTCTGTGATTTGGTTTGTGCAGGGGGAAAGCCCTCATTTTTCTACTCTGTCCTTTAGCACATACATGTGTGAGAGCCTGTTCTTCAGCCATCGCGAACCTCAACTAATTCTGATGATTTCGTGTTAAGATCTTGTGTCTTCTTTGGGTGGTTAGCTGGTCAGTTACTGAAGAACAAACTGTTTTTTCTTATGTCAATTAACACTAAGCATCATTGTAAGCAGCATCTTCATGTTGTAAAATAGTCAGCAATTCCATAAGACACAAACATCAGTGGTGCACAAGAATTGGTCTGTTTTGTGTTCAAATTAGAATTACATGTTGTTTGAGTAGCATCTGTTCTGGGCTTTAGGTTGCTGATAAACTTTGAATATTATGTATTCCAGGTAAGTGGTCAAGCCTAAGTGTGAAGTTACTTGGTTTGGGCACCAGCTTGCATTGGGCCTGTGTATCTCTCTCCTCTCCTCTAGGTAAAAACAATTGATTCTTGTGAACAACTGATTCTTGTGAACAGCATTCTTATTATATTATGGTTAGCTGACTAAATACTGTTCTTCATATATTTTCCTGAATGCACTTACCTCATAATAATAAATAATACCACATAATAAATATTCAGGAATAGTAATATTCCCGAGTTTTCCATTTACCAACTGGAATGTTATGGGGGAAAGAGGTAGTTAAAATCTAGGTAACAGCACAATTTGGTGCCCTGGTTCTAGTAATAGCATAACTTCTCATCCTTTTTCTACAAGAAGAACACGTGTGAACAGACTTTTATTGAAGCATATGTTAAAATCTGTATTATGGTAGCTGATAAATGTAACACTCCTGCTAAAGCTGGGATTCTACAGTGAAACTTAACTGATTTTTTTTTTTTTTTTTAAATCTAGATAATTCTTTTTATGCCAGCTGCAGTAAAAATAAATGAGCTTTCCAAGATCCTGATTTTAAAAAATCAAACTGTACAGCCTTCTCTTGAGATTACTGCATTCATTTCTTTGTGTAGGCCAGAATTGGTTTTTGTTAGTGTCAGAAAGCAGACTGCTTAGTCTGGTTTAATTACTCAAGTTGCAGGAACTGGGAAGAAACATTATTTTTTTAGAATTTTAAGTTCTGGTATTTCCAGTATATTCATTTATGTTTGTGGTGTGCTACTGTACCTATTGTATTTGTGGATATTCATTCTGGATGTAGATTGGTCAAGCAGCTAAATTATCATAGACTTTGAGTTTTTAGAAAATCATGTCATTTCCTCCCTTGTGTTTTCTGATAAGAAGCCGAATTTGTGGTCTCTAAAATTAAAATTTCTGCTTACTTACACATAGCAGCTTTTCTGCTCAAGTGTGTTGCTTTAGAATGTAATTCATGTTATCATTTAAAAAATCATTGTGTTTAATGCCTGGGTGAGTAAGCCTTCATCATGTTTTAAATGTTCTGCTAAGATACCTGATACTATATTCACTGTGGGGTTTTTTTTAATGTCTTTAACACATGAGTGAAAGCCCATGGCAGAAGTAACAAAACGTGTACCTTCATTTGCACTAGGATTTCTTGAAGGAACCTGGATGTGTTTCCCAGGATTTTCAGAGAAGTGGGTGAGCGTTGTATTATTAGTGACAGTAGTATGGCTCAGTTTACTGCAATAATTGCAGTTATTTAAGGTAGTAAAATACTAGAGTGGCAATGCCATTAATTTCAGTGGTAACACTTTAGTGTTAGGGGTAACACTTTAGAATTTGGCCTTTGCTCCATTTTAAGATTTGCTCAAATAGCAAATTTTAAGTAGAAAGCATTATTTAGTTGAGAAGTGCTTCACAAAGCATTGAAAGTCCAAACAGGCAATTAAATCAATTAAAATCAGACTGGATATGCATAATTGCAAGCAATCAAGCAATACAGTTCTAGAATTGCTCATATCTCAAGAGTAAAATTGGTGGAATATACAGGGTTTTTTTTTTTTTCAGGTGGATACAAGAATTCAGGTTACTTTCCTTATTCTCATAAGTAAACTAACAGATGAGCTGAGTCATCTGTCTTGGTTCTGACCATCTGATATGGAATCTGACAGCTGTTTTGTCTTCAAGGTCTCTTGGTAGTTTAGTGTCGTTTTGATAGTAAAAGTGTAAGTCTCAAAGAATACTCTCTGAATAGAGAATGTGGGAATCAGAACTTTTTTTTTTTTTTCGAAAAAGCTGTTTATAACCATCTTAGCAATTCTGTTGTCAGCCTCTAAAAATTAGAAACAGTCTAGGAGTGTGTATAATTCAGGAATGCTCTCTGGAAGTGTATGTACCTTTTTTTCTTGGCTCTGTTTCATGACTTCATGTTTGGAGGTCAAACAAAACTGAGTCAGTTGGTGTCCCACTTCAGACCACTATAGCGTAAAAGCCTTTTTTTCTATACTTCCATAAAAAGAAGAGTAATTACTCTTCCAGCACCTGTTTCAGCAAATGCTTTGCTACCACACTTACTGCCTGAAATGTCGTGTCTCGGCGCTGCCTTTGGCATGTGATTGGAAATACTGAGTAATGAGAACTGCACCTTGCCATGCCAGTGGATTTCATGCAGAACTCTTACAGAAGTAGGATATTGAACCACTGTACTTCACTTTCATTACTAGAGAGCAGATGCATTTTGTAAAACAGAATTATTCCCTTCTTTAACCTTTCATCTAGAATTGACCGTGACAGTCCATTCCTGCTTCTGCTCAGCAATGTAGAAATACATGTGCCATCTCTCTAAACATCCAGACTTGTTTAGGCTCTTAAGAATGCTGCAGTGTTGAGAGAATGAAGATGTGCTTTTTGTCTTTGATTCAAAAAATCTTACTTTTAGTAGTAGCTAAAAGCAAACATGGCAGAGACAGAAGTCACACAAGCCTCGTTAAACAGCTTCAGTACATTTAAGTAGTTTTTGATGGTCCCTACCTCACTCCCTCACACTACTCCTGTCTTTTCCTTCCAGCCCTTGTGAATTGTATGAAGCTACGTAGTTTTCTTGGGCTGTTGGCACCTCTCTTGGAATTAATACCAGGAGCAAAGGCACTTTTGTGTCTGTCAGTATTTAAACCTGCCAGATGAAAAGACAGTGTTGTGTCCCTATGGTCCCTCCCCTGCCCTATTCAGTGTGCCCTAACATACAGAATTTTTTCCCTTTCAGAAATTACTGCACTACCTTATTTTAACTTTCAAATTTTTTTTACTTGAGAAATATAAACATATATCCAGGTAACTGATTCAGAACCAGTTTTGCCTCATTTTAAAATGCTCTGTACCAACATAGGTTTTTAAAGGAAAACACAGTTTTATTTCATAATTAATTTTTCTGATAATTCATAAGTCTCTTTACTGCAGTGACTTATTACAAATCTCCTTCACTGCAGCTGTTTCACAACTAATACTTAAAAGTTCCAAAAAACAATGTGAAAATCATGCTTACTGCCTGTGACACCATTACACATGTGCTGCTCCTAATGTTACAGTTCTGTAGACATTTATGGGCAGCTTATGGAACTACTGCTTGGAAGAAGATGTGTTGATTTTCTGGGTTTTCTACCCAAATGCTGGTGACAGCCTCGTGGAGAAAATGTGGCTGTTCAATGTGGCATGAGATGAATTGTCAGTCTGCTTTGGGTTAATTTTACCAGCCTGAACTGCCTGTGATGAGCACGTTTTGGGAATCAATGCACAACTTAGTGCGAGGAGTTGAAGTGACATTCTCTTGCTCACAATGAATAGACAGGGCTCTCTAAAAGCAAATGTGATCAATATTCAGGAAAAAAGTTTAAAATCTGTTTCACATATTGAAAATTCTGTGGGCAGAGCTGGCTTATATAAAGGAAGAATATTGAAAGCTACTGCAGTTTAGTTCAGAACTTGTATGCTACTTTGCTGTGTGTCTAGGCTGGTGGTGTGGGTTTGTTTTTTTTGTGGGGTTTTTTGTTTGGGTTTTTTTTCTTTGTTTTTTGTTTGGTTTTTTTTTATTTTTAATTCTTGTAAGCAAAGGTGCTGACACCCTTTGAAGTAGGGAGGAGAGAAGTGGAAACTGCACTCCAGAGGGTGATAGGAAAGTTCTACTTTGCTGGACTAGCTGCCAGAAATAACATTAATCCTGTAGCTTGCAGCACAATCAAAATTGGAAGGATTTTTTCATATGTAATCTCATTCTTCTGTAATTCTTCACAAATTTGAAACTACTTTTCTGTTACAGGTTACAAAGTTACATATACCTATTACAAATTCCCTAAAGAAGGTAAGGTTAGGTGGTTCTGTGTTCAAGTGTACTAGCCACCTTGTTTAAAAAAAGTTTGAAATATTGGAATTTCGCAGGATAGTAAAAGAACAAGAATAATCACTGGTAGAGCTAAAGCCTCTGTTATGCCTTAGTTGCAGCTTTATAGCAACTAGAAATATTTACATTTTCTATTTAGAGGAAATCAGTTTCTATGTATGTGGCACTCTCCTTAAACCAGCTTCCTAAAATATTGTTTAATACTTAAATTTTTTTAGGCAAATGATTGATGTGACTTTGCAGGTTATTGTACAGTGATACCAGATTTTTAACTGAAACAGTTTGAAGGGCATGTAGTTAAGGGAATGTTTTATTGTGGTCTTGTCTAGCTAATGGTAATACTTTAACATTTCAGTTGTATAGACCAATCTCCATATGTGGTCATATCTGCTGGAATTTTTGTGGAGCCTTCCATTGAAGTTGTATTTTTTTCTTATTGTCTGGGATGGAAAATGCAAATGCTAAACAGGAGGATAATTAGGGTTCTCTTGTACTTTATATATTTCAAGATGTTTGAGATGTTGTATTATTGGTATATTTACTGGCATTGCTTGAAAACAGCTGGAATTTTTGTTGCATTGAGCTTTCTGGTTAGCTGTGCAAATCTGACTTAAGCATACGCTCTTGAGTAAACCTGGACCTTGAACCTGGCAGTTTTGCCACTTGAAATCACTAGCTCTTGAAATAGCTTTTATAAAATATATGTTTTTTTCAGGTACCAATGCAAGGCTAGAAATGCTTTCTTTTCTAGCTACTGTAGATATTCATGTCAATAGTTTGTTATAATGAGCAATATACATTACTATTTGTTTTGAAAAATTGTTTTCTCTGTATATTTTTCTGGTCTGTAAAAGTCTCTTTGCTTTCTTTTAAAAGCTTGGAGTCTTTTATAAAGAATACATAGTGCTGTGTACACCTTTTATTTGGTTTCCTGTGTTGAACTCATGTTGGTATTTGAGGAAAGTATATGATCTATCTGGCAAATTTAGTCCATTAAGCAATGCTGGCTCATCTGTAGAAGGACTCAGTCTAAGGTAATAAAACTTTTTTTTTTTTTTTTTTTTTTAAACTTGAAGGATTTGAACTTACTACTGAATGCAGTGAAGCTTTGCTAGAAAACATGTGTTGCTGAATGGATTTACAAAGCCCATTTAAAAAAAAACCTTGCTGTTGGCTACGGTGGATTAAGTTAAGTGGACTTTACAACTTCAGAATTAACGTTGTTATTTATTGTCTGAAATAGATGGTGTGGTCAGACTGCCAAAATAACTAATTAATACAAACTAATAAAAATTAACCAATTTATGGCAGAGATAATAAATCAAAGTAGTGAATGATAGCACTGTCATGAAGATTATCAGTGTTGAAGCGCAGCATTTGTGTAAGTCTAATCATTGAACATATTTAGAACAGGTATACTTTGATAGTAGTTACGTTCTACTTTAGCAGAAATAGTGATTTGTTTGTTTGGTTTTTTTAAAATTGCTTTGAGGTACTTTTTTCTAGTTCAGATTACTCCTGAATACTTTGTGTGTCTATTCGTTGTATGTCTGTATATGAAATAAACATATTTTGAACACAGGATTGTCCTATTCACATATGAACCATCTGGTCTGAAACAGAGTATGGAGGGTGAGTGAAGATGTGAAAGATCTATCCAGTTCAACCTTTTTCTGTCCAAGAGAAAGCTGATCTGTTAGCTGCTGTTTTGAAATGCAGTAATGGATTTCAGTTGAAAATTTTGACTTGTAATTGAGGGAGGAGGCCAAAGTATCAAGTGCGAAGGAGTAAAGTTAAACAAATACTGTACCCTAAAGATCTTGTGCTCAGTCTCAAGGACTGTGGTAGTACCAGTGTTCTATGTTCTGAAATGTGGTGTGATGAATGTAGTAGCTTTTAGTTTAGTGATCTACTGTTAATGTCATCATATAGGAGTTATTCTCAAAATTATTACCTCTTAACTTCATCTGACCTTACAACTAAATTGTGAGGTGAAGAAATCTGGACTGATGCGTTCAGCAACTTGATTTTGTGTTTTTGCCAATATTTTAGTCTTTTCATAAAGTTTGGAAGAATAGTGCATCTCAGGCTTTTGGTTTTGGTGTACTGTACTGTCAGCTTTAAAATCAAAGAGTACTCCTGTATATTTTTTTTTTTTTTCATTCATTTCTTATTCACTGATAGAACAGTTCTATGTTCCTGTAACAAAATCCCCGAATAGATGGCAGTAAGGTTGTCTTGCAGTTTACCAACTGATGCTGTAGCTGTGTTGCTCTAAAGTCATAAACAAGACAAAGGTTTTACAAGGAGAGGTGCAATGTTTTTTATTAGATCAGCTGCTGCAGTGGTGGGGATCAGGACACAGGCACACAGCTTTCAGACCTTCAAGTGAGACTTCCCAAGAAAGTTACTCAGTTCTTTGGAGACACCATGTGGAGATTTTCTACCGTGTGGATTGTTGCAGGCATGTTGCAGTAACAGATAAATGTTGCTGTGTGGTTTATTTTTTATGGGTAGCTCCTGGTTTCAGTGTCTGACCTAGAGTTTAGTATAACTTACTATAAAGAATAAGGTGCTTAAAAACAGGTAAGCAGCTGTAAGATAGTATTTAAATTGCTCTTTGTTTTTGTGTTACTCTGCAAACATCATGTTTGCATAAAGGAAGTGGCCATTGCATTGCAGAGAAATGTCAAAAAATTAAAAAAAAAAAAATTTAAAAATGTTACTGTTCCTGTGTAAAGATGTATTTTCCTTTGAACCATCTGATTATTTGGAATCCCTGGAAAAAACAGTGTTTGGACTGCCTCGTCTGAGGAGTACATCTGTGTTATTTTTTTCATTTTATACGTGGGGATGTAGTGTTGGTCACCAGTGTGACTTGTGTATAGATAATCTGTAGAATGCAGATAAAAACGGATTGCATTGCAAAGGTTCCATCTTTAGCTGTGACTAATGGTTAATAATACTGAATACTAGGGTTTTATGTTTGCCCTGTTGAAGTCCCTAGTTAGTCATCACAGGACAGAAGAGTGTACAGTTAATCCACTTCTGAATACTCTGAATATCTTGCCTTCAATTCATGTGATTATTTTTTTAGGGCAGATGGATGCAGCAGTCTTTCCTCTTGCACTCCTCTCTGTCCTGACAATAAAAAGAAATGTTCAGTTGTTTAGGATTCCCAGTATTTGATTTACCTACAGCCATCAGATTTTCATCTGATCTGTTCTATGCCTCACAAATTGAGAAAGAATAAAAAAAAAAAAAAAAAAAAAAAAGAGAAGTTACTTTATGGTATCAGAAATCCTTAGCTCTTTTGAATGGGGGGTTATCCATAAGCTTGTTAATGGTATGCCCTACAGTACCTAGATCTTATAATAAGGCCTTCATAATGTTTTATCTTAAGTTGTTCTTCTAACAAAGCGCATGTTTCATAAGTGATAGGATGAAGACTGAGCTGCTAGTGTAACTCCAAGGAATACTTTCAGGTTTGGTTATTTATGTAGTAGCATCTTTAGTATTAAACATTAGTATATTTGAAATTATGCATTTTTTTCCCTGTGAATTGAACCAAAGTGCCTGTCTTAAGTATGTCTGCTTTTGGGGGTGGGTCTAGGGAGTGAACTAACCCCAAAGCCCAGTCATTACATATTTTGGTTGTGACTCTCAAGAGTGTCTTGAGAATGGGTCTTGTCATGGGAATTGGGGGGGTGTTTAAAAAACAAAGAAAAAACTGAGATGACTCTCCCCGATTTGGTGATGCATGTTTTCATATAACTTATGATGTGTCAATGTATCAAGTTCCTAAATAGTTGAGTTATCATAATTTTTCTTTTCTTTGGAGGAGGAAGAGATTTTATGCAATTCATATGATCTTATAGAAGACTTTCTTTCCCACAAAGAGAAATACAGTTTAGATGTCCACATGTAGTTTAGCTTCATAATTTGTAGCAGATCTTCAACTCAAAGTAGTTTGGATTGATGCTTTTTTTTTTTTTAAAACAAAATCAGCAACACCAACACATGCAGCACAAACATAGCACTATTTCTAAATAGTTTTGCTATAGGATTCTAGAACTTGAATACTTTAATATTTTTACATAATATGATAAATACGTGGTATAAAATGATGAGAGCATTCTGCATTTAGGAAAAGAAAATTTTTACATTTCAGAATTTTTTCTTGGACATTAGGTAATACCAATGCCATGAAGCTTCTGTTTCTCAGGAAGACTGGGGTTAATTGTAGCTTGGCAAGTAAAAAAAAAGTTCCATATTGTTTTTCAGCACCAGATTCCTGTTGCTATGCAACAAGCAGAATGTTACTTAGTACAGGATATAATAAATTTGTATTCCCAGCACATACCTCTGCACGTTCATTTTATACTTTACAGGATGGGTATGGCTCTGACTTCCTGCAGGGCTGTAGTATGAAGTACATATTTGAGTTTCTATTCTGGTGCTTGCTGTAGCTGAGGTGATGTCAGTGTACGTGCAGAGCCTTTCATTGTTTTCAGATGGATGGGAAGACCTGTGCAACACAGGCTTCCAACCAGACAAAAAAGGGTGGTGGTTGTCTTCCCCAAAAATGGATTGTATTGCCAAAGAATATCTTAAGACTTCAAAAGGGAGAAATTTCTTGTTTGCAAGAAATCTTGGACTTGAATTCTGAAAAAGCTTTAAATGTGATGCAGAGAAAGTAATGCAGATGGCATTATAAATCATTAAACCAAGTATCTGGTTTATTTTTAACAATTAAAATTAACTTTGGTATTTGAATATGTTGATACCTCCCTTCCCTCTATCCCTTCCTTATCTGTCCATTCTAAAACCTGCCAGTCTCAGCATCCTACTTTATATTTGCTCTTGATGGATTTTGGAATAAATGTTTAGATGTAATTCAGTTATTACTTTCTATTGTTCTGGAACTAGTAATTAAGTAATGGACAAATGACAACATCTGGTAAGACATTATTTCATAATCTAGCTAAACTTCCTACAGAAAAGAAGGGAAAAGTATTATTTGAAAGCTAGATGACTGTTTATTTGATCTTTGTTTTAAAGGCTGTCATGTGATGTAGATGATTGAAATACAGAAACTTTAAAGCTGTATGTTTTTAATACCGTATTTTTAAGAATAAAATGCATGCATTGTGCCTTATATGCTATGAGCTTTATCCTATGTAGTAGTCTTATTTTAAGCTGTTGTTATTTTTTGCTGTGGAGTTTGATATCCATCTTCCAAATGTAAGCTGAAATTAATTTAGATACTAAAATTAACACATCAAATACTCTTTCTATTTTTAGAATTGAAATGTCCCATTGTCTTACATCTCTTTAAATTGTCGGTCTGAAGCAGATTTATAAATGGTTGGTTTGTTTTAAATGTTACTGTAAATTGGCTTTTATGTGTGACTTCTTAATAAAGCTGAAGCCAAAAGGAAGAGTCAAAATAAAGTTAGGAAAGACTCAAGACATCTCTCAGTACTGTTCTCTTGTTTGTTTTGCCAAGGGGATGCCTCCAGTATATAAAGTGTCATTAGAGGAGCAAGAAGCCTTTAATAATACCATTTTCTTTCTTGTAGTCTGCTGCTTAATTCAGAGCTCAATGCCAAAATGTTGCATGTGTATTCCCAGTGTAACCCTATAAAAACTTTCTCTGGTTACAAAAAGATAAGCTGATCCAACCTTAAAAAATTCTTACATACTTCTGTATTTGGTGAGATAAAACCTGAGTCCTATTACAGAGAAGTGATTTAAAGACGTGGACATGGGTTGCCTGGGGGCTTTTGTTTTCTGTTTTAGGAAGGTGAATCCTTGCTTCTGTTGCAGACTGGCAAGAATGAGAGTACTCTGGCTTTTGAGGCTATGATTTATTTTAATGGTGTTTTTGACGCAGGAAACTGTAGAAATTTGTAAAATTGTTCCTTCTTGAGGGGGACAGAAATAATGAGGTTGTGTTTTGAAGGCTATTTTTTGTTTGTTTTAGTTTGTCGTCTTGTAGAGGCTACAAAGTCCAATGAATGAGGTACAGAACTGCTTGAAAAGAATGGGATTTCGTAGTCTCAGTGTTTTCTGCAAGAATGGACAGCTTTATATTTTTTTAAAGCATTTCTTCTCCTTTGGTATTGGTTGTGTTGTTCAAAGTTGTCGTGGATCTTCACTAGCTGTATCCTCACTTTTTTCCTTACTAACTAACTTAAGACTGTGGGCCTGGTTTGTTAAAACAGTAAATTATTCAGCATGTACCTTTAATCCTTCAAAGAACATTATATGGCCACTGAAGACAAAGGGCTCTAGATCGTCTTGGATTAAATGATTAGAAGACTTGATCAGAGCAGTTAGTGCTCTTCAGATCTCCAGTTTTTGAGGAAACAACTTCCCATTTCTTTCTCCTTTAATTTCCATCTTTTGCTAATTCCTTAAAAATAAGTGTGTTCAAGTTTGAAGCTCTCAAATGTTGTATTTTATGGCAGTATGCTTAAGCCATTAGTAACTTCTGAATTTGGTATTCAGAACAAGTTTTGATTAACGTGCAAAACCAGCACTACGCGTTCAGTAGTGAAGAAGCCTACTAACTGTTCATTTACTCTGTACATTGGTTAAGCCAGGTAGTCTGAGAAAAAAGTTGGGAAGGCTGAGAGGAGTAAGTATGTTGCTAAGACTTTTCAGTGGTTTTACAACCAGAAATCACTCCTTCCTCTCACATATAAGCAAATGGAATTTGTTCTTAACACTTGTACTTTTTTTAACTCAGCAGGTTATTTTTTTAACCATATTACTGTGTAGTATGAGAATGCACCTGAAAGAAATGAACTGTGCTTACAACAGTGTGCTCTGTCTAGAGAGGGACACTGCAACTCTAGAAATATGTGCTCTGCTCATAATTTGGTTGAAGTTAGCAACTATGATTAAGCACACTGAGATCCATCCATTAATATATATTGTATCAATTTTTATGACAAGAAAGAACCTTGACACTTACCTCATTATTTTAGTGTTTTGTTGCACCATGTGGCTTTTTCTGAAGATGCTTTGATCTTTATTGATCTCTTCTTTGCCATATAACTAAAAGGTGATGCTCACCTTTTCTATATAATAGGACAGTTCACTTCACTGACTACTTCTAGATACTCTGAGGTGCAGCTACTCTTTAATGAATGACAATGGGTCATTTTTATGGGTTTTGGCTACATGGCAGATGCAGGCCCGGTTGTCAGTGAGAGAGGTGTTGGGGTACCCACAGGAACAGGTTTTCAAAATAACTGTACATACTCTGGCTGACTGTTGGGATGCTCTAGGGAAAAATTATGGGAGCAATCTGGGTACAAAGATTTTTCTTGTACTCTGTAGACTGCAGTTTTCTCTGGCCTATAGGCTGCATTTTGGGAATCTCAGTTAAATGGATCCTTAATCTGAGATGATACTGCCTGTGTCACTCCTGTTCTGAATTCTGAGTTATCTTTGGAGTTTTGTCTCACTTAAGGACTGAAGTTTTTCCATCAGTATGTTAAGGCTTCCATACTCATTTAACTGGAAAATAGAGAATTGTTTTTGCTCCTCTTTAAAACTACCTCTAGTGTATGTGAGGGTTTATATTTCTCCAAAGTATTCTCCAGTTAGAAAAATCAGTTTCATTAATCTTTCATTGTGGGTTGTTTTTCTAGACCTTCTGACAGTTGTTAGTCTCCTTCTGGTCTACATCATTTGGAAGCCAACGCTGATCGTTCTCTAGTCTGTCATGTATTGATTTACATCTGTTCCCTGGAATATATAAATCTATATGTAGACCTGAACTCTTTTTTTTCTCCAGTCACATTTCCAATATGTTGGCATTATTCAGAATTCTTACCTTGTCTTTCTTTCTGCTTGCATCTTCTTCTGGGCTTCTGTCTTCTCTAACGATGCAAGCATACTCTTCAATTTCTTTACAGTTCTGTTGCAGCATAAGCATCACAAAACTACACTTGATATATTTTCTCTGATTAGAGCACTGACAACTGCTATCTGAATATGGTTTTCAAAACTACTTTCTGCTCTTCTTACAGTATTTTTTTGTTTATATCTTTCTAATGAGAATCCCCTGTATATTCTGTGAAAAAGTCTTACTACAGTAACTGCTACTTTTCTGCCTTAATTCGTGTAGGACTTCAGAAGACCTTGAGGAGATTAAACTTCATTTACAATATTAGTAATCTTAACATTAATAAGTAATGTTAAGATATCTCTATCTCTTGGCAGGTTTTTCCTGCAGTCAACAGGTTTGTTGTGCTGTTTTTCTTAGGAGTCAAGTTTAAACATAGGGTCTTCATGAACTTGACAGCTTGCTTCCTTTCCTGTTCAGTTCCTTGTATCAACTCAAATACCTGCAAATCTGATCAGAATCCTTGCATAGTTTGAGGTTCTGAACTCTAGCTGAAAATACAGTAATATTAATTTCAGATAAAATTTTGATGAGTTTCTTCTCAGCTTGAAGTAAAATCTGTTCAACAACTTTGCAGTCTTCTGAAAACTTAGGCTTATAGCTATGACATGCTGGGTTTTCTCTTGAAAAAAAAATCAGTAGTAAATGTAGACTCCAATATACAAAGAATTCATCTGCTGTGGTTGAAGCTTGCAGATTTTTACACGGTTGGAAACATGAGCTTTGTAAAAATGAGTGCAGAAAAAATCAGAAATACGTTGCTAGCATCACTAGTAGTATCTCAGAGAAAAGACTAAAATGTAAAAAAAGAGAGTGGTATGAGATTCCCTGGTAATGTCCAAGTCATGGTGGTAAGAAGGATTACCCTCTTGGGATCCAAGTAGGGTGTCACAGTTTGTGGGGTGAGCTGTTGGGCTATAACCTACTGATAGCCTAAAAGGAGTAGGTTGGTTTTGCAGAAATAACCCTCTTTTTACTCTTGTCTTGCTATAAACACCTGCAGTATTCTTCAGATTTCTTTCCCTTACCTGTGGTACCTGTGTGTCATAGATGCATGACTAAAATCCTTTGTTTGACCCAGGGTGCTGTTAGCTGCTGTGGATTTTAGCCAAGTTCTGTACTGAATTTGAAATGCTTGAAATTGCTCTGACTTCCAGGAGAATCTTCTGATTTTCATCAGAATGAGGTATGTTAAGGAATCTACGTTGTTTAAAAAGTTTGGAGGAAGTCATAGAGAATTGGAGAATATTTTGGTGGCATTCTCCTACAATATAAGCACATTGTTTTTAGAGACAAGTGTTTTACTTGAAAATAAGACTGATTGATTGAAACTGTTTTGTCTTGAACTATGAGAGTTAATGTTTATGAGTAATTAGCAGTAATCATGGCTTCTGCATCTAGCAAAAATATTAGCTGATAAGATAGGCTGAGTTTGCCTTCTTTGTACACAGCTTATTTGTATTTCATAGCAGCCTAAAAGAGTTGAAAATACTGCTATACAGTGGTATCAAGTAGCTTCAGTAAATGCTGATAAGTGGTGGCTGGCACTTGCAGAATTGTAGTTCAGGGTGAGCTTTATGGAAATCAGAAGCAGAATCGATTCCTGTCTTGAAATTTTTAAAGTTAATTGAACACTACTATTGAACATTAATTTTTGTAATGCAAATTAAAACATTTTTTAAATGCTGGTTTATTCTTAGAAATTTCTTTGATTTCTTTACCTGTGAGGGGATTAACTGGACAAATTTCAGATGAACTATCAATACCAAATTTAGTTTGCAATTTTACAGTTTTTTGATACATCTTTTTTGCAAATCAGGTTCTCTTCTAACATGGGAGCTTCTGTTTCTAGCTTTAGCATATCTTGATCTGCAGTTTAGGCAAGGTTTAGTCAGCTCAAACCGCTTCAGAATTTGTTTGCTTGCCCTGGTCTTTAACAATTCTAATTTAAAAGGCCACTTTAAAAAGTGGCTGCAGGCTATGGAAGCCTCAGGATTTCCCACAGAATTTTTCCAGTTTGGGGACAACTTGAATGATATAGCCTGTGTACTCTGTGTGACCATGGTGAAAAGTGCTGGGATTATTTGCAGCTCTGTTTGATGCACAGCAGCTATTGTTAGCTCTCCAGTTGAAGCCAGAGCAGGAATTGTTTTTCTTTTTTGTCATTGTCTAGCCAGACCTGCTGCACTGCTCTCTGGGTCTTGAGTCACTAAAGGTGATAGTATTGGCAGACTGCCTACCTTTTAGTAGCTGTGGGGAGCTGAGATGTGGGGGCTGTAACTTACATGCTTGGTTTTGCTTTTAAATTATTATGATGACTGCAGACAGTATATCTCTAGTAGCCTATAAAATTCACTTTATTCAGCTTTCCTGTTTGGTTTAGAGTCTCTTGGAAATTCAAGCACTCTTCCTGGATAATTCTTTACCATAGAGATTAAGCCCTGTTTATTTGTGTGTGTGATAGTAATGAGGACAAGATTGTTCACATCTATCCTGTAAGTACAGTGGTGTCACTAACTCACACATGTGAGCCTCTTTTCTTTTGCCTGTTGCTGAAGACAATGTAACCTTTTTTAGTTCCATGTAAAATTGGGATACTGAACTAATCACAGTTTCATCATAGAACACACAGAGAACTGTTCATTGTCTAAAATTCAGTTTTAATCTGCATTGTACTCCGGTGTGTTGTCATTTTAAATTTTTTGGATCTGAAGCTATTAGAGGGCATTGTAACAATGCTTTTCTGATGTTGCTTGATAACTAAAGAGCAGGTCTTTTAAGGACATGACTGTGTTCAGTTCTGGGCCCCTCAGTTCAGGAAGGGTATCAAGGTCCTGGAGCAGGTCCAAAGGAGGGCAACTGGGCTGGTGAAGGGACTCGAGCACAGATCCTATCAGGAGAGGCTGAGGGAGCTGGGGCTGTTCAGCCTGGAGAAGAGGTGGCTCATAGGAGACCTCATCGCTCTCTACAACTCCCTGAAAGGAGGTTGTAGCCAGGTGGGGTTGGTCTCTTTTCCCAGAAAACCCTCAGCAAGACAAGTTGTGCCGGGGGAGGTTTAGGTTGGACATTAGAAAGAATTTCTTTACTGAGAGGGTGATCAGGCATTGGAATGGGCTGCCCCGGGAAATAGTGGATTCTCCATCCCTGGAGATATTTAAAAAGAGCCTGGATGTGGCACTCAGTGCCATGGTCTGGTAACTGCAGAGGTAGTGGATCAAGGGTTGGACTTGATGATCTCTGAGGTCTCTTCGTACCCAGCCAATTCTATGATTCTGTGATTCTAATATATCAAAAGTTGTGTAGCAATACATTACCCATGAAATCATGCCAATAGATTTGAAAGTTGTTATATCTAAAATTAATGTCAGATTAAAAAAAGAAAGCTTTCAAAGTTTTCCCCAGGGTTGCTGCCTGGGCAGTGTGGCTGTTTATCTAAACAGTCTTCCTTCTGACGACTTGAAACAATGGAAAATTAATCTAGAAGATTTTGCTTCCTATCTTAGATGTCTCGATAACAAAACAAAGAAAACCGGATGTGTAACTGAAACAAGGCAAATTTCAAAGTTCTAGAATTCCTGGCCCATGGGAAGAATTTGGTTATGTGTGAACTGGTGATTTTGCTATCAGAGTAGCATTAAAAAATGAGAGAAATGTAGTGTTTGGGGGCAGTCCATCTAGTCCCATACTCCATCCTGGAGAGTAGCAATAGAAGGTTGGAAGAAACAACCTGAGGCCACTTAGCAGTGATCCCTTCTCCTCCTCCTCTTCCATCATCCTAGAGTCCGTTGTCTGATTGGAGACATTTTGGAACATGCGTGTTGATCCCTTTTATTATTCTTTTTTTAAGAACCTGTTATCCCTGGAGTCTTCTAATACCTTTTTAGCTGGCTGATTTTATCTGTTTACATAAGTTTTGATGCAACAACATCTAGAAATTCACTGTCTTTGCATGTAACTTTTGGAGTGGTGGGGATTGATATTAAATCAAAAGTTCAGATCTTGGTTCACTTTGGTTCGCTTTTCCACCCTCATTGTGAGCTGTTTCTGTTTAGTGTGTTTAAGGTATGTAGTAAGGTATGTAAGACAGTATAGCAATTATATTTCATTGCAAATTAAATGAAATGGAGGAACAGATACATTGCCTGTGCTACTGTAAGGCCAGAAGGGTATTACCCTTACCAGTTGACTCTTCCACCTTCCTTTCCTGTATCTCCTTGCTATAGGGGTTGTAAAACTGAACTGGAGAAAACCTGGTAAATATTGTGGTAGTCCTCAATATTTTTATATTGATATTTATAAGTATTTTACTTAGTACTTGAGGCTTTCAGTGTAAGTATTTATAGCCTGGAAAAAAACCCCACCACCTTTATCACAGTTAAAATCTAGTGAAATGCTTGAAATTACTCCTGTTTCAAGTTGTATGCTGGCTATTGCATTCTTGTTGGTTTGTATTTTGGGGGTTGGCATAGTTTGTATATCTTGAATGGTAGGATTACTCTGGCAATTTTAACATAAATTTCTGGATGCTTTCAGCTTAGTCTGACAATAATGTAGGTTTGGGGCTTGATTTCTCTCATGTCCTCAGTTACCATGAGCAGGGGTAGTACTTCACTGACAGAAGGCAGCAATTTTGTGGGCTGTGGAATATTGAAGAGGTTAACAGTGCAGGAAACTGATGAGTAACTCTTCCTGCTTTGTTCTAGAGAATCTGAAATGCTGTTTTAATAAGTTCATACCTAGCATGCACACAGAAGGTGTATTTACTTACAGAAGAAATTCTAAATTTTTTGTGTGACAGTTGTTAGCTGTAAAGAATGAACACAGCCATATGCTTTTTTACATACAGCTATGTTCTAGTTCATTCAAAATTCAATCATGTTTCCATGTCAGGACAAAAAGCCGTTTTTATACTTGTAAAACTTCTGTTGAAAGAAAAGGTGGCTATGTAATTTAAATTTAGGCTAAATAAGGTTCTTTTGGTTGTATTGGAACAGTGAGTCATACAGGAAAGGTCTTATTTGTGTGTTTATAATTATGAAAAGGTAGCACCTAGCCAGAATATATGATGACCATGATGACAGGCCTTTAAATAACTTGTGTAGAAGGCATGCAACTTTTTAATTAAATTAAAGCTCTGTCTCTTATTTCCTTTTAAAAGTGTTGTGCATTTTAAGAATTGTCCCTTTGATGCAATTAAGATGCCAAAGGTTGTACTTAACTATTTTGTTTCTCTGCAGTGTTTTTGTGGCTGGCTATCTGCCAAAGTGAGAGTGCACTTGGGTGTTTTGAATATAACTTTTCCATGTGCTTTTTTGTTCTCCTGGGAAATCAAATTTCTTGACTGAAAAGCTGTTGAAAATTTGGTTTGACTTTTTAAATAAACGAATGCACAGTATATATTTGGGGTTTTTTTGTTTGGTTCCCCCCCCCCCCCCCCCCCCCGGATAATTGTTTTCATAGACATTATACTCTGACCTACATTAAACAACAAAAAATATTGTAATAAATCAGAATACCAACTAAAATTATAGTGACAGCAAAATGAAAATTAAATTCTGTTTCAGCAATTTGCTGTTCTAATTAAATAATTTGTTTTGAGTTTTATCACTGGAGTACCCAGAGTTGAATATTGATGAAGAGCAGAAGTCATTCTGGCTGGTGTTGCCCCATAATTCTTGCAGAAAACAACATTTTTTTGCAATTCTGCATTGGTGTAGAGAAGACAAAGTGAAAAAAAAAATGTAAAGCATGAAGAAATATTTTACAATAAAAATTTAAATGTTGGGGTTATTAATTAAATGTAAATGCAGACATTTCAAGTGCATTAAATCTAGGCTACATCAGGTAAAGTAAACCCAGACTGTATTACTAATAATTACTGTGCATATTAATTTAATGGTATGACTTTGTCTTCAGAGAAGGTGCTGGTGTATTGAAAGTCTGTCTTCCTTGGCTTAGTTAGAGGGGTCGTTAGCAACCTGCTAAGTCATCTGGAGGGACCTTTGAGCTGCAAGCACTGCCACACCCGGGCTGCTTAGCCTTGCTGTTTGAAAAGACTGGATTCTTTAATAATTCATTACTGAAATAGACATCACTTAAAACTGTATGAAATGTGGTACAATGGTAGAAGTCAATGTTTTTGGCTTCTGATCATACAGAAGCTTCAGACACATTAGAAAATGAGTGCAACTCTTTGTTTAAAGAAAACGACTTTATGGAAATTGTCTCGGAGTCAAAATTATAAGGCTTTGTAAGGCAGCTTTTTTCCTGGTGAAAAAGTGTACTTTTAAGACTGGAGACTCCATTGGAATAATGAGTGATGTAATGACATCAAGGTATTTGAAATACTTCTACAGGTTTAGTGAGAAAAATTTATTTATTTGAATTCAATATAGCCTTATTGAAGGCTGCAAATATTGCTGATATGAAAGTTTTAATTCTGTCTAGTTTTCTGTTAGCTGGTACTTTTAAAAACATGACTTTGTGTACTTAGGGAGAGCATGGGTAGCACCAACCTGATTCTGGGACAAAGAACATATATGCAGACTTTCCTACACAGTTGATAGATGTCATTTACCTGGACCTATGCAAAGCATTTGGCACTGTCCCACATCACATTCTGGTCTCTAAACTGGAACAATACGGATTTGTTGGATGGACCACTCTCTGGATAAGGAACTGCACGGATGGTTGCAACCAAAGAGCTGTGATCAATGGCTCAATATCCAAATGGAAACAGGGAACAAGTTGTGTTCATAAAGGGTCAGTACTTGGACTGGTGCAATTCAACATCTTAGTCATTGATATGGGCAGTGGAATCAAGTGCATCCTTGGCAAGTTTGCTGATGACACCAAACTGTGTAGTGAAGTCAACACTCTGGAGGGAAGGGACACTATCCAGAGGGACCCTGACAGGCTTGAGAAGTGGGCTCGTGCAAACTTCATGAAATTCACCAAAGCCAAGTGCATGGTTCAGCACCTGGCTTGAGGCAATCCCATGCATGAATTCTGGTCGGGAAGAGCAAGGATTGAGAGCAGCCCTGAGGAGAAGGTGATGGTGGTTGAGAAGCTTAATGTGAGCTATCTATGCATGCTTGCAGCCCAGGCAGCCAAGCCAGCTCTGTCCTGGGCTGCATCAAAAGAAGCATAGACAGCAGGTCAAGAAAGGTGATTCTCCCCTTTTACTCTGCTCTTGTGAGATCCTACCTGGAGGACTGTGTCCAGTTCTGGATTCCCCAACATAAGAAGGACATAGAGCTCCTTGAGCATGTCCAGAGGAGAGCCACAAAAATCATGAGAGGGCTGGAGCACCTCCCCTATGAAAACAGGCTACAGAAGTTTGGGTTGTTCAGCCTGGAGGAAAGGAGGCTCTGAGGTGACCTTATTAGTGGCTTTCCAGTACCTGAAGGGAGCCTACAAGAAAGCTGGAGTGGGGCTTTTTGTATGGGCCTGTAGCAAGAGGACAAGGGGCAATTTATTCTTGTGAGGGTGGTGAGACACTGAAACATGTTGCCCAGGGATGTTGTGGATAACCTTCCCTGGAAGTGTCCAAGGCCAGGTTGGATGGGGCTTTTAGCAACCTGACCTAGTGGTACGTGTTCCTGCCTATGGCAGGGGGATTGGATCTCTGCCAACCTTAGCCATTCTAGGATTTCTCTTCAAACTAGTAGCCAAAGAGCAGCACAAGTGGAAATACATCAGTGCTAATATTGATCAGTTCTATCAATCATTAATTGATAATATCAAAGCTAATAATAATTGATCAATATCAACACTAATAGTAAAAATATTTTGAATCTCGGTGACCCACTTTGAAAACCAACAGATGATTGCAGTAACTAATTCAATCTAGTTAACTATTAATTGTTAACATTTGTGCATTCGTTACATCTCATGTTTTGACCTAGAAAAAGGGAGGCATGCACCATGAACCATCAAGTAGAAGCTATTTGAGTTTCTCTAATTGTCAGCTACTTAATTCTTACTGTAAGAGATGCATGAAATAACTAGAAGGCAGTAAGCACAGGCTTTGAACACAAGCGCATCAATGCAGCAGTGTGCTCCTAACAATTATTTTGAAGGTTTTTATCTAAACAGAATAGCTACTATAAAAGGACATTTGAATTGTCATTTCAGTGAGTAAAGCAAAAACTACTTTTCAGCATGTCTTGCTTCTCTTAAATAGGTTTATCAAACTCTACAAGAATTGTTACCCAGTGAAATAAAGAACAGTCTTTCTCAAGAGCAGAAAACATGCACATGTAAGAAACTAGTAAAATGCAATTAGTAAAAAGGCAATTTCATACGAGTTATAAAATAGATTAACACCTTTATTATGACATTATATGCTGCCTATCCAGAGAGTAACTCTTCCTGTATTCCAGCGCTTTCGCAATGTAATTATCGTCTAAGATTCTTCTTAAATATTGTCATTGACATTTACTCTCACTTCAGAACAAGTTACCATGTTAAACAGTGAGAAACTGTGTTTGCCTTGGTTTCTTGGTTGCAGAATGTAAGTCTCCCCAGTTGTTCTCTCTGCTTTGCAAATGTTCATGTTTTGAAACGAAGCCTGAATTTTAAGACTAGCAAGTCAATTCTGTTTCACAGTGACTTTCATCTTAAGTGTGCTAATCTGTTAAACATCTAAAGTAACAGGGACATACCCATGTTTTCCTGTAAAAATTTCTGTTCCATTACATCACCACCTACCTATCTCTACCTCAAAGTTTTAAAACAAACTGCATCACATGTGCTTGTAATGGCAACAAAAGGAGATGGTCTTTACAAACAGTCCTTTCAGAGTCCTTTTTCAAGAGTCCTTGTGAAACTTTCATGGAAAGGACAATTCATACCTTAAGCGTATCTGCATGAACAAATACAAGTAATTATTCAAGTAAACTTTGGCATGTGAGTTTTTATTTAGGCACAAGATTTGACTTTGAAGTGGAATAAATCTGCAAACATCACTCAAAAGAGAAAAGCCTATGGATTTTTATATATTATATACATATGTGTATACATAATGCATTGTATAAAATGCATTGCATGGTATGGATTTTTTTACACACAATTGTATTAGCACTACTTGGGAAATCCTGTGAAGTTCTGACGAGTATTTTTTCCTTTTAGGGCAGGGAGAAATGTAGTTAATGGCTTCCTTTACTAGAAAAACAAAGATTGTTTTCAGAACAGTAGTAAGATCACAAAATATTTAATTAGAGTGCATTTATCTAGCAAAACTGCAAGATATGTTCAGACACTATTTTTCAGTATTAGTTATAATCGTATGTCAGTTATTCTGTCTTCTCCTCCTTAAGGATTTTAACTCATTATAACTTGTCTCGCGTTAAAACCTCAATATTTAAACTTGAAGTAGTGCACAGGTTATTACTACTTTGTATTTAATTTTTCTGCCAATCCTTTCCTAAGTTACTTCTGTGAATCTTAACAAGCAAAAACACTTTTCAGTTTAAGTAAGTTCAGTCCATGAAGCAGCAATACAAACTGCCTAAACAGAACTAGATCGAGTTATTAAGGCTTTTATACTATGATTTTAATATATAAATTATGAAAAATACAACAGAGGAATAGTATGGCTAGAGAGCTATAATCAAAAAAAGAAAGTAATTTGTAAGCTTCAATTGGAAAAATATTTACAAGCATAATATATTCACTGATTATTTGCTGGTATTCAGTGGAGTTAACTGCAGTACTAAGGTGAGTTGAAGGAGGTTTGCTCACACTGGAAAATTAATACTCCCTATCAGCATATCTGTTTTCTAGGTTTGTGCAAATTGCAAAGGCCAGAAAGCTTTATCTGAACAAGCATTTGCAATATTTCAGTTAATCCAGCAGTAATTATTGAAAAATGCTATTTTAAAGTATAAGAGTAGCACAATCCAGCTGGCATCCCATGGGTCTCTTCCATTGTACAGGGTAGCTGTTACGGAGCTAGAAATTTTATGTTTCATTATTCCAGATCAGCAGCCCTATCTTTGTATTAACTTTCCAGCTGTAACTTCATTTTAGAAACCACCTGTTCCAGGCAAACAAACATTATCTTAATTAGCATTTTAATTTAAGTTTCTCACTGAAATAGTCATTTAGGTGCTGAAGTATCTTAAGCTTCATGACAGGGGACAAAGTTCTGCTATTTACAGCATTTACTACTAGGCTGGGTTGTTCCAGTGTCATGACATCCTTTCCATTCAGAAGCTTAATCTTTAAAACACACAGGGAGTGTCCTGCAGCTTCCCTCTTAACAGAAGCTTTGGGAATCCAAATCTTTAACCAGTGCCTTCAGGTTGTGCTCTTAGAGTTTTGATGCAGCTTTGGGTTTTTCAGCTGGTTTCGTTTGTTTTGGGTTGGTGAGATTTTTTTTTTTTTTTTTTTGGTCCATACAGCACACAGCTGTTTCATAGCACCAGCTACACACTTAACAAGACTCAGTTACCATCAGTTGTAACCACAGTACAAAAATACTGTGCAAGGGACTTAGCCCAACATTTCATTTTCAGACTAGCTAAGCATTCATTCTCTGAATCAGCTGCAAACTTAAGGTAAGGAAGCAAAAGCAGGCAGCCTGTACTACCAGCCATAAAGACACATTTTGTGGGGAGACACATAGAAAAGTTTTCTTATCAGTCTTATGCTGTATGTGGGCATATGCTACAACAGTTCTGTTATCTGGGTGCTGATAGTGTTTCCATTTTTGCACACTCAATTGTCCAATTCTACTTCTAAAAAGCATGTGATGAAATAAAACTAAGATTTGTTTAATGTAGCATGAACCAAAGTAAAGAGAATTTAGTTTACACTTCTGTATGAGTAACATGAAAAGGTAGTTTTCCAGAAAACACTTAAGAAGCTAATTATAGACTTAAAAAAATTACATTTTAAACTTTTTTCAACTATGACTTTTTTGTCCTCTACATCAACTTGGTAGATGTGGGGGGTTTTTATTTTTAAATTTTATAATTATCTTTAAAAGCGAAAAGGTAAACTGCTTTTCTCTCCCCACCTTAGTACAAAGAACAGCATTCACTGAATCTATGAAGTACCTAAGGCCTGTGAGTCATTTGTTTGGGGAAAAAAGCTCCCAGAGGCTATCAAGCAAGACTGTTGAGATAAAGCTTTTCAAGACTTACATCAGGGTTTCCCAGACACTCCGTGTACTGCAGACTAATCATATTTTGCCAGACTGCACACCACTTCTTAATCCATCTACCAGCATGTCAGTGAGGATAATGTAAGCATAAATGATTAGAAGCACATGCTACACCATGCAGCTCTTGTGCCTTGGCATCCTTACACAAGTTGCTTCAGAAGCACTTCATGGCTCTTCACAAAATTAAAGTTAAGACAAATGGACTCTAACATGAAGCAAAAATAAGCAGGGGGAGTCAAGGTTCTGATTGCCAGCACTGACTGAACAAAGGAGAAAGCTAGAGAAAGGCTGTTTCAGACTGTAGGAGAAAAGAAGCCCCAGTAAACTGGCTAGCTACCCTGGCACAGTCCACTGATTAATCCAAAATTCTGGTTTGGTTTAGAAACCAGTTACTTTTGCTTTTATTCCAGCAATGAAAGGCTGCCAGTGACCTAGGCATACTAATCAAATCCAGGCCATGTCAAAAACAGTAATCTGACTGTCAGTAGCTGTTTTTCTTGCAGTACTTCATCAGAATAACAGTGTCATCTGTATTCAAAGCAGGACACAAAGTTTGTTTAAATCTAGATGGGGCAACAGAGCTTCTGCAACTAGCAGGGACACCAGGCAGTGCTGTTTAGGAGCTAATATCTGTTATTAAGTAGACATAGACACATTCACAGGAGCAAGAATTCTCTAAAAAAAGAATCCAAAATGAACTAAAAAAGCCCCAAACTTTGATAGCCACATTACAGAAAATATGCAGATAAAAACCAAACAAGCAAACAAAAAAAACAAAAAAAGCCCAAGCACCAACATGCAGTTTTACTGTGTCCTGCCTAAAAAGCATCAGAAAAGAAAATCAATCAACATGGTTTAAGTGAGTCTTCAAAGCACGTGGAAATGCTTGGCCAGACACCAAATAGTACTTTCAAATTCTTCATGAAACAGCATGCAGTGGAACTCACCATGACCACCAGTGTTTCCTTCACCCAAACAGTTAAAGTCAGAAAAGCTTTCACAGCAGTGAAGCAGCATCCTGAACTACCCAGAGCTACTGCTGCATCAGGTAACGACCTTCAACTTATGAAGAAGGCTTATGAACACACAGATGAAGTCTTTCATACATATATATATATATATATATATATATATAGCAGTATAAGCCCAAGAGGAATGCCTTCATACAAAGGGTTTTTTTAAAGTTCTATTAAAAACAAATGTATAAACCAGAATTTCTTCAACTCCATTACGTAACCAGCATTTGTGCTGTAAAATGTAGAGATGTTAACAAATAAACATTGTTTGCACATAGCCAAAAAAAATCAAATAGTATCCTTACTGCCAACTGAGCAAGAACTTCCTACTGAGAGGCAAGTCTACTCCAAAATATGACAAACGTGCTCACGTATAATCTTTTCTGTGACAAATCTGATGAGTAGATTTTCACAACATAGTGCATGCCAAAAAAAACCCAAACAACCACCAAACCAAAATAAGGTTGTAACTGCTGGTTGTCATTCAGGAACTGTTTGTAGTATCCTGGCTCAGATAACATAGATAGATATAGGTACATCCAGACAAAAAATGCAAGCACTCCTTTCTGCTCTGTCAGCAGTAAGGGACAGAACTGTTCTGTATGGATCCCCCAGGCAGCGATGCAGTAAGGAACTTTGCCTCCCAAGCACACTCAGCTCACAGGCACCTTCTGCAGGTAAGCCCTGCCACAGAAGAGACAAATGCTGGCTCTATGCAAAAGGTCCAGATCCAGCAGTTACTAAATGTATCCCAGCTCTTAGTAGACACTGGTTTTCTTGTTTTCAAAGGAACAGGCTGCTTTTTTGAAAGGTATGGAGTAAGAATCAGTCAGTCAAAGTAACCTGTCTCGGGTATTCCCAGGACATGGCTCCAGTCCTACATCTGAGAAACACCCAAGGAGCATGCATAAATTTATTAGAATCTGAACTAATATGCAGTCACAGCACCTGCTGGTGGCTCAAAACACTGCTGTGTAATTTGAGCTTCTGTATCACAGTTCTCAATATCTGTGGCAGAAAAAACCCCCACACCCAGAATACCTTGAGTTCCTTTAACATTCAAAAGACATTAAATATAAGAAACCAAGTGAGCAAGAATTTAAACTCTTGCACTTACATTAGAAGTTTAGGAAACAGAAGATAGTCTTCTCTTAAAATAAAAAACCTGAAATCAGAGTACCTCATCAACATAAGTGAGACACCGCTTTATATCCTTAGAAAAGGATTTACTGTTTTTTCTCACCCATTTCCAATTGATCTGCATTTGGCTTATCTGCCAAATTAACAGGCCCTGAAATGCAATTATCTCTAGAAATTTTCATGTTAAATTATCAGTTGGCTCCTCATTAATTCTGCACCTTCCACAAGATACACTGAAACCTTACAGGGCTGCTGACAAAAACCCGTCTCTTCCCTGCAAAAATAAGACAGTACTTGCATAATAATAATAGTCCTAATTCAATGTTTCCCATATGCTAGAGAGACTAAACTGTATGCTTTCAAGCTAAAAAATCCTAAAGATTTCAGAACATGTAAAGATAATTTCTTTGGAGAGGTGAGAGTGAACGGAAATCCTACTTTGATAACGCATTCTGGATACTGTTTTGAGAGCCAGAAGATACTCCTAAGCTTGTACAACTTCCCTTTCAGGGGTAGTAAGCACACTGTCATCTTCACTACCAAAGAGCTCAAAACCCAGGTTCCAGAAACCCAAGGCTGTTATTCTGGACAGCCATCTGCAGGGCTCTTGGCAACTGCCACTGTAACAATTTAGGATCTGTTCAGCAGCTTACCAGAAGCACAGCTGCAGAATCATACATGCATCACCTTATCAGATGCTGCAGTTGATGCTATGTTTCTATGCTAATGTTATCAATAATTTCAGATGTTTACCCTCTAGCTTTTACTCCTGTCATAGCAATAAGTAGCAACCAACGCTTGAATAGTCAATCTTACCAATGTCCATGAGAAATCAGGGATCAGTTGTCCTCTGAAATCCTATACTATTTTAGTAAATTCTAACACCTTGCAACAACTCTGGTAATTATATTAAACGCCTGACCACTGAAAGCTGAATAATTAATGAACTCACTCGTCCTACAAAATGTTCAATTGTTTTGAAATGGTGGTGCTTGGTGCTGGTTCTGAAGTCTGCTGCTTGGTCTCCAAAGCTGCATCCACTATGAATGACCTCTGATGCTATGAGTAAATACCTACGAAGGATGAAAAGGAAATGCAGAACCTTCTCTTCTGCTTTCATTAGATGGGTCTGAATTCTCTGCAAAAAAACAAATAAAAATCAAAGAACAGAATCCTAGAATGGCTAGGGTTGGGAGGGACCTGAAAGAGAATAAAGATCCAACCCCCCTGCCATAGACCACCATCACCTCTCCTCAGGGCTGCTCTCAATCCTTGCTCTTCCCTACCTGTATTTGTGCATGGGATTGCCTCAAGCCAGGTGCTGAACCATGCACTTGGCTTTGTTGAACTTCATGAAGTTTGCACAAGCCCACTTCTAAAGCCTGTCAGGGTCCCTCTGGATAGTGTCCCTTCCCTCCAGAGTGTTGACTTCACTACACAGTTTGGTGTCATCAGCAAAACTTGTTGAGGGTGCACTTGATTCCACTGCCCATTGGTCTTACCTGTCTAGGTCCCACTGTAAGGCTTCCCTACCCTCCAGCAGATCAACACACCCACCTACCTTGGTATCATCTGCAAATTTCCTGAGGGTACACTCAATCCCCTCATCCCAAATCATTAATGAAGATATTAAAGAGAACAGGCCCCAGCACTGAACCCTGGGGACACCACTCGTGACCGGTCACCATCCAGATTTAGTTCCAGTCACTCCTGCTCTTTCAGCGTGACCATCCAGTCAGTTTTTCATCTAATGCAGAGTATATTTATCCAAGCCAAGTGCCGTAAGTTTCTGAAGAAGAATTCTGTGAGAGACAGTGCCAAAAGCTTTACTAAAGTCCAGACAGACAATATCCACAGCTCTTCCCTCATCCACTAGGCGAGTCATCTTGTTGTAGAAGGAGATGAGGATAGTCAGACAGGAGCTGCCATGCTGACTGGGCCTGATCACCTGGTTGTCTTGCATGTACCGTGTGATGGTACTCAAGATGACCTCTCCATAACCTTCCCTGGCACCAAGGACAGACTGACAGGTCTATGGTTTTCCCAGATCATCTTTTCTTGTAGATGGGTGTTACATTTGCCAGTTTCCAATCTACTGGGACCTCCACAGTTTGCCAGGACTGTTGATAAATAATGGAGAGTGGCTTGGTGAGCACTTCTGCCAGCTCCTTTAGTACCCTCAGTTGGATCCTCTCTGGTCCCATAGACTTGTGTACATCTGTGTGGCACAGTAGATCACATTTTTCCTAGTCTTACTTTTATCATTGATGTACCTATAGAAACTTTTCTTGTTGCCCTTAACCTCCCTTGCCAGATCTAATTCTCTCTGTGATTTTTCTTTCCTAACCTTATCTCTTGCTTCTCTGACTACTTCTCTGTACTTCTGCCAGGGTATCTGTCCTTGCTTCCATCCTCTGTAGACTTTGTTTTTACCCTAAGTATGTCCAGGAGTTCCTTGCTTATCCATGCAGGCTTCTTGGCATGTCCCATTGTACCCTGCAGGCAGGAGGGCTTCACTCTGAGGGCCCTTCCATTTCACTCTGAGCAATGTCTTGGTTGAAGTAATATGCTCAAATTTCTCTGTCTCACTTTATTATACCTCTAATAGTTTCACAGGATATTTTGATTTTCTTAATAGTAGAAAGAATTATAAGAAGTTTAGTAAGAGCTACAAGTTGGTGAAGACTTGAAGATGTGGTTGGTTTGATCTAGAAATAAAGGTGCTGAGGAGCCTACTGTCTTTTGTATCTTTTACTTAAATACCTTGATTTCAGTGGCTTTTGTGGTGCTCTCATTTGTTCCATACACGGTTGAGAACTTAAGTGTTTTGTTTCTCTCTCACAATCAAATTCAGTGAGTTGCTCTGCTTATCATAACAATCTAATATGGCTTAGTAGAATGTAATTAAAAATATTCAGACAATTGTTTAGTAGTTCAGGTTGGTGATGTAAATCCTACGTAGTTTATTTAATCTTACGTTTAGATGCTGAGAATTAGAAGTACTAGTGTTTCCTATCTTTATTTATAGGGTACAGAAAGAGAGGCTGGTTGAAACTTCAGTGTGAAATGCACATTATTTTTGGGAAGATCGTTCCAATAAAACGAAGGGTGCTAAGGCAGTTGTTGCCATACTAAGGTACTTATGATATGTTTCCAAATCAGTGGAACCTTCTCAAATGAATTTCATTTGAGAACAACTCAGCCAAGGTAGGAGTTCTCAGAGTCCCTGTGCTCCCATCCCCTGCTCAGAAGGAGTCATCCTCTGGTTGTTCAGGGCCTTGCGTAGCTGAATTTTGAGGTCTCCAAGGATGGAGGTATCACAGCTCCTCTGTGCAGCCTGACCCAATGTTTAACTGCTCTCTTGGTGCAACTTTTTCTTACTTAGTTGCAAGCTCCTTTTCTGTAGCTTTTGATCATTAGCTGTCATCCTCTTCTGCACTTTTGAGAGGATTCTGACTGTAGTCTCTGTAATGAGCTGTTGGGTAGTTGAGAATGGCAGTTAGATGCCTGCCTTACCTGAAGACTGAGCAAACACAGCTATCTCAGCCTCTCCTCAAGCATCTTTTTCACTAGGTCCCACCCCTCGCCCTCCCCCGCCATTTTAAAATTTTTAATTTAAATCTTATTTGCTCCAATTTGTCTTTCTCTGTACTGGGAGCCCCAGATTGGGCACATTATGCCAGGCATTGTCTGAATAGTCAACTTCTGCAACATGGTGGTTATTTTGTACCAGCTACAAGCTCTTCTAATTTCTTGATGTTTCTGGTAGCCAATTTTTTCAATTTTGAGGTGGTAGCCAATGTAGAAATGCTGCTATCTTGCTATTACAGGAGGAGTTGGGACTTCTTCATCTGAAAGGAAAATGAGATACATGATCCCTAGTGATTGCAATGTAATGATTGATTGTGTTGCAGTTTTTGTTCAAGCACTCAGATTGCTCAGGAAATGCAGACTCTGAAAGCTGTAATATTTACCTTGTTCTTAAATCTCAAGAGAAGATAGTGAACAAATATGTTTAGCTTGAAGGCCATGGCTTGTGAGTGGGAAGCTTCTGCTATCTGTCTAAGGAGGACCTCATCCATTTGGTCACCTTGGTTGGGTGTCCTGGAGCAGAGCCACACTATTGATATCTCTTGCCCCTGACTTCCCTGTTATCCTGACCCATCAGCTCCTCATCCATCCCCAGGCAGAGCTCGATGGACTCCAGCTGGTGATTGATATAAAAGGTGACACCCTCTCTTCTTTTTCCCTTCCTTTCCTTCTTAAACAGTTTGTACCCAGCCATCCTAATGCTCCAGTCATAGGAGCCATCCCACCACATCTTGGTGATACCAGTAACATCACAGCCCTGAAGGCTTGCAGACATGTGCAGCTCCTCTTGTTTATTCCCCGTGCTTCATGCATTTGCACTGAGGCATTTGAGATGTGCTCCCTTCAAAGCAGTTTTCCTGACAGAGATTATATCTATCAGTACACACTCTTTCCTGTTGGCCTCTAATTTTCTTCCAGGTTAAGAGCATCTGTTCATGGCTCTGTCCTCAACTTAGTGGGTGTTGGATGAACTGAGGGATTTTCCCCTGGCATTCCTAGTTTAAAGCCCTCCTAACTAAGTTGACCAACTCTGTCCGAAGACTCTTTTCCCTTTCTCTGGTAGGTGAACCTCCCTGGCCCCCAGCAGAACAGGTTCATCAAAATGAGCCTTTGGGTCTAGGTAGTCAAAGCCCTATGGTTCCATTCCCTCAACCATTCACTGACTTTTTGCAAGTCTGTTGTCCCTTTCCCGGCCTTTTCCTTTTACTGAGTGTTGATGAGAACACTGCCTGTGCTTCTGAGTTATTCGCTGCTCTTTCCAGCGCTCTGTAATGTTTCTTGCTAGTTTTCAGGTTAATCCCATCTGTATTATTGGTATCTTGATGTTTTTGGTAGCCAATTTCTCCAGTCTTCTGAGACTCCTAAAGTTGTGAGGAATAATTTTAGAATACTGTTCTATTCTAATGCATACTGAGCATTTCAGTATGACACCAGCATTTTCAGAATGATAAAACATTCATGAAAATAATGGGAATTTTTAATGTAAATCACCAAAGATTAAAAGACAACATTGAACATAGAGACAACAGCTAACTGAAAATTACCTTTGTCCATTGTATGAAATACACTTATGTTAAATATGGCATGTGAAATAATGTTGGAAAAAAATTCCAGGGGTTAAAAAATGGTAATTCTTTGTGAAAAGTAGACTTTCATTTGACACCTGCTGTTCTAGAATTTCTTTTTCTGCCTGAGTGTTCTGCAATGATTTTCTTCACCTGTTCGATACTTAGCTGCCAATGTGGAGCAAAAAACTGCAGAATTGTGAAGGAACAGATTTATTTCAATGAGAACATTATTCTGTAAATTGTATTTGCACTAAGAGCAGACTGCTGTTAAATTAATGTTAAATGCTTTCATACATGGGATGAGAAGTAATTTTCTTTATGGAAGGTGCTCACTGAGCAAAGAAAGTTTAGCTTCAGTAAACTGTGTACCAGCTAAAATTCTGGAATGGAGCCAGAATGGGGTTTGCCATACAGGATTTTGCACTGGTTTCTGATGTTGCATCTAATCTGTATTCTGAGTAATTCATGAGAAGAAAAAGTGGGAGTGATGACTGAATCTTTGTTATCAGTTGAAAAATAGGGAGGGGTGAACAAATCTCAGTTGTCAATCAAAAATTTTGCTGGCACTGGAAAGTGCTAACTCATTACCAGGAGATGTGTGAGTGAAGCAGTCTGGGACTACCCCCTGCACATTCACCTCCCATTTGAACAGCAACTCTTGTTTGTTTGACCTCCTAGAAGTAATTAATATCCACTCTTGTCTTCCAGGGGTTTACAGTGTCAGAGGAAGAATTTGCATGTAAATCAGTCAGATAAACAATCTGGTTTAAAATTAGTCTTATTCTAAAACTGGAATTGTGAGTGAATTCTGTACGAGCTGAAGTGTTGGAGTGAACAACCCACGTCATTTGAAGTTGGATACAAGTAGCATGGCATGGCATAGTTCCTTCTGCTGTACCAAACATGTCATGTTCACCTTCATCAGCATATTCAGATAGATGTTAATAATACAGAAAAATTGGAGGTTCTTACTTTTCAGCTGAGTATGAGTTACAGAGAAAATTCAATTTTAAGAACTACTACATTAACCATTGCTGATCCCAAATGGGTTATATTGTTTCACAGTGCCCTGTTAGTGACATGAATGCCCATCTAGTTGTCAAGAGGAGATTGTGCTTGTTATAGTTAACTTCCCCTGGGATTTGCTGCTGGCTAAAGCTCAGAATATGAGTAAAATTAAAGCAGTGGAGTATGTGTTAAAAAGTGACCCAAAGTGCTTTCCCTTTACCCACTCACCACCCCTCTTCTTCCTCTCATCCTGTTCCTGAAACAAACAATCTGAATGCTTCTCCTAGACCCAAAAATATTTCGTTGAGTGCAGTCTGGTTCTCAGTTCACCAGAATGTAAAGACCATTTTAGTTACCACCCAGTAGTGGCATCAGGCCCAGTACTTTTTTTTAATATTGGCACGTTTTCTCTGGGATGTGCCTTTTGGCGTTCAGGAACAAACAGGGGAAAACCAACTTACAAAACACCACTGCTAAGACATAAAACTTATCTTGACCCAGCATTTGACTACTTTTTGAAAATGTGTTTTAAGACATCAGTGTTAGAATGTCTGGAATTTCTTTCTGGCTTTGTGCCACATGGTTTGAAAATCCTAAATAGACGTTTGATGATTTGGCATCTCTTTCAGTTCCTTCCTGCTCCACAAAGACTGCACATTTAGGAACATCTTTTTACATTTCTCTAAACTGAGAACATACCAGTGAAAAAAACCTAAGCTGAATCACCAGAAGAAGCAGTAGTGGGACACAGTTTTTTTTAAAGAAATGAGCTACCTCACTGACAAAAATACTAAGGGTTGAGAATCAGCAATCTCAGCTTTTTCCATGCTGTTAATATATTTAAATGATCATTTCTATGGCTGCAGTTGCGCTGTTTTCCATTTGAGTTGGATCATTTAAGTATGTTTTTATCCTTTTAGTTCTTGAGAGAGGAAAACTAGAAAAAACAGTCATCCACTTTTTAGGGAGAGAAAAAGCTCAGGTCAGTAGGCAGTGGATTGGTGTCACTGCACACTGAGCTCAAGAACTTTAAATGTGACAGAATTAATACATTCCATTTGGGCAAAAAATTGTTGTGGTTTAGTTTACTATGTTTTTTGAGTTTTCTGTACGATCTCATCACTGTAGAAGGAAATTATATTCTCCCATAAGAATACTCTCATAGTTCATTACTATTGCAGTTTTTTGTGGGAGCCTTTTGAGTGCCAGACCTCCCCCAACTCTTCCATCCCAAATGAAAACTAAGAACCATCACAGGTGGTGGCTTTATAAGGTACTGCTGTAGTTATCCAGAGTAGTTATCCAGAGTTATGGTTGGCTTTAACAGTTAGAGCCTTACATCTTTTTATAGGGAAGAACTTCTAGCATAGATTTATCTAGCTATTTGTTAAGCTTTAGATTTTGGGAAGAGAGTATGTACACTTTGATTCCTGAGGTTTGGTGAGCACTGTTTTCCATGGCTATTCCCTTTTACGAATGTTCTGTTTTCAGCAGAGAATTTCATATACTTAGTTTGGTAAGTTTACTTGGGAACACACTATTTCTTAAATTTTCTAAGTAAGTATTGAGGTTCATGCTTTAGTGCCTCAACCCACTGCCCTAGTAAGTACGCAGTCAGTTCTTTGAGCATCTCTGTGTCTTGGCAGTAGCATTTGAAGCTGGATTTAGATCCCTTCACTCATTTTCCTCCTTCCCCTAATGAGCTCTCATGTTGGGAAGGTGTAGGCTAATTGAAGAGTAATGGTTTCCACAACCACTACACCATTACAGCATACCAGAAAAAGGAAAAATTGTAAATAGGCAATTAAATACTGTAGGATGCTTTTGAAGGCCCAATGACATGACAGATAGATGAAGATCATAGAATCATAGAATCATAGAACTGGCTGGGTTGGAAGGGACCTCAGAGATCATCAAGTCCAACCCTTGATCCACTACCTCTGCAGTTACCAGACCATGGCACTGAGTGCCACATCAAGTCTTGTTTTAAATATCTCCAGAGACGGAGAATCCACCACTTCCCGGGGCAGCCCATTCCAATGCTTGATCACCCTCTCAGTAAAGAAATTCTTTCTCATGTCCAACCTAAACTTCCCCTGGCACAACTTGAGACCTCTTGTACCCTCTTGTCTTGCTGAGAGTTGCCTGGGAAAAGAGACCAACCCCCACCTGGCTACACCCTCCTTTCAGGGAGTTGTAGAGAGTGATGAGGTCTCCTCTGAGCCTCCTCTTCTCCAGGCTGAACAGCCCCAGCTCCCTCAGCCTCTCCTCATAGGATCTGTGCTCGAGTCCTTTCACCAGCCCAGTTGCCCTCCTTTGGACCTGCTCCAGGACCTCGATATCCTTCCTGAACTGAGGGGCCCAGAACTGGACACAGGACTCGAGGTGTGGCCTCACCAGCGCTGAGTACAGGGGCAGAATCACTTCCTTGGACCTGCTGGCCACGCTGTTCCTGATACAGGCCAGGATCCTTTCCCTTTTCCTTTCCAGCATGGCTGTAGACAGTTTGTTTATGCCCCGTTAGTGCTAAAGTAATCTGTGAAAAAAATGTATTTACTATCAGATCAAAGGGGAGCAGTGAATGAATGAAACCATCTTCTAGCATCTTGTGGTCAATTCCTGCAGTCTAAGGGAAGTCTATTTCAGAAAAGCCTGTGGTCTGTGAAGAGTTCATGGGTAAATACCAAGATTATTGAAAACCTGTCTCCTGTTATAAGTACAGCAGGAAAGTGTAATCCAAGAGCAAGACATATGATAAATGGCACTGTTCTATTTGCTTTGCTTCTGCTCCTTTCAACTTTAGATTAAGTTAATGTATATGAGGAGGAGTACAAAGGACACTGGCTTAGGTTCTAGTAAAAGTCCAAATGTTAAACTTAGCGTTTTCCTAGAAAAAGGTGGATCATGGAAAGAAAACTAAGCCTTGATTTTCATTAGACCTATCAAAGATAGCCATGACCTAAGAGCATGGAGTTTCAGTCTGGCATAGCCCTTTGGGGTTAGTTGAGTTCAGGTATGTGTCTTATTTTTAAAAAGTTACATATTTATTTTTTTTAGACTTGAGGGTGTCTAATTTTTTTAATACACTGTAATGAAATGTTAAATAATTGTATGGTAATTGAAAAGGAGACCTAAAGACTCTTTGTTAAAATTCTTGTCTCTGCTTTTGTTTATAAAAGAAAGTAATCACTATAGAGTGCAGAAGTTTTAGCAAGATGAAGAAATTGAATTAATCCTCCCTACATCTAGCTATCTGCAATTACTGAACCCTGGAAGAAGGCACTGTGATGGTTTGATTTGTTTCTGATAATGATAGCTTCATTTTTCTGTGTTACTGCTGCAGCCTGATAAAGTGATGGGTGGTGGAAACTGATGGCAGGAGGGGAGTATTTCACCTTGAAATTGGTACCTGGATATGAAAATTATAAAACGGGAACATTGAAATTTTAGTTACAGATTTTGTGTCAAATAAAAGCAGAAGGCTGACTTTTTAACGATAGAATAGATCAAGTGGAAATTGTTTTTATTTGTCATTTTTTAAAGCATGTGAATAATTTTTTATATTTTTATCGTTAAGAATAATCCCCTGCTATTAAAAATTGTTTTACTTTAAATGGAGCGTGAAATATTCAAGATCTAAACTTCTGTAATGTTTCTAGTTATAAAGCGTAGTCTGAGGAGTAGAACTAAAAATAGTTTAACAGTTGTTAAAGAAAAACTAAAAATTCAACTCAAGGTCATCTTATTTGTGCTTCTGAACTGTGCCACTTGAATACCAAACAGTTCCAAAATTAGTAGGTTTTTTTTCTTGTTGTGTTAAATAAAATAATGTAAAATCAGAGCTTTTATAAAAGCTTAGGCCTGTGGAAGGACTAAGAATGCTCTCAGTGTGAGAATGCTCTGAATAAGAACATCTGAACTTTATCGTCTGTCCTATTAATTAAGTCTTCTGATGGATGTACCTTTGCTCAAGCAATCTCTGGTTCTACCTTTGTTGTAATTGGAACATATTAGCTTACACTCATTGTATCCATTTTTAATGAAATCTAAATGATTTTTTAAGTCAGTCTGACACATGATTGAGAGGAAGTTATTTTTTGGCAAGAGCCCTGCAAAACACGTGGCTCTGATTCCAAATTGTAGATCCTGTCACCTATGGTTTATCATGCCTGTGATTGATCCAGATTCAAATGTAGCAAAGAATAGTTTCATGTTGAGAAATTTTACAAAAGCCTTCTGTAATAGTTATGCATTTTTGAAAAACCACAACTGTTTGTTCTGTACATTGTGAACAGTACAGAATGTTTTTATGTCTGAAGTTTTAAGATAGTTGAGTGCCAAAATAATCTAAAAATAAAGAAGCCCAATAGGTCTATGCATTGTCCTTCTCAGATGAGGGAACCTTCTTATTTACCTCTGGCATGTTTTTAATGGAATTGTGAAACACCTGGAATGTGTACCTAATTTTATTTTCTTTGCATCTAATTTTTATTATTGGATCACATGTGATTTTTTTTTAATAATAATAAAATAAATGGTAACTATTCTGAGAAAATATGCACTATATATATGCACACATATACATACAATAATTTTGGTATCCCTATATTGAACTAAATTCTGTCTAGAAAAAGGGTGGTATAATTAGAGAGTGTTAACCCATGTTGATCTAGTTGTTGAATAGGTGGTGCAACTAGAACACATGCATTTTTAAAATCAGGGGAATGTTTCCTCCTCTAATCTTGAATGTCTCACATGCATGAGACATGATCTCAATATTGTCTCTTCACCCATACCCTTGGAAAGCATCCCAATCTTCAGCTCTTTTTTAACTGTTGGATTGCCATAGAAAGTGTGATAAAAATAGAGAGTGATACACATTAATGCTATATTTTTTTCAAAAACATGAGCACTGAAAGTTATCAAAACAGCTGGATGCTGTGCTGAATTTCCTTGTGCCAGGAGATGGAAATAAGATACTGAGAAATTCAGCCTCATCTTTTAAAAAAGCCTCCAAAAAAACCACAGAAACCTCCCCAAAACCAAACAACCAGACAACAAACCCCACAAAAACCCCTATGAAAAACTGGAGGGGGAAAGTTGTCCCTCCTTCATAAAGTAAGAAATATTTCATTATGTTCCTTTTTGTAATTTATGGAGAATGCATGTCTCTTCAGACTTCTCAATTTTCTAAATGGCAGGCTGCATTCCTTTAAAGCAAGGCATCATGTGATTTCTATAATGTTGGATGTGCTGCAGTGGTATGTTTAGAGAGTTTGGTTTCCTGATAAGAAATCATTCCTTTCTATTTTTATTTCTTGTTTGCATCTGGGCATTTCCTGAAAAGACAACTTGTGTGGTATGACTCTCTCCTCCCCTAATAAATAGTGTGTTTGTGGTACGTTCTGCTTTTCTTGTGCTTCTAAAATGATGACATTCCTGATATGCTCCCTTGTAACTTTAGGCTGTACCAAATTACTGCCATAATCAGGATTTTGCTGATTTGCTATGGGTGAAAATGTGCTTTTCAGTAATCAATAGAACTTTTTCTAAGGAACAAAATAGTACTTCAAGGTGTCAGCTCTTGTAAAGTACATCAAAATCAAAAAGCATTTAGTTTATGAGCTGGTGAATTTCTTTCTCCTGAACTTTACTCTGTGTGTTTTTCTCTATATATATTAAAAAGAGTCCTTCCAGTCCTCATTTTCTTGTATAGGTAATTGCCACTGGAAAACATAAACTCTATGAAACCAGTACAACTCTAGATTCTTTGTCCTCCAGTCTTTCCAGAAAACTTTTTTACGGCATTTAGTTAAGCTTCGTGGTTGATGGTGAGGAGAAGGAGGGAGGGGAAGGTAAATCTTCATCTCTCTTAGTAGTAGTTATGCCTGTTCATCTTGACCACAACTTTTCAGAATGAACATCTCTAAGCAAAAGTCAAAGCGCTAATGGTTTTGTATTTAGAAAGGTGGATGTTTCAGCAAGTAATTTAATATTTTGAGTTTAAAAAAAAAAAAAAAGTACTGAAAAAGTGATTTGCGTTCAGTAATTTTATGTTCTACCCTAAAACACTTGTGTTTTAACAGTGAACAGAGTATCTGCCAAGCACGAGCTGCTGTAATGGTCTACGATGATGCCAATAAGAAATGGGTACCAGCTGGTGGATCAACCGGTTTCAGCAGAGTTCATATATATCATCACACAGGCAACAACACATTCAGAGTAGTGGGCAGGAAGATTCAGGACCATCAGGTAAGGGAGTCTCTGAAAATTTGGAATAGGAATACTAAGGTATTTTTGTGATTGTTTTTAACGTTAAGAAGTAGGCCTTCAGTAAAATTATGGCAACTAGAAATAATGAATTTATTTTGAACTCAGTTAGCAAAACTGTTATTTTGGCTTTTCCCTCGTAAACAAAGCACTTCACATAGGGCCAAGGTGACTGTCCTTTTGTGCTTTTTGCCATTCTTTTCTACAGGCAGATACAATCGCTACTGGTGTACACAGAAGCCATCTGATTCTCTTTAAGACAGTGTGTTAGCCTAAGAACTTTTCTTCATCCTTACTCTCTCCTCTTAGCTACAGTCTCTGTAGGTACCAGCAGTTCTTTTATAACTCTTCCTATATTGTGAAAAGTTAAATGCATAGTTTCTTTTCTCATTTCTTAGGTCAGTTTGTTCAAAAATAACCTTCTGACATTTGTTAATAATGATTATTTACTACCCAAAGAGGTTGAGAAGGAAATAAGGATTACATCTTAATTTCCTTGATGAAGAAGTTGTTGGATATAGATTAAATGGCAAACTTAGCCCTTTGCCTTTAAATATGGTCTGCATTGTGGTGCTTTTGGTGGGTTAGGAAATACTAGGTAGGTTTAGGAAATGCAAATAACTTTGGTTTAGGAAAGCTTCTATATCTGCTTCTCTCCCAGCATTTCATAAAATTACTTTAGTCTGTTCTTGGTCATTTATCACACACCTGAAACATAGGCTTATACTCTCCTGTGTGTTTTGTCATTAAACACTTACTCCAAGAATGATCAATCTCTGTGCATCCATCTGAGAACAACCCTGTTTCTGGTTTTGTTTTTCTCTCTCATAATTCAGTGGAAAAAGATGAGATATAATTATCCAAGTTTCATAGGATTTTCTCAGTGGATGGCTTGTAATTAGTAGTTCTCCTACTGGCTAGAATTTATCACCTTTTTTGTGAGCCATGATGATACTTAATGATGCAGAATAGAAGTCCATATAGACTGCTACTGAAAGCAGGGAAGGCTAAAGGGTCCAGCAGCCACATTGAAAAGGTGATAACTTTGTTAAAAAACATTATTCTAAGAAGTATGCCAAACTTAATTAGAAAACTGAATTTCTGAATCCAAATGCATATACGCATGAAGTACTGTGCTACTAAGAGTCAGTAATTTTTTGCTGATACTACTACATTGCTGTTAATGAACATCACTGCATCATTTGAAATGAGAATATGCTTAAGCTACAGAAATTTTTACAAACTATGCCACTAGCCCCCTTGTGTGTTCTCACCATTGATTTCATGCAGCATTGGAATTAAAATTGAAATAGCTACATGCCGTTGTGATCTGGATTGTGGGACTGCTATTAACCCACATGGAGAGGAAATAAAATATCTGTGAAGCTGAAATTTGTGGTAAAAGAGCAATTTTAAATGTAAGTAATTTCTTTATGATTATAGGTGGTAATAAATTGTGCCATTCCGAAAGGGCTGAAGTACAATCAGGCTACACAGACCTTCCACCAGTGGCGTGATGCTAGGCAGGTGTATGGCCTGAATTTTGGCAGCAAAGAGGATGCCAATGTCTTCGCAAGTGCCATGATGCATGCCTTAGAAGTATTAAATTCCCAGGAAGCTGGTAAGAGTCTCTTCACGTTTTTTCTTTGGAAGATTATTCAAAGACAGGAAATATTCAAAAGTTTATGCATAAAAAGAATAATTCTTATTTCTAATCACAGTTCAGCCTCTAGCCATTTTAATTATTTGTATGTTTTGTCTGCCTAGTCACTGCTTCTTAATAGTGATTCTCAACTTGACTGCCATCCATGTAAAGGCAATTGCTAACAAGTAAATCATGTTATCTGTTAGATATAGAAATTTGGTGACCATTTTTTTTTTTCCCCTAAGGAAACAAAACCAAAGCACATGACCAGGAAATACGTACCTCTTAATTGAGGTACTATTCAGGGTACTGGTTTATTATAAAAAAGTTAGGGTTTTACCTCCAAACTTTGAAATTAAGGCTGTAAGATAATGTTCTTACTGTACAGAGCTTTCTAGCATGGAGACCTTGGGTTCAGGGGTAACAGTGAGATGAGTGCATATAATTTAAACAACAGACCTATCATTTTCTTTTTTTTCTTTTAGATGGAAAACAGAATGACATACAGGGTTTAAAACATTGGTAGAAAACTTGGTGACTTTATTTTGGGCTTTGGGTGGTGTCTGTAACATACTCTACACAAGACTCTATAGCCTAGAGTGTAACACTGGGACACTCAAAGAGGGAGTTTTTAGTTCAAGGACTTCAAGAGACTTTTGTGTTCTTGTAACCAAATAGAATTCTTTTGTCCTTACTAAAGATTGCCTGTGTACTGAGAGAGTACTTCTGTTCCAGATTTATTTCTCTTGTTACAGAGAAAGGCTGTAGATAAACTTGCTAGGGCTGTCTCAACTACAGCAAAAAAGGGTGACTTTAGCAAGCTACTTTTCATTTTGATGGTTATTTCAAGACTTACTTTTTTGAAACTAAACTATCTAGGCAAAGAAGGATGATACATTGTACAATGCTTATGCTGTTGTGCAGCATATCAGACCAAAAAATAAAGGGTAACTAGAGGCATTATGGTATCTTTTTGCCAGCTAAAATAAACCAGTTGTGTATCTCATTCTCATGTCTCCCATTTGGATATTTTCTCCTCTGAATCTCAGTTCTACTTTCCTTAAGGGTTATCTGAGTGTAAACATTTTATGTATTCTGTCTGTTTGTCCTTGATTTCCAAACCAACATTTGGAAACACATGAAGTGTTGGTGTCTACTTGTTTGACAAAATCTGATTTATGGTAATTGCCACAGATTTGAGGGGTTTATGTTGTTTCCCAGTATTTGTGCTAGAGGAGTTTGGTACAACATGTTTCAAATAAGTGTGTATGTGTATATATGCACGTATATATATTTTCATAATTTAATTTAACTCCTCCTAACATGAAAACTGAGCTACTAGAGGCTAAAATGACGGGTGCGGTAGTGCTAATTTTTTTAATTGGTCAATGCATCTTTTTTTCATTTCATGGATTATTGTAATTTGTGCAATGACTAATTTTCTTGCTGCTTTATGCAAAGTATATGATGCCTAACAACTACATTATTATATTCTTCAGTAGTAGAAATTTTATTGAATGGAAATACCACTTCAGTTTGGAAAGACTTGGATAGAACTAAAATTGGTTTTAGCAGTTTCTGAGGTGTAACTTCAGTAATATATTGAGAACATCATTCAGACAGACTAGATTCAAATGTAATACCACAGGAAGACACAGCTTAGTGAAAATAAGTTCCTCTGTGCATCACTGATTCCTATTGCATCACTTGAGTAATTTTTTAAATGTTGGGGTGAAGAGGAGTTCTGAGAGCTTTGTCAGTCTAAAAATCACTGTACATACAGTTAAATTCTCTGCTCATCCCAAACTGTGAATTCTTCCAAGTCATTCTGCCTTTAGTCTCACCATTCTCAGTTTGTGTCTGTCTGCTTCAATTTAATACCAGATGGTCCCTGATGACTGGGGTTTTGTTTGGTTTTCAGGTGTATTTTTGTGTGGTTCATGAATTGAAAGTTGAGTAAGACTGCAGTAGCATGTTCAGGTTGCTGGCAACAATACTATAATCTACCTAGTTTGTTCTTAATGGCTTTGAGATGTAGGTCTGACGAAGACATGAATTAAGTTGCTTACTTATGTTTGTTAGTGCTTGTTCGTAAGCTGTTTAATGAATGGTAAAGTAGTCACTGTCTCTTTCCTGTGATTTGGCTTGCTAGTGGTCAGTACAAGACAAATTGCATCAATAGGTGCATCGCAGACTGGTGATGGACACCACAAGTACAGGAATTATTCTGTTCTTCTGTAACTTCTGTCAATCAAAAAGTACAGTGGCTGTTTATAACAAGCTATCACCTGTTTCACAGGCATTTAGGTGCTGTAGCTCCCAACAAGATGAAATAAAACCAAAGCTTAATGGTAGCAGTGTCTCTTCAGCATATGTATGAAGATAAGTAGTTTTGCATTGCTGCTTGTAAAAAGAAATCATAATTGTTTATATAGAATTGCTTTACAAGATTGTTATCATTCCCAGACAACTGTTCATCATATATCTGTGTTGGAATACTGTCAACAAGTGTTCCTAGGTTTTGTCAGGTGGAAGGTTTGTCAGCCTGTGCTTCACATATTACTTAATTTTTCTGACCTGTATCAGTGTAAGAATTTAAAGGGATACAGTGTGTCTTTTACAACAGGCTTGCTTTGGTGGTGAAAATAGGATACTTAGTAGCTTTCAGTTTAGAAACAAACTAATATGACTTAAAGTTTAATGCATGTCTGTTTACAGTTGGTATAATTTCCTGAAAGTGCAGCTAGAAACTAATCTTAATGTGGGGTTTTTTGTTGCTGTCAGTAGATGGTATTGATATATTTAATTTTCAATACTTGCTTCTTTAAGATTGTGATACTGTAGTTTCATTAGGTAACTATAATACTTTATTGTTGAATCTTTGTTTCCGTATCCCCCTGCATAAAAGGGAGGCAGAGGCAGAATCCCCAAACCCTGGTGTTTGAGGTCACCCAGCAAGCTAGTGCCAAGCCAAGCATTTCACCCAAGTAGCAGCATGTAGTTTCCAAGGCTCTGCTGGCATTGATAGGAAGCTCTGCTGGCATTGATAGGAGGCTTATCCCTACTTAATTTTAAATATATTTCAACGAATATTTTTGTTATTCTCTTTTGCCTGCCTCGTGAAGTAAAACAGAAAACATCTTCAGGATGGAAAATGCAGCATAGTAACTGCTCTTCTAAAGTAAATAAAAGTAATGTGTAACTCAGCTGAAGGTACTTAGATAATGATAAATCTGTCTGAGGAAGTAAATATATGAAGGAATGAGAATCTTAGCTGGGAAGATGGTTCACCTAAATATATAAGTACTAGAGAATAATTTTGTCACTTCTTAATCATGAGTGTGATGGTGATTATCTAGAGCATTTTAGGTACATAATACAAGTCCAGGTCTAGAGGAGCAGTGTAGTTTTTGCTTGTGCTGAAGAATGGTCATCTCAGCCTTTGTTCTGGAGCAGGACAGGCTCTGAATGGGAGGAGGAGCCAGAGGCAAGTGACAGAGGTTACTTCACCATAATAATTTTCCTGCTTACTTCCTTGTATAAATCTCTGGAAAAAGGTTGCTGTCCATTAATTCAGAAAATCTTTAGACATTTATTAAAATGTTGTTTGGTTTTGTTTTTTTAAAACTTTTTATATTCTACAACAGAAATACATCTTTTTGCTGTGGTTTTGAACTCATATCTGAGGTGTGTTCTTTGCTTAGTAGGTGTACTGTCCTTAATGATAATCTTTTCTAAAGGTCATAATTAGTAAGTGCACTTAATTTTATAGTATATGCTTATGTAAATTAACTTCCTGTCTGCTTTCAATTAATTCTTCCTTTGAAAAGTCAATCATACTTCGATTGTAATATCAGACTGTATAATTGGAATGTTGCTTAGTTTTGGCACTAACATACTGAGATATGAAAGAATGGAAAGTCTTAATTACTGAATTGTTTATAATAGCTCTTTCCTTGGGGGCGAAAAACTGAGATCTTCACCTGAAACTGAAAATTCTAATGTGTGATAGTTGACCAAGCTTTCTGAAAGCTCCTAGATCTTTTAAAAAGTAGATTGTCTTTTCATACTGTATTCTGAACAGCACACCGATTGCAGGAATGATTTCTTTTGTGTATTTTGGCTTTCTTGAACCCTAGGGCATGTGGGGTTCTGAGGAAGATTTCATACGATCTAACTGCCACCAGTTCCCAAAAAAACACTTCACAAATCCTTATGTTACCAGTTCCCAAGCAAACCTGTCCAGCTAAATGAAAATGGTAGTGCATATATTGCTACTCTCTTGGAACAGTGGTTACTTGGGGGGCTTTCAGGGTATTACTTCATAGGAATGTGATTTCTTCAGTGTCAGCAAGGTGCTATGTCAACACTGGTTACTTAAGGCACATGTCATTAAAAGATGTGGAGTGTTTGGTGGGAAACTCCAAAGCAGACAATGTAATTGCAAAGGCTGAAGGAGCTGATGAACAAAAAAGGTATTGAGGCAGGAGAAACCCTGTGTTTCCATCTTCACTTTGTTGATTATACTTTCACATAAAAATGCATCTGGAATTTTTATAAATATCTGGTTGTGCATCTGGAATTCAGGTTTGAATAGAGATTTGGGGGTCAGAAGTCAACTGGAAGTAAAAATGGAGTTAGGGAGTTTGATAAACTGCAGCTCTGGTTGTGGTTTAGAAAGGTAATGTTAGGGTGCTTAATTCGGCTCAAGGAGCCCCCAGAAGTCTTGATGTCATTCTCTGAGCCATGCCACCATAGTTGTCTGTGTGACTGCATGAAGAACCAGAGCTGATCCCAGTGTAGCTGAAGATAACACATCTTGCAGGACTTTTCCCCCTGGGTTTTTAATTATTTGGATTTCCCATCCATTTGCCACTACAGAATTATCTGAACTGTCATAGAAGAAGGTGATGCAAAGGTGAGAATAAGCTGAAAAACAGCATTAAACTGGAATGGCTGCTGAACACATTAATTTGAAATTATATCATCTGTCTGCCAGAGTGCACCACGAAATGCACCATCTGTGCTTTCTTTACTAGAAGACTTTCCTTAAAACTTAGACTGAATAGACCTTTCAGCCTTTTGTTTGGTTTGTTCTGGTCTGTGAAGTTAGTGATCCTATAGAAGGATCTGACTTTTATCCAGGCAGTATCTGGGAATATCTTTTCTTTGGGCATGTTTCTGAAGTATACTGAAGATGTTTAAAAGCCTCTGAGAGCTTTCTCGTGCTAGTTCCTGCTAATATGTTATACCATCTGTCCCCCTGTCCAAACAGTGGTATTTTAGCAGTGAAGCTATGTTTTTGGATTGCTGTAATAACTTAATAAAAGTATAAAACAGATTTTTTCACCTGGTATGCACCTTTAACTTAGTGTTGTCCCTTAGCATGGTGGTTAAGAGTCTATGCTTGCAGAGAGGAATTTGTCAGAGTACAGGCCAAATGACTTGGAAGCTGAAATTTTCTTTTCTTGAAAGGATATTTGGGTTGCATTTCCTTACGGAAAAAACGTATAAGAAATACTATAATTTCCATGGTAATCGGTAGCAGGGGATTGTTTTTGGCTCCCTTGCATGTTTAGCTATGGAAGAAACACATCAATTACTGGAGCAGGTGAGCCAGCTTACAGTAGCTTATCTTTCTGATGGTTGTGTTTTGCAGAATTTAGAGAGATCATGATTTTAAGATGAAGGGTGCTCTAGAACCAAGTTTGAGACTATAAGAACAGGTTTTCTGATAGCTGGAATGGATTGAATAGCCAGTGCAAGTGAAGCTGGATTGTTAGTTTCCAGTAGAGTGCCAGTCTCTGACATAGCGTGATAATATCTTGTTCAAAAAGACTGTTAAATACCCTTAAATGTTAAATGGATGGAAGTTTAAGGTTTTCATTTCTTCAGTATTTCCAATACAATAGAGTTCCAATTGGTCAGTGGCCATAGTATAACCGCTTATTTTTATTTTTGTTCTTTATTGTTAGTTTCTAGGTTGAACTGTTTCATACAGGAAAGCAGTAGATCTGAGGGAAGGGAATATGATAGATGTGGCAAGTGATAGTGGTATATAGCACCCTTAAGCAGCAAGACAGCTGCTGCTGGATTGTGCCTAACTCTAAAAGTCTGTGAAAGGCTGCACTATGGTGCAGACAGCAAACAGCCTGGCTGCTTCCCCAGCTGCTTGTGAGCTGCAGTCATGGCTTAATGGGCACAAAAGCCTCTACCTACCACCTGTCATGCAGGGGAGTTGACAGAGGGTGGTATGTGACTTCAGAAGTCTTAAGGCAGAAAGGTTTTCTAGATGACCAGTATGACAGATGTTTCTGCATACTTATAACTCAATTATTATTATCATTGCAGTTAGATCTTTTGCATTAAAAAAATACTGATTTATGTCTATGGATATTTCTTGGATGTACTGTTTTTGCTTGGAATATCTCTAGGGTAACATTGTGTACATCATGGAAGACAACACAGTGCTGAAATGAATAGATAAGGAAGACACAACCTCTGTAAAGCACTTCCTGCCTTCATCTTTCAGAAGTTCTTATATTAATTTTTAACTGTAGGGTACAGTAGCCAGTATACACTTCTATAATTCTCATGATTTGTTGTCTTTATGACCACAGTGGAAACAGTACTATGCTGTGTTGAGTAAATGAACCTTTTGTGCCCTTTAAAATGAGCACTTGCTTGGTAAGTCTGAGGCAGATCGCCTGTCCTTGATGTGACCTCGTCATGGTTTTGGATGACTTTCAGAAGTTCAGATGGTAAACACCTTTGATGTTTCGGGTGGGGGAGATCCCATTACAGCTGTATCACTAACTAGTTTGGTGTGGTATATCACTCAGAAATTACTGTTTTCTTTTTCAAAACTGAGTATTTTAAAATTTGTTTTAGTTCTGCTTGATTATAATTCCATAATCTAAAGTGTAGCTATGCTCCAAATAATTTTCTGGTTTACTGCCCATTTTTTCAGAAACAATGCATTAGTGGTCTACTCTATTCATTCCACACTTCTCCGTCCCTCAGTTTTGTTAATTATTTTTAAATAATTCTGTGTGATAAATACATCTGTGACAAGAGTGGAAAAGCATCTTTGTTTTTAGAAGACAAAGCATATGTAATTATTTCAAAGATCATAGAATTATAGAATGGCTAGGGTTGGAATGTACCTTAAAGAGCATCTAGATCCAACCCTCTTGCCATGGGAAGGGACAACTAAGACTAGGTCAGTGTGCTTAAGGCCTTATCAAACCTGGTGTTGAATACTTCCAGGGAAGGGGGCCCTCAGCAAATCACTTCTTGACAGAAGAACTTAAGTTTAACTTTACTACTTAAGCCCAATGGGAATACCTTAATACAAAGGTTGGGGGTTTTAAATTGTATTAAAAACAAATGTATAAACCAGAATTTCTTCCACTCCATTACGTAACCAGCATCTGTGCTGTAAAATCTAGAGATGTTAACAAATAAGTATTGTTTGCACATAGCCAAAAAAAATCAAATAGTATCCTTACTGCCAACTGAGCAAGAACTTCCTACTGAGAGGCAAGTCTACTCCAAAATATGACAAACGTGCTCACAGAACCGTAGATTCTTAGTTAGCTGTGGAGTGCAAATTCAGCACTGTATAATCTTTTCTGTGACAAATCTGATGAGTAGATTTTCACAACATAGTGCATGCAAAAAAAAAAAAACCAAAAAAAACCCCACCAAACCAAAATAAGGTTGTAACTGCTGGTTGTCATTCAGGAACTGTTTGTGGTATCCCGGCTCAGATAACATAGATAGATATAGGTACATCCAGACAAAAAATGCAAGCACTCCTTTCTGCTCTGTCAGCAGTAAGGGACAGAACTGTTCTGTATGGATCCCCCAGGCAGCGATGCAGTAAGGAACTTTGCCTCCCAAGCACACTCAGCTCACAGGCACCTTCTGCAGGTAAGCCCTGCCACAGAAGAGACAAATGCTGGCTCTATGCAAAAGGTCCAGATCCAGCAGTTACTAAATGTATCCCAGCTCTTAGTAGACACTGGTTTTCTTGTTTTCAAAGGAGCAGGCTGCTTTTTTGAAAGGTATGGAGTAAGAATCAGTCAGTCAGTGTAACCTGTCTCGGGTATTCCCAGACCATGGCTCCAGTCCTCCATCTGAGAAACACCCAAGGAGCATGCATAAATTTATTAGGATCTGAACTAATATGCAGTCACAGCACCAGCTGGTGGCTCAAAACACTGCTGTGTAATTTGAGCTTCTGTATCACAGTTCTCAATATCTGTGGCAGAAAAAACCCCCACACCCAGAATACCTTGAGTTCCTTTAACATTCAAAAGACATTAAATATAAGAAACCAACTGAGCAAGAATTTAAACTCTCGCACTTATATTAGAAGTTTAGGAAACAGAAGAGTGTCTTTCATAACAGACATTCTAGATACTGTTTTGAGAGCCAGAAGATACTCCACAGAACACTGTATCTTATCCTTATGGATTGTGCTCACAAATGATGGGAGACTGGGAAATGCAAAGAGTGAGGATGAATAATAAATGTTTTTATCTGCCCTTATAATTTCTGGAAGCCATAAGCCTTTAGCAGTAGTTTTCCTTAAAATGAAACAATCAATGGATAGTCTAGGAAGAAACTCTTAGTTGCAGTTCGCAACATTGTTAAATACAGTAACCTGATCATTTAGTTTAGTCTTATTTTACTAAAGTTTTGGTTTGGCTCCAGCTGATAAGACAGTTCCAGTTTTCGCCCTCAACCAGTCTGGATCTTAAAAAAATTCTGGGCACAGAATTTTTCAAGATTCCTACGCTTGTACAGCTTCCCTTTCAGAGGTAGTAAGTACACTGTCAACTTTGCTACCAAAGTGCTCAAAACACAGGTTCCAGAGACCCAAGGATCTTATTCTGGACAACCATCTGCAGGGCTCTTGGCCTCTCCTCAGGGCTGCTCTCAATCCTTGCTCTTCCCTACCTGTATTTGTGCATGGGATTGCCTCAGGCCAGGTGCTGAACCATGCACTTGGCTTTGGTGAACTTCATGAAGTTTGCACAAGCCCACTTCTCAAGCCTGTCAGGGTCCCTCTGGATAGTGTCCCTTCCCTCCAGAGTGTTGACTTCACTACACAGTTTGGTGTCATCAGCAAACTTGCCAAGGATGCACTTGATTCCACTGCCCATATCAATGACTAAGATGTTGAATTGTATCAGTCCAAGTACTGACCCTTTATGAACACAACTTGTTCCCTGTTTCCATTTGGACATTGAGCCATTGATCACAGCTCTTTGGTTGCAACCATCCGTGCAGTTCCTTATCCAGAGAGTGGTCCATCCAACAAATCTGTATTGTTCCAGTTTAGAGACCAGAATGTCATGTGGGACAGTGCCAAATGCTTTGCATAGGTCCAGGTAGATGATGTGTGTTGCTCTGCCTTTGTTCACTGAGGCTGTGACCCCATCATAGAATCACTGAATGTTTTAGGTTGGAAGAGACTTCCAAGATCATCCAGTCCGACCTTTGACCCACACCATGAGCTAACTACTAAACCATGTCCTTAGGGACCAGGTCCAAACACCTTTTAAATGCCTCCAGGAATGATGACTCCACCACTGCCCCAGGCAGGCCATTCCAGTGCCTGACAACCCTCTCAGGGAAAAAATGTTTCCTAACATCCAGCTTAAGCCTTCCCAGGCACAGCTTCCATCCATTCCCTCTGGTTCTATCACAGTCCACTAAGGAGCAGAGGCTGTTCTGCTTCAACCTCCCATCTCTCTCAGCTGCTTCTCACAGGACTAATGCTCCAGGGCCTTCATGAGCTTTGTTGCCCTTCTCTGGACAGGCTGCAGCACTTCTGTGTCCCTCTTGCAGTGAGGTGCCCAGAACTGAACACAGTATTCAAGGTACAGCCTCACCAGAACTGAGTACAGAGAGATGGTCACCTCACTGTTCCTGCTGGCCACACTGTTCCTAACACAAGCCAGGATGCCATTAGCCTTCTTGGCCACCTGCACACACTGCTGACTCTATTGAGTCGAGTGTCAACCAATACTCCCTGGTCCCTTTCCATCTTACAGCTCTCTAACCACACTTCCCAAGGTCTGTAGCTCACCATGGCCTTGTTAAACCTCATACAATTAACCTTGGCTCATTGGTCTTACCTGTCTAGGTCCCACTGTAAGGCTTCCCTACCCTCCAGCAGATCAACACACCCACCTAGCTTGGTATCATCTGCAAATTTCCTGAGGGTACACTCAATCCCCTCATCCCAAATCATTAATGAAGATATTAAAGAGAACAGGCCCCAGCACTGAACCCTGGGGACACCACTCGTGACCGGTCACCATCCAGATTTAGTTCCAGTCACTCCTGCTCTTTCAGCGTGACCATCCCGTCAGTTTTTCATCTAATGCAGAGTATATTTATCCAAGCCAAGTGCCGTAAGTTTCTGAAGAAGAATGCTGTGAGAGACAGTGCCAAAAGCTTTAGTCCAGATAGACAATGCCCACAGCTCTTCCCTCATCCACTAGGCGAGTCATCTTGTTGTAGAAGGAGATGAGGATAGTCAGACAGGAGCTGCCTTTGTAAACCCATGCTGACTGGGCCTGATCACCTGGTTGTCTTGCATGTACCGTGTGATGGTACTCAAGATGACCTCTCCATAACCTTCCCTGGCACCACGGACAGACTGACAGGTCTGTAGGTCCCCATCTTGGTCTTTGAGGTCAGGGAGCTGTACTCTCAGGGATCAATTAGCATTGACAAAGACTGAGGCAAAACAAGCACTCAGCAGTTCAGCCTTTTCTTTTTCCTTGGTCACAAGTTTTCCTTCCACACCAAGCAGAGGGGGGAGGTTCTCCCTAGCTCTTGTTTTACTATTTATGTATTTATAGAAACTATTTCTTTTATCTTTAATGATACTGGCTAGATTAAATTCAAGCTGAGCTTTGGCCTAATTTTCTTTCTCTCTATCTTTGCAGTAACTTTGTAATCTTCCTGAGTTTCCTGCCCTTCCTTCCATAGCTGATAGATTTTCCTTTTTTTTTTTTCTGAGTTCTGCCCAAAGCTCCTTGTTCAGCTAAGCTGGTCTTGTACTACGCCAGCTCATTTTAAAATGCACAGGTACAGTTTGTTCCTGTGCCTTAAGGATTTCCCTTTTGAGGATTTTCATGCCCTTCCGGACTCCTTTGTCCAGGAAGGCCAGAAGTCCACCAAAGAATGCCCTTAGTGAAGCCTTGTTGGCCATGACCAGTCACCCCTTTGTTGTCTGCATGCCTTAGCAGAGCCTTCAGGAGGATCTGCTCCATGATCTTGCCAGGCACAGGGGTGAGACTGACTGGCTTGTAGCTCCCTGTGTCTTATTTTTTCCCCTTTATGTTTATGTTTCCCCTTTATGGTTATGTTTCCCCTTTTCCAGTCAGCAGACTGCCATGACTTTTCAGATATGATGGACACTGTCTCTGCAACTGCATCTGAGAGTTCTTTTAGGAGCTGTGCGTGAATCCCATCAGGTCCTGTGGACCTGTTCACTTTCAGGTCCTTTAGGTGATCTTGAACCTGCTCTTCATCTACAGTGGGGGGATCTTCCTTTTTGTATTCACTGCCTTTGGCTTTCATAAGGTGGAGGGTGTGCCCAATGTCCTTGCTGGTGAAGACTGAGGCAGAGAAGGCATTGAGTACCTCAGCTTTCTCTATGTCTTGGATGGCCAGCTTTCCAGTTTCCTTCTGGAGCTGGCCCACATTCTCCCTAGTCTTCCTCTTATCATTGATGTACCTATAGAAAATTATTGCCCTGAACCTCCCTTGCCAGATCCAGTTCTCTCTGTGATTTTGCTTTCCTAACATTATCTCTTGCTTCTCTGACTACTTCTCTGTACTTCTGCCAGGGTATCTGTCCTTGCTTCCATCCTCTATAGACTTTGTTTTTACCCTAAGCGTCCAAAAGTTCCTTGCTTATCCATGCAGGCTTCCTGGCATGTCCCATTGTACCCTACCAAGCAGGACGGCTTTGAGGAGACCAAAGTCTGCTGTTTTAAAATCAAGTGCTGACAAGGCACTTGGTTCAAGTCGAAAGCCAACAGTTGAAGCTGAAATCAAGGAAGAGTATATAGCGTTTGAAGCTTTTTGCATACAGGCTCATTAATATAAAATTAACCTTTCCCACCTGTTCCCAGGACAAAATAATCTGAATCCCTCTGTGAGCTCCTGACAAAGGATTTTCTTTTTAAATAAAGCATGGCTACCATAAATCAGTGGTAGAATTTTTCAATAAAATTCACCTTTTCTACTTTGTCATCAGAAGTATTAACTGATGAAGCCAAACTTTGCACTTTGAGAATTCCAAAATGTTTTTACTGCTTGTTGTCAAATAACACTGTATAAAGGAAATTCTGAGGAAAAGTAATCACAGGTCCAAATGTGTTTGTAAATTAGTTTTGATACATTTGATAAAAGAGTGTCATTCAAGCAGGGTAATGTCCCTTAGGGGTTATGTGTTATAAGGTGGAGATAAATGAGGCTGGAAAGCAGAGAGACTGTGGAGGAATAGGAGTTAGTGTTGGGTTTGGTTCTGAGGAGAGATGGCCTTGCCTGGGGGAGTGAGAGTGGCACCTGTCTGGGATTAGAGGATCTGGGGAGTCAGTTGTTTTAACCAAGGGCGGGGGAGTGAGTGAAGTGAGGCCTGTTAGTGGGGGAAGAAAGCATAAAATACAGGAGGGAGGGAGTCCTGAGGTCAAACAGTGGGTCAGGAATACACTTGGAAAGGGAAAGCATTGTGTGAGGACAGAGGGAAGGGCAAGATGTGAAGAGCTTTCAGAAACAGTGAAGCTGGCCTGATTTAATCCCACAGTGTTGCCTTGGATGCAGGACGTGATTAATACTGTCATCAGCCTTGACAGGTGGTGGATTGCCTTCTGATATTTTCAGAAAAAGAATTTCAAAATAAAGGGGATTCTAGGCAATTCCTTTCTTAATTGTCCTGGAGCATTGCTATAGTTATAACTAATGTATTCTAACATTTGACCGAAATTTATTTTTCAATCTTTTTTCTTATTCCTTTTCCTGTACATGATAAACAAATAATCACCTGCTGTTTTAAAACCGTGGTTTCCTTTTCCTGCCTCACTCCAGTGCAAGTACTGATTCTGATTCCTGTCTATGCATCTGCTGGGTGCTTTAAAAAGAGGTTCAGCTGGGTTGTGTAAATATGGCATATAAGATGCTTGAAGTAACCCTTCCACTTCACTCTGAGCAATGTCTTGGTTGAAGTAATATGCTCAAATTTCTCTGTCTCACTTTATTATACCTCTAATAGTTTCACAGGATATTTTGATTTTCTTAGCAGTAGAAAGGATTATAAGAAGTTTAGTAAGAGCTACAAGTTGGTGAAGACTTGAAGACGTGGTTGGTTTGATCTAGAAATAAAGGTGCTGAGGAGCCTACTGTCTTTTGTATCTTTTACTTAAATACCTTGATTTCAGTGTCTTTTGTGGTGCTCTCATTTGTTCCATACACGGTTGAGAACTTAAGTGTTTTGTTTCCCTCTCACAATCAAATTCAGTGAGTTGCTCTGCTTATCATAATAATCTAATATAGCTTAGTAGAATGTAATTAAAAATATTCAGACACTTATTTAGTAGTTCAGGTTGGTGATGTAAATCCTACGTAGTTTATTTAATCTTACGTTTAGACGCTGAGAATTAGAAGTACTAGTGTTTCCTATCTTTATTTATAGGGTACAGAAAGAGAGGCTGGTTGAAACTTCAGTGTGAAATGCACATTATTTTTGGGAAGATCGTTCCAATAAAATGAAGGGTGCTAAGGCAGTTGTTGCCATACTAAGGTACTTATGATATGTTTCCAAATCAGTGGAACCTTCTCAAATGAATTTCATTTGAGAACAACTCAGTCAAGGTAGGAGTTCTCAGAGTCCCTGTGCTCCCATCCCCTGCTCAGAAGGAGTCATCCTCTGGTTGTTCAGGGCCTTGCCTAGCTGAATTTTGAGGTCTCCAAGGATGGAGGTATCACAGCTCCTCTGTGCAGCCTGACCCAATGTTTAACTGCTCTCTTGGTGCAACTTTTTCTTACTTAGTTGCAAGCTCCTTTTCTGTAGCTTTTGATCATTACCTGTCATCCTCTTCTGCACTTTTGAGAGGATTCTGACTGTAGTCTCTGTAATGAGTTATTGGGTAGTTGAGAATGGCAGTTGGATGCCTGCCTTACCTGAAGACTGAGCAAACACAGCTATCTCAGCCTCTCCTCAAGCATCTTTTTCACTAGGTCCCACCCCTCACCCTCCTCCACCATTTTTAAATTTTTAATTTAAATCTTATTTGCTCCAATTTCTCTTTCTCTGTACTGGGGAGCCCCAGATTGGGCACATTATGCCAGGCATTGTCTGAATAGTCAACTTCTGCAACATGGTGGTTATTTTGTACCAGCTACAAGCTCTTCTATTCTAATTTCTTGATGTTCCTGGTAGCCAATTTTTTCAATTTTGAGGTGGTAGCCAATGTAGAAATGCTGCTATCTTGCTATTGCAGGAGGAGTTGGGAATTCTTCATCTGAAAGGAAAATGAGATACATGATCCCTAGTGATTGCAATGTAATGATTGATTGTGTTGCAGTTTTTGTTCAAGCACTCAGATTGCTCAGGAAATGCAGACTCTGAAGGCTGTAATTTTTACCTTGTTCTTAAATCTTAAGAAAGAAGATAGTGAACAAGTATACTTAGCTTGAGGAGACCAAAGTCTGCCCTGTTGAAATTGAATGTGGTCAGCTAACATTGCACTTTTCATGCTGCTCTAAGGATATTGAATTCTATAGCATTGTTGTCACTGCAGCCCAGTCTCCCACTGAGTTTTATATGACTCACCATCCCATCTCTGTTGGGGAGAACATGGTCCAGCAAAGCACCTTTTTTTGGGGTTGTTCCTCTCCCATTTGGAGAGGAAGTTGTCATCAGTGCACTCCAGGAACTTCCTGGAATGCTGGTGTTTTGCAGCGTTTTCCCTCCCACAGATTTTGGGGTGGTTACAGTCCCCCACGAGGACCATGGCTTGTGAGTGGGAAGCCTCTGCTATCTGTCTAAGGAGGACCTCCTCCATTTGGTCACCTTGGTTGGGTGTCCTGGAACAGAGCCACACTATTGAAATCTCTTGCCCTGACTTCCCTGTTATCCTGACCCATCAGCTCCTCCTCCATCCCCAGGCAGAGCTCGATGGACTCCAGCTGATGATTGATATAAAAGGTGGCACCCTCTCCTCTTTTTCCCTTCCTTTCTTTCCTAAACAGTTCCTTCTTAAACAGGTGAACCCCACTGGCCCCCAGCAGAACAGGTTCATCAAAATGAGCCTTCGGGTCTAGGTAGACAAAGCCCTATGGTTCCATTCCTTCAACCATTCACTGGCTTTTTGCAAGTCTGTTGTCCCTTTCCCGGCCTTTTCCTTTTACTGAGAGTGTTGATGAGAACACTGCCTGTGCTTCTGAGGTCTTCGCTGCTCTTTCCAGCGCTCTGTAATCTTTCCTGCAGGTTTTCAGGTTAATCCCATCTGCATTATTAGTGCCCTTGTGAAACAGTAGGATGTATGAGTTAATGCAGTCTTCCTGTTATGTCTTTAATTCAAGCCCCTGGTTAGATGCAGACCTCTAGTAAGTGGGTTGGGTCTGCAAATGGGCCCCTCAGTGCCCCTGAGAAGGGAGTCTCCCACCACTGTTTCCCATCAATGTTTCTTCCCCTGCTCTGCTATGATGAGCTGAATGAGCTGCCTTACTGGACTCTGGCAATTTGCTGCGTGTGGGTTGTTTTTCCCCTAAGGGGCACCTTAGATGTATGATTCAGAATTGCACATTAGTGAAAGTTGAAGATGAATTTGCATGTCCTCTTTTTCATTTCTTGTTATTAGCAGAATGCAGTTTGTACATTCATTATATGCCTCTGTTCCTTTGGACACAATACTTGCCTACCCCAAATGGACAGTCTTTAATCCAATTTGACAAGCTAAAAATCTGAGTAAACTTAGGTGTGTCCTGTAGAAACATGGCTTTTAACTTCCTTATATTGATGTGGTGATAAGCTTCTGATGGGTTTTTTTCTGTTTTTTTTTTTCTCTTCTATTCCAGTGTTCTATTTAGGTGAGTGTTTTAAGTTTTTGAGCCTTTTCTGTTCCTCCAAGAGTACTTGTTCATTGTTTTAAGAAAATCTCAAACTTGGAGTGCATTGCAAAGCTTTTGTCAAATTCTATCATCTACAGTTTTTTTTTTTGCACTTCTGTGAAACTTTGTTACCCATGTGAAATAAATCCATTCTGCAAATATGTAAAGTAACATTTGTTGCAGTCTTTATTTGCTGTATTACATTGTTGAGCTTGTTTGCTTAAAAGCATAAGTAAGTAGTTCCTATAATGTCATGTGATGGCTGGCCTTTTTTCTTGATTTTGTGCCTTTTTAGGAAAGTAAAGTTAAAATCATTAATTTATGGTCTGTCTGTGCTTTCAGGTCCTACATTGCCTCGACAGAATTCACAACTTCCCTCTCAAGTACAAAATGGTCCATCACAAGAAGAATTGGAAATCCAAAGAAGGTACGATATTGTAAGTGAACAGCTGAACAGCTGTTCCATTAAAGAGTGTAGTAACTCCTCACTAATGATGAGAAATTAAATGTCAAGACAATTTCTTGCATTAGGGTAGTATCTGTGTGCTTGCAATTTTTAGTAGTGCAGCTTTCTAGTGTAAAGACTGATTGTAGCTGGATCCCTTGTTCCTGATCCCCACCCATTCAATTGTGTAATTGCTCTTTGCCTGTCACAAAAGATTTGAAGATCAGATGGGAAGCCTTGAAAGATTTTGCTGCCATCATTTTCAGCTGGACTAATTAATTTTCTAGTAAATGTTTCATATTCAGTTTTTGACACTTGCTTACAAAGAAGAAAGCAGCAAGGAAGGAAGTTTTGATCTTTAGAAGTAGAGAATTAAATCATCACAAAGAGTGGCAGTTTTTCCTTCTGAATGTGGATGATCTAGATCACATTATTATATTGGAAAGCTTGTTCACCTTTGTCCTATATTAGTTCTTTAGCAAAGAAACCTTCATTCTCTAATTTTAGCAATTTCTGATTTCCATACACTTATGGAACCTTCAGTAATTTAACTTCCAGCTATAGCAATATTGGTTATATCTGTGCTGCCCTTGGGAACACTCCCTGTTCCCTAACCACTCGACACTTGTCCAAGCTTCAGTGTGAAGCTACTGTATGCTGTCCCATGCCCTGTAAGATCCATAGCTTTTTTAACCTGTAGGGTTTTTTCAGTTCCTTTTAATAACCTCTATGTATTGATCATGTGTCCAAGTTCTGGGGACAAACTTTATAGTTATCATATTCCTGCTTTTGTTGCATGGCATGGCAACATGGATTAGTGCTTTATGTGGAGTGTTTGGGATATGGATATATGAAATGGCAAAGTCTTCAGGATAGTGCTGTCAGACTGGGTAAGTGAAAGAAGTAAGACCTTGAACTGTCTCAAGCAAACTGCCTGTGGTGCAATCCTGTATTATTTTACCATGAAAATACACCCAGGAGATTAGCTGTTCCCTTCCAGGAAGGAAGCTGAAAATGATTTATGTCACATGCAGTACAGATTCAGGGAACCAGATCCTTGAGTAAATAGGAAGTGGTTCAGATTGATGGAGTAAATGAACTTAATAGCCTTCAGTGGTAACTGGAAAAACATTTTAACATGCAGGGTTTAATTGGCACTGAAGTTTTTTCTATTGTGATATTTTGCATTTAGTTTGTTTATGCGGAGGTGAACAGAACCAGGTTGCTAATTTGGGAATAATATCTGTTATAGATTTGACTAGCTGTATGTGTTGAAGAAAGTTTTGACATCAAAATTGGTCATATTTTTCCATCTATTTTCTCCAGTATATCCTTCAATCTGATCAGGGCTTGCTTTACCTAAAGGTCCCCTTGTTTAAAAACAAATAGCAAGAGGCTCACTACCAATCTGTCTGTTTGATATGTGTATGTGTACAAGTCTGCTGTCATCAATAAAGCCTTTTTTGTCACTTACTTTGACTGACTTAAAAAAAGGTTTTATCATTGACTCTTTTCTGAAGTAATGGCTTTTAATATTTTTATTCCCTATCTGTCCCTGTAGAAGGCTGCAATAACTGAAATTTATAGTGCTGAAATGTTCCTCAGGGAATCATTGTAGATATGTGTATCTTCAGTAAAAAGCTCCACCCCATACTAAGGACTTTGCAAATATCTTGATTTTTTTGTGTGTATAAGGGACATATTACCAGATGGCATTCTTATAGTTTCACTTTCTGATTTGATTCATGTACTCTACTTGTTTTCATCTAATCTAATCTAATCTAATCTAATCTAATCTAATCTAATCTAATCTAATCTAATGTCTTCTTTGAAATCTGGTCCTGGTTTTGATTTTTTTCTCCCTAATAAAGGACGGAGAACAGGATTGAGTGTTTACTTATGCTGCTAGCCAGATTGTCTGTGGAAAGACTGTTACTATTGTGTCATTAAGTCTAGGAAGAACATGTAATTTTGTTAAAACATTTCATAAATGCTTCTCCAGTTTCTTTACTAGTGTAACTATACGGTTATTATACAGCTTAATGAACTCTAAGTTAGAACTTCTGTGGTAATTGTCTTTCAGCTTTCAGATTGTAGTAGCAATAGTCTTACTACTGTAATGTAGAGAGTAGTAAATAGCTGGGTAGAAAATGTATTACTTTTAACATATCTGCAAGTGTCTCAGCCAAGTTTAAAGGCAGTGGGCAAAACTGAATTCTATGGGGAGCAGTAAAACTACAGGGAATGCAGAAGGTAATGTTGCTGTGTAGGAAGGAACATGGGGTTTGTGATGTATTAGTAGAAAGGCAGGCTTTGCTACTGTTGCTCATGAAATGCATGTTTGTGAGATATGTGGTATTTGGTTAAGGTTTGACATGGTAAGAGCTTCTCTTAGGTGCTGGTCTCATATCCCTCCTCTTAAGTGTAATTGGATTCTGTAGTGACCAACTCCCATATTGAAGAATTTCAGAATATTTTCTGAAATTATCCTTAAGTCTTGAGAAAAAAGTCTGCTTACATAAAGTTGAAAAGGGGAACGCTGTGGAGGTCATCTGGCCCAACCCTGTGCTCAAAGAAGGAATAATTGCAAAGTTAAACTATGTGGTTTGTAGTTTCAGGGTTTTCCGAGGCACAAAGATAAACGTTTCCTCAGAAATGTTTTGCCAAAGGAATGAATGGTGAAGAATAGCATCTTGGAGTGCTCTTCAACTGATCTGACACTTTTCTTCACAAACTAATGTTCAAGAATCTTGGTGAAATTGGGAACTGAAGAATCAAATTAGATGATTGTCAGCAAAAGTGTATTATTTTGGTTCAAATATTTTTCTCTGTTTTAGAAAGGATTTAGATACTTTGCATTTTGAGTTTAAGTGCTGAAGTAGTAATGTTACTTTGTTTATTTTGCTGCAGGCCTTGAATGTTTGCATTGTTTATTGTGCAGTGATGACGATCTTTGAAGGCACTAGGACCAGATGTGTGATCTAAAACACTGAGGTTTTTGTTATGAGGCCAAGATTACACATAAAGTGGTCAATTAAATAAGTTTGTCTGGTGAATTGATAACTATTTTCTGTTAAGAAAATATGACACTTTAAGATAATCATAATTTTCAAAAAAATTGCACTCATTTAAGTACAGTAGTAACAACCTTCAAAACACTCCAGCTTCCATTTTCAATCCTCAAAAGGGATTTTTTTATATGTTATATTATTTTTCCCTTTGTCACTGTTTTATAATGAGCTAGCTTCAACTGACATACGTATTTGTTAATACCTTCAGAGTTACTTAATGTCAAATACCATTTTAAAATACAAGATTAGGTCATGACGTGCCTGTGTATGCTACTCATACATATAAATTTACCTTCTCTTCCAGCCATGATAAATACATTGTTAGGAATATGAGTCACTGAGTTGGTATCTAATATGACACTTAGGAATTTAATGAGTTACTGTTTATAAATAACTTCAAAGTCATCACTGCTTTATTACTAAAGACACCAAGAACACCAGAAATACAAAAGGTGCCTATACTGTGAGGAGTAATGAAGGTGTACAAGCCACCTGTTATCCTTCAGGGACGTAATGGAGCAAAACGTGACCAACATCTGTTGTAAGTACTCAGAATTGTTAGAAGTTCACATAAATGCAGCAGAATATGAGGGAGTTTTGTCATTGTTAAATATTTAATGTTTGCTTACAGTTTTAGTTGATATCATGGAGTGGGATGATGCTGTTGAGGAAAACCTGGTGTGCTAGCAAGCAGTACTGTTATGGTGAGGCTTTCATAACTCCTTTTGGGATGCATTAGTTTTAGATAGTGCAAGCTCAGAGGCTAAAAAGGGTCGAAATCCTTATTTACTGATAGATTTCAAGGAATGCTTTTAATTTTACCATGCAAGGGTATTTTTTCTGAGGTTTTGTTAATCTTTAACTATTGTAAAAGAATTTGTATGCTTCCCCAGTAAACTAGAAATTACTACATATATAATTTCTGAGCTGTTTTGAAAACTTGTGGAAATACTGAAAGAAAAGAAAAAACTGCATCACACAATGTATAGCAAAGTAGCTATAATAACTTAAAGGAAGGAAAGTTCGTCCATCACTTTCTGTCCCTGTTAGCCTGGTTTCTGTGGATTTTCCATAACCTGTGACCATTCCTTAGTTAGTAGCCAGGTGTATGGTTTACAGTTTCCCTTTGCATTTGAAATAGTGCCATTTGTTCAGCAGTTTATTTTCATGAAGTAGAATGCCTTTAAACACATATGAACTTATTTTATTATATTAGAACTTATCAAACAGTTCTAATCTGAGATAGGCATGTGAATATAATATACCAGTTATTTTTTTGGGCTCGGATATGTATGAGTGGTCAGTAGAATACTGTCATAGGATTGTATCGTGTTCTTTCTGTGTTAAAAAATCTGCGTGAAGTTTGTGTCCTAGAGGCATGATTTAAATGGAATCAAAGGTTTATTTTAATGCCTTACATAAGGTTTACCAGAAGATTGGAGTTACATCAGTGTAAACTTTCTCAAGTTGAGCATGCAGAGGTAGTTTCATGGGACAGCCCGCAGCTATTTAAATCTTTCCAGCCTCTATATTGTATATTAGGACAGGAGACAAAATGAGACAGAAATAAAAAGACACATCAGTGTTGTTTATCTCATCCTGGAGACTTATTTTGCCCACAGAGCTTCTGGAAAACAAGGTTTTGGTATAATAATAATGATTTTTTTTTCCTCTGTGCCTCTCATTTTCTTATTATTCACAGTTTATTCCTATTCATAGTGAAGTTTTTCTTAGTTCTGTCAAGTCTAGCTTTCATAGACTTAATAGCTAGTTTTATGGAGAGGTGTGTGCCATCTGGTTACAGTACTGAATAGCTGTAGATGTTGGGTAACACTGACATCGTTAGCAGACTGAGAAAAGCACTTTTCCAATAAGAAGTTTTTTGACTAGGGAAGTAATCTTGCCCCTGTACTAAGCACTAATGAGGCCCTACCTCGAGTACTGTGTTCAGTTTTTGACAACTCAATACAAAAAGGACATTGAGGTGTTGGAGCAAGTCCAAAGAAGGGCAACAAAGCTGGTGAAGGGTTTGGAAAACATGCCTTATGAGGAGTGACTGAAGGTGTTGGGGCTGTTTAGTCTGGGGAAAAGGAGGCTGAGGGAAGACCTTATCACGCTTTACAAATACCTGAAAGGAGGTTGTAGGGAGAGTGGGGATGGTCTCTTCTCACTGTAACAGATGACAGGACAAGGGGAAATGGCTTCAAGTTGTGTCAGGGGACATTTAGGTTTAATATCAGGAGAAACTTCTTTACAGAAAGGGTTGTTAAGTGCTGGAACAGGCTCCCCAGGGAGGTGGTTGAGTCTCCATCCCTGAATGTGTTTAAAAATTGCCTGGATATGGTGCCTGGAGACATGGTTTAGTGGTGGGTCATTGGGAATAGGGCAGCAGGGTTAGAACAAGGCTGGACTCGATGATCTTGAAGGTCTTTTCCAGCCTGAACAATTCTACCTTGACCAAATTGCTGCCTTAATTTCTGCAATTGAGTATGGGTGTTGTTTGAAGTCTGGCTCTGACAAGTATCTTAAAGTTTTTTAAAATGTCTCTCTGGGATCTTACTGTTTCTGCAAAATTTTCATTTCTGTGGTGTTTTTCTGTTTAATGCAAAATGTGAAATTTGCATTCAGATTTTTGGTTATTGTCTTTCTCTTTTATAAAGGAGAATGTTTTGTCCCAAACGTATTCACTAGAATATACCGATGAGAGGGTGTTGCAAATGAAATTAGATTTTTCCACTACTGGGATGCTTTTCTTCCCCCAGTATGTGCACAGATGGCTTCCTGCAAACTGGCTTCTGCCAGAAAATTTCAACTGTTCCATTAGTTATACATAATCTATTGAAAAGATCAATGTGTGAAACACCAGACTTGATGAGGTTTGATCAAATAGCATTAGTAGATCTCTTTGTCTGTTAAAATTTCAGTATCTTGTAATCTTTAGGTTTATAGTCACCTCTTCATGTCTTTATCATGGTGGTTGGTTGGTGGATTTTGTTTGGCTGATAAAGGCTAGTTCTTTCTCATTTTCTTATTTCCGAATTATGCAGTTTGAGCTTATAATATAAAAGCTTGTTAAACCTTAAAATCTTTTTTGATTGAGGAAGTGAAGCCTGCTAATTTGATCTTTGTAATGGGAAAAGCTTTAGAACTACTTTTGAAGAAGAGAATAATTAACCAGATAAAACATAGCAGATAGTATTTTCTTTTGCAAAAGTGGAAAGGCTGTTCATGCACCCTTGCTGGGCTTTAGTAAAGATAGATATTGTTATTTATTGATAGATACCAAGATACTGTTAGATACCAGGAGGGAATTCCCTAGTTAAGGTGGAAGAGAGGAGGATTGCTATGGAAATGGTGAGTAGCATAAAAACAGGCAGTTCCTCCTGCATCAAAGGGTCTGGGAGCAGTCACATTTTCCTCATTGTGCTGAACAAAGCAAGTCCTTGCTGCTGGTACAAGTCAGGATACATGAGTATGAAGGAGAACAGGAGGAGTTGGATGATATTGCAGATTTTGATGATCCAAATGGAATGAGAGATAGCACATAGCAGGTCCTATTTTTAGAGGGGAAAGTCTCCAACCTGTAGACCAAATATTAGTGTTCAGGATGTATGGGGGAAATCAAACTGACAGTGAGAGGCTTACATGCAGTGGTAATAAATTAGGGCAAAGCTGCTTGAACACTGGAAATAGCTATAATGATCTCTAGAATTGCTTAGTGTTTAAAAATAATGATACACATAGCCAATTAAATTATAATTTTGCATTAAATTAAATGGAAAGTGTTCTTGTGTACAGGTTTTTAAAAACAGGCATGATTTGACACAGTCTCATCTTTCATTGCTATTTAAAAAGACAGAGGTCAACTACTGTTGAAACTGGAAGTAATTGCCAGATCCAGAGCATATACAAACTCACTTTACAAACCTCTTCATTTTGAACAGTCAAACTTAGCGTATCTTCAAAGTGTCTGTTTCTTGCTCATTTTATCAAGTTGATTATCTCTTTTAAGGATTTCACTGAAACAATGCAGAGTATGCTTAGGTAGAAGGTGTCTAGACAGTCTAGCACTTGAAAAAAATAAAGCTAACTTGGTTAGAGTTTTAGGGAGAGCATGTAGCAGGAGTACAGTTTAGTTGAAGCAAATTGAAGTTCTTGCAACAGAGAGAACGTAGGAAGATGTGAAGAGGTTAGGTATTGATCACTTCTGATGAAGTTATGTTATTGGTGCATCAGGTGTGCTGTTTATTCGTGAAGGCTGTCTCAGTGGAGGCAGCCTGAGTTTGATGGAAATTTGCAGTCTGTATTTGCATGATTAAGCCTATGTTTTCTCTTTGTAAATGGATTACAAAATTTGAGTGTAGTATGTGTTCATGCCATGGTACATAAGCACAAATGTGTAGGCCTAGAGGTGTGTATTCAGTTAGGTTTACATGATGATACAGAAGCATGAGGTCTGTGCTGAATTTTGGAATGATGAGTGTATTTTTAATATTAAAGATGGAAGAGCAAGTTTAACATTAATGTTCAGATAGGCTTCTGGAAATTTAAAAGACCATAGCAGGGACACCTGTTCCTTTTCTGAAGGTAATCAGAAGATTAAGCTCTTAAAACTCAAACTAGCAGCCAAGTTCAAAATAGTCAACATGTTAAAGCACTTTTTTTTTTTTTTTCTTCCTCTAGATGTTTTTAACAGTAATAAAGTAGGCCAACTGTATCTAGTGAAATTGATGCCCACAGAGTACATGCAGTTCCTTGCAGTCAGAAGGTAGCTGCTCTTTTGCAGATGTCAGAATGCTTCAGATGGAGCTGAAGTCACCCTGCACCTGGTGCCTCTTGCTCCGCTGTGCATTGTGTCTGCAGCCCGTCTGCAGCCTGCTGCTCTGTTTGTGGCAGTGACTCAGTGGTGGGAGGAGGAGAGCCATCATGTGAGATGTATTCCGGTAGGTAGTGACTGTTGGATTAGATAATGCTATCTGTGACCACATTCTTGGGCTTTCAGCATTTTAGGATAAAACTCCAAACATCGCTGTCTTCCTTTATTGCTCTGTGGATTGAGGCAGGGGCCCTTGAAGCATCAGCATAATGACACTTCAGGACTTAAACACTATGGGTATTTTCTCATAGTGTTAGTCATTGCGATGCAACGTTTTAAATTGGTGAATGTATTTTAGTGGTTAAATGTACTTTATGGTTTATTTAATTGGTAAATGTAATTTTAATGACCAGAGCAACAACACAATTTAAAAAACTCCATTGGTTTGGGTTGATGAATACAATGTTTAAGGGTTAAAGTTAGGTGATAGCATACACTTGTATTTAGAATTTTCACGTAGTAGAGTTTTCTGTAGATTTCTTGTCTATGAAACTGATTTTTAAAAAAAACCAAAAACTAAGGAAGCACAGAAGGGAAGATTGAATACCTTGTTGAATACTTTCATGTAATCGCATTTGGTTTCTTACACAGAATGTCTTAGTTGGTAACTTTCAGAATAGGTAGTGCAGAATATATAATTGAGGTAAGCTAGCAACAGTGCAGCAACCTTTGTGTTGCCCTTTGGTTGTCATCCTTGTGTTTGTCTTCTGCTGTGACACATATCTTTGTTTTAGAATAGATAGCACAAGCAAGAAACTATTAAAAAAATGCAGAAGATATCGTGTGAGACTCAAACCCTGAAAATCTCTCCTCAAGAAAATCTGTTTTATGATTTTCTTTAATTCCAAATTATTTTTTTAGTGCTTGAAGTGAGGTTTTTTTGAGTGCTCTTTCAGTACGCTCGTTCAGTGATTTTTTTTCCCCCCATCCTTCTTGTTCTGTTGTATCTTTAAGCAGACAAAACAGGGTGAGTATTCCTATTATCTGAGTGATTTGGTCCCCGGCTTTGACTCTTAAGTTTTTCAACCATGGAAAAATGGAATATGAAATTCATGTGCTCATAACTGATGGCTAACAGCTGTCAAATACTATGTATTATCTGCCTGCAACTGACCTCTTCACTCAGTGCAGCAATTACTTCAGTCAGGTCTGTTTCTAAAGATATTTTATTTTCTGCAGGCTTTGTCTTGGGTCTTTGTTTTCTACTATGAGTTTTGAAATTAAATATTTGAAACAAGTTTCTATTAATCTGGGAATTCTATCAGCTCAGTGCCTGTTGAATTTGGATGTGATACAAAGATGCTTTTTTTCTGCACTGTTCATAGAAATACCCCTGGTTTTAATGTATCTGGCTTCCGGACCAGAAGCCTTTCAGATTTGTGGCTGGATTCTGTTATTCAGGTTGATAAATGGTCTTTTTTCAGTTTCCAATCATCTTTTTAGGAAAAAGTTTAATTATGTGATGTTACATCTAAGAGCAAAAGCCAGTGTTGGAATCCTGAAGATTTATACGTGCGTGTACGGAGAAACTTCCACTTGAGGAAATAAGGTGACCTGCCGGAGAAGATGGCTTTTTTTTTTTTTTTTTCTTTCACAAACTTGTTTTAGCAATCAATTTGTTACTTGTAGGTTTTTTTTGTCTTGGTGCCCTTGTGACAGCAGCTCTAATTTTTGGTGCAGTAAAAGTGCTTAATGTTGAGATATACTTTCTCTTGTGGAAGGACATTCTTTATACAAATTGAGACACTTGCAGTAACTCTTCTATACATCACCAGGATACAGGGTTGAATGTGAAAAGTGTTCCAGAAAAGGATGGGTCCTCGCTGGCTATAAAATCTGTATTTACAGTGAATATTGTTTTCCAGTAAACACTGAAGTTTCCTAGCCTAGTTTAGATCTTTGTCTTTAGATACTATGCTTTCTAAGGTTAAGGATTTTTAATAAAAATTGCTTTCACAATGTTCTTTGACATTCTCATTCTTTCTACTAATATCTTGACATTTCTGAAATTCTCTAATTGTTGTATGACTCTTAATCTAATGTTTGCAAGGTATTTGCTGCCCTCTCTTGGTAGAGCGTGTTCATTGTAAACAAAGTGTTCAACTCAGTTTTTATTTGTATATTGAAAAAAAAATCTGCTTTTATTCCTTTATTTCCAAATAAATAAAAAACTAGGATTCTTTTACAAAAATAAAATATTAAATACTGAATCACTCGATAATTATTTAATAATGTGAACTTTCTTATTCAGGTCCTGTGTAGATAGAATTGGTTACCTCACTGCATTTTTTTTCTTTATTTTAGTAGAGAGCCAGTACAATTTAATAGTGTTGGTTGCTAACCGAAATATTTTTTGCTTCAGATTAAAGAGCATTAATACTTACAGACATTTTGTTATGACATGTGGATATTGTGTATCTTCGGAGCTCTTTAAAGAGGACAAAACCCCCATGTAAGCTTCAGGAATGTATTAACATATATTAGGAGAAGTAAGCAAACATTTTGAGTTACATGTACATCTTACACTTTAGATAAAATTACATGTAATTACATGCTATATAAAGACAGAGTATACACTTATATACACTTCCCCTCCCAATCTCTTCTATATATAGTGCATACACATATTCACATGTGCATTTATCCCTCTCAGTAAGGAAAGATTTAAGTAAAACCCTTCTGGGCAAGAGGGAACACCTGAAATACTTATGCTACTCTCCCATTCTCTGGGTGTTTTTGGCTCAAAAGGTTCTTGTGCGTGATGCAATTTCTATTTTCTAAATGACCTCCCATGGTTTGCTTTTTTGTTGGTCTGTGTTAGTGTGTTAATGTTTTTTGGGTTGTAGGTTTTTTCTTTTTTACTCTCTTGAATCATTCTGATAAGGAGTTCCACATCTCATCTGTATGACATGCTGAGGTTCTCTTTTCTTTTGAGTTTTTTCTCTTACTAGTTGCATTGAATCTTTTCTCCCAGGATGTACTTGTCATTCAGGATTTCATAGGCCTGCAGTTGCCTTTTCCAAAAATGCAGAATTACAACTTCTTTAGTCATTTCTAAGTAGAAACAGTTTGGTACATTTAATCATGATGTTGCTGCTCTTTGAATTTTTTAAGTTTTGCTGGTTTTTCCCTTTTAATGTGAGACTAGAGATGCAGGGTTTGTGAAGGAGGCTGATGATTACTTCTATATTGTTCTTAAATCATTTCCCAATGTGTAGCGTCTGGTTTATGTTTCTGAACAGAACACTTCAATGAAAGAATGTTGCCACAGAACTGTCGTAACTTTATTATCTCACTTCTGAATCAGTAGCTACTTTGAAGTCTACAAAAGCTGACTTCTGCCCTGAATACCCTTTAAGCTACAAACATATCTGCATCCACCTCTCCTTACAAAAAAAGATCCTGGAATGACGAAATTGAAGTTAGCCATGATGTAAACCCCACTTTCATGTAGTACCAAATTTTCTCTGGGGGAAAAAGAGCAAAGCAAAGCTGGTTTTGTGCAATACAGAGCAAGCAAAAATGTAACGCCAAAAATATTTTAAATACCTCTTTTGGAGCTTAAGTTTCAGTGGTTTATACTGTCTTCTCTTGATATTTCTTAGAAATCCTCTACTGGTTCCACATATGTATCAGTCAATTACCAGATTTTTTTGGATACAAAGCCACTGCAGAGGCTAAAAATCAAGCCTTTAACATGTGGAGTTGCACCTCTAATATTTGTTGGCTGGTATTACAGCTTTGTTATATGGGTTAGGAGAGCAGGAGGTGTGAGAACTGATACAGTCTGGACATGTGGGATAACAAGTGCAATAGGGAAAAGTCCTTCTGCTGTACATAATTGAAACGTAATTTCTTATAGAAATTTAAAAAATTCCATATTTATCAGGTTTTCTTAACCTATAAAGGAAAAACATTGGTCTGATTAGCAGATGGACTTAATAGCAACAGTGCTAGGTCTGGGGTTTCCACTATAGATTACCAAGGAGCTTTTCCAAAGGAGATTGCTCAGTGGCAGTCTATAGAAAACTGACTTAAGCTTAAGGTGTTAAAATGTAGGTCTCCTTTTGGCTTTAGAGTAAAAAGCTGACTGTGCTTTGTATTTCTTGAGACACTATCTTCAATTTCCATCTGAAGCATGGCAGAAAAAAAATGTCTGTGTACTTAATATGCAAGTTTTTCTTTTTAAATGTCATTATTATATTTTTATTGAAAAAAGGGCAATAACTTACAATGTTTTTGGTGACATGGATTGACAAAAACATAACACAACTTTGAGGAGGGTGTGCCTAATTTTGTTTTAGTACTGAGTTCCCCCAAAAGATGAAAAAGCTCTGAAAATCAAAAAGCTGTACTTTAGCCAACTAAAACGTATCTTTAAAAAAAAATTATTTTAAAAAAGGCAAAAAACTCACAGAAAATTAACAGTCAGGCAACCCCCCCAAAAAACGCTGAGCAACTACAGAAAATACAAAACAAATTGAGGAAAAAATGCAAAATGTCTGTTTACAGCTTTTCCCACTGTATTTTCACAGGGAAGTCCTGTCTTCCAGCCAGCCCAGTGACTTTAGCAGCAAATTTTGCATGATTCCTTCTTACCCTTACGAAGTTCTTTATATTTCCTCCACCTGTTTCGCTTGTTTCCCTCCTGCCCACGTCTTTTCCCTCTCTGCTTTCCTTCACAAAGACTCCCATGAGTGGGAAACCCTGACAGCTCCCTGCAGTGTTTCCTTGGCTACTGTCCCTTGAATTTTTTTCTGACCATGTCCAATTTTGCCCTGCCTTCACGATGTATATATTATGCAAGTGGGAAGTACACATGTACATTTTGATGATTCTGTACAATTTGGATAAAAACTACTACTGACTAGTTTCTCTGAAAAAATGTAATTTGTTTGGGAATGTATTTTAATGAGTATTTGTGTTACTGCAGTTCCACTGTACTTTATTGAATGCTTTGAGTGTAAAATACCGTGCAAAGAGCAAATGTAACTTCATATCCCCAACTGGGAAGACTGTAACAGTTATTAAGTTATCATCAGCAGCTGTCTATTCTTACCTCTTGAAAGCTGTCTTCGAGAATGTTAAGTTAGTTATGAGGAAATCTGACATATGACTTTTTGCTGTAAACATAATAAAACTGCTGCCCAGCTCAGAAAAATTACACGCAGAATTAAGAATTTCATGTGGGTGCAAATGCTGTGCTTTTGTTATCAGAAGTGCAAAGATTGATTGGTTTATCTCATCTTGTCCTCTTGATATTTTTGTTTTGCAGTTTAATCTTTTTCCTTTTTTCGCAATTTCAGACAGTTGCAGGAGCAACAAAGGCAGAAGGAGCTGGAACGGGAAAGGCTGGATCGTGAGCGAGTGGAACGGGACAGACTGGAGAGAGAGAGGCTAGAAAGGGAAAGACTTGAAAGAGAGCGCCTAGAACAGGAGCAACTGGAGAGGGAACGGCAAGAAAGGGAACGGCAAGAGCGCCTCGAAAGAGAGAGGCAAGAGAAGGAGAGGCAGGATCGAGAAAGACTTGAACGGGAAAGGCAAGAAAGAGAACGGCAAGAACAGTTGGAAAGGGAACAGTTGGAATGGGAAAGAGAGAGAAGAATTTCAAATGCTGGTAAGAATTTGAAAGCCTAATGTGTTCAAGTACCCCAGACTACTTTTAACATGCTTGGGTGAAGGAGTGGGAGAGAAGCAACAAAGGGCAGTGAGTACAGTTGTGTAAACAGCAGTCAGTATTTCAGGCTTCTGTTTCCTGGAATTTCTTCCTTTTTTATGGCAAGAAGTCAAAGAGATTTCACTTTCCTGTCATAGTTTTCTGTTAACTCTGAAATTAATTTTTTTGCACTATTTGCTCATCTGATTGCCGTACTCTCTGGTTGCTTGAAGAACTTGAATCTTACTGGCCTCCTCCAACGCTGTTTAGAGTAGGATGAGTTAAAATTTCTAAATACCTTATAATTGCCTGCTTTATTCAACAAGATATATTCTCACTACATAATTTGTTAAAAAGAATCACCTCCGAACATACCAAGTTTAGTGTGTTAATGCAGATGTATGAACCTATGTAGTGCAAAGTAATAGTGCAAGGAATGCCTTTCGATATGAAGTATTGCTTAATTTCTTATTGTAATAACAGTTCAGTGAAATGGATTAAATGTATTTGTAGATAACATAACGTGCAGAAATGTATTTAGTAATAACTTGAAAGCCTTCTAATTCTGGTAATGCAATGGAACTTTGCAAGTGCTTGGTTGTTCTTTAGTAAGAAACTCAGTTTGCATAAGAAGTCAGCTTAAGGTAGAAGTTAAGGAATACTGGGTAAGAGCTAGTAATTTTAGAGCAGAAGATTTTATTGATAGTTTTATTCCCAGTACATTCAAGTTTGTGATGGAGCTTTTTCTGGGGAAGAGAAAGATACTACTTGCTGCCGATGGTATGAGTTAGTGGAGTTCTGACTAATGTTAAGATCACTACACTTGCTTGCAGTTTGCAATCAAACAAGGAGATAAAAGACTGATTAATCAGCCCTATATGTAATCCATCTCACAGATGGGGTTTGAGAAATCTCACTCTAGAATGTACTTGTAAATTCAAATTTTGGCACAAAAAACGGTTGTTAAAATTTAAAAGCAGCTGTTGATAATATATAAAACTTTCCTAACAGTATTTTTCACTTGTGCCTAATCCTCTGGTACTAACTGTAGTCTACATTTATAGATTTTGTTTGAATGCTGGTTTTTGTTGCTTCATTAGCTCCCTTTTTCTCTTTCTCCTTTTTTTATCCTGTCTTTGCTGCTGCTTTCCATCTTCTGTCCAGCTCCATCTTTCGACAACTCCCCGTATAGCACTCCACTTCCTGAATACTCCAGTTGCCAGCCTCCTTCAGCACCTCCTCCATCATATGCAAAAGCAGTGTCAGCACCAATGTCAGAGGCCACACCGGAGTATGCTGTAGTGACTTCTGCACCACCGACTTCCACTCCCCCTACACCACCTCTAAGGCACTCTGCATCACGTTTTGCTACATCTTTAGGCTCAGCTTTCCACCCTGTTCTTCCCCATTACGCTACGGTTCCTCGTCCACTGAACAGAAGTTCTCGGCCTCCTTCTCCTGTCAATTCCATGGCAACTTTGCCTCCAAATATGAAACCTGTTGCCTGGTCCGCCCCCAGTTTTGCCCCTCTTCCCCCGTCTCCTCCAGTAATGATAAGCAGTCCACCAGGCAAAGCTGCTGGTCCAAGACCTGTTCTCCCAGTGTCAGCTTCTAACACAGTGACCCAAATGTCCACGTCTCCCACAGCTTCTAACGGGCTTCCTGAAAACCTGGCTTATCCAGTTTCTTCACCTTCTACCTCAGGTCCAGCTCTGCCTCCACCGCCTCCCCCCCCTCCACTGCCTTCCTTTCTGCCTCTGTCACTCTGTGGACCTCAAGCTTCTCCTTCTCCCAACTCCCCGAATGCCTCAACTCCCTCATCCAAGCCTAGTGTTCTCCCTTCTCCCTCTGCAGCTACCCCTGCCTCTGTTGAGAACTCTCTAAACTCTGTGCTGGGAGACTCCTCTGCTTCTGAGCCAGTCTTGCAGGCAGCCTCTCAGCCGACTGAACCTACGACCCAGCAGGGTAAGGCTTTCTGTTATTGCTACTAATGCACTAATCAGAAATGCAGTCAAAACTAATCAGTATCAAAGCCCTTAACCACCCTGAGGAGTTGCAGTGATCTTAATACTACAACAAAATGGAAAACTGGGGTAAGGGAAAATTTAAAGCAGAGAAAAGCTGGCTTTCTGTGGCCTGCCGTAAATAAAATTCTGATTTCTTAAGTTCTCACTTGTGAAACAGAGCTTGTTGAATATTTGCTTGGTAAATCTTACACTCTTAATTTATTTGGAACATGGTGTTAATAAACAGCATCATTAGTTTCCAGTGGCAGCCACCATGAATGGACTTACTTGTAGCTTTGGACATGCGAAGGACCTTAAGTGAAGAATAATGTGAATCACTGATACCCTATGTAATTTGAAATTTAGGAAGTAGCATGTAACACCTACAGCATTTGTTTCTGAACAGTGGTTGTATTTTGAGATAGAGCTGTATGTGAACATATAGATGTGCACATAAACATGCAAAGACAGGTCTCCCTATGGTATTCTACCAGTGTAGCTAAACAGACTTTAAAAAAAAAAAAAAAGTTTGGTTAAGCAGGGGTCAGTCTTAAGGAAAACTTTACTAAAATGATAGAAATGTGTTTTACATGGGGGTCACTGCTAGCCAGAGTCCAGCTTTTATATTGTTTTAATAGATTTAAGTCTTTGTAGATAAGTCTACAATAGCTCAGCTACAGGTGTGGGTAGAGGAGTTTCTGGGAGATGAGCAGACCGCAGCTTCATCAACGAAAGTCATGCAGAGTAGATCCTGTTTATACCATTCTCTTGTCTCAGTGAAGGTGTGTGAGCTACTTTGGGAAGGAGTGGAAATAGGATGAATGGCCTCACTTGTATGGAATAAAAAATAAAAGTGGGCACTTGGATGGTGAGTGATACCAAAAGTGTTTAAAAGGCTCCAAGTTTGCACTGTAGTTGCTGGAATAGGAGATGAGGAAGACTCCTGTCTGAAATTCCTACTTGTAGAGGTTGCTCAAGAGGTTGCATAGCATTTTGAGTAGCTTATGGCAAGATGGGTGAGGCAGGAGGCTGATGTGTGTGGCTGTTTTCTTAGTCACAATTTCTTAAACTGTTTCTATAATAAGAGTGATCATCGGAATATGCTTTCTTTAAAACACATCCTGTATTGCGTATCAGTGGGATTTTAAAGCAGTAAAAGAATAGATAAAAAATAGAAAAGCTTGTTAAACTTGTTAAAATGTCAATGTTGTAACTCACTAATTAGTGTCCATATTATTGAAGTTGATCCCTGAAATGTGTTTTAGATGAAAGATTTTTATATAGCTTAGAAATCAGCATTGGAACAAACAGTTTGAGTACTCAGATGTTTGGGTCATGTGTTACTTGCTTGTTAATATAATGAAAAGTCGCTGGTTAGCACCGTTTGAACACAGACTATTGTTCCTACATGGATGCTTGTGTCTTACATGACTACAAAAGCTTTGCCTGTCTCCTGGTTTAAAATTCTTCCTTTTTGCAGCACAGAACCTGATTGGAGGGGTTTTGTGTGTAAATGTCTCTGAAACTGATCTCTCATAGCATACTGTGTCATATTTTTAGTGTATTTAGTGAGAATGCCTGTCTCCTGATGAAACCTGCAATGTTTTCTTGCCTATAAGAGGGTCTCTTAATACTGATATTATACACTGAGCAAAAGAACCAGTATTTCAATGGACATAAGATCTTTCTTTTTGAAATCCTTAATACAGCCTATTTGTTTTGTCTTTGATACTAGGTGTTGTCCAAGGACCACCTGCACCTCCTCCCCCACCCCCATTGCCCCCCGGCCCAGCTCAATCTTCAGTAGCAGCCCCACCTCCTCCTGGCCCACCACCACCACCTCCACTTCCACCTTCAGGGCCACCGCAGCCACCACCACCTCCCCCACTTCCCAGCCAAGTTCCTCCTGTTCCCCTTCCACCTCCTGCTCCCCCGCTCCCCACCTCTGGATTTTCAGTGGGATTCATGTCTGAAGAAAATCGCCCTTTAACTGGACTAGCAGCTGCACTTGCTGGAGCCAAACTTAGGAAAGTCTCACGGGTAAACACATATCTTGTTTGTTTTTCCAGTTCCTGTCTCTAAATTCTGTCTTCCTGAACTGGTTATAATTTGCATTCAAGATTAATAGCAGTATTGAGACTTGTGGGGTAGGCTTAATTCATTATTAAAATCATTAAAGGATGCGCTACCAGTCCATCGTGTTCTTTACATAGTTGTTTCTTTCTCATCTGTGAACTTTGCTTCTTTCACTGTTGCCTATCATTTTATTTGTACATCTACTATTATTTTGCGTGTTACAAAGGGTGAAGACTCCTCCAGTTCAAGTGGAGGAGGAGGCACCAGTGCTTCATCTAAAACAGACAGTAGCCGTGGAAATGGACCACTTCCCTTGGGAGGCAGTGGGTTGATGGAAGAAATGAGTGCCCTGCTGGCCAGGAGGTAAGGAGCTTCTTTCTGATGTGATCCAGCTGCTTAGTCATGGTAGAGGTAGGATTTTGGGTAACTGTTTGCAGCTGGGTAAGGATGAAATAAACCTCAGCTTGCTCGTACAGTTGCTTGGTAAAGATGATAATGTTTTGTGAATAGCTGTTTTTACTTGAGTGTAATTGTGTATTTTTTTCTGTGTAATTCTTAGTGCAACAGTAGGGGAGGGGATACAGACTTCAAGAGGAAAATAATTGCATGGTCCCTTTGGAAGGAGGACTTAGTTCTTTAAAGTATTTTGAAACTGCTTTTTTAAACACAAATTTTCAATGATCTAGTTACCAAGATGTTTGTGTCTTTAATTGCACAAAATAATACTCTTCCATCTTGAAACCATGATGATCTCGGTAACTTTTGTCTCTGCTTATAGAAGAAGAATTGCTGAAAAGGGATCAACAGAACTAGAACAGAAAGAAGATAAAACTGTGAGTTGAGAAATTTTATCTACTTCACATAATTCAGTAGTAGATTATGAGAAAAGTTCTAATTGTATATGAGATTATTTATGCCATACTGTATATGTACACATACCTAACCAGTATTTTGTGAAGTGCATTGTGCTTGCATGTCTACATAAAATTGAGCAGAAACATTTAAATCTACGTAGAAAGTGAAATATTTAAACATTTGATTAAGCTGATAGATTCACAACAGTCAAAGGTGTTTTGTTTTTCTTTTTTTTTCTTCCTTCCCCCCTTCTCCCTCCACCCTCCCTTTTAATCAGGAAGAATCAGAGTCTTCAACTTCTAAGGTTTCTTCAACAAGCACACCTGGTAAGTTGCACAGGTTTGTGAACTGTAACTCTACAGCACTAAAAGCTAATGACAGATCTCAGTTGTGCTCAATATTGGAGCCCACCTCTTCTCCCATAATTAGAGCCTGGCATTTTGCTGCAAAATAGGTCTTGGTTCAGAAATGTTTCAGAAGATGACAGACAAAAAGAACATCTGGTGGAACACTGCGCTTGGTGTAGGGTCTTCCTGTGTTGAACTTACAAGGCTGATGCATGGAAAGTAGTTGGTAGTGAATGTGAAAGCAAATTGACTCAGTCACTGCAGGATGGAAGCTGGGACAGGATTTTGTCTCCTTCAGGGCACCTGTCCAAGAATATTAGGGTCAGACAGAAAAGCTTGCCACTTCCAGGTAGAAGATTCCCTCACATGCAAGAGTCTTTAAATGGTACTATGGCTAAAAGTAAGATTTGTACAAAAGGAGATAGCTCAATATGAAAGGACTAATTCAATGCAGTAAACAACCCCAAAAAACAACTCAAAAGAAAGAGACTAAAGTTGCCAGGTACTAGAAGTTTCCTCACTTAAACTACACAACAAATGTAAAAAGTCTGTTTTAAATCTTCTCACTGTATTTTCCAGAACTAACAAGAAAGCCTTGGGAAAGAACAAATACAGTGAATGGAAGCAAGTCACCTGTTATCTCCAGGTACTCCCATCTGTACAAGCTATCTTTCCCTTATGTTTGCTGTTGTTGCTCATACTATTAAAGATTCTGGACTAAAATAGCAAAAATTACCTTGATAGTATTAAAGCAAAATGTATGGGTTTAAAATTAGAGCTGAGAAACTGCTTTGGGCAGTTTTGATTAAGAGTTGCTTTTGGGGAATGCTAGTAAGTGAAATTTTTTACAGTAAAGTCAAAAATAAAAACCCAGAAAGATTCTGTAATACTTGCTGGTGTATGGCTTCAGTTATTAAGGTGCCTACAGCAATGTTTAGTTCATTCTATGTCTTCAAAATTTAAAGTCTGAAATTTTCTGCAAGGAAAAACCACCTTCAGTGCTGTGATTTATACATCAGTAGTAAAACTAGAAAATAGGTTTTCTCCTTTCTGCTTCTCTGCTAGTTACATAATGTTTACCTGGATATTTGAGTCATTTTGGTAAGACTTGGTAAGCCATTTGATAAGATTCTGTGTCAATCTTTAGCAGCTGTCTCATACCAATCCAAGGATGTCTATCCTAAAGAAGTGCTGAAATATTATACATCCTTCATTAATCAAACTTTGGTAACTTGTCAGCTGGAACTTTGGTAGGCAGTAAGCATTTCAGTGGTACAAAAGAGTGAAATGGCTGCTTTAGCAATTTTTAAAAAGGTATATTTATTTGCCATTTACGTTGATCAAAAGGCTTGTCCTTAGAACCATAGACTGGCTAGGGTTGGAAGGGACCGTAAAGATCATCTAGTTCCAGCCTATGGACACCTCCCACTGGACCAGGTTGCTCAAGGCCCCATCCAGCCTGGCCTTAAACACCTCCAGGGAGGGGACAGCCACAACTTTCTTGGGCAACCTGTGTCAGTGTCTCACCACCCTCACAGGAAAGAATTTTTTTCCTAATGTCTAACAAAAATCTCCCCTCTTCAAGTTTTAAACCATTTCCCCTTGTCCTCTGGCTACACCTGCATAAAAAGCCCTACCCCAGCTTTCTTGAAGGCCCCCTTCAGATATTGGAAAGCTGCTACCAGGTCACCTTGGAGCCTCCTCTTCTCTGGGCTGAACAACCTCATCACCCTCAGCCTGTCTGCACAGGGGAGGTGCTCCAGCCCTCTGATCGTTTTAGTGGCTCTCCTCCATACATGTTCAAGGAGCTCTGTGTCCTTCATTTCAGAATTTCTGTATATTCTGCATAAGAGGTTAAAGGATTCTGACCTGCTAGAATTGACAAATTTACCTGAATTTCTTGAAAAAAACTGAGAGAACATGTTAAACTTGAAAGCTGTGTTTGAAATTATCTGAAATCTTCTTTAAATTTGGCCTGTTGGAAATAGCTACACAAGATTTGGTGACTAGAGAAGAAAGAACAATTACTCTCTAAGGCATTACTTGCCAAGGTTGCCATCAAGGTCTTCAATTCTGAAATGCAGCACTAGTGCTGTCAGCCTGTATAAGTCTCCTTGTCCATCTTTCAGAAGTTTACCAAGTCCAGGAGCTTAAAAACGTCTGCAGCCTTGAATCTGCTTGCTTGCTTTGCTTTTTGCCAAAAAGCAGAAAACACTGGTGGTGATGTCCTCTCTGCTACACTGTCAGTGTGACAAAATTCTGCTTGACTTTTCCTCTTGACTTCTTCCTAGCCTGCTTCCCCCTCACCCCCAAGGAGGTCTTACCTGCTTTGACAGAGGTCTATTGTTTTCAAGCAGATTGAGGAATCAATACATAGCAGTGAGGAACTTACCACGGAAATAATTTGTGTAAGGAATGTTAGTGTGGTTTAGATTTCGTATTAAAACTATTGCTGATCTGGGCCTTTGGTTATAGGTACCCTATGTATAAGCAAGTGAAGAAAGGAAAGTGAAGGGATTTAATAAATAGAGCAACTTTCCATATCAGGCTCCTTTGGGAGTGTGTCTGGGATACCCTGAAGTGTTCACTCTACCTCGTTCTACAGCTGTAGCTTCTTGAGAACTGTTTTATGCATCCTGTTTCTTTGATCTCATTCCAGCTGGTGAAATTCAGAGCTTACCAACATTCATTTAGGAATGTTTTCTGAACTAGAGAAGTGCAGAGGAGTTTTCTCTTCAGATGTATTGAGAAAATCTGTCAAGCTTTTGCCTTCAGTCTTCTAATGGAAAATGTTGATAGAATTCAGCTTAATGAGGGTCTTACTGGGTGTATACTCTAAAAGTACTTCTAAAATAAGAATTCTGTGTTTATCAGTATTATTTTACAGTGCTGTCATAACTGTTGGAAGGTGTCATAGCATATGTTTTAAGACTGTGCGTGCAGTATTCTAGTCAGTGGTAGTGTTTGCCCTGCCAGGATGAGAAAGATTGCATGGACTGAGAAAGAAAAGATATTGGTAGAAGTCTCTCTTGAATATTCTTGCATTTTGCTCAATTCTCTACAGTTGCCAAGCCCATTTGAGCAAGCAGCTTGTTAAAGTAACTGTCTTTGAGTGAGTTAATCAAAGGGTGCTGCTATTTGAAACACTGATACCATGTTTGACAAAAGGGGATATCTTTCACCTGTTAAGGCTTGACAGCCTGCTTCTGACCTCTGCAGATAGGATGTGAGTAATTTACAAGGATTGAATAAAGCATACCTAAGAAACTAGCAAGTAAGAAAAATTTCAGAGTGCCCAAACAGTTGGAAAGTTAAGGAGTTGTTATGCAGAAAGAACATTCTTAGTCTTTTAAACTGACCAGTATCCTGTTTAAAATCAAACCTTTCTTTTTTTTTATAACAGACTTTGAAAAGACTTAAGCAATGTGCTTTTAGTAGTCCCGGAAACATTCAAGCAGAGCTCTTGGAACATAACTAGTGAAACCCCATGGTATTATAGGTGCTAAAACTGAACAAAATTAAGAACTATTATAGCTTGTTAAGGCAGTGTTTCTCCCCTTCATAGACGGGAATCTCCATGGAAAAATCTGCTTGCTTCTGAAAACATGTTCTATGATTCATTGAACAGGTATCATCCTGTTGGGGTTTGAGACTTTGTAATAACCATTTGACCAGTGCAGGGTTGAACTTTTTGTACACAGATTAATAATCACCACAGGTATGACCAGGTTTCTCTTCACATTTTGTTTATTGAGTTGAGTTTATTTTTGGACTAAAAATTTGGACTAAAAGCAGTTGGTGTCAGGAATAAATTGAGATGTCTTAGGAAGCAGCTATGATTTCATAATAAACACTGTCAGTTGCCACCTGCGGAGGTACCAATTCCTGTTGGATACATCAGGATTTGGTGAACCATTTACAGTGTTTTGAAAAGCAGTTAAAAAATGTAAATTTAGATACATGGGAACAGAAATTAATTTTCCAGAAGAATTTTCACATCTGCTTTTTGCTAATTAAGTGGAGATAACAAATAGATTTTGCCTGACTTAAAAATCAGAAAGAAATCAGTTTTACTCACTAATGGTACTCACACAGCTATTGAAAAGCTTTGGGTTTTTTGAGCTCATCTATAAACTTGTTACAGAGCCCCTCAGAATCACTGAGTCAAATTCCAACTTTATTTTTCATGAAGGCCCTCAATGTGGTATCTGGTTAATCTTTTGTACAAAAATTTCCCCTTTTAGCTGCTCATCTTAGGTGGTGTATTCTGCATGTTGGCATGAATAAAATCTTCTTGCATGCTTGATTTAAGGTTTTAGGGACTACTGAGATTGCCTAACAGGCAATGCTATGAAAAACCACACAGGAGACCTCTTTAGTCATCTAAGGATTGAATAGTGGGGTGATTTATTCAGTAAATTTCCATAGGTAATATTTTTTCTTAATGGCAAGTGGATTCACCATTAATCTTTCTTCTGAGCTAGTTAAAGAAGGAAAAATAGGATAATCTGGGGGGAGGAAAGACAGCTAGATTTGCCTCAGATTAGAAATTATCTAGTCTACAAGTCACTTTTATATTTGACCAAAGAGTGTTTTGCATTTCAGAAAGCAAATGTGGGACATATTCTTACGACTGAATGGTAGGGTTTATAAACCTGTTGAGGTTTTTGACAGGCTGCTGGGGTATATGTAGTATATGATTCATAGAGCTGTCTTATTATTCTAAAGATATGAAACAAAACAAATATGAGGTCATCTGTGGAGGGCTCTTCTCTAAAGCCATTCATTAAAATAAAAAAAAGCTGTAAGTAAGTTTATTAAAATGTTAAAGTATATTGTTTGGGCATCAAGGCATGTAGGTATCTATCAAGGCAATAGGTATCTATTATCAACTGCCAGGAGTTGCATTTGAGAAGACATTTAATTCTTTTTCCAGTCACACTGGGTAAATGCTGTAGTGTATGAGAACAAAGCAATAGTCGGGGAAATAATGAGAAATTATGGAGAACCTAAAAAACTGGTGCCATTCTGCTTGGAGTAAGTCAGTGTCACAGTTTGAGATGTAAACTGCAAACACTTTACATATCAGATATGTGATGAAGCAGCAGTTGCCAAAGATCTCATATTGATGAATGTTTTTGAGAAAGGAATTTTTTCATAATGCACTAAGCACTATTGATATCTAAAGGGTTCTATAAAAGATCCCAAACTGTGGTTGTCTTCGTAGCAGTAGCACGCACCGTTTTACCAGATGAATTCTATTTTCCATCTTCTTCCTCTATCAAGTTACTGAATATTTCATCTTTTGTCTTACTTACTGGTGGATCATGTATTAATTTTGCTGTGTTTCAAGCAATAATAATGTTAGGACTTTCTCTCTTGCATTTAAATTTCATTTAACTAGCTGCAGATGTAACAATTGAGTATTGTGATCTCAAGTGAACAGCTGAGCTGATGTAAAATCACTGGGTGTTCCTACACTTCTCTGCCTTGATGCGAAGTTTAGCAGCAAAGGGGCAGTTACCCATCCCCTTCTGTTGACTGTGTATTGTCTGGTTAACTGCTGGCAGTTTTTTCCTAAATGTTTGCCACTGAACTAAACTTGTCAGTACATATAAATAATTATGAAGCATTTTAAAAAGCAGCCAAATCCGCCTGCACTGGTTTTATTGCCTTCGTTTATTATTCTTTTTCTTCTTCAGCTTTTCTGTGCTAGCTAAACTAAAAATACATAAATAAAATTAAAAAAAAATAAAGCAATGGATGTGCTGCTTGTGTCCCTCAAACATTCTGCTTTATTCTGAAAATAAGTAAACAAGCATTTTTATACATATATAATAAACATTTTATATGTATTTGTGAGAAGATGAAGTGCAGAACCATGCCTTTCCTTCTGGCTTGCCTTTTTTTTTTCCTGGCTACTTTCCATCCTAATAAATAGGGTAGTGAATCCAGGAAAAAAAATATTAATTCCTTCTGTATAAGAATTTTGCTGTGAAACAATGAGTTTAGGCCAGGCTTTTTTGTTCAGTGGTGTCGTATGTCCACATACAGGGATAATGAAATAGACCCATCTTAGTCTACTGATATCCTTTCCTTCCTCAATGATGGCATACTGTGATAACTCTAAACACTGGGGAAACCTTGACATGAACTGTCAGTAATTCTATCAAATAGTTCTGGCTTAACATTTTACAGAGCACTGTAGAGGGAATGGTAGCTAAGATTTAAAAAGTAATTAAGCACAGAGGAACATTCTTCCCCTCTTTGTCCCACTCCACCTATTCCTCTCTCCCTCCCTCCCTGCTTTGGAGAACCATTTCTGTATTTCTGCTGTTAGCATCTAGGTTCTGTCTCTGCTCATGTGCAAAACCGTGTGGAAGCACAGTAAGTACATGAGTCTGAGACATTTTATGAACACAAGGCATCCAAAAAGAGAAGCGAGAAGGTAGAAAACCTCCTTCTTCTGGAATGTATGTTAAAAATGCAAGATAATATTGGTAAGCAGGGTTTCAATGTCTTAGGAGAGTGCTACGTAAGCAAACATTGAACATGACGTAGTACAAAACAGCAGAACTTCCTCTCAAGTATTATCTTACAAATTTTGCTGCTGTTATAACATTTGCTTTCAGTAGTTTTAGAAAGCAATTGATGGAATAATTTCATTTGAAAGGAAGATAGATAAGGTTGCCCAGTTTGTCCTGTTAAATGTTGAAAATCTGCTTCACACAGCATTCATACAGGTGCAATATTAAGATGTAGTCAGTAGTTAATGGGAATATTTCTTTGAAAGAGCCTTTTTTTAAATAAGCAAGCAGATGAAAAGGGAGAAGAGAAAATATTTGACATTTGAAGGACCTGAACTTTTCATGCCTATTATGAAAAAGTCAGAAAACCATGGACATTGAAATCTGTCTGCTTGTTATAAAGTTCTTTTTATGACCTAGTAACTCATATTCATATAGTATTTCCAGTATGTGGAAAATGTTCTTGGTTGTTGCTTTCTATTTTGTGTCTGCCTGACTTTCCCTCTCCTTCTCCCCAACATTTTTTTCATTCTGATTCTTTACTATGTTTTTAATGAATGTTAGCAAGTTTAAGGGGAAGTCTTGTGTAACCTGTAATAGTGAGCGACCAGTAATTCGTGGATGTATTTTTTGTACTGCAGACCAAAATCTACAGCAACCGGGCAACCCAGTGCCAATGGAGTACAGTCAGAAGGTCTAGACTATGACAGATTGAAGCAGGTATGTGTATAAGGCTTGGAATAGAAAACTTGACCAAGAATTTGAAACTCTCCAATACCAGTTTTTAACTGCCTTGTTAACTGGTTTCAAACTTAAATAATGATTTATTAATTATTAGTCACTATTTTTCTCCAGCTGTGTTTCAGTGTGTTTTAGGAGCTGTAACTGTAGGATGGTGGCTTACACGGCCATCACTTTACTTTCTCTCAGAGTCATGTTCTGCTTTTGCATTAGACAGCACACACAAGATGCTGTTAATGCTATGGGTGGAACTTGCTTGCCTGGAAAACCTTTCCTTCTTTTCTCCTCTCTACCAAAACAAGTAAACAAGCAAATAACAAACCCTCAGAACAGTGCTGCCAGAACAAGTATCACCATGTTTTGTGTCTGATGTGAGAACCCATGGTAGTGAAAGAACATCCAGTGATACTATCCTTTGTGTAGCTATTCTGGCTAAGAGCAGAAGAAAGTCTTGTTGGGAAGAAGGTGGCAACTGCCTGTTGTTAGATCAGAAGATGATGTGGGATTCTTTGGAAATGTTTTGGTAACAGTTAACTGTAGGTGGTAAGTCTTTGTTAAATACACTTGCCTAAGATGGACCTGTCCAACCAGAGTTTTGGCAGGAGATCTCTTGTGACCTGACTGAAGAGGGGAGCAATCAGTTAAAAGCATTAGTCATGTATAGATTGAGCAGATGTTCCACACTCTAAGAACAGGAACCCCTAGAGGAGCATGTGGGTTGTAAGGTTCCTCTGACTGCTGAGAAGTCTCCTGCTTCTAAGGTGGCCCTAAGATGGTAATCTTTGCTGTCACTAGTAAGTGCTTTCTGTGCAGATGTCCTTTTGAGAGCAGTTGTTGCTGGGGCACTGGGCTGATGCTGACCCCAGTAGACTTTTTTAACACTTTTGGTGTTGCTCATGTGCAAGAGCCCCATTGCATAGTTTTGCCCTGTTGTACTTCATGATGCACCTAGTAACTTGTAGGGCCTTTGGGAACAGTGAGGCTAACGTGCAGCAAGGAAGCCTGATTCACAATGGTGAGCAGTATTTCAGCATGGTATTCCTAGTGTAAGCAACAGGCTTGAAGAGGGGTGATACAGTGCAGTAGCTGGCCTGCTTGGTGGCTTGCTGAGTGAGGCTTGAGCAAAAGCAGTAGTGAGCTTTCTCAGGACCATTCTGAGTTTTCTGGTATGGGGAGTTATGTTTCAGGTCTTGGTACTGTTTTTTGGCCACATGTCCATGCTGAGCTGGTGGAAGCCAGCAGTGGAGCATGTTGAGATGGTGCTGAGCTGCAGTTGTGGGTGTGATCTGCCTCTTTTCCAGGCTCTGCTAAAGTCAGATCTCTGCATATGAGATAGGGAAAGTGATATGCATGCAGTTGTCTGGGGGCTCTACATTGAGGGATCTGTAGAGCAGTGGTAAGTTGTACTGTGGGTGGTTTCCAGACTTCAAAAGTTCACAGGGTGATTGTTTTGTAGGGCTACAGTGGTGGTGTTGATGGCAGTGTTTTTTAGAAGGGGTGTGAATTGTGGAGTTGGAGTTGAGGGATCTTCCTCAAGTGGTGTTTGGATCAATGATCTGGTCCTTGACTCACTAGGGAGGTTCTAGAGTGAATTCCCACTTGGTGAATGGGTCTAGAGCAGGATCTGGATTGGCCACTGGATCTAGATAGGGTGCTCATTTCTGTTTGTTCTAGAGTGGGTTCTGGCTCAGTCAGTGGGCCATGGGGGTTTGTTCTAGAATCTAGTTCAAGGGATACTCCCATTTTATCATCTCCCTAGGATTTGTGGTTCTCTTGCTAACAGCTTCCATGAAATGCTGTTGATGATAGAGGTCTGACTCTGGAGGTTGTTGGGTTTTTTAACTTTTTTTTCTGGAGTGATTTTTTTTTTTTTTTTCTTCTCTGTGGCTCTTTCAAGTTGAAGACATACAGAGAATGGGGATTCTATCATCCCATAAAGCCCAGCACTCCCAGGTTTCCAGCATGCTGCCTCTATTAAGATTCTTTTCTCTGGAGGACAAATAGTCTCACACTCTTTCTACTGCACATATGGGAAGCTCTTTCTTGCTACAGCCCTTCCCAGCAATTGGTGGCCACTCTTCTGCTCCAAGGCTTTTGGCTGCTTGTCCAAAAGTCTCAGCTAAGACTTGGCAAATGAGGAGACCTACCTTGGCAGCTTTGGCACATGCTCTTACACCAGGAATGACTTCAGGCAGGGAAGGTGTGTCCATGTGTGTCTTCCACCAGCAGCTTGTAAAGGACTCAGTAAGTCTAGAACACACTAGAATAATTAACTGCACACTCGTTGCGAACAGGATGCTAACTCAAAGCTGAAAAAGAAACATCTGGAATCTTGTGGATTAATTTCCTGCTAACTACAGATTTGGCCAGAAGGTGACTGTCTCCTCTGCAGAAACAGACACTACCTCCCACTCTGCTGCTAAAAACATTGTCACCAAATAACCAGTTAAAATCACTTTCGATGAAAGGATGGAGAAAACAGCAGGTGGAGGATGGCATTCCACTCTGTCACCTTCATTCCCTCAAATTACACTTGTCAACTGAGAGTACCTTAATAAATTGATCCCCCCCTTTTTTTCCTCTTAATATTTTCTTTGGCTAGAAGTTTTTAGTTAGCTACTTTTTTTTCTGCATTCCACATCACATTTCATCTATAGCAAGGCTTTCTTATTTTAAATGAATGTTCCAAGGTTTTTATGTTGTGGGGTTTTTGTTTGGTTTGGGGTTGTTGTTGGGTTTTTTGTGTGTTTGGGAGGGTGTTTGGTTATGTTTTTTTTAAATTTTTTTACCAATTACATTAGTGTAATAATCTAACCCTCTCATAATTTGTACAGGAATCAACTTATAGGAATTATAGGAAGGTTTTTTCCTTCATTGTACCTGCAGTAAGAATGTTTTAGGGATGGTTTAGATTTGAGGAATTAACTTGGAAGATAAAGGCTGGATTATGCATTTCAGAAGGGTTTAAAATTGGTGAAAGGTTGGAAGACTTGTGGATTTCTCTCACCAGGAAATTACAGGTGGTGAGACTAATCTGTTCATGTTGCAAAACTGATCTAATTTCTATGCTCTGACACCACAGGACATTTTAGATGAAATGAGGAAGGAGTTAACGAAATTAAAGGAAGAACTCATTGATGGTAGGTATCAATGTGTCTGCTGCTGTTGTTCACTCTTAAGAGTAAGTAGCTACAGGTACATGACTATGTAAATTTTGGGTTTAGCCTGAGAGTTAGTAAGAGCAGCTTTGTTGTTACTCTGGTGGTATACAGTTATTTTTGCCAGACCTATTTGTATTGATATGCTTGTATGTTTTCTTTCTTGTGCTTTTTATTTTAATAGCACAATGACACCAAGTAGTGTCTGTTAAAAGTGCTGGGAGGTATGCTGCATTTGAATTGGTTGCAGCTACCCTTGTATCATCAGTGGCAGGTGGGTTTATTTTAAAATAATCCAGAGCTGCTGAGGTACATATTTCAAAACTGGCTTTATTCAGACTAGGATTGTACTTCCAACTTTGGTTTGTGATATAACAGTCAAATGAAAAATTCTTACAATTCTCATTTTTCTTTTAACTGAAGATATTTTCCTAGGTAGTCTTCTGTTGTAAATGGAAATTATTGAGAAGGAATAATTGTAAACATCCACCAGTCAAGAAGCAAATTAAACTCTGTTTTACTATCTTGATGTGCATGGGTTTTTTTTGCTTTGTGGAAACTGCCAATATTAAGTATTTAAACTGATACGATTATTGGTAAAATATCAGATGTCATAAACTGATGTTGTAGAAAGAGCTGGCTGGTTTTGGGCTACAGAGAATGTTATGCTTTTCCTTCTGCTGTGCTTCAGTTTTGACTGTGCTGTATCCTGAAGCCTTTTAGAACAATATGATGCAAACAAGGCAGCACCCCGAGGCTGCTCTTAAACAAAATTTTAAAAAGAAATTAACTGACACATACACTCCTGGGTAAATTCAGTGGTGTAGTGATTGTCATCAGGTAAGATAGTAGACTTGCTGGAGATGAAGAACTGAAAAAGAAGATGTTAAATATTTGTACAGTAGGAAAAAGGGTAATCCATGGTTGAGAGTGACACTTGTTTGAAGCCACATAAAGTTGTCGTGTGTATAGGTTAAGACTGTTGGGGCAGGGCTCAGTTGTGTATTCTTGCTTTCAATTATTTGACTTGCTAACTTTTCTGTCTTTCTTTCTTTAGCTATCAGGCAGGAACTCAGCAAGTCGAATGCTGCATAGAGAGACTGGTACTAAGCTGATGTGACTCTTTTAACTTGGTATAAATCTGACTACGTTTTGTGAGCTGTTAGAAGAAAATGGAGACAGACACTTGGAAGGAGGGAGGAAGAACCTATTCTGAAAAGCTTCAGACACATCACTCTGGTGATATGTTATTTCCCTCCTAGTTTGCAGCTTTTTTTCTGACCTTTACAGCAGGGTGGAAAAGACTTAAAGTTACTGTAATGAGTATGCAGAAATTCCTACACCTATCAGACAAGATCACAGTGCTTTGAAGTCTACTCATGTCAAGATAAAATTGCACGCTTCAAAATTTGTTGTTAAGACAAAAAACAAGGAAAAGCTTGGGAAGGCTTTTCAGAGAGGTTTTCCTTATTAATGAAGGAGTGAGCAAGTTAATACTGTTGTACTTCAGATGTATCTCAGGTTTGTCTTCCTATCATATCTGATATTTCCATGAATAATTTAAAAGATCAGATGTATAGAAGTTCAGTTCACAAAACATGGAACAATTAAATGCATGGTTTTAAAGGGCAATATTTATAAGTGAATGACCTAGACATTGACAACCTATCAAGATTTTGGAATTTTATGGTAGGAAGCCTCTCTAGTTAGCCTTCATGCAATTTTATAGGAAAATTTAAAAAGCAAATACAGTCCAGAGGTTGAAGATGTAGATGCCTTCCTACATTGTTCCTATGCTTTACCAAATCTAAGACTTCTACATAATGCGAATCAACAGTCAAATGTAAATTATTAGTATGTTGTAGTTTTGCAGTAGATTTGGGGTTTTTTTTTAGATTTATGCATGTGGACATTTTTGTAACGTAACACAACACAGCCAGCTTTTTAATTAAAAGAAAAATTGCATGTCACTAAGTAGCCTTTTCATTTGTAAGGCTTAATTTATGCCCAGAGAGATGTGGGATGAGAGGGAGGAGGAAGGTGACACATTTTTATTACTTTCTACTCTTTTTCTTCATCTTACATGCATGTGTAATAATGAGGAAAATGTAACTTTTATCAGTAACCATGTTAATGGAACCAGGTACTTAATCCTTTTGTATCTTTTTTTCAGTTTTCTATTTGAAATCCATTAATACTTCCATAATGGTTCTGAAACTCCCATGTGAACCTAACTCATGTCTCGGTGAGAGAACAAACATGTAGGCATCTGAATTACTGAGGATGCATCTGTGTGTGTGTGTTGTCCTTTACCTTTTTGCTGTGACCCTTTGCTTCACTCTTTTCTGAGACTACTTTTTTTGATTGTTAAATGAAACAGGACAGCAGCTTGTTATCTTAGAATGATGGAGCATCAGGCCACAGTAAATGTCCCCTTCTAATTAATCTGCCAGTCTTCTCCCCGAAAAAACCCAGAGCTCCACAGGACCCAAACCCTGCAAAACAGCAAATAGTATGCATTGGTTTCAGTCAATAAGTTGAGAATCAATTCTAAGAGAGATTATATTTTTCTTTTTTCCAGAATTTTCAGGTTTTATGCTTGTACTTTTTTATTTTTATAATTTTTATGAATGTGATACAGTCCAATGGAATCGAAATTCTGTGAATTGGATCTGCAGTGCTTTGGACAAAGAACACAGAGAAAAATCTTCCCTTTTCCTTTGCATGGGCAATTTTTCTGAGCTGTAACAGTGCCATGTTTGCTTTGTGATCTGTGCTGATCCAGAAGAAACATTTACTTACAACTTTTGGGAGATTAATGTTTCAGCTTAAAAATATATGCAGCTCCATTCCTAGCACAAATGCTTTCAATAACACACTGTCTTGAGTGCTGAACACCAAAGCGAAACAGCATTTACAGCTTTGAGAAGGCTTCAAGTGGGAATTTTTTCTCCAATTCAAGCATTTCCTATTTCTATAGATTCATGTAAGTTCATTCTAAGAGAATATTACAGTGGAAATATTGCCTATCTCCATTTATTAACATTATTTTAATAAATATAAGAAAAACAGACACTTTTCTACATGCATTTATTGACGGCATTAAAAAAAAATCCATAGTAAGCTTATCAAGTACTTTTTTTCTCAAAAGAAGAGGAGGCAGTTTCATCTTCGTTGATGCAACTTTCTGTTTTACATGGACTTTCTGAGCATTAAGGAAGTTTACCCGTGACAGAAATCATGTTTGATTTGTTTCTAGGAGAGTTCAGGAGTAGCATAGTGTAGTAGCATGAATGGGTATAAGTGGTCCAAAATCTAAGGCTGAAGTACCAGATTGAGCAAGGAACTGGTTTATGCACTGAACGTTTTGTGCCTTGGTCTACAGTTAACATGATTTCTGTTTAAAGAAAAAGAAACAGATGTTGGTTTTTGTGCTGCTTCTATGTACTCGTTTTCTGTAACCCCAACGCCAAATTTATTCTTCCCAGAAAATCAAATTGAAGACTACTGTAGACATTTCCTGTCCTACTGATAGTTGCACCGTTTCCAGAGATTTCAGTATTGAAAATGAACTGCAGAAGCTAAGATTATTTTGCTTACTGCTAACTAAGTTCTTTAAAAAAAAACGTATTGTGGTGGTTCTGTGCTTTTGTACAATGGATGTCTTAAACTGAGGGCAGTTTAAGGGATCTTTCCTAATGCCAGGAAGGCATTGCTTTCCTCAACACTGTGATCTGACCTGTGATAAAGCTGTACTATAGAAAAGTGGCTACCAAGTCAACTACAAATCAACTGAATGTAAAAATCTTAGTGCTGGTGCTGAAATCTCTTAGATAGTCATAATGATTTCTCATCCATTGTTTTAAAAAGTTATTGAACATGAAGTGTCAATCAAAGACTGACAATGATCACTGATGAATGTTGACTTTTCATGCACTTAGGTTTACTTTTTTTAGTTTCTCAGTTCATTTTCTGCTATTTTTATCATATTGTGTCATTTTCAATTTCCTACATGCTAACGTTTTGTTTGAGAGAATGAAATAAAATTGCAATATATACACATTGCCACCATTTATTTCTGGAACTTCATATAAGACTTTGAGGTTTACTGCTCAAATTCTCAATTTTTAATGACAGGTCATTCCTTAGTCCTTGATTTCACCCCTCCATTCTGTTTTTCCACCAGAAGATTCAGTACAGAAAAGTGAAGACTCACCTTACAAAGAATGTAACTGCAGGGACTGTGTAAAGTTCTTGAATGGTAACTGCTGTACATAAATTAAAATTCTTTTTAAATGTATGATTTGATCTACATTCTTACATGGTGTACACTTTGGCCTCTGTATCCACAGAGAACTTGGAAAGGAAGGGGAGGAGGAAAGACCAAGAGCAAAATAATTACTGTTAGTCTGATTTTTTCACTTGTTGCTTTTGTGTTTATCATTTATTTTCAATACTGTTAATAAAGAAAAACATACCATGAAAGGTGAACATAGCTGTCTGTACACCAAAGACAGTTTTGCTCATTTTGTCTTAAGGCCAGATATTGAGTGTAGCTGCTCAGATGTCCTTGACTTGGCATTCTGACAGCTGTACCTCTCTGCTGATTCTTTTTGGTTCAGAGAGATAATAGGATAATCCTGCTTTGGCAAACCACTGGTGTCAGAGCCAATTTTGGCACCAATCTTAAAGAGTTATAAAAGATTTTTTTAAATAAAACTATTATCACTAGTTTCAAAAGTGGTCAGCTATCATTGGGGTAGTGTTTAGCCAACAACTGTAAAAATTTACTATTTAAATTTCTGAAAAGTGTTCTGAAAATGATTCAAGTAGCCTCTGTTCCAGTGCTAAATACACTTAAGCTTGCAAAACCAAGAGAAAGTAGGTGAACAAGACTGGGCTGATGGGGAGCAAGGAAGAGGTTTTCAGAAGTGATTGTAGCCAAAAATTAACAATTCTTTGGGGAACTGTAAAGTTTCCTGAATCTAAGGTTATCACTAGCTGGGAGGTGGGATGTGATACAGAGCAAGTCAAAAGGGAAGGAGTCAGTGATTTCAATCAATCTGGGACCACTGTGAGACAAAAAAAAATGGTTTGCTTTTAAGGGTGATTTCCAAGTGTGGAATTGCTGAGGATTATTTATTGTTCAGTTGCATCCATCTAGGAGTCTTAATAAAGAGAGAAAGTTTGTTAAATCAACTGTCATAATATGTATTTTTTTTCACATTGAAAAGACTTTTTCTTTCTTAGCCCATATAGATGCCTGATGGGAGTTTGATATGTCACGCTAGGAAATCTGTTCAAGCTGATTTGAGTTTATAATCTGAATTTTTAAAAAGTGTTAATAGAACTTGGCATAATTATCCAAAATATGGAAAAAGAGGTCTGTCTCTAGATGTTGGAAGAGCTCAGCAAAACCTTAAGGTCATAGCAGTAGTGTCTGCATGTTGCCTGGTAATGAGCACCTTCATTCATTGCACAGAGAATTCTTCAGGTAGTTGGTCGTCATTGATGCTGAAAGTCAAGGAGCTTTGTAAAATTACCTCCATTTTATAAATGGATCCCAGATGAACTCTCATTCAATAAATATGTTTTCTAATGCTTATTTTATGGAGCTTGGTGTCCTGGATCTTACTCAATGGGTATTCTTTATCCAGTGTCCTACCTTGATAAACAATTAAATGGCAAAGATGTGGAGCAGCTCATGCAGATGAACTGTGTTACTACTCTGGCTGTTGCAGCTCATCTTGTAGTGCTAATGCTTAGACAATGCCCAAGCCATAGCTGACCTATAGATTAGTACTGTCCTTGGATGGTAGTGCTGAGGCCTGGACAATGGGCCCAAGCCAGAGCTGCCTTGTATGGAAATAGCAAAAGTAATTGAAATTACATCCTTGCATTAGTCGTTTAAAATATCATTTATCAAAAATAATTGACTTGATGTTTCTGCGAGAACATGTTAAAGAAACCCTGATAACCACACCCTGGACTCTGGCCCAGTCCTGGTCATGGTGGTCAGGAGATGAACCAGATGTTTCTGCATAAGGTGACACACAAAGTCATCCTGACTTGCTGCGTTTTTTCATATATAAGGCTGGACCCCCTTGCAGCAACTTTGGATGCCTCACCTATGGGTGGACACACCGTGTAGGATTTTCCCACTTTCTGGGAAGGGTTCTCCAAATCCTCACTGCAACCAGGGCTCCCCAGTGACTGCGGATCTGGATGATGGCAACGTATGCAAGTGGTGATGTGGCTCTCTTAATCACTGTCCCTTCTCTTATGTAGCAATGATTTGATGCATTACCCTGTGTATTTTCTGTCTGTCTGCTTTAGGTGCTTTGTTCTGTATTTTTCTTATTTGGTTGTATTATTCAGTTATCACCAGTAAAACACATCTACTCTTTGCACTCTGGTGTCCAAGTCTCATTCCCATCTTCAATCGGCAAAACACAGCTGCAAGCCGACAGTTTGTCGAGATGCTTAAATTTGCCATTATTGTTCTTTAGTTATGTGGATCATCTTCTCCTCCCTTCCCAGCCTATTTTAGAGGTGTTACCTCTGTGACATTTTGACTTCTCTTTGTGACTGCAGGTATCTTCTGCAACTGCTCCAGCATGTTGGATTGGAAGTGATCTCCCATCATCATCTTATGTTTACCATCTTAAGTGTGATTGGTTTTCTTAAGTGACCAGCAAGTCCCTACCTGCTCTCAGAACAACTTTCAACTCATCAATAAAATTATCTCTGCTAACCATGCTGTGTGTGTGTGTGTGACCTATATCCTGGGTTGTTTCGCAGAGCTCTTGGAGTAAGTCTGCAAGCTGCTGATGCAGGCAGAGAAAAACGTAGAGTAGTGAGGAAGTGGGTGTAAGAAGAGGAAGTGTTACGAGAGCTCTGTAAGTGTTCAGTGCAAGCTGATACCTGCAGGGAAGGAAGGAGCTAGAAATGAGCAGGGCTTCAAGAGTCCTCAAAACTCGCACACAGGTTTCAAACCCAATCTGGATACTGCTAGAATCTGCAAATCGAGATAGTCAGCAAAGGTCATGACTTTTTGGGCAATCTTAAGGTTGTTTTCTCATCATTGTATGCCTGATGCACTTAAAAAGGAAAAACCTCTGTGTTGAAGGTAAATTATCTACTTGTCATGTTAATGCTGGGCCAGCAATTAACTGAATGACAGATGCTCTCTATTAGTCCCTCTATCCTCCCTGATAAAGAAAGGAGAGAGAATAAGGGAGACTTAAGAGTTGGAAACACAGCTATAATGAAACAGTAATGATAATAAAGGAATAAATATTAAATATATACAAATATACAGAAAAATGATAACATGTTCCTCCCCTATTTCCCTCAATAATGCCCACGTCACCACCGAGGCTACAGGGCAGCCTTGGAAAAGTCCAGGCTGGACTGGAGTCAGCAGCAGTCAGGAGCTGGAGGCAGGAACACACAGATTGAGACTGGCATGGATCAAGACCACAGGCAGATAAATGGATGGAATCCTCCCAGGCCAAAGCCAACAGGAACAGGAGTAGAAGGGCAAGGAGGAAGGCTGAAGGAAACAAGATATTTGACCCTCATGAACCCTCAAATTTATACCAAGTATGAAGCATATAGGATGGAATACTCTGGTATTTTGGTGATTTATCTTGTCCACTCCTCCCCAAAGGAGGATTGCAGGTATGACCTTTTTACTTCCTCTCTCTTTCCTGAGCATCTTTTCCAAAGATGTTCCCGAAAATTGAGCAGTGTCCTTGGCTCTGCACACCAGTCTCTAGCCATAACTATAAACATCAAGCGTTATCATTCCTTCAAGGAGACACTGACTGAGAAACTTGCTGTTAATTTCAGCAAATGCAGCTACTTACTGAGAGACTTAGTTGAAAGCAAAATTACAAGACAAAAAATTAGTTCTATCCTGGCCCAAACCAGCTGTCCTGGACATCACTGCTCGACATTTTTTCCCAGGCAGTGTATTGTGAAACCAGTTTGACCATACATAGCTTGCTAAGTTCTGTGGTGTGTCAGAACCAACCTCAGCAACTGAAAGATAGCTGAGGGAAGTGGGAGTGTGGACATGCTTATAAATGCCTTGTGTGGATGTGGATCTAGAGAAATCTGTCACAGCCTTGAAGCCTGGCACCAGCAGCAGATGACAAGAGTTTTATGTCTCTTAAGCCAAGACTTTCACCTTTGTCTGTGGAAGATGCTTGAATTTGAGACAAAATTGGCCAAAAATATGCCTTATCATCTCTGCCCAGTAATCTTTGCTCTGCTAATGAAAGCTCGCCCTGGCTCTCAGTCCCACAGGCTGAGAACACACTACAGGGTAAACACCAAAAGGGTGCCCAAGGACTGCAGCCTCAATGGAGTTCATCCATCAAGGGGTTTCACAAGCTAAGTGAAATATTTTGTTCAGAGGGAGCATTTACAGCAATGCAGCCCTGAGGTACCTGCTGGTACTGCTTGGTGCCCACAGTGCTGGAAAGATGTTTGCATATGTGAAGGACTGCTGGCACATCTGCTGGTTTTGCCAGATTGTCAAGAATTAGTGGAGTAATCTGCATTAATGAGATGCTCCTTGTAGCCTGTGATGCTTTTGGCAAAGATTTGTCTTCTGCATATAACTTGGCCTTAAATGTTATTTTCTTTACACAGAATCACAGAATGTTAGGGACTGGAAGGGACCTTGAAAGATCGTCGAGTCCAGCCCCACTTCCAGGGCAAGATCACGTAAGGTAGGTAACAAACACACATCCAGGTGGGTTTTAAATGTCTCCAGAGAAGGAGACCACAACCTCACTGGGCAGTGGTTCCAGTGTTCTGTCAATCTCTCAGTGAAAAAGCTTTTCCTTATGTTTACATGGGACCTCCTGTGCTCTGGCTTGCACCCATTACCCCTTGTCCTGTCATTGGACAACACTGAGAAGAGCCTGGCTCCATCCTCCTGACACTCACCCTTTACATATTTATATAACAATAATGAGGTCACCCCTCATTCTCCTCCAAGCTGAAGAGACCCAGCTCCCTCAGCCTTTCCCCATAAGGAAGATTTTCCACTCCATCATCTTGGTTGCTCTGTGCTGGACTCTTTCAAGCAGTTCCTGATCCTTCTGGAACTGAGGGGGCCCAGAACTGGACACAATATTCCAGATGTCGCCTCACCAGGGCAGAGTAGAGGGGGAGGAGAACCTCTCTTGACCTACTAGCCACCCCCCTTGTAATGCACCCCAGGATGCCATTGGCCAATGGTCATCATTCTATCCACCAGCACCCCCAGGTCCCTTTCCCCTGTGCTGCTCTCCAACAGCTCAGTCCCTAACCTGTACTGGTACCTCGGGTTGTTCTTTCCCAGATGCAAGACTCTACACTTGCCCTTGTATTTCATTAAATTCCTCCCTACCCAACCCTGCAGCCTGTCCAGGTCCCTCTGAATGGCAGCACAGCCTTCTGGGGTGTCAGCCACTCCTCCCAGTTCTGTGTCATCAGCAAACCTGCTGACAGTGCACTTTTTCCCCTCATCCAGGTCATCACTGATTGTTCAGGGTTGATGTGGTGGCATTTTTGGTTGCAGGGAAGGGATCTCCTCCCCCAAGGATGGCTCATGTAAATAGCTTGAATAGTTCTCCCTGCTCCAAAATGCCTGGCCCAGCTTAGGCCATTGGTGAACAAAAAAATACGTGCCTCTGGTGGTTAAGAGCAGGGCAGAGGAGAGTGGGATGTGAGAGAAAGCAACATGTGGAGAGAGAGAACAACACCAGAAGAGAGCAATGCCAGAGCATAGGGACCAAGGCTGGTGAGAGAGGAGAGGGAGAAGGGGCCTGGAAAGAATTTCTCTAAATCATGTGGTGAGACAGCAGCCTCTCCCCTGCATCTGTGAAGAGGATCATGTTGCAGCAGATACTGAAGGATCATGGTGGAGCAAGTGTGGTGGACCTGCTGCCCATGAGGAATCGACTTTGAGCAGTTGTGGAGCTGCAGCCTGGGGAAGATCAGAGAGTAGATAATGTGGGCCTGCACACGCACTGCACTACCATCATCCATCCCCCTGGTTGTATCCTCATAAAAGGCTCTCAGGTTGGACAGACATGACTTCCCCTTAGTAAAGCCATGTTGTCTGCTCCTGATAAGCCTCTTGTCCTTGATGTGCCTGGAGACAGCACCAAGAATGAGTTGTTCCATCACCTTTCCAGGGTGTCAGGGTTTAACACTGGCCCGGCAATTAAACTGAGTGACAGACGCTCTCTATTAATCTCTCTCTCCTCCCTGATAAAGAAAGAAGAGAGAATAAGGAAGAGAGACTTATGGGTTGGAAACTAAACTACACAACTTTAATGAAACAGTAATGATAAATAGGAAAAATTACTAAATATATACAAATATACAGGAAAATGGATACCACATTCCTCCCCTCTCTCCCCCCAGTAACTCTCACGTCACCACCGAGGCTGCAGGGCAGCTCTGGGAAAGTCCAGGCTGGACTCCTGGAGTCGGCAGCAGTCGGGAACTGGAGGCAGGAACACACAGATATGGGCTGGCACGGATCAGGACCACAGGCAGGCAACTGGACGGGATCCTTCCAGGATGCTGGGTGAAGGAAGGGAAGCAGGAAAAGGCAGGAAGGGCAGGCAGCCGGAAGCTGGAAGCATGAAATCTGGATTGGCCCTTGTGATCCCTCAAATTTATAGTGAGTATGACGTATATGGGATGGAATACTCTGTTTGGTCAATTCTGGCATCTATCTTGTCCATTCCTCCCCAAGGGAGGGATGCAGGTGGGACCTCTTTCTTCCTCTTGGAGGATAAAATGTTCCTCAGAGCTGAGCAATGTCCTTGGCTCTGCACACCAGTCTCTAGCAGTAACTACAAACATCAAGTGTTATCAGTCCTAGAAACACACACTGTCTGAGAAACCTGCTGTTAATTTCAGCAAGTGCAGCTACTTGCAAGAGACTTCGCTAAAAGCAAAAGTACAAGACAGAAAATCACCTTTATCCTGGCCCAAACCAGGACACAGGGGTGGAGGTGAGACAGACCAGTCTGTAGTTACCTGGGTCCTCTTTCTTACCCTTTTTGAAGACTGGAGTGACATTTGCTTTCCTCCAGTCCTCAGGCACCTCTCCTGTTCCCAGTGACTTACCAAAGATGATGTAGAGCAGCCTAGCAATGACATCCTCCAGTTTTCTCAGCACTCACAGGTGCATCCCATCAGGACCCATGGATTTATGGATGTCCAGATTACTTAATTGATTCCTAACTGAGTCCTCATCAACCAAGGCAAACTCCTTCTTCATCCTGACTTCCTCTGAGGCCTCAGGGCTGTGGGGCTCCTGTGTTCAGTCTCCAGCAGTATAGACAGAGACAGAGAAGGCATTTAACTTAGATATTTGTCAGTGTTTGAATTGCTGGAGGTGAGAGCTTTATTTTACCATTATGCTGTGTGTTATTAGTTGTATGGGAGTGGGTCTGTCAGTTATGTTGATAGTTCGCATTTTTGACCACCCAAAAGTGACTTTTGAAGAAGGATTTAGTCACTCAGCTGAAATTGGCACAGTTATGTGCATTAAATGAGTGTATGTAAAGAGATCACCACCACACCCAGAAGTACAGGGAAGCTGAGGACTGTGATTCTTAAAAAAAAAAAAAAAAAGTAACTTGCAATCTGAAAATATGCAGGTTCTGCAGTTTATTGGTTGTAATTGAATGTGCAAGTTTTTGGTTTTTTACTAGTTTTTGTTATTTTAAATGTGTTTCCATCTTGTTTCACTTGTGTAATACTTGGTGAGCAATAATTGCAATAACTTGCAATAATAATTTGTCATAGAGTCAGTGGGATGCTCTGTGGTCTCATTTGAGAATGAACAATTGTGTTCTGCTGAGCAGCTGGGCTTCATTACCTCTTGCTATTAGCAGCACAGGGTGATCAAAAAGAAAAATGGGAACTATTTGACATGGTGTAATGGAAGAACACCTGAAAGTCACCTGAAGGTGGAGATCTCTGGAGATTACCTTAGGGATGGAAATGGGAGAGTGTACTTGTAGGGAAAGTAGGTAACCACAAGTCCACAGCAGTGGTAGGCATATGAGAGGACTGCAGAAGAGAGGGTTTCTGACAGCCAAAAGTGCAGATACCTTCCTTGAAAATGAACAACTTGAATTGTAAAAGGCTTTGAAGATGGTGGCACATTTAGGATGTTCAAAATAATGAATGCTGGTTGGAGCATCTGGGTTTCATGTCTTCCCAAACATTGTACATGAGGGAAACAAGATGTCACAGTGCTATTAATCACTAATAATCAAGGGAAATGGAATTACCACTTCATAAAATACTGCATTTTACTGTTGTATTACTTATCACACACATGCTTTTGTTTTTTTCATTAACATTTTAAAAACATAAGGTAAAATATATCATCAATGACTTTTCCTATGTATTTGACTAATATAAAGGGAGAGGAGCTGGGTTTGAAACACCACTCCCCACAGGCAGAGCTTCACAGTTTGTTTGCACTTTGCAGCCACAAGTTACAGCTTGAGGTCTGAACATTGTGCAGACAGACACAGCATGGCCTGTCTGTGAAGACTTAAAACCAGGGCCTGTGCCAGCAGTCAAATCTTGACTTTTCCATTTCATGGTAAATTGTATGTATACATTTTATGTATCTTTTGAAGGACAACTTCATTGCCATGAAGTAAAATGCCTTATTCTTAAGGCAATAGGTTCTGTGCTTTGTTTAACTAGACCCAAATCACAGATGTTTCTCTATATTCAGCTATTATGAATAAACATGTTGAACATCTTCAAGCCCCGAGTTTTCTTGGCTTCTCTGATGTCACTATACATTGTATTACAGAGTTTGGTCTTCTTAGTCTCAGTGTTTCCAGCCATCAGATGTAATTGTCTAGTATTTATACAATATAGTAAATATCGCTTATAAATTTTTATGGGTCTATGAAAAATATGTAAGCACTAAAATAAAATTTGAATTACAGGAAATTGCTTTTTTACTGGATGTAGGGAATCCTACGTCTAATACCATCCTACGTCTAATACCATTGCATCCCAAGGTGCAATAGAGTGGCACACACTATTTATTACTGCTTACTTCCCATCTATATGCTTAGGCATGCCTTGCTATATGCTACAAATGCTATAACATGACTACAATACAGTACCTGTAGTTTGCTGTAAGTAAATAATAAGAGGCATTTGGCAGTGTTTCTAAGCTAAACGTAAATACCAATTACTGACAAGTAACATCTCCTTTTGACTAAATTTTTGACAGAATGGCTTACAAAAATGTATTTCATTTAATGAAGTAAAGGTTGCTGAACAAAGTAGTTATGAAAGATTCAATATGATTTGATCTAGAAAAACCCCTCATCTTAGAACATGATAAGGAGCCTGCTCTAAACCCATGAACCACTCTTGAATTATATTTAGAACACCTTTCCCCTACACTCAGGGGCCCACCAGTTCACTCAAATGCCATCTAATGAACCTACAACTTTATCCTTTGTGATACAGAGAATGCAGTGCTTTTCCCTATACTTCAATCACAAATTGTCTTTTTACTGTTGGAGGTTTTTTCTTTATTAAATTTTTGACTGCTCTGTACTGCAGCCTTTTAGAACAGCATGATGCAAATAAGGGAGGGCCCCAAGGCTGCTCTTGAGAATGACACTTTTCTGAAGCCACATGAAGTTGTCTTATGTATAGGCAATTCACACTTTAAGGCTGTTGGAGCATGGTGAGCCTTCATTAGGGGGTGAGTTTTGTATTATGGTTTTCTGCCTTGACTTTGATTATTTCTTAACTTCTCTTTCTCTCATTTACAGCACTTCGTACCATTAAGTGCCTAAACACTGATTGTGGACTCGCATTCTTTTCTGCTGATACTTCAATTACGCTGCTTCCACAGCATTGTACTCCCTTTTTTTTTTTTTTTTTTTGCTGTATATTTAAATTGTATGTTTGGGGGATAAAGGTTTGTACATACAGGTTTGTAGAAAGAACTCAGATTTTAGAGACAGTTCTGGCTCTAGCGATCATATATATGACCTTGGGAGGCTTTTTTTTTTTTTTTTTTTCTTAATGTCCTCTGGTCCAGTGTTTAGTACTTGAGAGTTACTGACCTTTCAGCTGCTGCAGCAATTGAAATTTTCTGCTCACTTCGGGGCAGAAGTTGGTATTTTCTGCTGTGCCTCATCAGCCACAGAGTGGTTCTGAGCCTCTAGCTACTTTGCAAATCTTGGCTAATGAGACTTTGGTTATAGTAATTAGTAATTAAGTTTAGGTTCCAGAAGACCTGCCTCCTCACCATAGCTCAGTGGAACTTTATTAGCAATTGTATATTAATATTGTGTTGGTTCACTGCAGCTAGTCCCACCACATCAGAATCTTCTTCAGTTGTAACCAAAAATAGTGATGATGCTGTAATGAATGGAAAAATAGTCTGTCTGCAGCTATGGAGAAAGGGAAAGAGGCAGGCAAT